>NC_090929.1:1657316481-1657916481 GCF_040938575.1 Ambystoma mexicanum
TGGTCGCCCGTAGCCAGGCTGTCCTTCTCATGTCCGTGGCAATGCAGATGGCACGGCCTGAGATGTCTATATGCGCAACAGCGGACTCCATGATGTCCTGTGCCACCATTTTAGTTTCTGCCAGCCCCGCCTTTAAAAGTGCCGGACTGTGCACCGGAAGTTCTGGAAGGAAGTCGGACATTTCCCGCCAAAGCATCTGGTGAACAGCTGCAAGCATAGCATCTGCATTAGACTGATGAAGGTGCAGTGAAGCGTTGGAATAAATCTTTTTTCCATACGCCTCCAAGATCTTCTACTTCTTGCCTAGAAGTGCCGAAGACAAGGTAGTCTAGGTTACCTGCGGTTTGGAATAGAGTGAGGCCGTGGCAATCACAGAAGAGTGTGGCTTAGGGTGTGCAAACGGCAAGAGTGGATCACACTCCAGTTGCCTGTATTTGGCATTGAGGCACTGATTGGTAGGCTGTGCCGAATGGGGTTTAAGCCATCCCTTTTTGGCCAAGGCGACTATGTCCTTTTGCATCGGGATCCCCTTTCTGGCCGCAGGGCTTAGGAGGACCTCAGCCAGGACCCCTGCCTCAGGTTGTTCCACCTCGGGTTGTGGAAGGCCGAAGTATTCGGCCAAACCTGCAAGTCGTTCATGGAAGGCCTTGGCTGAAGATGTGGGTCAGGGTCCTCCTCCTTGTCAGTGTCAACCAGGGCGTCAGGCTGGTCTGGCGCCAGAGGAGTGCTGGGCGCTGAAGGCTGAGGTGTGGAGACCAGAGCCAGAGGCTGCTGTGGAACTGCCTGAACTGTAGGAGGCAGGAAAGCTGGAATCAAAAAGGACCCGGTGTGGGCAGCTGGGGCTGCACAGGGGCCAAAGACGCTGGAGGAATGACTATAGGCGCTGGAAGCAGGACTGGAGGTAGCATGTCCCTGATCACATCCCAAAGGATGGCACCCATCTGTGGGAAACTCATAAGCGCAAGTGATTTCTCAAAAAAAAGTCCTCGCAGGCCGGTGGGGTGGCAGGTGGTATTGACGGAGTAGCGGGAGGCTGCTGGAGCCTGTGCATACTCTACCTTGCTGGTTGCGGGGTACATCTGCCCTGCGACGCAGAAGGATAAGCTGTAGGCCACGTACATGGCAAAGACCATTCCCATCTGGACACTCTCCCACCTGCTCCCTGAACGGGGGTGGTATCGGACAAGCAGCCTTTTTGTCTGGCGCGGCAGCCATCTTTCGGGGCTGCATGCTACCTGCCTGGGTGCTTGCCTTGCTGGGCCTGGCCTCCTCCTGGACTCTTGGCAGTGGAGCTTGAGGCCTACCCTGCACCTCAGGATGAGGCCTGGAAGGCATAGTGCCCATAGCTATGTTGCAGGAAGTGCTGCATACAAGCACCCCCTCTGACATTTGTCCGGTAGTAGGGCACAGCACCTTGGGTGGACAACCGGTAACAGAACCATGCAGTCCCCCAGTACTGTCTCTGGAAGGATCTAGTGACCCCTCGGCCTGGCAGCCGGTAGCTGAATGAGCCTCGGTACCTGTGCTTGTGCGAGAATCTGAACGGTCCCTCCCACTCGGACGAGTCCTAGGAAAGGAGTCGCCCTTGCAGGGTGTGATGCAAAAAAGCAGCCCTACCTTGGACCCTGACTTGTGTTTCAGGAAGTTCTTCAAGTGGAGGAGACTTCTCGAAGAGCTCCCTCCACCGAGCTAACCTGTTCGACAGAGCACGCAGTGTAATTGCGTTGCACGCGGTACAACCCTCCCAGCCATGTTCAGAGCCAAGTCAGCTGAGGCAAAGAGCGTGGGGGGGGTCGAACGTAGGGAAGAACCCCACACAGGTCTGACACATGCTGAAGTCCGCTGACGTGGATAGGCGCCGGGGAGGAGCGTAGCGTCAAGTGGACCGAGTACCTGATTAAGACCAGAAAACAGACAAAAGAGTATACGGGGAAGAGCGCGTGGAATTAGAAGGCAGAAGCCAAACCCAGGAGTGCTGGTCGATGTGGAAAAGAGGACTGGGGAGTGGCGCCAGTGGGCGGAGTCAGGGAGGCGAAGCGCATGCTCCCAGGGCCGCGCTCCAGCACACCTCTAAATTTTCAGGGGAAGAAGATTTTTTCTGGTGAAAAAGGTTCCGTCTCCCGTCCCTAGCGAGGGACGCCCATGCAGTATGGAGGAAAGAACCTGATGGTCTTGACTATCACCACGGCGCAGTGGATCCACCTCAAAATCAAAATGGAAAATGAAGAAAAGAAATTTCTGGAAAACACTGCATTATATAATGCGCGTGACAAACTTGGATATAAACAATATAATGGATCATGGCAGACACCCTTGAAAAAAAGCATAAACTATCCAAGGATATGCAATCATTCAAAATAGAGAAAGTCTACCCATATATGGCACTTGACTACAAAGAAAACAGACAAGAAGAGAGCCCAAAATACAGCAGGTACAGCTTGCTAGAGAAAACACTGGGTCACATTTTCAGGTACATCAAGTTCAGGGTCAGGTCCAGAGGATCCCAACTCCCAGTACGGTCTGAATGCACAGCCAAGGCCCTTCTTCCCACAACCTCTGCCTTTTTTAGGGCAAGGGGGCCCCAGAAACACCTTCTGGGGACCCCCACAAATGCAAATGCCAATGTTCGGATACCCGCCGTGGCAGCGACCGAGAGGGCAGTGCCACAACCAATGCCAGTAGCAAAGACTCACTACCAGTTTTTAACCTCTTGGGAGAGCACCTCACCAAAGAAGAACTGACAGTGCTCACTAAAGGCCTCTCATACGCTCCCACCAACCAGATGGACTGGTTTGGGCGGGAGAATGAATTACAGCACTTCTTCAGGTCCATCAGACTCCAAGCCCACTTTAAAGACGCTGACCAGAGGCAGGAACCAGAGGATACGGGACTCAGACCCAAATCCAACTACTGTCCCAGTGACAAGGAGACAGAACCAGCTCCGATTACTTCCAAAAGATGTCTCAGGCAAGAAATTGCCAAACTCCAAAAAACACAGACATCCATCAGACAACCTCACTAATGCTGAACGCAAGGCCCTCAAGCAATTATCCACAAATAATAACATTGTGATTAAAGCCGCAGACAAGGGAGGTAGGATTGTGATACAGAACATTACACAATACAAAGAAATGGTCATGGCTCTACTGGATGACAGAACAAAGTACTAAACAAGGACCCTACAACTTCCATTAAACAGGAAATCATGCTCTGTACCAGATACGCCCTGGAACATGAATGGATCACAGATAAAGAGGAGTCCTTTCTCAACACCTCGGAGGAGAGAATACCAGCCTTTTACGCACTCCCCCAAACTTCACAAAAATGCCACACAGCCTCCAGGAAGACCCATTGTGTCAGGCTGTAGTTCCATTCTTGAACCTCTTTGCAAATTCATTGACTTTTACTTGAAATCTCTATGTCAGCTCCCTCCCACATACCTCAAAGACACCATGTCAACCATCAACATCTTCGAAAACATAGCTTTTGACAACACGACAGAAATCTTGGGGACGTTTGATATAAAAGCACTATATACCAGCATCCCACAACTTGCAGCTCTCAACTGTAGCCAACACCATCTCACTCATCACATGGAACAGGAGAGAGTGCCAGTCAACTTTATTCTGGAACTACTAGAAATAGCGCTGACCAAGAATTTCTTCATGTTCGATGATACATTCTATCTCCAAACATCAGGTACGGCCATGGGGGCCGCCTTTGCCCCCAGCGTGGCAATCATTTTTATGGCTGAATTTGAATCCCCTCCACGTACAAAACCATCACAACCCTTTTTGGAACAACATCACCCAGTGGTTTCGATACATCGACGACAATCTTCATCTGTAAGGGTCCTGCCTCTGCACTCATTGACTTTCATGATTGGCTCAACACTCGCTCCACCGTCCTAGAGTTCACCATCAACAGCAGCAGCAGCAGGACAGCAATCAACTTCCTGTATTTAACAATCAAGGCTGAGGAGAGAGACTTGTCTGCACTCTACAGAAAGGAAACCGATAGAAACTCCTTACTTCATTACCGCAGCAATCACCCGCAAAGCTTGAAAACCAACCTTCCATTTGGCCAGTTTTTGTGACTAAGGCATAACTGCTCCGACACTAAACTACCGGCACCATGCAGAAATCCTGGAATCCAAACTACTAGCTCGGGGGTACCCCAAAAAACTGCTTAAAAAACACCAAAAAGAGTCCTGTGTATCCCCCGTGAGACCTTGCTCCAGCCTAAGAACAGCGACACAGACAAACAGAATCACCTTTGGACCTATCACCAACAGGATAAAGAGCATCATCCAACAATTCTGGCCACTGATTCACCAGACACATCCCGATGAGCCGCCACCAAGAATGGCCCTCAGACGGTCCAAAAACATAAGCGAATGGCTCACACATGCAAGACTACCGAAAAAAAAAACCTCAGAACAGGGCTGTGGAATCTAAGAGATCACAGGACACCATCCATGCAGCTCCTGCAGTGTGTCGGTTCACCAACAAAATCAAAACTTTCCAAATTGAAGGCAAGGACTGGACCCTACGTCAATTCACCAACTGTAAAACACCCAATGTGGTTTGTGCAATAGAATGCCCATGGACCCTGCGATACATGGGTCAAGCCACTAGACCAATACACAAACGCATTGTGAAACACGCTCCAGAATTATATGCCAGACTTTAACAGCCCCATTAGTACCCCACTTCATAGAATTACAACATAACCAAGATCAACTGAAGTGGTGGGTACTCGAGAAAATACAAACACAGTGAATGTAAGAAATGCTTTAAACTACAAAGACGCGTGGTGGGTGTTCAAACTGCGGCCCATTGAGAAAGGGCTGAATGAAGCTACGCCCCACTACTGAAAGTCCCTCTAGCCATTTCCTTTAAGTCTGCGCACTTTGTCTTGCACCTCTTTTTGAGCAGAAGAGGAGTTCCGCTCCATATTGCCCCCTACTCAATTCAGGTCCACCATTTAGGTCAGTCCCGGGCTACACTCTACCTTCCAGCCCTGCCAGTTCATTCGTTTGACACCCTCCTGTCCCTCTGTCAGGGGGACGTTTTCACTTGACATTACAATATCATACACTAATCCTTTACTTTCCCCTGTTTATCCTTGAGAACCCAGTCTTTCATCTGCCTGCATACACTGATGTCTGCCAGCACAACATCGACTGTTTAACAGTATATTTCTTCGATGGTATGCAGGTTCGGGCTCAGCCCGTTCAGATCACCTCTCTACTTGTCTTCACACACTCAGGATTGCAGGGCTGGCCACCACATAACCTCGACAACGGACCGTTGCTTCGTCAACACCCGACATGAATTTGGGGAGCAGCATTCGGCTCTCCGAGCATGCGCAGTACAACTCGACTGAGCATATACAGCTCTGTCGAGTCTTGTGCGTGTTTGCATTGCTGCGCTCTTTGGAGCTAAGCAGCAGAGCAGCACTGGGCTCTCTGCCTCCATTCCGGCCGAGTCACCTAGGCTGCCTCTGGCCCCTTTAGATTTCATTTTTCATGCTACGCCTGCTAGGCTGCATTCTGTGTGGATCCTGCTAACATCCAGGCGGTTTTCATTCTGTCCACTGCACTGTGTCTTTCACTACAAGGCCAGGGTTCCTGTTGCCAGCTGCTTCTCTCCCAAAAGCAGCGTGTTAGCTTCTACACCATTCTTCCTTCTCTCATCACCATTGGAGACGGCGAGTGCCAAGTTTCTGGCCGCCACACGACACAGCTTTACCCCGTGAAGGCTCCCTGTACCTACACAGGACTCCTAGGTAAGCTATTCAGCTTCCCTTATCTTCGCTACCCTGTACATCTTAGTAGTTCTGTTTTTACTCAGTACTGACACGGGGGTCCCCTCCTTCATTTCATTTTCCTATTTTGGTTACAATTGGTCCAAGGAGGATATGCTTGCAACCTGGCACCCATAATCTACGGTGCATCTACCCTCTCCTTGATGTACGAATATGGATTCAGCAATATAAAACACTACTGATCTCCCTGCCCATTCCCCCTGGACTCAAGCTCAAGGTTGGCTTGCTTTTGGGTATTTTTTAAAAATGAGAATGTTTACCCTTTTAACCACACAGGTCTGTGCACGTACAACCATCACTGGCATTACCTGTGACACTCTTCACTTTGTGCTTAGTCTAACACTCCCTTACTTTGTGTTTACCACCCATAGGGAGACACAATCCTTTGGCCCGGAAGAAGGCACCAAATCCTGGGAGCTGAAAAATCCTTGGGTCCAGCCTCACGCTTGCTGGCCCCAGCTACACCTTTGGGTATCTCTTGCTCCCGACGTAGACCAAAGGTTGGTCAACTATAGTTAACAGACTAATGTCGAAATATACAGGACTTGTCTCGACCTCGCAAGGACAAGCACCTCTCCTATACATTTGTGCTTGTACAATAAATTAGTGCCTACTAGACCTACTTATGTCTCACTGCAGTCTACTTTTATGTTGCACTTCACTAAACTGTTGTAAATGAATATCTATGTTATCTTGCTTTTTCTTTGCTTCCATACTCTTCAGTCTACAACTAGTGTGTTTTTTAATGAAGTATAATTACATGTGAACAACCTTCACTTTTGTAAACTCACTGTTGCAGATTACTTTTAGGGTACATACTTTAAAATGCTATCTGTTTTTATTCTTAAAGGTATCAAGATGCCCTACCTTGATTGTTGTTGGCCTGATGCCAGTAGCTTGATGTAATAAATTTGCAGCACGTAAAGCTTTTTTCCTGTCAGTACTGGGCTTACATGTACGAATGAATGTGCCTGTAGCCTCTACCCGATGGGGTCCTTTAGACTTTGTCACAAGTATGGACCAGTGGTGATCTCTGCAAACACAGCAACCACCTCTTTTCTAACTCTCTCTTCCTAAATATCTTCCTTCCCGAGCCCTTCGCTCATCCGTCTCCAACTCCCTCAGGGTCAGCCGCTTCTCGAAGCAACGAGCTGGGGGTAGATCTCTCTCCGCGGCAGGGGCCTCCCTCTGAAACAGCCTTCCTGCATCTTGAGGAGAACCATCACGGTTCTGGAAGCACCTCAAAACCTTCCTCTTTGCTTCTGCTTTCTCTCTCCCTCTCCCCTGCTAATTCTTCGCTGAATCTGCACCGAATCTGTAACTGGGCCACTCTCGCCGACCTCGGTCCTGGGCCCAGCCACTCTCCACTTGCACTGCCTCCCTGGCAACCCCTGCACTGCGGGACTGTCTCTGTATCCCTAGAGCCCCCGTTCCCAGCACTTGTCTGCACTTACCTTGCACTTGCCACCAGCTGGTCCTATTTATTTTATTTATACATACTTACCTTGTACTGAACTTCCTCCTTCCCCTCCCCTTGCACTTTCTCCCTTCCCCCTACCCCTGCACTTGCGCGATCTGAATGACACCTGGCCTAGTAGGATCGTTGTCTGTCTTCCCCCGTTCCCCCCTCCCTGCCTTGTCGCGCCTTGAAACACTTGAAACCCTTGTGTATAGGCGCGTTACAAATGCCATATCATAATTATCATAATGGCATACAGAACGAAGAGTATGTTTCAACTATTGTTAGGCGGCTACCCCCTTTTGTGATATATTGTATGGAGGAAAGAGGATGGGACGTAGGAGTAATAAGATCTGTTATTATGTTGGATCTTGAGACAGGCCGGATAGAGTTAGAGATATATCCCACCAAGTTCTTTTTTTTATCTCTGGTCGCCCGTAATATCAAGTCTCTATCCCGATAATTCATTATGCGTACAATGATCCGGCAGGGATAATCTCCAGGCTTGGGGTCGCTGTCAGTGCTCTGTGTGCATGCTCAAACGTGAAGTGGGGAGAACCCCTCAGGTCAACCTAGCAGTTCTTGAAGCAGGTCCTCCACTGCCGATTCCATACAGCCACAAAGCACGTCCTTCGGCACTCCAATAACACGAAAATTGTTCCGGCGGGACCTGGATACGAGGTATTCACATTTGGCCTTAACCTGCTTCATATCCCAGCTCTGCATATTGACCATTGTCTGCAATTCCATAACATTGTCTTCAGTGGTACTTATGCAGCCCTTGGCATCAGTGATACGCTGCGTCTCTCTCCCTCTCTCCAGCTGGGCTCGCATGGATGACACATTGTTGGTAATGTCATCCAACTTTACATTCACTGATGTGAAGTTCTGCTGTATTGTGTCAAGCATACATTGCAGGTCTGTAGGGTCACAGGCCGTACGAACCGCTGTTAGGCAGAGTTTGTATGCAGTACCCTTTGGGACCACTACACACAACTATGACTACAGGTGTAAGCAAAACCAACTTTTGGTATAAGTGTGTACTATACAGTTTTTGGTAGCGGTGCTGAGCTGCCAGGCTGATCTCAAGAGGGAATGTGAGCTGTAAGGGTGTTAACCAGAAGTCTACAATCACAAGTATTCAAATAAACTCTTACACTGAAGGTTTCTTGGTTAAACACTTATTAATTTATTCTACAGTCAGTTATAAAACATTCACTATAGGAGGCAATCTATATTGCACAAAAATATACTTCAGTACTTTACACTGTACGGTTCTGAGGCATTTAAACTACTTTGAAGGAGGAGCAAAATGGCATTCAGAGTACTTCAAAATAGGAGCAAAAAGGTAAAGGTTAATAAAAAGAATATACAGTTACTCTTTAGACAGTGCAAATAGTTTCAGTTCACCAGAGGCGCTGATTCAATGCAATAGGTTAGGCCAAAGTCAATGGGCTAAAGCAGTTCTGGTAGTTAAATGGAAAAGTCTTTGCCAAAGTTCTCAGAAGTAGTTCGTAAAAGAAAGATTCATATGTTGGGACACAAGTTGACTAGGCCTGCAAGTTGCCAAAGTTCCAAGCACTTTCGCAGTGAGAGGCAAGTTCTCTTGGTCATGTTTTCACAGTACCTTACAATGAAGAAAAAGATGCAGCTCAAGACTTCTATTCCTGGCAGTTCCTGCAGATCTCGCAGTTCCTGAGCCTCAGTCCTGGGGACAAGAGGGAGGACGTCGGGCGACTCCTACACTGCACAAAGCTGGCACTTGGCAAATTTAATTCCAGTAGCTGTAGACAGGCACACAAACTGGTGTCCCTCTCTCTCTGGTTATTCGGTTTCCTGCAGCACTCTGAGGAAAATACAACCAGCTCTGAGAATGGTATCCAGGTGGCTTACGAGTTGATTGCTCCCACCAACTGAAAGGGAGAAATCGTCCTTGCAGGGCTTCTCTGTCGAGGTGAACTTGGCGATTTGGACCTGCAACAGGGCTTCACCGGGCAAACCAATGGTCCAGGAGTTGCAGAAGCCGTCCTCTTCAAGCTCATCTTCGGTTCTTTCATTCCAGTGGTCGACTCTGCCTTCCAAGCCAAGAGACTTGCCTTTTATCCAGTTTCCTCCCATTCATTCCAGCCTAGATGCCACTCACACAGCAAGGTGGCTGTCCTTGCCGGACAGTCAGCCAGCCAATCACGCCAGAGTGCATTTGCGTCTAAGAGACTAAGCACAGGGAGTTTCAGGCACCTCCCTTACTTCCTGCCCACCCCAGACACTCGGACGCCAGAGGCGGTCTTCAGACCTGAAGCCTGCCGAAGGCGATGAAACAAAGGGACCTAACCTGGTTTGGCACGCAGAGAAAACTCTAGAGGGGCCTTTCCACAAAGAAATGGCAAAAAAAGAAGACCGGGACCTGTTTAAACAAAAGGGGGCTCAGACGGCATCTTGAAAAACATGGCTCCCGTGATTTATCGCTACCGGTGTTCGTGGTCGAGAAAAACATGGTAGTTCGTTGTAAAACCACTGCCACCAGCCATTTCGAAAGGAAAGGGTTGCATTTGACTGCTACATGAGTTTCTAGACACAGGGGATACTAGGTAACCCATCCAGCACTCTATTGCAAGAAAGGGTGTGCTGGGTCTAGGAATTTGAAGACTAGTAAAGTCAATTTCACTTTACTTTCTCTGGGAAACAGTTTATCCCAGAGAAGGTATTTAAACCTTGGGAAAGCCCGAAAGGCTCCCCTGTGTCACTGCACTGAAGGTGCTGTGTGACCCACATGAAAAGATGATGCCTATAGAGTTGTCTAAAACTCCATAAAGAACACAAGAGTAAAACACGCATCAAAATACATGTCAGTGAGAAGAAAAAAGGTCAAGGTAAAAAAAATCAAGTCCTCAAAATCCAGTAATGTTGCTGGGGGTCTCTAAGGTGAAGGGAATTAGCAAATGTTTGAGAATTCTCCGTAAAACCCACAGTGGGCACCTGAAGCAGGAGGGTGGTCTCAAGACAGACCTTGTGAAGCAGTCTATGCCAGAACCCTTTTTGGAGCAGGACCCCTTAGTCATCCCGGCCACTGAATATCACCGGAAAAACCAAATACAAGTCGTATAGGGGGCTCTTAGGGGCACCACGCAGATCCAAATAACCCTTGCTCCTCTGACTGAGCCCCTGGGGCAGAGACAGCGGCCCAAGCAGTGGCAGCACAGGGTGGGACCTGGGCAACACCAACTTCAGTTACCAGCCCCCTTCAGCTTCCACTATTTCTATTGATCCACAGTGACCTGGCCAAGGCCACTTAATTATAACAAGTAACTCCTAGATAGAGGTCCAATCCCAAATATCCCACACTTTCAGCAGTCTGCTCCGGGCCACCCCCAAACCCCCCTGCGCTCACCATGCCCCCAGGAGCGATTTTCTCTGACCAAACCAGGAAAAAACTAGGATGCACCTTGCTCCCCAACCGGCAAGAGGCTTTAAGCCAGCAGGAGTCTCTGGGGCTTAGCAGCTGGGCGGGAAGGGGCACGCCATGTTCCACTCCAGCCCTGCTGTGGCCGCCTCTCTGCTTCTGCACTGCAGCCTGGACACTCACCAGCGCAGCCGGTGACGCAAGCTGCTCACCAGGTGCTCTAGCATCAGGAGCTTCTCTTCCGAGCCCAGGACAGCATGCCCCCAGGCGACTCCCAGTCCGTGCTCCACCAAGCCATTGGCAGGGCCCAGACGGATGAGACCCTCTTATCCTGGGGTCACAGACTCGTTGGGAGTCCGGCACTGGAACAAGCTATGCCGGCACCTTCCAATGCCCATTTATTGCGAAGCTGTGCAGCGTACCATCAGCAGGTCTGAGTGACAAATTAAAATGCCCAAAACGCACAGAGTTTACGAGTGGCACACCATCTTGGCTCGCCGCTCTACAGCACCTCCCGCCATGGCCACATGTTTACAATGCAACATCGTTCCACCAAGATGCAACTCAAAAAATTACATTTCCCATTACTTTTTCGTGCAAATAATATCTGCCTATGTACAGAGTCCATCATAAGTACTTGACTCGTAACAAAGTGCTTGCAAGTATGCCCCAAGATAACCAGAAAAGATGCCAGTGACTAGTGCCATTTCGGCGCCTAATCTAGGAGCCAACCACTTTTGCACCATTAGCTAATCTCGATTGAGTGCAAACTTGAACCAGAACAGCCGAGGAACAACAGTTTTACTTGTTGAAGAAGGAGATGGAGATTGAAATTCGTGTCACCAGACACATTTTTCAAGTAGTGACACTGGGTCATCCTGTCGCACCTTTTGCACTTGCCGAGGGACCAGTATTACCACTGAGAATGGGACGGAGCATTTCAAAACAATTCACACCCAGGAAACGGTTATTGGGCAATCAGGTGGCTGGAACAACAGGCGAGAATAACCCTTCCCCGGGTAGCGCCATTTTTTTTTTTTAATGTGCTCCCTGTTGCCTCCCCAACCCACCCACTCCCAAACCAAACAAACCTCTCCCCCACACCAATCCCTCCACACTTAGCAGAAGGACAGGAGATTTGAGCTCCAGTCCGCAGCACCTCCAGCTCCCGCCGCCACTACAGAAATGGAAATGGGACTTTGTCTCTTTTCCCCATGGCAGTGGCCATCTTTTTTTTCCCATTTTGATTTTTCCCACCTCAGGAGATTGGCTACGCAAGCAGCACGAATCTCCTGGGCAGAAAAAAGGAAAGCATTTGCACCCCGGTGCAAATGACTCATGCCCCGGTTTGGGGGTCAGGGGCATGGCCGATAAGAGCCTGGAGCCCTTGCACGGGCAGGCCGTTACCGCCCATGGCCGCCCCCCCCTCCTGAGGAGTGGGAGCCATAATCAATATAGGATCAGAAGCATTTATTAAGCATAATAGAACAAGTTAATCCCCATAGTTACAACTGTACTACTAGAACATAGTTAACTTTCCTCCAGAGTCATGGGATAGACTCCCCTAGGCAAGGGTTTAGAACATCTTGTAGTACACCACACTAGTCAAAAGAAACAAAAGAGGGTCCTGGTGAATACAACCACACCTAGCAGAGATCCATGCTCACTCATCCTCTCGGCACTGCCCACGTCTTTTTATCATAACGTGTACCAAAGTAACTTTTTAAAAGAGGATGGAGGGAGGGCCATATGGAGGAATGGGGACTACACTCGGAGAACAGTGAGTAAAATGAGCAACTTGTCATTACTGGTACTTGTTCCCTTTCCTCCATACTCATGGGAGATTTCCAAGCACCCAAGTAGAGGAAAAGAAAATTGAACGTTAAAACATCCAGGGATTCATCTGATTGTGTCACATAGCATTGCTTTCCAGAACTGGGCATCTGACCCAAGGCATGAAAAGGCATCTCCAGAACATATGAGGTCGCCCACACATCAATCCTACTAAGGTCCTCCAGGGGAAGCAATCTCTGGAAAAACACAGAGGCTGATTTTGCACCTTCCTGCAACAGTGGCAGTGCAGAATGCAATTGACTATACACCGAGTGATGGTGCTTTTAGCCGCTTTGAGCCAAGGGAGGAACCCCATAAGTTAAGAAGATATGGGAAGAACACCGATTGTCCTTGATCCTCTGCGGGTAAAACTTCAAGGTTGTGCCGACATCAACAAAATGTAAAATCCTATCAGTCTTAGAATTCTGGTCCAGGAAAGTTAACTTTGTTATTTGAATTAAAGTCCGACTGCCTGCTAAAAAAATAAAATCCTAACAATACACTTTCTCTTTATGGAACCCCTAAAATGGTAGTCCAGCACAGTTTGTGGAGCCACATACCCTGTAGAAGGAAGTGACAGCTGTGACCAGGCCACATACTTGGATTCGGAGGTGCATATTGTGGTGATCCTCCTCATGCAGGGAGGGGGGGGCGGACATCACAGGTCTCACATCGTAGCAACCGTTAGACGAGAGAAAGAACCCCCTTGCCAATTTCGCAGGTCAGTAGGGGAAAAAGATAAGGCAACGAGGGATACATGAAAGACCACTGGAGGGAGTGCCCAGCCAAGGCACATAAGGCTAGAAGAGCACCAGGGAATACCTTTCCAACCCAGGTCACCCATGGTTTTCCCAGAATGGGAGGACTACATTGCCCATAATGCCCCCGTTTTCCTTGAACAAACCCTTGACTGGACCAGAAGACAACACATATTACAGGGAAACTTCAGGGGGAGGGATTAAGGGAGGGCAGGACTGTGTGGTTGCAGATACAGTATTTAAGTGGTTCGGGGGCCCGGAGGCAGTTCAAGGGCAACTGGTCATGCAGGAGCCTGGTCCCGTAAGTTCAGTGGGTGGCCAGGTAACCAGTTAGCGCAGCAGACAGGAGCATCAGCAAGGGAGAGAGAAAGCGGAAGCGAAAAGGAGGATCTTGAGTTACTTCCGGAACCTAAGTTGGTCCTGCTCAGTTTACGAGAGGCAGGGAGAGTGTTCCAGAGGGAGGACCCAGATAAGGACAGAGATCTACCCCCCCACTCTCTGCCTGGAGAAGCATCCGACCCTCAGAGTTGGTGATGGATGAGCAGAGGGCTCGAGAAGGAAGATGCGTAGGAAGAGAAAGTTGAATGTAGTGTGGTCCCAGGCCCCAGAAAGAATTGTGGACGATGCAGAGGGTCTAGGGGAGAGCTGGCCAACTGACAGAAGGGCATTTAAAACCATGGGGAAAATAGCCCATTGGCTCCCACAGTTTTACCCCTAAAAGAGGAGAAAGTCAACTTCCCTCTGAGGAAAACAGGAAAAAAACAAAAGCTGCTCCAGGGGAATGAGAACTTCCAAAAGCAGACAGACAGGGAGAGCTGGAGGAAGACTGAAAGAGACAGGGCAGAGAAGTGGAAACTGAGATGGTTGTCCTCTCTAGCTCAATCACAAGCCTGCCCCAAGAGACCTGCAGAAAGTAAGGTGTTGCAGCAAATCACAGACTTCCCTACAATCACACCTGAAAAATGTTGCTTTGAAGACCAGCCCAGGTGATGACCAGGCCTCCATAAAAGCAGCTGCAAATTCAGTCAGTTTGAGGGTTGCTGGAGTGGGGTGCAACCAGCTTTTGAGGATAATTATAGAAGGAGCAGTGTGGGGGCTGCTGGAGGAGCAGAGTGCAGCAGAGAACTGTTAAAATTTTAGAGGAGGCAGAAAGAGCTGGTGTACAGTAGCAGGAAGAGGATTAGGCAGAGCGCATTGGAAGGGGAAGGATTAACACCAAGCAGGTTATTGAGTAGAGTAAGGCTTAACATCAAGAGATTGGTTGAGGTGGGCTGAAAAGGAGGATTGTAGGAGGGATTGCCAACTGGAGACAAGAAGGGCAAAAGAGAATTGACGGGCAGGTTGGAAAAGTTGAGTTGGGAAAGTTATTGGAAGTATTGGAAGAGGTTGGAGGATTTAAGAAATCAGTGTTCGTATTGTCGCAGGTAGTTGGCAAAGTCAAAGAGGGTCAGCAGGTGGGAAGATTGACATAGGAGGCTAGAGAACAGTAGAAAGAAGGTGCGTGACATGGAGGTGGAAGGAGTTGGAGGTTGGAGGGGGATGTTTTGTGAAGGAATCACTGGAGGAGGCAGAGCGCATCAGCGGGTGAAAACCCAGGAGAGGGACTTATTAGGGATGAGTTCCCATATCTGATGAGGAGGAGCCAAAGTGGGAGGAGGAGGAAGTAGCTTGTGGTGTGCCAGCGAGAAGCGCAGGGCCAGCTGAAGCTCAAGGGCACTCGGAAGGTTTGGGCCAGCACCCACAATCCGCTACCCCATGGACCTCACTCCATTCAGATAAGGTGTACTGACACCAAGACTCAGACAGTCACCACCCTGATGCATAGAAACTAATCCAGAATCAGGTGACACCCCACTATTTGTGTACACTTTAGGGAAGGATTTTATAAGGTATGTGGAACCACCCCAAGCAAATCCTCAATGAAAACTTACTAGTGTGGACAGTGACTGCAGGAAGGGGTCTGACAAAATGTATCTGCCCCATTTTTTATTTTGGTTCCAACTTCTATACAATCCCCAATAAATCCTTTGCACACTTTATATACGAGTCAGTCTTGTCTGTTGGTCCATGTAGCTGTCCTACAGGGCCAACAGGAAAGCAGTCTTTGCACACTTCATGTCACTGGAAGAGATGGGCTCAAACTGTATGCATTAAGGTAGAGAGAACAAGATTCAGGTCCCAAAAAGGGTGAAGTTACCTAACCTGATGAAAGACTCGCCTGAGACCATTGAAGTGTTTTTATGATGGAGTTGATGGAGAGAAGGAAGTCAACTCTGTAGAATCACAAGCACTAAATGCGAAAAAGTACTGAAGGAGTCCAGTTTGATATCCGATCTTCCTCGGCACGAGATGAACAAGAGTTACTGGTCTAGGGTCACTGTAGGAGATTAATCTTGCTGGCCAAACACCCTTGACAAAACCTAGCCCATTTGTTTTAGTACATAGCCCTGATGGTGATGTGCCCGGTAGCCTTAATTATATCCAGATTCTCATGATAGAGGCAAAGATTAACAATAATCACGCCTATTCAGAGAATGGCTCCATGTCAGTCGATGTTTGGAGAAATGGTGCCTGCCCAGCCCCCTTCTATTAAGACTAGTTGCCTATGCGGTGGGTGCAACCAGTGTGTGACCAAAGACTATTCCAGAAGGTCTGTGAGCCGGTGGTTGGTCAAAATCTCGAAAACAAAATCTCGGCTAACAATAAGGTCGAAAAAAAAAGACCGAAAAAAAAGTTGAATTTCTCTTTTTTTAATTATATATTTGTTTTGGGGTCCGGGATTAAAAAAAAAATGGTAAAAAAAAACAAATTAAAGAAGGGGGTGAGGGGAACCCCCCCCATTTCGAATAAAAAACGTCATAAAAAAAATTCGACTTTTTTTTCGAGATTTCTTTTTTCGAGATTTCTTTTTTCGGTCTTATGACCATAAACCCTGCGAGCCAGTACCTGGCCAGTATGGTGCTAGCAAAAATCTGCCTCATCTGTGGATCAATTGCAGAAATCATGGATGGTAAGGAAACAAATGGTCGGCCAGTCTCCCTCTTCCAGGATGCATAGTGTGTGCTATTTTTTTCTTGTGTGCGGAAAAAAGTCCAGAAGAGGGACACCTCTGGGAGACGGTCTTCAGTCTGTCCAAAACAAAGCAGTCACTTGAGGAGTGCCTCAGAAAATCTGGTTGAGAGTCCCCACTAAATGGGTTGCTATTGAGTTAAGTACCATTCGGAAATAACAAGTGCCAGCTCTGGAGAGCCATGTAGCAAAGCTCTGAGTCCCTGGTGCCCAGTATTTTTTATGTAAAACAAAGCAGTAGTGTGGCCGGAGTAGAACAAGCTTCCCCCCCCCCCCCCCCCCCGAGTGGATGGAAAGAAGGATTTCAATACCAAGATTATGGTTTTCCGCTTTATGAAATTGATGCAACGGTCCGCTTATGTGCAGTCCACAAATCGTGGATGTCACTCCCCATCTGTTACGGATATCGAGGGGTGTACAATAATAATAATAATTTAGCATTTATATAGCGCTACGAACCCTCGGGTATCTGAGCGCTGCTTATTACCCACGATGTGTGGTGCTCATTTATCGACCTCGGAAGGATGAAAGGCTGAGTTTGGCCCTGCCTGGATTCGAACCTGCGTCAGCAGGCTCTGCACAGATGTCAAAGCGAGCGCTCTACTCTCACTGCTATCGGACAGATCGTGAAAGACCATAACCTCCTGAAGATGGTCACTGTAGACCCATCAGTGCATGTCTATCTTGTGGAGGAGTTAAGCTCAAGGTCAATTGGGGTTGGGACTCTTGATCCCAGTTGTACAGATGAAGCTGTGTAGGCCCAAGATGTGACCTTGCATGTCTGCAAGAAGGATGTAAGAAACCATAAGGCCCAGCACCCTCCGTTAGTAATGCAGAAACCACGGAGGCCCGAAACACCCAAAGACCTTCCATAGTGTGAAAAACATACACTGGGGAAAAGCTTACACCTACAGTGTGTCCCAAAGGGCACCAATTTAGTTAACAGCGGGAGCGATGCCAGAGTTTACTTTGATGAATAGGCCAAGGAGTACTCAAAATCTTAAATCTGAAAGTGTGAGGGTACACAGGTTGGGGGGCAGAAGGAGGGGAGGTTGGGGGAGGAGGGGAAGTGGCGTTTGAACCAGCCTCCTAGAGAAGAGTAAATAACAAATTGCTTTGCTCATTTTCATTAGTAGTTCTGACCATAGATTCACAATCTACGAATATTCTGTAGGTGCACTTCTGGCTTTGGAAATATTTTTCAATCATCAGGTGGCTGTAAAGTAGCTCCGCTCAGTCTTGGAACACAGGATTCCAGATGTGACATGTGTGGCATACATGACGCCGGCAGCACCCCATTGCCTCAGTTCTGCTCATTTATCCCCATATTCAGATGCTGAGAAACTGAAGAACTGCTTTCGGGAGGGTTAGTCTGGGTAACAATTGAGTAAAGATAGGCAGTAGTCCTAAGAAACTTAATTGTATGGCCCGGATATTCAGCAGTGCTCTTCCTCCACTCTCAGCGTAACAGGGACAGTTCCCTGCATGGAAATCATGGAGTCGAACTTAAAAGGGTTTCATACCAAGAGGCTCTGGGGGCAGAAGCGGTGTCCCTGGAAGCACCTCCGCCTTTATCTTGATGGGGCTGAAGACTTGCCGTTTGCTTGAAAGCATCTGGCCGCTATAACTGTGGCAAAGGAAATGCAGGAAGGAAAAAGATGAGGGACGAACCCTGCCAACGGATATGAATGGCTGCTGGAATGGCAGCCCAAGGGACTCTGCAGTAGATTTGAATGCCTTCAATTTCTCAAGTGACATTTGCTTTCAAGCGAATAGGTTTGCCTCATTGAAGGTCATGCCCAGAGTGCATTGCAAGTACAGCTGCTGAGCCCATTGTGCAAGCCACACAAGCAGCAGTGTCCAAACCTGCCTGTAGGTTCTGCTTGGCGGAATGACGCTCACCAGTACTGTCAATCAGCCCCTCATTTCAGCAGGATGATCGCTACAGGGTCCTTTGTTCCATTTCCCAGCGTGTAGGAATACCTTGCAAGGGTGCAAGAGGCCATATCTATCTGCAATATAAGGATGCGCAAGGCACACATTTTTCTACACTCCATGTCTGAGGGAAAAGAGAAATGTTGCAGCCTTTGTTCCCACAGATGGGAAGTTAAATAATATTGAAAAAACAAAGGGGGAGCAAGCAGAAAGCTAAAAAAGGGTCTGCGCTGGCTGCGAGGTCAGAAACCGGGTGTGCAGAAAAAGGGGCTGGGGTGAGGCGCCAGAGGGCAGGGCCCCGGGGGAGAGTGGGGCATTCCCACGTCCGAGGCCGCACCACCGCACGCTCTACTAAATATAAAGGGGAAGCTGAAATGTTTTGCTGCCAAAGGTTCCGGTACGGTCCCCATGTTGGGGCCCAGGGGGATGCCCACAAGGATGGAGAAATGGGGGACGGTACTTACAAGTACAACCAGAGTAGCACCTCAACTCATGCAAGTGACATCAATAAAAGTTACCCTCAATATTCCCCCAACCATGCCTCAGATATCCAGTCCTCTGCCTGGAACCCACAGTCGGTACTTACGCATAAGGCTGTAAATGTGCTTCTCTGCCACCTGCTCCGTGAACAGCCGTATGAGGTCATCTTTCAAGTCTCTGTTTAGCTTCGTTTCTATGTAAAATTTATTCTGTAAGATGACATCAAATTCAACGGTTAGTCATTCTAGCAGGCAGACGGACCTTGCATTTCACCAAAACTCATTAACTAGAATCTTTAACACATATCAAGCCAAGACTCGACAACATTCTGCTGGACCGCCATAAGTACACTCCTGACTATGTTTTTTTAATATGATTGCGTTTTTTTATTTGTTCTGATTCTTCATACTTGTGTATTTGTAAAGGTTTAATTAAACCAATTGCAATAAAAAATAGGTACACTCAGTACATTTAAATTGCATAATGCAAAAAGGTTTATTTTGGAAAATGACAATAAATAATATACAAATGTTACTCGGCACTCCTTTACACATGAAGGACATGGTAAACCAAGTGTATACCCCTAGATCTATCTGAGTTCCATCAGCTACCTGATCACCTCCCACCCTGGCCAAAAAAGTGAACAATCTAATCCACGTCCAAGGCACAGACCAAACAGATACTGGAAGTCGTGGAGGGCTGGGTTGGGGTGGTGGGGGAGGCGTTGGGGGCTTAGGGGGTTTTGGGTTTAAGGGAGAGCCAACAAGTCCAAGCAGCCGATAGGTCTCCAGTGCAGGAGTCTAGAACCGCACTTCAGGAGACTGCACTCATCACAACTGCAGGGGAGCAATTGACTTATAAAAGGTATGGAAGGTAATTAGAGGTTTTCCACCCCTCAAGCAGGGCAACCTAAATGGAGGCTGTCCAACTGAGTACGTATGGCTTGTACTTTGTAAACACTGTACAGTACCAGTGAGTCGTGTGGCAAATTTAATGAGTACCAAAACCAGTGCGCATTATGTGCTCAGGAGGTTTAACAATGTAATCACCATCAGACATTTCTCAAATATACAAATCTGTGGTAATTCTCAGGTTCCCAAAATGCTCTGATTTTATGCAAAGCAGGCAGGACTCCCTTTGTTGCAATTTGCCCCTTCTCTTTCTCATATTTATTTACACAATGAGGACGATTTACTCACTGATCAATTTGCTTGATATTCTCAACAATTTAAGGATCTGATTGACTGGACCATACCGTATTTAAAAACGGCTCTGAATTCTGTATACAATCTTTCCTGCGCATGCTCCTACAACCTAATTAAAAGAAAATTCCCTAGAAGTTTTGGCTGAAATACTGATTGACGAAAACTGCATATCGCCAGTAGAAATCAGGTCAT
Organism: Ambystoma mexicanum; assembly: GCF_040938575.1. Taxonomy (NCBI): domain Eukaryota; kingdom Metazoa; phylum Chordata; class Amphibia; order Caudata; family Ambystomatidae; genus Ambystoma; species Ambystoma mexicanum. Next base: position 1,657,336,642 of record NC_090929.1, read on the forward strand.
CCTTTCTGAAAAATTGAGCTGATCAAAGCAGTACACAAAGAGGTGGTACTCATGTACAAGAGCTGTGCACATATTTTATTTTGAACGAAGGGACTAGAACACTGGGTTCACCCTGCAGAGGTCTGTGGGAATTGAGTTGAGCCAGTGGCTTTCCCTGTATACTGGGCACAATGCAGCACTCATCTCACAGGCCAGGAATTGCATAGCTGACCCAACATTCTGGACTAAAAGTCAGCAATGCACTCTAGTCAGACTGGATGACTTTTAGAACGTGAAATATCAAAACAGTTCTGCCCCTGACAAAAACTCAGTATTCAACACTGTCCAACAAATAGAGACGAAATCAGCTGATGGGCCCAGATACAGGAACTGTATCTTGACTGTCCATACCAGCAAATGTAAATTTCCTATTTTGGACTGTTGACTTTTAGTCCAGAATGTTAGGTCCACCTTCAGGGTGACAGTAATGGTCACTACCCTCCCTACTTACCACCTCTAAGCCTATGATTCTCCAGCCAAGCCATGCTTGAATACGAAATTCATCTGTGAACACCTTGGAACCTTAATAAATTAGGTGACTGGTTGTACGAGAGTGGGTCATGTCATTTATCATGCTAAACCCATGGGTGAACTATTTCCTTAGATCTTCCACTACCACTGCTTTAGCCCTACAACCCATTTGGGACCAATGGGATTAAGGGGCTACCCAATGTCCCAGCATCCTCATTGCCCTCTTCATTGCAAGGCAACTCGACCTCAAGAGCAACATGAAAAGGAGATATACCAGAATCTCATGACAAATGGAAATCTCTGCCTCTTTCAATTGGACACATTTCCTCCAACTGTCTATACACTAATGGCCACACCTTAACAATAATATTAACCAGTGTCGGCGTTCCCCCAGTTGGGCAGCCCATTGTTCCCTTCCTAGACAGGCTCTCAACAGCAATAAAACCCTTAACTGCAGTGGGGCACGTCGCCCACGTTTCCTGGAGTGGACATGCATCAAATTTAGAAACACTCAACCAAGTCACCATCATGCAACTCGGATCCAAATCCTGCCATAGTTCATGCTCAACAGGATCAATCATTTATAACCCTTGGTGTCTATGTCTGCATACTAGGCGAGTTGAGGATTTCATTGCCAGAGATGAGAAGATCCTGACATTAGGAGACTGAGTCAGCCAATTTAAGCCAATGGGCTATCAGAAAAGGCAGGAGACCGCAAAAGATAAGACGGACAACACAGATGTCCAAATATACAAACATAAATGCATAAAAGTGAGCCCAGGGATTCCCATGTAGTGAATGGTGATTTGATCAAACAAAATCGTTGATCAAGAGAAGGGGGTGGGGTGGTGGAGGACACTGCCATGAAGGCAAGCCAACTTTCAAGAAAGCATTTCCTAATACAATGCAGGAGTGGTCCTAGCTTCAATCGGATTATGGGTGCACAATGGCCTTGAAATGTGCTCAAGAGTTATATAATATAGAAGAGTGTAGGCCACCAGATGCCCATTATGTTTTCCCTCTTGATGAAGCACAGTAGGGGATCTGGCAGAGCCAATCCAATTCATAGAGGGTTTAGTGCCAAGAGTTGGCAATGTACAAGTTGTAGAAAAGCTGTCTTCTTGACACTCTGCTTAAGTTGTTCAAGTAAGATTTATTCAGTTTATTACAAGATGGTATAGAGCGAACTACTGGGTCCCATCACCCAACTGACTAGTCCTGTAACCTTCACATGAACACCCAAACATTCCACAGAGCACAGCAACATTCTCTCAGCTCATCATACACATGCATACATTGAAAGCACTTCACAACACATCTCCCTCACTACACACAAAACCACAAAAGGATACACATGGGCAACACACTAATGCAGCATCTTTTTAAGGAGAGGTGCAACTCGTAGAAGTCTGGAGAGCGCTCTCCCCCCTCCAAGATGCTCCACATCCATACACGGAGGGCGTCCCCCCCGCTACATTTGCTGGCTTCCATGCAGCACTCTTCAAACATCTCGGGATATGCCTACATCCCTAGCTTGGTACAGACTACCTTCTGCTTACTCTCACTTCTCTGGTGGAAGGCACGACCCTCCAATCCCTGTGGGACAACACACCCACATACACTGTGAAGACGCAACCCCTGCCCGTACCTTGTAGACCATCACACCCACATTCACACCATGGGAAGGCGCTACCCTCCATCCTTGTGGGGCACCACACCTACTCGTACACTGGGAAGGCGCTACCCTCCAATCCTAGTGAGGCACCTCACCTGCTCATACACTAGGAAGGCGCAACCCCCCCCCAATCCTTGAGTAACATCATAATCACACTCACACAAAGGGAAGGCGCTACCATCCACTCTTAGTGGGACACCAGCGCTACCCTCCAACCGTAAGGACATCATATCCGCTTCTCCCTCACTTACACCATGTATCCATCCACTTCACTGCACTTCCCTTGCTCTATACAATAAGGATACTAACCAATTTAAAGTCCATAAAGGCACAGTCCAGACATGCATTTTATCACAAACCTACAAATCCTCAAAAGGTTAGATTTTAGCCAATTTACTTTGGAACACCACTCATCTCTTGTCATATTTCTACAATAATTCACATCACAAAACAACTTAACTTCAAGTCACTCTCTCATAGCACCCGTTGTGGTGCCCATCAATTTTACACAAAGGATTCTCGTCCTGTGTCCGTAAGTCAGTAACAGAATCTCCCATCCTCACGTTTCTTCAGCTTCCTCTGCACTTCGCCTTATCAGACTCCACAGCAATTCCCTGCTCTCAGCGCATCCCTTTCACCTTATGATGAAGTCGCTGAGGCAGAACAACGGTACCTCAGAGTGTCAGGGGCACACAGCTTCTCGGACACTGCACTACTGCCAGTCCACAAACGACAGCCTCCGTAGACATGTGTAGTCTGCTTCCGCTAAACCAAGCGCACATCACCTAAAATGTCTTATGTCCCATAGGACTCATCTTCCGATGCGTCTTTCCACTCGACAGCAAGTGGACCGCTTTGTTTCTTTGGCATCAGATGGGCGTGTCCCAGCCTTCCTCTCTGGAACCTGGAAGCGTATAGCACGACGCATCCCATGCTGCAGGGTCCCATCCTCGTTGCCAATGTAGAAAAGCTATCTTTTTGACACTCTGCTTAGGTTCTTCAAGTAAGCTTTATTTTTTTATTTACATGTTTTAGTTTATATAAACTTTTATATTCCAAAATAGCATACTTGTTTAAAAAAACAAACGTAAAACAAAATAAACCAAAATTCTGTCTGTTCTTCAATTTTTACAGCAAGTTATTGGTGAGTTAAACTGACATTAAATCAGGCTAATTAATTTCTCATCTATTATTCGGATGGGTCACAGTCTTGTTTTTTTCAATATTGCTATCCAATATTGGACTGCTCTGAATGTGAATCTTTTATGAGACCCCACGAGCAGAGTTGCCCATTTTTGTTCTCGGTTTTGTACGTTCTCTTCCATGGGGAGCATGGCTGCAAATTTTCTTCTTTCATTGTCTAGTGCCATGCATTCCATAAAGATATGGTATATTGTTTCAACTAGATTTTCGCCTCTACAGGACAGACAGAATTTCAGATCTGCGATTTGTCGCCGTTTTGATAACACTTCATGCGTAGGTTGTATATTGATTTTGCGTTTTTTGGCAAGGGAAGAGTCAGACATTCCAGGATTTGGTTCACAGTTCATTACAAGATGTGATAGAGCAAACCACTGGTTCCCATCACCCAGGCTAGCTTCTCCCAACTGACTAGTCCTAGAACCTTTACATAACATTGACACCCAAACATTCCACAGAGTACAGCAACATTCTCTCAGCTGATCATACACATGCATACATGGCAAGCACTTCACAACAACAAGTTGAATGCTGGAAGCACATAATAGGAAGAGAAAAGAGGAAAGGAGAAACCAAACCAACTTGGCCATTAAGACAGAGGAGAGGGAATCCAGCCTTCTCGTAGAGTAGATGAGATATTAAACTATGTGGTAAGACATGCATTATTCAGCCTAATAGCATTTCTGATGTGTATCCACTTAGATTCACTTGCTTTGCATATTCGAAGATCGAAAGGGCACGTCGACATGGGCATGACTAACACTAGCCCTAAAGTGGCATGTAGTGTACCCAGCATCCCTCATGCATCGAGGTCCCTTAGGTTGTTTTTGCTGCCGTGAGGGAGCCTTATAGTCAGCGTGTGCAAGTGAAGAGGAGAGGTATAAGAGGTCCATGTTCCTTCTAATCCACGAGGGGAGGAAGGGTGGGTACATGTGAATCTAAGCAGATACAATCATCAGAAATGCTATTAAGGTGAGTAATGCATGTCTGATGCTTGTGAATCTGCTTAGAATTACAAGCTGTGCATAGACTAGCAAGCAGTACCCAGAGATTGTGGTGGGATGTGAGAAGGAACAGTAGCAAAGAGATGACTTAGCACCGCTTGTCCCACCTGAGAATCAGACCTAGTGTGTGTATCCAGGCAGTAGTGTTGTGTAAAGGTGTACAGAACTCAAGGTTGCTGCTTTGCAAATGGAATCTAGAGGAACATTTGCAAAGAATGCTATGGTAGCCCCTGTGCCCAGAGTAGTGTGCTCTAGGCATCAAGGGTAGATCGGTCTTGGCATGAGAGAAACACAGTGTGATACAGTTTACAATCCGCTCAAATAGCCGATTTATAGACAGGTTCCCCTTCTCTACCAGCTGCCACTGAGAGGAAGAACTGGCTTGTTTGTCTTAGTGGCTTTGTCTTTTCCAGATAGTAGATAACCGCTCTCCTTACATCCAGTGTGTGGAGGCTTCTTTCCGCAGCGTTAGTGGGGATCTGGAAAAAGGTGGGTAGTTCTATGGACTGGTTTACATGGAACTTTGATATAAATGTGGGCGTAAGCGTGTGTGTGTGTGTGTGTGCATGCAAAACCACCTTGTCTATGTGAATCGTGACTAATGGGTCCTGAACTGAAAGGGCCTGCAGTTCACCAACTCTCCTTATAGAGGTGATAGCCACCAGAAAGGCAGTCTTGTAGGAGAGTGCTTTAAAGCTAGCCTTGTGCATGGGTTCAAAGGGAGGTCCCATTAGTCTGATAAGAACAACAGTCAGGTCCCACTCGGGAGCTGGGTTGGAAATAGGGGGATGCAGTCTTTTTACCCCTTCCATAAAGGCTTTGATTACAGGCATCTTCCACCATGAAACCTTGCTCTGGGACGTGGTGGACGCTGAAAGCATGGCTAATTGGTCTTGAAGAGAATTGAAAACCAGTCCTGAATCTAACAGGTGGGCTAGGTAAAGGACGATATCTTTAGGTGATCATTCAATAGGCTTGATGCCCTTGCCATTACACCGGATGACAAATCTCTTGCAATGCCTGGTGGTAGGTTGCTGCGCCTCAGTATGTCCATGCATCTTTAAGGGAGCTGGAGGTGCCCAAACTCTATGACCTCAGGAGTCAGGCTGCTAAGTTGAGGGCTTGGAATCAGTGGTTCCCCCTGGTCTTGACACAGTATGTTGTACGGGCACGTCAGCTTCCTGGGAGGGGAGACTGACATTGCCATCAGATGTGAGAACCAAGGTTGACGGGCCCACATAGTGTCATGATTCGTGCCCCTCATGTCCCCAGCCCTCCAAGATGTCAGGCTGGAGCCAGGCCACGATCACCTACATGGCCTTCGAGGGCCTCTCCATCCCTCCAAAGACCCACTGGAGTCAGACTTGGCGCTTGTGGCACCAGACTCACTCACTCCCATAGGATAACACTGGGGATTGGACTTGTAATGCAGTGATGCGGACAAGATGGATGCCCCCACATATTTCGGTTCCCAGAACTGCATGTGCAGTCTAGTCTTTTTGGTGTGGTTCAGCCCAGCGACACCTGGGATACCCAGAGACTATTTAAGCCACGCCCAGGCTGAGAAACATGCTTTGTGTTTTCTGCACCTGCCGCGTGTCACTCACCGTCTTTGGATCGGTCTCCAGTAGGCCTTCATCTTTCTTCTGCGCTCAGCTCCTGCAAGAACAAGAACACCGTTAGGAAAAGCCTTACCCTGCGGCGCTTCTGCCCATCATTCATCGCTCATTCTGTTCTGCGGGCATCTTCGGCGGTGTCATTACCATCCCGGCACGCCGCTTCCTAAGGAAAAGGGAAAAGAACAGAAAAAAGGCATTAGTAAGCATTCTGCAAATCTTCGCTCATTTTTAAATACTGTACGAGCTACAAACGCTTACCTGAATCCCAGCCGCTCTGGGGGAACTCTGTCTCCGGAACTTCTCATCCATCTGCAAAAGGTATTAGACACTCCAGGTTAGTGTGGAAACATCTAGAGGCGCCGCATACCGCGCTTACTCACCGCATTTGTTCTTCATAACCGGCATCCACGCTGAAAACGTTGCGGCACCTAAAAGACAGGAAAAGAACTCTGTTCAATACAAATGCATCGCACATCGCCTTATCACTCACCGTCAGCGCTACTCATCTCAGCAGCACGCCGCCATCCCCGGATGCCAGCCATCATTTAAGGAAGGAAAGGAACGAAGTTAGAGAACTGTTCAAAAGACTTATTATACTTACCTGTCGGACTCTTGCCAGTGAAGTAACTAGGCATCAACGAGCCCGCATCAATCAACGTGCCCTTTCGCTGAAAGCAGGACAGAGAGCACACTATCCAAGAAAACAAGGTGAGCTGTGGATCAAAGGGAAGAGTTGGACCCCGGGCAAGAAGGGGTTCAAGCACACAGAGACAATAGGGAGTTAAACTACCAATCCTGTGTTTCAGGCCCAGACTCCAGTCGAATAGCCTCCAGGGTAGGGTTCGAGGTCGTAAGAGGTCAGAACAGGCTGAGTGACGTCCCCGTGGATACCAGGTGAGCGTTACACATAGGGGCCATCAGGATAATTGTGACTGGTTCTTGGTGCATCTTGTGCACTATTCTGTTGAGCAGGGGAATCAGGGATCCGGGGGCGAGGAGCAGAAAAATTTCACGGACCATGTTATCCAAATACCGTTCCCCTTGGAGCTGTTCTAGGGTACCTGGAACGTAATCTAAACATTGGGGGGGGGGGTTCTTCAGAGTGGCAATTAAGTCGATCTCTGGGAAGCCCCATATTGCGAAGACGTGGAGTACAATGTCCTCCTGTAGCCACCACTCGTGCTCTACAGAAGTCTCTGCTAAGCACGTCTGCCAGAAGATTGAGTTCTCCTGGAACATGTTGTGAAAGGAGGAACATGCGTGTTGAGAGCCAACTTCCATATGTTCTGGAAACGTTTGGACAGCCCTAGAGAGTGAGTGCCCCCTTGTTTGTTTAAGTAGTACATGGCCGTAGTGCTGTCTGCGAGGACTAGAACTGTTTTCCCCTGGAGGCATATTTGGAAGGCCTTGAACACTGCTAACAGTTCCAACAGGTTGATGTGATTGGATGCTACTGCTGGAGACCACACACTGTGCGCAGTTTGTTGAAGGAGGCGAGCCCCCCACCCCGTCAGAGATGTCTGTTGTGAGAGTGGCTTCTACTGCGGGGGTGGGGAAGGTTTACCCCTGCAAAAGGTTTTATGATATGATAAATTATATGATATGTTATTTATAACACGCTTAATACCCAGAGGTTTGTAAGCGCTGACCCGGGGATCAAACCTGTATTGCTCCTTGTCTTGCTTCCAAGGCGAGCATGTTGCCCTTCAGCTATCCTCCCAAGGGTTTTTCCCTTGACCACCACTGCAGAGACTGAACGAGGACTGCTGAGACAACTACTAGATCATCCTGCTGGCCTGACACCATTGGCTCGAGAGCCACTCTTGCATGGGGGGCGCATGCGCAGACGAGCGTGAGGAACTAGGTAGACGCTGGAAGCCATCATCCCCAAAAGTCACATGGCTTTGCGTACAGTCACCTAGTGACTGGATACATAGTGAGGGATCTGGAACAGCATGTTTTAAACCCTCTCGTTGGAGGGAAAGACAATGACGTCTTTGGTCCGGATTAAAGCCCCCAGAAACGGTTTGACTTGATTGGGGTCTAGACTGGATTTTTTCTCGTTGATCGAGAATCCTAGGTTGAAGAGGCGATCTACCGTCTTCTGGGTATTTGTCTGGCATGTTCTGTATGAATCCCCTGTTATGAGCCAGTCGTCTAGGATAGACTGGACTGCCTGCGCAGGTCAGCAGCTACTACCGCCAGTACCTTTGTGAATACCCGTGGTGCTGAGGCAATGCCAAAGGGGAGAACCTTAAACTGATCGTTGGTGTCCTCTATCATGAACCTGAGGTACTTTCTGTGGACTGGCAACATTGAAATATGAAAGTATGCATCTTTCATGTCCAATGTGGCCATGTAATCCCCCTGCTGCAGCAGGGGGATTACCTCCTGCACTGTTGCCATCCTGAACTTCTGAAAAATGTGTTTTCCAGGCGCAGGTCTAGAACATGGCGCATGGTGAGATTCTTTTTGGATGCAAGGAAGTACACTGAATAAATACCCTTGTTTACCTGGAGCAGGGGGAAGACTTCTATTGCGCCCTTTTCCAGCAGGACCTGTACTTCTTCCAGCAAGATACACGGGTGTTCTGGCGACAGGCATCTGCTTCTCGGTGGGTGGTACATAGGTGGTCGGAGAAACTTTAGTACCCACTTGTCTGAGGTGATTCCCCCCCCACCCCCCCTGCCATGCGTGGATGAATGACGACAGGCGAGCACCGACTGGGGCAGCATGGGAGGGTACATGAACCGGTGAGTCACTGAGATGGAGGCCGGGGAGTTCCTGCCATGCAAGAGATCTTCCTGGTGTCCCTGTGCAGAGATGGTAGTTTGTGCAATTTGTAAGGAATGGGGCAGGAATCCTCCTCCTTGGGTCGTTTGGGTGTTCTATAACTGTCTGAAAAGTCAATGAACTGGGCCATTTTGTCCATGTATTGCTCACACCTCTCCCTAGTACATAGAGAAGAGGCAGAAGGGTCGGGAGGCGGAAAAGGCTGTCCAGAAGGGGGAGATTTTCCGAATAAGGCCTTAGGGAGGCTGAGGGGCCTCAGAATAATCCTCAAAGGGAGGGGGTGCTCTTGTGCTCTGTGGCTTCAAAATGATAGCCGCAAGGCTTTCACAAATTATCAGTGGTTTTATAGAGGGTCTCGACGCACCTGAAGGCGCAATCAGTGACTCCACCAAGACCTTTTAGGTGCCCTTGGACGGTGTGTCGACTGTTTTTTAGGGTGCACACCCGTTTCAGGAGGTATGTCCAGTCGCATTCCCCGAAACTGGTTTCGTGGAGGGTGCCCAACCGCGAGGTTCCGAAGGCGCCGTCGACATTTCCAGCGCCCCTGTGGCCTTAGGGGTTGTGTGCTTGTGTACACGTGGTGCGTGGTTGCCCTTGGGGTGTGATTTCCCCTAACAGTGTCGGTGGCCTGTCTGTTGGGACAGGGCATTTGGGAGCCCGAGGACTCCACTGAGAGGTCGATGGCTTCCAAAAAGGATCCATGGCTTCTGACCGATTCCTCGTCTTCCGAAGCGACAGCGCCACCCACAGAAATGTTTACACCCTACATAGCGTAGGCCGCCCACTGTTTAGTCCACCTGTCTTTGAAGGTCTTCGGTCAAAAGAGCTTACAGGCCTTGCATGAGCGCTCGTCGTGGTCGCGAGGAAAACTGATTGCATCAGCGATGGGTGTCCTTCCAAGGAAACTTGCTGTTACACAACGGGCAGAATTTAAAGGGAGTCCTATCCATAGCAGAGGGTAGCAGCAGCAAGACCGAACAGAGAAAGAGCGGGGTAAAGGAAATACATTCTCAGAGGAATAAACCCAGGGGCCCACTCTCCCTACTGTAGGGGCTGGCCGGAGGGCCGAGGCCACGTGGTCGACAGTCGCCGAGCAGTTGTAGATGTGTCGGCGGCAGGAAACCCACGAAACAGTCGCCGAGAAGGTTTGTTGGGAGACTAGACAACCGTAGGTTGTGGGGGCAATTTAGCAATATACAACGCTTGCGAGCGCCGCATAGGCGACCAACTAGGTTGGCAGAAAAAAACAATCTGAGTGACCTCGACACGTGAGGGATTTTGGGTACACTACACGTCACATTAGGGATAGTGTTAGTCATGCCCATGTCAACCTCTGCCTTTCGATCTTCGAAAGAAAAATGCAATATTCTGCGGCTTCCACTAAATGTCAGATGCACAGCATGTGATTCTAGCAGATTCACAAGCATCAGAAGAACTAGTTACTCTTACCTTGTAACGTTCTTTCGATGGGATGTTCCTCCGACGTATTCCTTATCTTAGATATAAATCCTTCAGCTTTGCTGGCCTCGGAAAAATTTTTTTTTTCGCCAGAGGGCGCTGCGCGTCGATGATCGCCGAGTCGATGACCCTCGACGGCCTCCGTGCCGACGTCGACGTCATCCTGCCTATAAAGGCCGCGCGCAGCGTCCGTTGCTCAGTTCCGTTTTGTAGTCCCCAGTAATGTTTTTGGATTAGACTAATCACCTTGAAGGAGCATAGGCTGCAAACCCACAGGAAGTCATACTGCGGGGATGGATGGGAGGGTCGATAAGGAATACGTCGGAGGAACATCCCATCGAAAGAACGTTACAAGGTAAGAGTAACTAGTTCTTCGAAGGGATTGTGTCCTCCGACGTATTCCTTATCTTAGATAGACTCCCATAGCAGTGGTATTGTGACTGGAGGCGGGAGTAATAAAAGTTATGTTACCCTTCCAGAATGGACAGAGTGTAACACAGCCTTGCCGAATCTAGTTTCTTGACTAGAGGAGGAATCCAGGCTATAGAATTTGGTAAATGTATGTGCGGACGACCATGTGGCAGCCGCACATATATCTCGAATTGGCACCCCTCTTTGAAGGGCTGAGGATGTTGCGATACCCCTGGTAGAATGAGCCCTTAGATTTTGAGGAGGCTCCTTTCCTGCCAATTTGTAGCACTCCAGAATGGCTAAAATAATCCATCTGGAGATGGTTTGTTTTGTTATTGGAAGGCCCAACTTATGTCCTGCATAACCTACAAAGAGTTGGTCTGCTTGTCTGATCTTAGCCAATCTGCTGATATAGAAGCTCAAGGCTCGCTTAGGGTCCAGCCTGTGCAGTCTCTCTTCCTCCTTCCCCGGATGAGGAGGAGGGTAGAAAGAAGGTAATATAATCTTCTGAGTGATGTGAAACTCCGAGACTACCTTCGGGAGGAAGTTAGGCTTCACCTGAAGAACAACTTTGTCCTTGTAAAAGATTGTATGTGGAGGTTTACACGATAAGGCTTGCAACTCGCTAACCCTTCTAGCAGATGTCAATGCTATTAGCAAAACAGTTTTGAGGGTGAGAAGCTTCAATGAACAAGAGTGTAGTGGTTCAAAAGGGGCACCCTTTAGGAAGTTTAAAATTAGGTTTAAATCCCATAAGGGAACTTGAAAAGGTTTCGGGGGATAAACATTAGTTAATCCTTTTAGGTATTGTATTACCAATGGAATTTTGAAGTATGAAGGCTCCTCTGCAGTGCGCTTAAAGATTGATAGCGCTGCGAGATAGCCCTTAATTGTGCCAACCTGTAGGCCTGAATTAGCCAGGTAAAGTAAGAATGACAACACCATAGGTGTACCACAAGAAAAGGGTTCAATATTCTTTTCTCTGCACCAGCTGCAAAATTTGTTCCAACGGCAGCGGTATAGAGTTTTAGTTGCCGGCCTTCTGGCCGAAAGCAACACCTCCATAACATCATCCGGAAGGTCCCAATCCTTGTACCTCAACCTTTCAGACACCAAGCGTGAAGGTTGAGGGTCTTGATGGCTGGATGGAGAACCTGACCTTCCTTCTGCGAGAGAAGATCCTCTCTGTATGGCAGTCGAATTGGAGGGCAGATGGACATGTCTAGAAGGTCCGGGTACCACGTTCTCCTGGCCCAATCCGGGGCAATTAGGATCATGGTCTTCCGAAACCTTCTCAACCTCCTGATCATTTGAGGAATGACAGGGACCGGAGGGAACGCGTACAGAAGTGGGAACTCCCAGTCCACTACGAACGCATCTCCTAGAGCTCCTCTCGGGGGAAATTCCCTTGAGCAAAATCTGTCGCACTTCCTGTTGATACTGGTGGCGAACAGATCCACTTGAGGGGTTCCCCAAAGGGCGAAGATCTCTTGAAGGACTTCCTGAGCTATCTCCCACTCGTGAGAGACTGTGCTCTGCCTGCTCAGAGCGTCCGCTGTCAAGTTCTTCTCTCCGGCTAGGTGAATTGCCGATAGAGAGATTCCTTCCTGAATTGCCCAAAACCAGAGCTGCATCGCCTCTCTGCACAGTGGTAGTGAGCCTACGCCTCCTCTTTTGATGAGGTAGTGCATGGCCACTGTATTGTCCGTCATTATTAGGACGTTTCTTCCCCGTACAGACGGCAGAAAAGCCTTCAGCGCTAGTCTGATGGCTCTCAGCTCCAACAGGTTGATATGTAGTCTGGACTCCGATGGAGACCAACGACCGCTGATGGTCAAGTCGTTGGCGTGAGCTCCCCACCCCGTGAGTGAGGCATCCGTGACTACTGTTATCTCCGGCCATGGTTGCCAAAACATTTCTCCTTTCAGGATGTTCTCCCGACAGGCCCACCACTGAAGGTCTCGGGCTACTTTGACCGGGATCCGAAGGAGATCTGTCATCCTTCCTGAGAACTGTGACCACTGAGTTCTCAGTGCCCACTGGAGGGATCTCATTCTCAGGCGAGCCTCCGGCACGAGGAATATGCAGGATGCCATGAGGCCTAGCAACCTCAGAAAGTCGTAGGCTGGGAGATATTGGGCATTCTGAAATCTGATGACCATCTGCAGAATATCTCGAGCCCTCACCTCTGGTGGCAAGGCTTTTCCCAGGGAAGTGTCCAGGACTGCTCCAATGAATTGGAGTCTCTGTGATGGTATCATCTGTGACTTCTTTAAATTGAGGGAGAAGCCCAGCTTGTGAAGGAAGTGGCAAACATAATCCAGTTGTCTCTGAGCCTGTTCCGAAGATACAGCTCTGATCAACCAATCGTCTAGGTAAGGGTAGACATGAATCCCTTCCCTCCTTAGACTTGCAGCCACAACCGACATTAGCTTGGTAAAGACCCTCGGGGCGGAGGTTAGCCCAAATGGCAGAACTCGAAATTGATAATGAGAGCTGCCAATTGCGAACCTCAGGTATCTCCTGTGCCTGGGATGGATCGGCACATGGAAATAAGCGTCCTGGAGGTCTAGAGATACCAACCAGTCCTGAAGCTGGAGGGCCTGAAGGATCTGAGAGAGAGTCACCATCTTGAACTTGTCCTTTCGGAGGAATTTGTTCAATTCCCGTAAGTCTAAGATGGGTCTCAGTCCTCCGTCCTTCTTCGGTATTATGAAGTAGGGGGAGTACCAACCCTTGTTCCTTTCCGCTACAGGTACCAGTTCTATGGCACCTTTCTCTAGCAGGTCTAAAACCTCCTGCAAGAGGAGCGGATCTGGAAGCTTCAAAGGGTTGTTCCCCGGTGGATGACTCTGAGGGATATGTAGGAAGGGCAGGCAGTAACCTTGGGCCACTGTCTCCAGAGCCCAAGCATCTGACGTAATAGCCTGCCATTCCGTCAGATGGTGAGTTAACCTGCCCCCTACTGGTGTTCTGTGAGGGGAGACCTCAGAGTGGTTTTGAAGCGGCTGATGCAGTTGCCGAAGGTAAAGTGGCTCCTGCTCCTGCGGGTGCGGCTTTCTTTCCCCTACCCCGTCCACCACGGGTAAATCTTCCTTGGCCTCTTTGAGCCGGTCGTCCCCTGCCCCTTCCATATGAGGAATAGTAACGAAAGGACCGTCCTCTCCACGATGATCCCGAAGGACGAAAGGTATTCTGACGGATAGCAGCTCCCAATGACTTGGCTGCTGCCTTGGACGTTTGCAGTTTCTCCAAACTGTCATCCGCCTTCTTTCCAAAGAGGGTAGAACCGTCAAAGGGCATATTCAAAAGCCTGGTCTGCACGTCAGAGGCAAAACCAGACTTCCTCAACCACGCATGCCTGCGGATTGTGGTACTTGCCGCCATGGCCCTGCTGATACTGTCAGCAGAATCTAGGCCAGTTTGTAGGGTCTCGCACATCGCATCTTTACCATCCCTGATGATGTTTAAAAATGCGTCCCTTTCCTCTCCTTCTTGGAGGCAGTCAGCCGCTGATGAAGCGCACTCCCAAAGGGTGTGGCTGAACCTAGCGAGCGTACAGGTCGCGTTAATAGACTTTAACGCCATGCTACAGGCAGAAAAAACCTTCTTAGCCATGGCATCATACTTTTTGTCATCCCTATCCTGCGGAGCAGTGGGGTATGCAGATGTGCTGCCTGATGAGGTTGCAGCCTGTACAACCAAGCTCTCAGGAGTAGGGTGTTTTGACAAATATTCAGGGTCAGAACTAGCCACCCTGTATTTTGTTGACAGTTTTTTATTTACTGCCGGGATAATTTCTGGCGTTTCCCAGTTTGTCAAAATCCTTCTCTGTAGAGCAGAGTGAAATGGAACCACAGGATCCTCCTGTGGGCCCTTGTCCAGTATGTCAGTGAGGTCATCCTGCTGAAAGGCAGGAGAAGGTGCAGACCAACCCATAAATTCTATGATTCTAGACATCAGAGCTCTATATGGAGTCTCCGCATGTTCTCCTGGGTCTGGTTTGATAAATTCTGCTTCAGGAGAAGTGTCCAAGCCACTAGCTTCCTGAAGTGCATCCTGAAGATTTTTTAATCTTCCTTCCTCAGAGGCGAAAGTCTCTGGCTCTGGTGATGTGGTCCTCTGTAAATCAATATCTTGGTCTGAATCCTCCCTTTCCTCAAAAATCGAGGTTAAAGGGGGATACATTGGTTTTTGGAATGGTATAAACCCCATTTCCAATGCAGAAGGAGCCATCATCACAGGCCTTGAAAACGTCGATGTCGTCGACACCGACGTGAAAGTACTCGAAGGCGCCGTGAAAAGCGTCGAGAAATGTGTACTAGGCCTCGAAGAACTCGAAAGGATCGGAGTCCTGCTCGAGAACGACGTCGACGTTCTCGGCGTCGAGTCGGAGGTCTTTTGTCTAACCGTTGGCTGTGGAGTAGCCGTGGTTCTTTCCTTCACCGGCGTCGATATCGGCGTCGACGTCGGCGTCGACTCGATCGACTGATGCGCCGATGGATCCTTCGACAACGGCGTCGATGGCGCCGACCTCTGTTTCGAAGGAGTTTTCGACGATGGCGTCGATGATGCTTTATCTCCCGATGGCTCGAGGCGCTTTCGGGTTGACTTTTCCGCCGGGTACTGCGACTCGCGGCGTTTAGATTTTTTGGGTTTTTTACCCGGGGTATCACCCTCAGCTGTCTTCGAGGGGGACGAGGCCGCTTTCTCGAAGACGCTTAGCATCTTTTTCCTGAATTCCTCCCACTCAGCTTGCGAGCTGCGTTTTGTGGGGCAATGAACTCTCTCAGGAGAACTCGACGAAGATGACGAAGGGGATCTCCTACGTCTCTTCTTCGAGTGTCTCGATGTCGACGAGTGGTGGGAGCCACTTCGTGATCTAGATCGAGAGTGTTTTTTATGGTGAGGAGACGAACGTCTCGACTCTACCGAAGAAGCTTTCGAGGAAGTTAAAGTTGACCTACCTCTCTCGAGCTTCCCCCTACGCTCCTTCAAGGCTTTCGCCGTCATGGAAAGGCATTCCTCACACTCCGAACTCTGGTGCGTGATTCCCAGACACCACAAACAGACTCTGTGAGGGTCCGTCAACGACATTTTCTTCCCGCAGTCTCGGCACTTTTTGAAACCGGACCGAGGGGTCGTCGGGTCGGAGGAGGATGCCATCGATATCGAGGTAAATAGTAGTTATTATATACGTTTATCTTGACGAGAACTGAGCAACGGTGTTCCGAGGCACAACGAAGCGCGGAAAAACGGAACTGAGCAACGGACGCTGCGCGCGGCCTTTATAGGCAGGATGACGTCGACGTCGGCACGGAGGCCGTCGAGGGTCATCGACTCGGCGATCATCGACGCGCAGCGCCCTCTGGCGAAAAAAAAAATTTTTCCGAGGCCAGCAAAGCTGAAGGATTTATATCTAAGATAAGGAATACGTCGGAGGACACAATCCCTTCGAAGTGTAAATTATGAAATTCTCATGTGTTGTAGCAGTAGTGCAGAGGTCAGTGTAGTTAATCAAAACTGAAGCATTTGTAATAGTCTGGGCCCAGCGCTCAATCTAAGCGATGAGCTTATTGTGGCCTCAGTGTTTAATTACATAGAACCCCTTCCTGCACCTGTGACTAAAAATGTGAGAGCATTTTCAATCCAGTAAAGATGCAAAATTGGAGGGACAAAAATGTTCCAGATCCGAGCAAGTACATGTGTAGCATGGGAAGAGTAATAACAAACATAACAAAACTAGCTGCTTAGTAATAGTTAATTTGATTTTGAACATTTATACCGCACTTCGGCCAGACTTCACTGTATAAAGGCGCAGATGACAACAGACCACAACAACATAGGGGTGGCCGACGGATGTGAATGAACCCCCCAGTAAGCCGACGTAGTCCTTTTTAAACAGGAAGGTTTTAAGCACCTTCTGGAACTGAAACACTGTCTAGCAGCCCCTAATCTGCAAAGGTAGCTCATTCCAGAGTCTAGGGCTGAAAACCCCAAATCTACTACCACCTATAATAATAATAATAATAATAATAATAATAATAATAATAATTTCGCATTTATATAGCGCTACCAACCCTCAGGTATCTGAGCGCTGCTTTTTATTACCTACGGTGTGTGGTGCTCATTTATCGACCTCGGAAGGATGAAAGGCTGAGTTTGGCTCTGCCGGGATTCAAACCTGTGTTAGCAAGCTCTGCACGGATGTCAAAGCGAGCGCTCTACTCGCTGTGCCACTTGACCCGCTGAGACGGTCAAGTGGCCTTTGGAGACAAGTACTGTGCGAGGACCATTCAGCAACAGCACCTCCCCTGAGCGAAGCAACCTTAAAGGGTTACAACAACAAATTTTAGAGTGGAGGTACTCCGGGGCCAATCCGTTAAGACACTTGAAGATCAGGCACGCCACTTTAAATTTGATCCGTGTTCCACCGCCAGCCAGTGCAGAGTTCTGCGCATGGGGAGACATGGTCGCTTCTCTCATGCCGGCTTACCAGTCTGACCACAAAATGTTGGGCTGTCTGCGGCCTGTGCAGTTTGGCCACAATGCCCATCAACAGACTTTTGCAGTAATCCAAATAGGCGTTTCCTCATAGCCCACACTACAGCTGCATGATCCTCCGCAGGGATGAATGGTAACACTCAGGAGCATACGCAGGGAGTAGTAAACTGCCTGGACCTTAGCCCCCACATGTCCTTCGCTCCCCAAATCCTCCAGCCACACATAGCCCAAGTTCTTAATTTTTGTGGCATATTTTAACTCCTTGCTGAGGATACAAGGCATGAGGGATTCCTTGGTGGTCCGGACCTGCTGCCTAGATCCAGACAAAATTAGTTCAGTTTTAGCTACGTTGAACTGTAGCTGATTGTTGGCCATCCATTTGTAATATCTTATAGACATTGGTTAACTTTAGTAAAAGCATCCTCCATGTTATCGATCGTGATATAAATGTTTGTGTCATCAACGTACGAGTGGTAACTTAGCCCATGACTCTTCACAATATTTAAGACCGGTCGTATATACAAGTTAAATAACAATGGGTTAATGTAAGTGCATGACAAATCATAATTTCAGTGAGTATTAGTTGTTAGGAAGAACATACATAGAACAGAACAAAACAGTGCACAGTTAGCCAGGACAGAAAGTTGAGAAAGGTAACGTAAGTACAAACTCAAGCAAACAGCAAGTGATGTTGGCCTAAAAACATCCCACTAAACAAAAAGATGTGTCATAAAAATTTAGCAGTAGTACAAGAGATACCAAGGTGGTCATCCCAGAAAATGAACACCACGTCCAGGCGGTGAATAATACTTAACTGCGAGGTGAGAAGTATGAACAGTTCTAGAAAGGGTAATACCCCAGGCCTGTTCTCCGTGAAAGGTGGCGATGCTACAACAGCAAACCAGGAACTAAACCCAAAAAACTACCTATGATAGTTCAAATCCAGGGTTAGGTCTGATGAGCAATTAGATCAGGTCTGGGCGCATCCCATTTCTGCAGGGAAACGGCCATGTATTGATCACATTTTTAAACGTTTGATAAACTAGTATCACTATGGCGTGCTTGGAGATGGAATCTCCTAGCTGCAGAGCTAGAAAGGGCGATATTGAGCCTCCCGGTTTCTTTTTCTTTTTAAGAAAGCTGGCAACACCAGTCAGGTGAGTGGATGATTTAAGATTGACATTAGGAAGTGCCTTAAATTACAGTTGCAAGAGGCTAGGACCCTTTCCATGTATTACTTTGAAGGTGATGCAAAGTGTTTTAAAAGCAACCCTGCCTACAAGAAGCAAGAAGAGAGACTTGGGGGCAGAAAGCGGTATTCCCTGCGTCTAAGGCAAAGTAAGGTCCGGGCCATAGCAATTAGAAAATCTGGAGCACATTTTAAAGGCTAGCAGGCCTCAAAATTGGCACTAGCCACTGACTAGTGATATTTAACTCTTGAGGAGTAAGAAATGGTGTGCTCTGTGAATTTGTTTAATTGAGGGAGTTAGTACCATTTGTTTGCTGGCTAGTTACTTGAAATGTTTACCCTGTGTTAGACAGCGCAGTGTAAAGCACAAAGGGTTGATGGTATTGTTCTGGGACGGCCGAGAAAGAAAAGATTCTTCTATGGACTTCCCAAATGCATGCTGCGGCAAAGCTGGAATCTGATGACCCAGTGAAAGGTCAGCATGCATTGTGGCGCCACCAATTTCTTTTTGTCCAAACGGTGATGTCTGAAGGACAAGAGAGGATATATCAGTCTGTGTTAAGAGGAGGTGTTTAAATGCCAGTTATTCTCAGATAAAACCCTTTTTTTCTTGGTTATGGAGTTGGAGGCGTGGGCAATCTAGATGCCCATTTTCTGAATACATTTCTTAATGTTGAAAAGCAGGCTGAGTTGCTTCAAGATTGGTTGGGTGTCAGCCTCATAATTATAGCAGAAAATAGGAGTGATCATAAAGGCAGGGATGGGCGAGAGGTACACATTATAAAGAATGGGGAAGAGAAGAGCATTAGGGTACCCCAAAAAACACTTTGTGAAGTCGGATTGAAAATGTTCCATGAAGATACATTGGAAACATTCAGTCAAGACATTATCCATTCCAAAGCCTGGTCTCCAATTCTTAAATCAAATAGACTTACTCTTGCAGTATGTGGAGATCCACCAACCGGAATGCGGTCGTCCGATTAAGGGGGACCAGAGCTGATGTGCTTGCTTGGTGGCAGTTTACTTTAAGATTGTCCCAAATAGACAAAAGGAAAGATCATGTTATAACCAGGTCTGAAACCGACTTGGATCAGGTTCAGGAAATTGTGATCTTCCAAGAACCTCAAGAGCTGGGAGTAAGCTGCCTTATCTGCTAATTTGGCCAAGAATATGTAGTTCAGAATGGCTAGGAAGTGATCAAGCTGCCAATATGCTTTCATACATTCTGGGACCAATTTTGGGGCTATATGTAAAGGGGGCAGAAGGCAAAGATTCAAAAGGCTACAAATGGCTTCAATAGGCACTCAACCCCAAAAAGATTGTGAAATGGGCAGTTTGCCAAAATAGTAGGTCATGGCAAAAATCTAGTTTGCAGTCAGTTGTGAAGAATCCTGTGGATCCCTCATTGAAGCTCTGCCTAAAGTCTCCACTCAGGTGGCCATGGGAAGGCAGATGCTTCCTGATCCCAAACCTGGGGGTGGTGTACTGCGGGAGGATCACCTGGGTAGAGACATGTGTTGGGAAGAAACCAGGGTCCCCCCGCACACCCAAGCGCTTTAGAGTCAGACAAGACCTCTTTTAGGCACTATAATGGACTAGGGGGAGGAGGGGCACTGGGAAGACTCTCATGCAAATTTAATCACATAGACATGGGCAAGCACTGTAGAAAGTAGTTAGTGTTGAAGTATAAGGCGCAATTGACTATTAGCTGGATAGATTTGTAATGTCAGATCCTAGGCATTGTACAATCTTAGTGCAGTAAAGGAGGCAATCCCTCCCCTCCTTCCCAGAACAAATGTGGTCTGTGAGCTAAAAATGGACCACAGGCTCTTCCACTGTGTTTCGTCACTATGGCCAAGCACTGGCAGCAAACAGACTCACCAGCAGTCTGTCTGTCAAGGGTCCAGGCAGGCTAAGAATAGGAATTACATGTTCTGTGCGACAAAATGCAGAATGGGACATATTATAAAAATTAAGGGTGGAGGAGATTACAGGACCAAACAAAAACATGAGTAGAATGAGGGGAATATGGAGAGAATGACTGGATAATGTTTATATACATAAAAATGTTCATAGGTAGCAAAATTAAGGAAATTATGAGCTACAGTATTCGTGCATAAGCTAGGAAAATGTAAAACAGCATGCCCTGACAGAAACCATTGACAATGAAGAAAAGAAGGCTTTGGAGCATCCGTATTATGGAAGGACGGTTTGGATTAAGCTATGGTCCATATCTAGTGACACCACCACAGCAAGGCAGGACTCTATAATCCCCTACCTGGTAACACTTTGGCAGGAAGGAACAGAAGAGGGACAGGAGAAGACTATTCAGGCAGCAGAGTCCTTGGCTACAATCCTCATTTTGTAAGATTAAACTTGTTATCCTTACATCGCTTTTTGGCCTTCGTCCCCTAGAGGGGTGTATTTATTCTGGTGCGAGTGTAATTAGGGACACCTTTACACAGAGTGGTGGAGTTTCTGTGGGATGAGACAGTATGTTTTCTCAGACAGGAATATTATTACCATCGAACCTAAAGAGGTTATGGCATATTGTCATTTTAATGTCTCTCGACCTCATGAGATCTAAGGTTCTGAACCCTAAGGTTAGAAAATCAGAACAAACTAAACCGAAAGAAAGATCCTTTTTGGTATCCCAAACTAAACACCTTCCTCAAAACCAGGGGTACAATTAACAGGATTATGGAAATGTCTTCCCTAAACCATCTTCCTCTATGACAGCTAATCTAGCACCTCTTAAAAATCCTGATGGGGAATAAAATCTACCCTAACAAATAATGTAGAAGTTGAAAAACCCAGCTTCTGTGGAAGAAACTACAAGTCCCAGAATCCTGGCGGTACTGAGAAGAGGGCTGAAGAGGCATGTAGATTTAGTAGTCCTGTAATTAACCCCAGTAGCTATTGCAATAGTGAGGCAATTAAGGCTAATAGCCTACACCTGAATCCCATCATTGAGCCTGTGAGGCACAAAAGGTTGCAGCAAGAAAGGAGGAGTAGGAGGAGCTGGAACGAGGCCTGGAAGGCTTGCTGTCGCAGCCGTAGAGGAGACGCACAAGGCTGGCAATTCAAAAGAAAGTTGAAGAATAGAAGGGACACCGGAGCGTGAAGACAGCAGATTTCACCTGCAAGCACTGAGAGAGTCCTGTTCTCCCAAACCATACATGCCTAGGAAGACGTGCTGGAGGCCGCATTGCAGTGATTGCAGAGCCATTACTGTGCAGGAGACCAAGGCCAGAAGCAGAAGGTAAGCCAAGGTTCTCGGGAGAAGATATCCAAACTTAAGTGGTTGGATCGGAGACACCCTTGCTGGAGAAGGGTATGGGGTCCCCAGCGAACCAGATGTAGTAGCAGAGGAAGTCGGGAAAGCAGTGCAACCTGCAAAACCAGTGTCACTGAAACCAGTGAGTGAAGTACAGTGTTCAGATCCACTGCGCAAGCCTTGCCGCTAACTGTAGCCAGCTCATAAGTAACTCACATATGGCTGAAAGCGAGTAAAAGCTGTTCGGTATAACTGAGCTCTTGTTAAACAATGGGCTTTAAATCCATTGAGGAACACTCTAGAATTTGTTTCTGACTAACAGAGTGGTTGCATGTCCTTAATTGAGGAAAAAGAATACTCCCGATTCCCAACATGGACGTTATACAAGTTACAAGTACAAAGAGTGAAAACTCCATCTAAAGAAGGTCGCGTGTACCCAATTATGTTCCCCAATGGAAGTCAGAGTTGCAGCCATTACCATCACACGGGAATACAATTCATTTAACTTTAAATTCTATCTAAAGGAGAAGTCATGTGTGCCTAATTGTGTTTTCACTTGAAAGACTGAACTCTACACAGTATCCATAAGTGACATTCTATTTTAAATAAGTAAAGAGTCTAAAACATTGAGGAGAAGAAGCATTACCCAAGCCAAGAGGCAAGCCCTTTTCATAGTGAAACATGTCTTGCCAAGAGTTAAATAGCCATCTAAATACACTGCAATGTTAACAAATCAAGTGCTATAAGAAACAAGAACACAATTTATACCGGAAGCTGAAAGAGTGGCACATAAGCCTCTGGGTAACTACTTGGGCTGCTTGTGAAGAATATTATTACGTAGAATACAACCTGTGGACCAGAATACTGTTGAAGCTAGAAAAGAGACTTGTAAGCAGAAGCAGGTTGTTCTTGTGGCAGTCAGACAGACGGAAGCGGCAAACAAGCTGCCCCCTTTTAGAAGGTCATAAAAAGGAAGTGTGCCTTGCCTACCTGAAGATGTTGAAGTGTCTTGTCTATGCCTAACTATTCCAAAGTACTGAGCAGTAGTAGTAATACTTCAACTGTTGTGGTATATTAAACGGTCAGCGGATGTCGCAATTAAGTGGTTGAAGCAGTAATGTACTGTGGGACAAAGGTACTCTGTTCTAAGGCGGCGCTGTGCGTCGATGCCCGTCAAGTCGATGTCCCTCGTAGGCCTCCATCTTGATGTCGACGTCATTGCAGGTATATGTAGCCACGCAGTGCCCGCTGGCCTCAGTTCTGTTTTTACAAGTAGAGCATTACCTTTTGTTCGATGGTTACTCCCCTTGAGAGAGCGCAGACTGCAACTGCAAGGGAAATTCTACTGCGTGGTAAATTGGGAGGGGCGATAAGGAATACATGGGAGGAACATCCATTCTAAAGAACGTTACCAGCGGTAAGTAAATAGTTCTTCGAATGGATTGTGTCCTCCCACATATTCCTTATCGTTGATACACTCCCAAAGCAGTTTACGTAATTGGGAGGTGGGAGTAGAAATTAGTGTGGCATCAATATTTTATGGTTGTGTATGCACTGAATGCAATACTGCTTTTCCAAAAGCAGAATATTGGCCGGAGGAGGAGTCTAAACTGTAATGTTTAGTAAAGGTATGCACAGACTACCATGTGGCAGCTGCAGATATATCTTATTGCAACTCCCCTCTGTAAGGCAGACAAAGTTGCAATGCCCCTGGTCGAATGAGCCCTTAGATGTTCTGGAGTGTCTTTACCTGCCAGTTTGTGACATTCTAATATTGTTCATATAATCCATCTGGACATAGTTTGCTTGGATAGTCCCAATTTTTGACCCTAATAGCCTACAAATAACTGGTCATCCTGCTGCAATTTTGCCAATCTGGAGATGGAAAAACTCACTGCAAGTCAAGGATCAAGCCTGTGAAGTCTCTCTTCCTCTCTCTCCAGATGTGGAGGAGGATAAAAAGATGGTAGCGTTGTCTTCCAAGTAATATGAAACTCAAACAATTTTGGGGAGAAAAGTAGGCTTCAATTTTAATACCACTCTGTCTTTATGATAAACAGTATGAGGAGGCTTACAGGATAAAGCCTGTAGCTCACTCACCCTTCGGGCTGATGTAATAACCACTAAGACGACAGTTTGCAGAGTTAGAAGTCTTAATACACAAGAGTGTAGAGGCTCGAAAGGAGCTCCCATCAAGTAGTTTAACACCAAGTTGAGATCCCGCAGTGGGACTTGAAACAGGATTGGAGGGAAAACATTAGTCAGTCCCTTTAAAAATTGTACTATTAAAAAGGAATCTTAAAGTAGGAGACTTCCTCTGAAGTGCACTTAAAAATATAAAAGCGGGATAAAAGGGGGGTATGGGGGGTTCCAAGATGGCGGAGTGACGGGGAGGACGCGCTGCCCGGAGCTCCCGTCCCGAATGTGCAGCCCAGCACCATAAAGCTCTTGATTCTTGGTAATTGCCCTCCCCGGTGCGGAGCGCAGGAGTTGCGGGGCCCCTAAAGTTCGCTCTGGAGGAGCTGCCGTTTGGCTGTGCGCGGGAGCCCGGAGAATCTCAGCGATGGACTCGGGACTCCTGCGGTGGTGCGGCGGCCGAGACTGAGCGCGGAAGCCCGCTGCTCGAGGAGGACTCGGGTGGCCCCAGGACTCGCCCCGTCGCCGGGGGCTGGAGCTGGGTCGGCTGCTCTTGGGTGGTGGGTGGAGGAGAGGTGCGGTACCTCCCTGAGCCGCTGACCCGCTCGGTTGACTCGAGGTTTTCAGCGCCGCAGCTGAAAGGAGGCTGCGTAGACACTGGGCCCTGGACGTGGTGCAGAGCGCCGAGGCAAGTTCTCCTGTGAGGCGAAGGGAAGCCTGCTGGGACGCAGTGCGGGCCCGCCCCCGTGAAGGTACAACTGTACAGACAAGTCCCCAGGCGCTGGAAGTCCCACAGTAGGGTGGAGGTGCTTTGGGTTTGGTGTGCTGGTGCGGGTGCTCCTGCCGGGAGAGGTGCTGCGCCTGCCCAGTGCGGGTAGTACAAGTAAGTGGGGGAGTGCGCGGGACTGACTCACTGCCAGGTGTGTGTCCCCGGTGCCCGCTGAGGGGCCATCTTGGATGTTTACTGGTAGGCGGGAGGAAGATCCCCCAGGAGGACCCGTTTTGTATCCCAGCACCCTATACTAAAGTTAATCCCCACGGACTGGGCACGGGGATTCTGGAAGGGGAGCTGGAGGGGCCTTTTGGGGGGGGGGGGCAGCAACGACTAGTGCTGGTGTTCTGGAGGGCCCACTGCTAACTCATCGATGCCCCGATAATACATTTTTTGGAGGGGCTGACCCCCCTAGGCCACCCAATACAGTGAAGTAGTCTCTGTCCCACACGCCAGCTGTCTGCTACTGAGGCGTCTTTGCTGCCCTGGTGGCGGCCCCGTGAAACAGCGGACTACACGGAACATTGCGCTGTAATAAGCACTTTGGCAACCGGCAGAGGCAGACTCCACTTCAGTGGCATGTCTAGAAACAAGAATAAGGACCCTCTGAGCCCCTCCAGGATGGCTAAAAAAGCTCAAGAAGGGCCTCTTGCCCAGCTCTGGGCCAGGGATTCAGACGAGCGGACATCCGGGGCCTCTAGGAAGGGTCCTCTGAAGGGGAGATGGCTGTTAGTCAGGAACCACAGGACCCATCACCAGCTCGACACTTAAGACCCTCCTTGGAAAGATAGAGAAAATCACAGAAGCTGGCCAGAAACAAATGGATGCGTTGAGGGAAGATCTGGCTGAAGGGTGGCAGGAGATCAAAAGAGACCTCAATAAAATAGAAGAGGGTGGATATGAATGAGGGGGCCATTCAAGAGCTGTCAGAGGATGCGAGGAAGGCGGACGAGCTTCTGGAAACCCTGGCCACGGCCACGCATAATCTAGAACTGAGGCCCGAGGATCTGGAGAACAGATCCAGACAATCTAATATACGTGTTAAATCCTTACCAGAGTCGGTCCAGGATCAAGAGTTAGCTGATACGATAAGGGCAATTTTTGAAGAGCTGCTACAGAGAAAACAGAATACCGAGCTCCGCTTCGACAGGATTCACAGAGTCGGGCCGAAACGCCAGGAACCGGGAGCGAGAGCGCGTGACGTCCTAGTGGCTTTCCATGATTACGCGCAGAACGAGAGGTTCCTGCAAGCGGCCAGAAAGGCGGGCTGCATCTCCCACAATGGAGTAGAAATTCAATTGTTCCAAGATCTCTCCCGAGCCACTCTGATCAGGAGAAGGCGAATGGCCCCAGTTCTGGTCCACCTGAGGGAAAATCAAGTCAGATATAGATGGCTCCATCCATTTGCTCTCTACTTCATACGGCAAGGGAATCTCACAAAATCACGACACCCGAGCAGGGTCTAGCCTTATTAGGCCTGGAGGACAATACAGCCCCGCCTCAAGCGTCCCCGAGTGGACTAGGGGCACCCCGCAAGCCTTGGGAATGGTCAGAAGTGGGGTCGAGAAATCTAGGAAGGAACGAAAGCAGAAGGCCGACAGCTTGCAAACTCGCACCCCGGCATCAAGACGAGGCGATCATCCTGAAAGGAAAGAATTAGCTTGGTTATTGTGCACGAACAAATTCTTAGTTCATGACCCTGGGGAGGGCTTAAATTTACAGGATATGCTGTGCATGTTGAAATGTTGAAATGGAAGTGGCGGGAGACGCTAAAAAGGGGCCGGAGGCTAAGGGGAGGAGATGACGTATTGGCTTCTTGGAATGGGAGTTCCTGCGTGGAGACGAACCGGGTTATATTTGGGATCTGGCTCTCGGGTTTTGTTACCGAGGGGGGCTGGGTGCCAGCTAGATCCACCCGGTGAGGGGGGAGCGGGAATGGGGGAGGGAATGAGGTGGGGAGGGTCGGGTGGACTGATCCATAGGTTGGGATATAAGGTAGGTGCGCTGACCCTAGGTCATCTCCAATAATTAGAAGTTCGGGGTCCTCTCCCTGTCAGATCTCTCGGTTCACCTATAGAGATTCTATCAATGGGTGAGCATGTATCAACTTAAAATACTGTCCTTAAATGTCAATCGCTTGAATTCTCCTCTTAAAAGGGTAAAAGTGGAGAGATACCTCTGCGGGGAGCACCCACATATAGCCACACTCCAGGAGACCCATATTCACTCTAGGGATGCATTCAGAATAAAAATCTGGGGCTATAAAAGGTTATTTCAGGCTACCCAACTGAGTAAGAAAGGGGGAGTCATAATAGCGCCGAGGGACGGGCTAGATCTGGAATTTAAAGCCACACAAAGATGAACAAGGCAGGTATCTGGCGATCCAGTTGGAGGGCAGAGGCGAACTTCTCACAATTGCAAAAATATATGCACGCAATAATGGCCAGGACTCCTTTATCCAAAAGTCCCTAACTCGTCTTGGCAATTTTGCCAGAGGTAACATCATATTAACGGGAAACTTTAACATAGCATGGAATCCCGAGACAGACAGGAGCAGGGTCACATGGGGACAGCAGGCGGGGCCATCGGGAGATCGCAGGAGGAAAATGGGAGAGTTAGCCCTAATTGATGCATGGAGGGAAAACAAGGGGATACGCCAGGGTTTACTTTTTACTCATATGCACACAAAACCCATTCCCAAATAGATTATATATGGCTGTCCTCCCCCTTACTGGGCTCCTTAACGGATATCAATCTAGGGGCTATGTCATTCTCAGATCATGCTCCAATTACCCTGTCTGTTGCTAGGTCGCGGGGATCAAAGGCTCTGTGGAGATGGCGTTATCCCACCCCACTGTTCCGAGATGTGGTATTGGTTAAGGAAATAGAGCAAGCCCTGGAGGAGTTTGCCGCCTATAACAGGTGGGAAGACACGTTGCACCAGGTTTGGTGGGATGCCCTCAAGGCCACGGTTTGGGGGAGGATCATAGCGATCAAGGCTAGGAGGGAACGAGAGCTGCGGCTTGAGGAGGATAATCTGGGGGGTAAGCTTACAGAGACTATGTCCCAGATGGCGGTGAAACATACGAGGTCGGCTGAACGAGAGGTCCGGGCTCTCAGGGGACAAATCAATCTCATTCAAACGCGAGCAGCGGAACGTAGTCTCCTACGCTTGCGTCAAAAATATTATGTTAAGGCCAATAGGTCTGACCGCCTCTTGGCGAAGATGCTAAGGAAGGAACAGAAAGACAAAACCATCTTAAGAATTAGGGGAGAGGGAGACCTGGTACATACACAAACCCACGAAATACAAAGGGAATTCTGTAGATATTACACTAATATGTACGCATCGGGTAACCCGGACCCAGCGACGCAAAAGGCCCATTTAGATCGGGTTACACTAGTGGGGATAACCGCCGAGGACAGGGAAAGGCTAGAAGATGATATAACATCAGACGAGGTCAGGAAAGCTATTGCCTCGTTAGCAGTGAACAAGGCTCCGGGGCCGAATTCTTTAAATTGCATAAGGAGGCTCCAATTCCGCACCTGAAAAGGTTGTTTAATCACATGGGCCCAGCTAAAACTTTACCTAGATATATAGAGGAAGCGAAGGTTATCCTTATTCACAAGAAGGGGAAAGACCCTGAGACATGTGGTTCTTATCGGCCGATCGCATTGATCAAAGTCGACGCTAAAATACATGCTAAGGTCCTCGCTGCCAGGTTGGACTCGATCTTGCCCAGAATTGTTGGGTCCGATCAGGCGGGTTTCATTAAGGGCAGACAAATGGCTGATAATGTAAGGAGGATACCCCATCTGATTGAAAAAGCACATCGGAAGCGGGTTCCTGCCCTCCACCTGGCAATTGACGCCGAAAAGGCCTTTGATCGGGTGGAGTGGAGTTTCCTCTTCGCCACGATGGAAAAGATGGGATTTGGACCCAGATTCTTGGACAGGATTAGGGCCCATTATCAAGCTCCGACTCTCCGTTTGTCGGTTAACGGTCTGGTTTCCGAGCCGGTGACAGTGGAACGGGGCACTAAACAGGGGTGCCCTCTCTCCCCGTTATACGCCTTGCATCTAGAACCGTTCCTGTCCGCCGTGAGGGGAACTGCCTCGATATCGGGCATTCCATTTGGGGGGCAGGAGCATAAAGTGGCTGCTTTCGCAGACAGACAATCTCGTTTTCTCGCTGACTTCTCCTGAACGGTCCCTGCGGGGGCTTAGTGAGGAACTCGCCCAGTTTGGACAGGCTGCCGGGTTGAGGGTAAATGCCAATAAGTCTGAAATTCTCAGCCTTAAGCTCCCTAGGTCTACTGAACAGCTGATTAGAGATAGATACGAATTTAGATGGGCTGGCCATAACATTAAGTATTTGGGAGTGCGATTGACTAAAACCCTGGAAGGGTTGTACCAGGCCAATCCCCCACCTTTGCTGGAAAAGGTTAAATCGAAGCTAATAGATTGGGGCCCACTCTCACTCTCGTGGCTGGGGCGGTTGAATGTTTTAAAAATGGCGGTTTTACCGCAGTTACTCTACCTGTTTGCAGCTCTGCCGATGGACAGCCTGCGATACTTTTTCAAGTCCCTACAAAGGGCGACCAGTCACTTCATTTGGAATCATAAACGGCCGCGACTCTCTGTAGCTCTCATGAAAACACTTACCCCTCCGGGAGGTATGGGTGTACCAGACTTTAGGAACTACTATATAGCTGCGAAAATTATTGGCAGAGGGACGACAGGGACAAACCTTGGAGGCCGATGGATAGGGCAGTGGTGGCGGGCCACTTGGAAGGGATCTTATGGAAAGAGGGAGGATAGAACCCCCTCAGATGTACGCCAGTAAAATCACTACGACATTAGGGCATGCCTGGGGCACCGCAGTGAAAGAGGCTCAGATTACCACTTTCCCGTCCCCTTAGACCCCGCTCTGGGGAAACCCTCAATTTACCCTGGGCACAGATATGATCACGTTTGGGAAGTGGTATCAAGGCGGGTGCAGGATGGTGCGGGATATGTTTGTAGATGGGAAGGTTAAAGATTTTGAGCGCTGCAAGGTAGACTGACTTGGACGAGAGACAAAGATATGGGTATATGCAACTGCGTCACCGGTTGTCACACCCGTCCATGAAAACTGCTAGATCTCGTCCCCTGACCCCTTTTGAAAAATACTTGGATACACATTCTGGTGACTCAGGCCTGATGGCTAATATATACAAGTATATTAAGGAAGGGGAAGTTGTCCCCACCCGACCCTACATGAAGCAGTGGGAACTGGCAGTGGGTAAAAGCATAGGGGACAAAGAGTGGCAGAGATTGTGGACCCAGATTCCAAAGCTTACTAGGTCTATACAGGTCCGGGAGACCTGGCTAAATTTCATGTTTCAATGGCACTTGACCCTGGTTAAATTACATAGGCTGTTTCCGAATCACTCTCAAATGTGCTGGAGAGAATGTGGGGGGGGGGGGTGGGATCCTGGGCGCACATTTGGTGGGAGTGCCCGAAACAGGGAATATATTGGGGCTATATACACCAAGCCATATTGGGGGGTTGGGGGAAGTGGGACTGAGTAGTAGGGGACTGGACATCCTTTGTATGTATGAAACCCTGGAGGCTATTCCTACTGCTTCTCTTCGCAAAATATATGTCTTAATGATGATGTCGGCAATAATGGTTATCGCCCGCAGGTGGAAAGTGAAAGTACCCCCTCAGGAACATGAGTGGATTGCTAAAATTTGGTCAGTACTGTCTATGGAATGGCTCACCCACTCCCGGCAGGGAGCCCAGATGAAGTTCGCCACAGATTGGTCTACTTGCTTGCATTTCTGGGTGGTGGCGAAACCAGGAGATGGTGTCCCAGAGCAATGACTGCTGGGCATTATATGTCCGCAAGAGGTCTCGGACCCATGAAAGAGACCGTTTGGTTAGAGCCGGATCCCCGCAGAGATATGCCATGACTGTTTATAGGACATATGTGCTCACCTGTACGGCCTTGTTTTGGGGGGATATACGTATTACCAACCGATGGATGGGGGGGGGGGGGGGAGGGTGATATATATATATATATATGTATAGCGCTGCCAGATATCCTTTCATGGTACCATTCTGGAGCCCCAGATTTGCCAGATGTAATAGAAAGGATAACACTACACTATCAGTACATTACATGAGAAAGGGTCACCATTCTTATCTCTACAGCAGTTGCAGAACTTATTCCAGCAGCAGCGGTATAAAGATTTGGTTGCTGGCCTTCTGGCCAAAAGCAAAATCTCCATTACGTCGTCCGGGAGGTCCCAATCCTTGTACCTCAGCCTCTCAGAAATCATGCGTGAAGGATGAGTGTCCTGATATCCAGATGGAGAACCCGACTCTCCTCTCGTGAGAGGGGTTCCTCTCTTTGTGGAAGACTTACCGGAGGGCAGATGGACATGTGCAGAGGGTCCAGGTACCACGTTGTCCTGGCCCAATCTGGGGCAACTAGGGTCATGGATTTCCTGAACTTTTTCAACCTCCCGATTACGTGAGAAATGATGGGGAATCAGAGGAAACGCGTATAAGAGTGGAAACTACCAGTCCACCATGAACGCATCTCCTAGGACTCCTCTCGGGGGAAATTCCCTTGAGCAGTACAGTTCGCACTTCTGGTTGACACTGGGCACAAACATCCACTTGAGGGGTTACCCAAAGAGTGAAGATCTCTTGAAGGACTTCCTGAGCTAGTTCACACTTGTGGGAAACTGTGTCCTGCCTGCTCAGAGAGTCGTAGTGTTCTTCTCTTCGGCTAGGTGAACTTCCGATACAGATGTTCCTTCTTGTATTGCCCAAAACCAGAGCTGCATTGCCTCTCTGCACAGTGGTAGTGACCCTACACCACCTCTTTTGTGGAGATAGTACATGGCCACTGTGTTGTCCATCATTATCAGGATATTCTTTCCCCTTACAGATGGCAGGAAGACCTTCAGAGCTAGTCTGATTGCCCTCAGCCCTAAAAGGTTGATATGTAGTTTGGATTCCGATAGAGACCAACGACTGCTGATTGTCAAATCGTTGGTATGGGCTCCCCACTACTGTTCTCTCCGGCCACGGTTGCCAGAACGGTTCTCCTTTCAAGATGTTCTCCTGACAGGCCCACCACTGAAGATCTAGTGAGACCCTGTTTGGGATTTGTAGGAGATCTGACATTCTTTCTGAAAATTGTGACCACTGGGTCCTGAGAGCCCACTGGAGAGATCTTATTCTCAGGCGAGCCTCTGGCACCAGAAAAATGCAGGATGCCATGAGGCAGAGCAACATTAGAAAATCTAAGGCCTGCAGATGTTGGGCATTCTGGAATTTTGTCACCATCTGCGGCATGTCTTGAGCCCTCACCTCCCGGGGATGCATCCAGGACTGCTGTGATGAATTGGGAGTCTTGGTGATGCTATCATGTAAGACTTCATGAAGTAAGCCCAGCCTGTGAAGGGAGTGACAGGTGGAGCTGAGATGTTCAAGAGCCTGTTCTGGGGAACAGGCCCAGATCAGCCAATCGTCTAGGTAGGGGTAGATAATCTCCCCCTCTCCTGAGAGTCGCTGCCACAACCGCCATTAGCTTGGTGAAAACCCTTGGGTGGAGGTCAGCCCAAATGGCAGAACCCGAAAAGGATAATGAGAACCGCCAACAGTGAACCTCAGGTATTGTCTGTGCTTGTGATGGATCGGCACATGAAAGGAAGCATCCTCAAGGTCCAATGATACATCCAATCCTGAAGCTGGAGGGCCAGAAGGATCTGAGAAAGGGTTACCATCTTAAACTTGTCCTTCCTGAGGAACTTGTTCAAGTCTCTTAAATCCAAGATGAGTCTCAATCCGCCGTCCTTCTTGGAAATGAGAAAATATGGGTCGTACCAAGCCTTGTTCCGCTCCGCTACAGGTACTGGTGTTAGGCAGAATCCTGTGCAGTTCCCTTGGGGAACACTGCAAAAAGATTAAGACTACAGGAGCAGCAGTAAACCCAACTGGTAGCAGTCTGCACCACCCAGATTTACCTGGTAGCTCTGGCTGAGCAGTCGGACTTCTCTCAAGAAGAGTAGGGCAGTATGCAGAGTATATACCATAGGGCCAAAACACAGTAGAGCAAACAATCACTGACCAGAGCCTTGTATAAAAAGTATATAGTTGTTTATTTAAAACACACTTTAGGTAATACACTAGCTCGCTCAATGAAAAGTAATCTAAAACACAGTCAGGTAAGTATACACACCTCCCTTGATAACTATCAGACAAGTCAAGGTTAAAGCACAACTATTTGTTAAGACCAAAGTGAGCGCTTAACCTAGATGGCACTTCAATAGTGTAGTTAAAGGGAGAGAAAAAGGCAGAGCATAAGAATAAAACAGTTCCCAACACTTCAGTTCAGAGCAAGGGGAGAAAGGCAGGTTTATACTGTAGAGCCAAAGTTCATAGGTCAGGCCCACTTTAAATGGAGCAAAGAGAAATGTGCCCAGGATCACACGGTTAAAAGTGCACTGAAAGTCTTTGCAGAGGGTTCAAAAGAGGTTGGGGTGAGTCAAACGATAGTTAGAAGGCCTGGAGCCAACCCAGTTTAGAAGCCAAGGATTTAAGGGTCACCTTTAGCAATCTGTAGAAAGGGAGGTCAGGCAGGACACAGTACCGTAAAGAGAAAGGAAGCTCCAGCGGGGGCAGTTGTTCCTGGAAGTGGTTGAGGTTCGTGGTTCCGACCAGGGGAAGAGAAGATCTCGTTGAGGAGGAAGCGTGGAGTCGTTGCACTGCACAGGGATGAAACCAGCCGCGGAGTTCCCGATTAAAAGGTGCAGTCCTTTTATTTGCAGTCAAAGTGACGTCTTTGGAAGCGAAAAAGGGCGAACTGGTTGGTCCTACCAGCTCAAAGGGAGAAGACTCTCCAGCAGATGATCTTCTCATGTCGTTGGAAAAGGGGCGAGTTTGTTGCAGCAGGGCTTCACCGGTGGTGTCGTCGGTTGCAGGTGGCTCAGCTTCTTCCCTCTTCGGATTCTTACGTCCTGTGGCGACTTCTGAAGTTCCAATCCCAAAGGCCCTGCTTTTATGCAGAAAAACTCCCATTCATTAGCCTAGCTGTCAATCACACATGCTAAGTGGTGAGCCGGGCAGCTCACCACTGGGCCAATCAGAGTAGAGTGCGACTTGGGTTGCAAAGGCAACGCAGTCCAGGGTGCCAATTCCCCCCTCGACCCTTCCTGTGGAACCCAGACAGAGTGGCACCATTTGGAGGGCTTCTGTGGAGAAGCCCGCCAAAATAGTGGAACAAAGGGCTCGACCTTGGTCAGAGTTACAGAGACTGACACAAACGCCATTTTAGAATCGAGTTCTGGCAAAAAGACCCAACCGGGGATTTAATATTAAATAAATAAACCGGCGGTATCTTTAACATTGCACCAAAAAGTGGTGTGTTTAAAATCAATGGGAAAATCCCATAGAGAATATTCTGGAGGAATATTTTGCGTGGTAACCACCGCCACCAGCCAGAAACTCGACGAGGGAGGACGGGACAGTGCCCCCTCGAAAACAGACCCAGGGGCAATCGAATTACCCCTTACCAGTACTTCCACAGTACGATGGTTTGTACTGGTTCTGTTCACAATTTTGGACTAGTAAAGCCAATGGTGACTTTACATGCCCTGGGAGACAGTCGTCAGTCCCAAGGTATGGAGTCTATGTTTGGGGGTCTCTGTGACACCCCTGTGGTACTGCACTGAGGGTGCGGTGTACCACACATACAGAAAAACAGATGATACCCTATGGAGTAAAAAAGAAACTTCATAGCCCATAAGCACATAAGTCAAGGACATACCTCAAATCATGTCTAAGAGTGGGAGTAAAAGAGTCTCACTCTTAGCAGGAGAAAAAACAAACCCCAAAAATCCAGCAAAGCTGCTGGGGGACTCACTAGGTTTGGGAAATTAGCCTTATAAGAGAATTCTCCCTAACAACTGGTTCTATAGCACCTTTCTCTTGCAGGGTTAAAATCTCCTGCATAAGGAGCACATCTGGAGCCTTCCAAGAGTTGTTCCCCGGTGGTTGACTGAGGTTTTCGCACGAAAGGTAGGCAGTAACCTTGGGCAACTGTTTCCAATGCCCAAGCATCTGAATTAATAGCCAGCCATTCTGTCAGATGCCTTGACAACCTGCCTCCTACTGCAGTCTTGTGAACGAAGATCTCAGAAGTTTTGGAGCAGACGCCGCGGTGGCTGAAGTTAAGGCAGCCGCTGCGGTTGCATACTTAGTACTTCTTCCCCGACCACCACGGGGGAATCGTCTTTGTCCTCTTTGAGCTGGCTGTCCTCTCTGCCTCTTCCAAATGTGGAGTTATGGCAAAAAAATCTACCCCTCCAGGGCATACCTGTGGGGCAGTTTGGAGTTTGTCTTATTGCAGCTCTAAGGGATTTTGCCGCCGCCTTGGAAGTTTGCAGCTTCACCAAACTCTAATCAGCTTTGTTGCCAAATAAATGCATACCGTCAAAGGACATGTTGAGAAGCCTGGATTGTACATCTAGGGCAAATCCTGACTTTTGCAACCAAGCAAATCTACATACCACTGTACTACCCGCCATAGCTCTGCTGGTACTGTCAATAGAGTCAAGACTAGTCTGGAGGGATTCGCACATTGCGTCTTTCCCATCCTTGACGATGTTAAGGACAATGTCTTGCTCCTCCCACTCGGGGATATGGTCAGCTGCCATAGGAATGCACTCCCAAAGGGTGTGCGCGAACCTTGCTAGCGTGTATGTAGCGTTTGTCTCTATCCTGGGGTATAGTAGGATAGGCATTTTGTCTACCTGTGTTAGTGGCTGCCGGCACTACAAGGCTTTCTGGTGTTGGGTGCTTGGAGAGGTAAAAGGGGTCAGAGCTAACAACTCGGTACTTAGCCGTCAGCTTTTTATTCACAGCTGGAATAACCTCTGGTGCCTCCCAATTAGAAGCCACCCTTTTTTGCAAGGCTTGATCAAAAGGGACAATTGGGTCCTCCTGTGGCCCTCTTTCCAATATGTCGGTGAGATCCTCATGCTCAAAAACAGGTGTGGGTCTCGACCATCCGATATATTCCATGACCCTTGACATTAGCTGCCTGTGAGTTATCCCAGGGTGGTCACCATGGTCTGCCCTTCCAAATTCAACCTCAGAAGGTGCCAATCCCACTAGCCTCAAAGGCATTCTTGCAAGTTCTTCATGCATGAGTCTTCTGATATGAGTAACTCAGACACTGATGTCCATATTGTAACCCAAAGGGTCTTTCTTCATCAGAGGACTCCTCTGCATCTTCATAAATTGAAGAGAGGGATTTTAAAAAGTCTGAACATGGTAGAGGAGTATACGTTTTTTCAACTAAGTGAACATTATGTTAGTTAGGAGCCAAAAATGTCTAAATTGTTGACGTCGATGGCCTTGATAACTGTCGTTGGCTTCGACGGTTGCATCGATGGCCTTGAAACGTGTGGCGTTCAGGAGGTCGACACTCCAGGTGTTGATGGCTTCCCCACATGTATCGGCGCCGATTCAGTCGATGATGCACTTTTTGGTTCTGTCATAGCCAAATCCTTCGGCGTCAATGATGTTGGTATTTTAGTCTTTGAGGAGACTTTCTCGACTCAAGGGATGGGATCGCTCTCAAGGAGACTTGGCCATGGGGTCCGAGGACGCACAGCTTTTGTGCTTTCGAGGTCTTTCGACCCGAGCATCGCCTTTAGGTATTTTCAAGGGGGGCAAGACGCGTTCAACATTGGATTAACATTCAGAGTCTAAACTCCTCCCACTGGGCCGTTGAACTAGATTTGGTGGGGCAAACTGAAGACGTGGAAGATGGCGACCTATGGTGCCATTTCTATCCATGTCTTGAAGTCGATGAACGGTGTGAACCACTTCATGAACGGGAACGTTTGGACCTTTTTCGACTAGGAAAAACTGTCCTCGACTCGTCTGAGGTTTTTTGTTTTGATGGAGTAGAAGGGGATTTTTACTTACCTGCTGCAAGCTTCCCTATAACATTCTCTCAGGGCTTTGGCCATCACACAGGCAGTCCTTGCACTCCAAAGTCGGATGATTCGACTCCAGGCAGATCCTGTGAGGGTCCGTCACATATCTTTGCACTGCAGTCACTGCACTTCTTGAAGCCGGATCGAGGAGTGGACGATGCTGAAGACTAAGCCATTTTGCATCGAAACTCAAGATGGGGATGAGATTTCGAAGAAGATTCGAAGAAGATTTCGAAAACAAACTCGTCAGGAACGAGGCATACCGCATCCGAAGCTGTAAGCACGGAAAAACAGAACTGAGGCCTACGGGCGCTGTCGTCGAGATGGAGGCCTCCCAAGGACATCGACTCGACAGGCATCGACACACAGCAACCCCTGCTGAAAATATTTTTCTGAGGCAGCAAAGCTGGGATATTGGAAATATCAAAGATAAGGAATACATGAGAGGACACAATCCATTAGGAGGGTTTTTATTGCTTCAAGTTCACAGAATTTCATCTTCTGTCCAATGAAATCCCATTAGAATTAGCTGGACGCGTACAGAATACGCTGGGAATGAAAATACTATCAGAGGTCCTTGAGCAATTTATTTATGCTCTTCCATCCGTCTCTGCAACGAGGCATTTTAAGGCAACATAAACCCTTGCTTGAGATGGCCATTCAGGTAGCCCAAGCCCAATCAGAAGCAGCTAAATACCTGAAACACATAAGGAAACCGCTAGAATTTAAGAGAGATGAACTTTGGGCCAAGTTCGTGTCACCCAAAAAATGGATACGAGTCGAGAACATACTGCCTCGAGAAAATCCAAGTAAGGAAGAGGCCCATAAAAGAAGTGCGCCAGTCACACGAATGAAACCTCACCTACCAGCGAGTGAAGAAATATGTAGATTGAAAACTCTCTTCCCAGCGACCCCTCTGTTTCCTCTAGGTTGCTCATGTGGAGAAAAGGGACACATCGCTAGGTTTTGCCCCAAAACTAACATAGCAGAGCCTATGGAAATAGGAAGGCTAACAGCACAGCCATGGTAAGAATGGGGAAAGAAGAATTAGTATGGAGCCTGATTTTCCGACACATACTACTGTGGCCCCAACCTTTTCAGACCCATGAGAAAGTGCAAATAAATGGAGTTTGGGATTATGACATGTGAAGTACGCCCCTGCATGTGCACACCTGAACAAAATACAGCCTTCTAGGGAAAGGCCCAAGACACTCTTGCAAGTATAACCAGTATTTATTTCTTACAAAACAGGAATGCATCAGCAAATAACTCTGCTGCCGCCGAAAGTTCAGAGGACGGTAGGGACGTGTAGCACATTATAAGCACAAATAACATCACTGATGACGTAATCATATAGCGTACAATCCTAACTGAACAAGCTCTATACATGTAGGGCCTGCTCCATTTGGGATGATGGGCCATGGGTCTATCTTTTCTTCTCGGTCCACGTGGGTGCTGCTAGGCTCGTCATCCGAGGTGAAGTTGGCCTAACAAATAATTGGCTACTAAAAATAACATTGTTTTATTTTATCGTTGTAACAGGCACCTGGCAGATAGAGATGTGCTCTGGGCGGAGAGCTGAGGTGACACCAACTCACACGCTTCACTCGCTCCTAAACAGATCAGAAACTCCCAAGGACTCCACCTTCGTTTTAGGCTAGAATTGTTATGCTACCCTGAACCTCGTTGCACAAATCATGTGACCTTTTTCTGAAGGAGAGATAGCCTTGACTACTAATCTCGGTGATCGATCGAGGGGTGTAAACGTTTTATGGTTGGTGGTTTGGGCTTGGATGGTACTGTGGCATGCGGGGTCGGGATAAAAGCATGGTAAAACTGTATTTCTTGCGTGGGGATCGTTGGGGGCAAGAGGGCTTTGCTATATGTTCCGTGGTATGGTACTGTCAAGAGGCACTCTGCTCCCTTCTCGTGACCTTGCAGGGCGCATTCTTTCCTGGGTTTCAGGGCCTGTATCTTTCTTAGAACAATGGAGGGTTTGATGGACTCTGAGACCTGGACGGGGTGGGGGTGATGTTTGCGCTCATGCAAGGGAACTAGTACTAACACACAAAACTTTGTTTGCTGAGATTGGGCCTAACGTCTAAGAGGGCTGCTGTTCGCCAAGATGGCGTTCACTCCTACATCTACCATGTAACTTGCATTGCTGGCACTGAGGTGATTGCGCACCCTCCTGTATGTGTACCGCCTGCTCTCAGAATGTGCTCTCTTGGTGGTTATTTCTCCTTCAGTATCACCTAGAGGGGTGGGAAGATGCTCTCTCCTTCCCAGCACATGCAAGGTAGTAAACCAGTCACTTCAGGGCTCTGGAATGTCCAATCCTTGTATAAAATGACTTTCTACCTAACCAACCTCTTCGACTCACCTTCTACCTTGTAGTCAAAGTCAGCACAGAAATCTAGCTCCTCTCCAGAGCAACATCAATGCTAATAGTCCTCTACTGTGACCCCACTAACTTGTTCTGCTCCCCCATCTAATGAAGGGTAGAGGGTTGAGTCTCCTGATCAGAAAATACCTCTTCCCACAGAGTTCATAACATCTTGTTTGTAACACCTTGGTGCTCCTCTCCTTGCCCAAATTACTCATCACTAATCTCCTGGCATAAGCAAACTTCTTACACGAGTCAGATCCATTAGTTGAATATATACCCATCAAAATTCCATCCATACTCATGGGCTACTTTAGCCTGCCAACATGGATCAGACCCACCATTTTCAGCTTGACATCTACCTCTCCGGCCATCCTCTGGTCCCTCCCAACAACCCACATTTATGGCAACTCACTGGATTTCATCTTTCCCAAATCTGTTCTCCAGACACTACCCCCCCCCACCCCCTCCATTGGCCCTTTGTCCTCAGACCACTCCATCCTGCACTTCACTATCGGTCCGCCCTCCACTCTGCTCCTTCCCCAATGAACAAGCGCAAATTCATACTTGGTCCTGTGGTTCCTTTAGTTAATCAAGTCTTGTGCTCTTGCAGGTGCTTGCTCCCAACCTTGCTGAATCCATTGAGAAGGCCCTCGAAGAACACAACCTAGCACTTGCCGCTTCCTGCGAGTACAATAATCCTGCTTGCTCTTTCACCACAACCTGTCCACATCCTCAACCATAGCTCTTTCCAGCCATCCCACAACTAACAAACAATATTCAACCCAGTTCCCAGCTCTCCTCATTTAACAAGGCATCTCTCCACTCACTCTCCTCTGCCTCAATTCTACCCGTCAAGTCTTCCTACTGCACCAAACGCCCCTCTGTTCTCACCATAGTTGGCTACCACAGTCCCATTTCTTGACAACTCACCATTCCTTCCGCTGATAGATGCCTATTTCTCTACAAAAAATGTCTACAATCATTGGCAGCCTCACAACCAGCATTCCAGCACCCTAGAATCCACCCTAACCACAAGTCTCTGAGTCCCCCCCGTAAGGCAACCCAACAACACGGCTAACTACCAACCTGTCCTCATACTTCACTGTTCTAAAAATCACCACTTACCTAGACATACAAACACTGTAGACCTATCAGGTCTGGGTTCTGCAGTGGTCGCACCAACACCACACTCCTTTTTCTAACATCCTCCCTACTGCCACCTATCCTGTCTCCTTGTAGCTGCCACCTGTACGTTGACTGACAGCAGAGCGGCGAAAAGGAACTTTGAGGCTGCAAGCACAGCCAGGAAGCATTTAAAAGGCACGAGTAGCCCACAAGCCAAGACAGGCACATGCGGTCAAATGGGCAGGCACCCACATATTTCTATAATAAAACGATTGTCCACATAACTATTTTCATATACTCAAGCACCAATTTATGCCGTCTGTATGCAGCACAGCCAACTCCAATGGATGAACAGGAATCTTTGCCAACTCTACTGGGAGGAAGTCCAAGCACCCGGCTTTCACCAGGGGTGGACCAGGTCGGGGCAGAAGTTACATGAACCCGCCATAGGATAGTTATAATTACACATCGTAGGTGAGAAGTGGGTCCAGCGATTAGGATTGGGTGAGCCCAGGGTCAATTTGTCAAGAGCTTTAGCAAGAAAATGGAACAAGTTACTTACCTGTAACTGTTGTTCTCCAGCATGGGTCTGGCATGGATTCACATGCTCATGAATATTCCCCGTCGTCAGGCTGGGAATCCTCAGTAAAGAAAAAATCAGTATCAGTTTCGTTTCTGATCTGTGTTTCGTAGTACTAACCAATCACTGATCTCTGCGTCATACAGACCACAGCCAATGACTGCCCTCTACCTAGGCCCCGCCTCTGGCAGCCATCTTCAGATTTGGTAGCACGTGAAGTGGCAGTATGACCAAGTGAAGAGCCGCAGAGGGGAAGGCGGGAGGGTTCGCATGTGAATCCATGCCAGACCCATGCTGGAGAACAACAATTACAGGTAAGTAACTTGTTCCTTCTCCAGCATGGGGTCTGGCATGGATTCACATGCTCATGAATAAATAATACATAGCAGTACATATGCACAACCACGGGAGGTGGCAAAGGCTCAACATTAAGCATTACATCAAACTCAACATTAAGCAATTCTTACCTCCTCACCAGGCTCACCTTAGGCGAACAGGTTGCGCAGCACTGCTTGGCCGACCCTGGACTCCTCCCTGGAATCCCGATCAACGCAGTAGAATTTCATGAAGGTGTGCGTCGACCTCCACGTAGCAGCCCTGCAGATGTCCAGCAAGGGCACACCAGATAGGTACGCCGTGGTAGCTGCGATCGCTCTGGTGGAATGGGCTCTCGGACGGCCAGGCAGCGGTCGGTTTGCCAACCGATGACAGTACATGATACAGCCGGAGAGCCATCTGGAAATGGAAGCCTTCGAGAGAGCCTTCCCCCGATTGACAGGTCCAAAGTTCACAAAGTGTTGTGACGTCTTCCGAAAACACTTTGTGCGGTCCACGTAGAACTTAAGCGCTCTAGCCACATCCAGCGAGTGCAAAGTCCTTTCAGCCGGCGACGAAGGCGACGGGAAGAAAACAGGCAACACCAAGGGTTCGTTGAGGTGGAAGTCCGACGGCACCTTGGGCATGAAGGAGGGGTGCGTCCTGAGCACTACCCTCGTGTCGTGAAAAGTCAAGTACGGGGCCTTGCAGGAAAGGGCCTGGATCTCTCCCACCCGTCGTGCGGAGGTGATGGCCACAAGAAACGCCGTTTTCCACGACAAGAACTTCAACGGAGCCGAGTGCAGAGGCTCGAACGGAGGTCCCATGAGCTTGGTCAGTACCACATTGAGCTCCCACGCCGGGGCCGGAGCCTTCACCGGCGGGAACGATCTGAACAGTCCCTTCATGAACTCTTTCACCAGACGATGAGACCACAAAGGCGTCCGCCCCGTGGTTCTGGTGTATCGGGAGATCGCAGCAAGATGAATCTTGATGGACGCGTGCGCCAGTCCAGCCTTGGCCAGCGTCAGTAGGTACGGCAGTACTTGGGGAGCCGTAATCCGTAGAGGGTTAATCTTCTGTGCGTGGCACCAGACAGAGAACCTCTTCCATTTGTGTCTGTAGCATTTAAGAGTTGAGGACGCCCTGGCCTTTGCAAGAACCTCTCTGCAGTCGGCCGGTATGTCGTATCCTCCAATCTCTAACGCTGCAGGAGCCAGGACTGCAAGCTCAGCGACTTGGGGTCGTGATGGAGGATGGCGCCTCCTTCCCTGGAGAAAAGATCCGCGTCCACTGGCAGCTTGATTGACGGGGACGCTGACAAGTCCAGAAGGTCCGGGAACCATATCTGCCTCGGCCACGCAGGTGCGACGAGGATCATCCTGCACCGTGACCTCTTGAGCTGGTTGATGAGCCGGATCAGCAATGGCAATGGAGGGAACGAGTATAGAAACAGGCCCTCACAGGGGAACGAGAAAGCATCGGCCATGCTCCTCGGCTGGGGAAACCTGCTGGCGAACCTCCGGCACTTAGAGTTCGTCGCCGTCACGAACAGATCGATCTGGGGTGTGCCCCACCGTCGGAAGAGGCGGTCCACTAGATCCTGTCATAGTTCCCACTCGTGGCAAGAGCGTAGCTCTCTGCTGAGCGAGTCAGCGATGGTGTTTTTTATCCCTGCCAGATGAAACGGCACCAGAAACATCCCTTGGGCGACGGCCCAATGCCACAGATCTTGCACCTCCTTGGACAGGGCTGGGGACCTGGTTCCACCCTGTTTCCTGATGTAGAACATGGTGGTGGTGTTGTCGGTGAAGAGCCTCAATCCTCACCACCTTGCCCTTGAGGGACAGAAGAAAGGACCCGAGGGCCCAAAACACTCCACGGAGCTCCAGGACGTTCATATGGAGGGACTTCTCCGTCAGAAGCCAAAGGCCTCTCGCGTGCAGATTTTCGGTGTGCGCTCCCCACCCTTCCAGGGAGGCATCCGTGGTCACTGTCTCCTGGTGGCCGGGGGTCTGGAAGTCCATGCCCGCCGTCAGATGCGCGCGGGTGCCCCACCACCAGATCGCTCGTCGGAAACTCTCGTCGAGTGTGATCCTCTCCTCGAAGCTGCCCGTCGACTGGATCCAGCGCGCGTCCAGGAACTCCTGCAACGGGCGCATCCGGTGCCCGCACAGGCGGATGAGGTAAATGCAAGAAGACATCATTCCGAGGAGGGACTTGATGGACCTCACTCTGGCCGCGTCGGCAACCAGCATCCGCTGCACCTTGCCCAAGATGGCCCTCGTCCTTTCCTCTGACGGAGAGGCCAGAAGCGACACTGTGTCGAGCTTCGCTCCCAGAAACAGTGCGTCTTGCGCGGGCACCAGGTGGGACTTGGCGTAGTTTATGGAGAATCCCAGGTCTGTGAGTAGTTGGACGGTCCTTGCCGTGTGCTCCACGGAGAGCTCCTTCGTCTTCGCTCGGATGAGCCAGTTGTCCAGGTAGGGGTAGATGTGTATCCCCTCTCGGCGCAGCTGCGCCGCCACCGGTGCGAGGCACTTGAACACCCTGGGTGCCGACCTCAATCCGAAGGGAAGGGGCTCTGAACTGGTAGTGACGCCCTTGGACCATGAACCTGAGAAACCTTTGGTGTCCCTTTAGGATGGGAATATGGAAGTAGGCATCCTCCAAATCCAACGACGACAGGAAATCTCCCTCCTCCAGCTGACCCAGGACGTGTTGGAGGGTGACCATCCGGAACTTCTGTGCCTTGATGAATTTGTTCAGTCATCGTAGGTCCAGGATGGGACGCCATCCTCCCGTCTTCTTCTTCACGAGGAAGTATCTTGAGTAAACTCCAGAGCCCCAAAGCCTCTTTGGGACGAGCTCGATGGCGCCCTTCTTGAGCATCGCCTTTACCTCCAAGAGAAGTTGAGGGACGTGATGTTCTTTCCTGGCCACAGGGGGGACGCACGGGCACCTCTTTAGAAACTCGAGCGCGTGACCCTGAGCTAGGGCGTCCTGCACCAAACGGTCGGTGGAGATGGACTCCCACACGCTGACGAAGCTCGCCAGCCGGCCTCCCACTGGGGTGCTTCGGTGGGGGCCCGACCCCACGGCCGGTTCAGTCCCGTTTAGACGAGGCTTTGCCGCCTTGTCCTCCTTGGCGACGACGGCGGGGTCCGCCTGACTTGCCTCGTCCCCTGTAAGCTTCCTGTGACGACGAACGGGTCGCTTGACGGTAGGTGGAAAATCCGCCGCCGGAACCTTTGGAGGCACCCCGTTTGCCTCCGCTGCTCCGAAAGGGCAGCCGCCGTTGCTGGAGAACCCCAAGAGCCCGGGCCGTCTCCGTGTCCGCCTTGATAGCTTGAAGGGAATCGTCCACTGTTTTCCCAAACAGGTTGTTTCCGTCGAACGGCATGTCCAAGACTCTGGTCTGCACGTCCTGACGGAAGTCAGTAGCCTTGAGCCATCCACGCCGCCCAAGGCACACGCCGTTGCCCAACTGGAGAAATCCAGTGTCAGCGATGTCCGTCGCAATCGTAATGGCGTGGTCCGACGCCACCTCTCCTTCATGCAATATCTCTAGGGCTTCCGCCCTCTTGTTGTCTGGTAGGAAGTCCAGCAGGGGGGCTAGTTTGTACCACAACTCCCTGTCAGAGTGCTACGATAGCCAAGGCGTTGGCCGCCTTAATCGTCGTCACTGCAGACGAGATGACTCTGCGTCCCATCGTATCTAATTTCTTTCCCTCGCCGTCCGGCGGGGAGGTCGATGTAGAGGCCGCGCCCCCCCGCTTTCTTCCTGGTCGCCGCGGAGACGACCGAGTCCGGGGTCGGCTGTGCCCGAAGGCACAAGGGGGCCGCGTCCGGGACCCGGTACTACTTCTCGTACCAATCCCTTCTAGCCAGCGTCGTGGATGGGTTCTTGAGGAGGGCGAGGCCCTCATGCCAAATATCGTCCAGTAGCGGTACAGAGAGGACCGCCTTCCTCTTGGCCTCGCGCCGTTGATAAAGGAAACCTTCCTTCTCTTCCGGGCAGA
Organism: Ambystoma mexicanum; assembly: GCF_040938575.1. Classification (NCBI taxonomy): domain Eukaryota; kingdom Metazoa; phylum Chordata; class Amphibia; order Caudata; family Ambystomatidae; genus Ambystoma; species Ambystoma mexicanum. The sequence goes on from NC_090929.1 coordinate 1,657,381,627, forward strand.
GCTGGAAAAGCTTGGATGCCCTGGCGATCATGGAGTGAAACGATCCAATCTCGTCGGGCGGAGAAGCCCAGGTGGGAGGTGATGACGGCAGATCCTCGTCGTAAACCTTGTCGTCTGTACCCGTTGCGGCCGTGTCAGAACCCGTATCATCCCCACGTGTCGTGGACGGGGAGGAGGGCTGAACAGGGCGCGATGGCTGAAAAGGAGGTGGAGGATGAATCCTTCTTCTCTTAGGGGGAGGGCTCCCAGAAGGGCCTGGCTCCGGGTCCCCCGTCGGGAGCGGTTCCTCCGCTGGTGGTAACGGTAGTCTCGTCCTTATCTCGGAGCATGTATAGCCAACAAAATGGCCACCGAGTTGTCTTGCGGTACTGGTTGAGGGGAGTCCGATGGGCGGTCAGGAGCCATGTCGGCACCCTCGACGTTATCGTCGTCTCCTACGTCGGGGTCCCTCCCGACGGGCTGGTCTTCTTCCACGCCACCGCCGTGGCTTAAGACTTCGATCAGCTCTTCCTCAGAGGTGGCGGCCGAATCCACGATGACGTCCTGCCCCCCCTTTTTCCTCTCCACCGGAGGTTTCACGGGGGTCCTGTCGATGGGCATAAAAGAGGACTCCCTCTGCGGTGGCAGGGAGACTGAGCCCCGAGGTCACCACCACTGGTGTAGCCTCCACAGGCTGAGCCAGCGCCGCCACGACTGTCTCGATAGAGGCCTTGGCCGGATGGATTAAGGATTTCACCACCTTCGGTGCGCTCACCGCCTTCTCCTTGGGGGGAGGGTCACTGCCTCGCTCCCCCTCCGATGGGGCCTTCGAGCTCGACCGGGGTCTCTCCAGGAGCTTCGCCGGGTGCTCGGCCTTCCTCTTACCCGAGCCAGAGCGTTGGCTCGTGGTTGATGGCGCCAGGGAGGATGCGCCCTGTCTGGCGCCCGTAGAGCCCGACCGTTCGGCACTCCCGGTGCCAGCAGACCCGCGGTGCTTGGCCTTCAGTTGGACCCCCGTCGCCGGGGCGCCCTCAAAGGTCTTAGAAGACCGGTCGGACTACTTCTTCTTCTTCTCGCCTGACGGGCTCTTCCCTTCCAGCCAGTTGGCGAGACGTTGATGGCGGTCCTTCATGGTCCGCTCCGACATATTGCCGCAAAACGCACAGTCCTTCTCCACGTGCGTCTTGTCCTCATGTAGGCAGTAAAGACAAAGGGAGTGTTCGTCCTCCTTAAAGACATTCTGAAGCTGGCATCCAGGGCAGACCCTGAACAGCTTTCCGGGCGTCGAGCTTCCCTTCTCCTGGGCCATGTCCGAGATGGGCCTGAGAAACTTCTGGAGTCCTCCAAAAGCGTGGCTCGACGAAATCTTCACCCTTGAGGGGCGTAGACGAATCAGACACGGGTCCCCGTTGATCGGATGAAGAAACGGAGCTTGAGGCTCTTTTGACCGAAAAAAAGAGAACTTTTTTGAGAAAAAATGTGAAAAAAAGCACTAACGCTCGAGAGCAAAAGCACGAGGATCCCAACACTTGAACGTGCGGTAAAAATCTGAAGATGGCTGCCAGAGGCGGGGCTTAGGTAGAGGCCAGTCATTGGCTGTGGTCAGTATGACGCAGAGATCAGTGATTGGTTACTACTCCGAAAGACAGATCAGAAACGAAACTGATACTGATTTTTTTCTTTACCGAGGATTCCCAGCCTGACGACGGGGAATATTCATGAGCATGTGAATCCATGCCAGACCCCATGCTGGAGAAAAGACACTTATCTTTCACGGCACTGAACATCTTGTTTAAGAGTAAAAAAAGATACTAGTAAAGGACATTCATTTCTTCACTGTCCCTGACCTTTTCGATAAGCAATTAAACTGTTATGGTGATTTTAAAAGGCTTATTCTTAAAGAGCAAAAATGCATGAAAAACAGACATCTATTCACGGTACAGATTAGGACTCAATTGATTTCAATTTTACAGAATTTGAATTGGATTATTCAAATGTGGTTTTTCAGAGTGACTCAAACACAGTAGATCCACTATTGAGGGCCACATGTTACACATGACCAGTACAAAACAGAGGGCTGCAAAAACACAGACCACACAAGCAAAGATAGTAGGTGAGCTTTCCAACAGCTGAAGTGTACATACCAACTCAGAAGTGACCAAATCCTTATCCCTTAAACGGAATGGAGGGGAAGAACAAGTTACTCTCTTACCTGGTAACGTTCTTTCGATGGGATGGTCCGACGACGTATTCCATATCTAGGACAGTAATCACTTCAGCGGTGCTGCAGTGATTACTGTCCTAGATATGGAATATGTCAGAGGACCCAATCCCCTCAAAAGGAAGGTGTGTAGATTCCCCCCCCAAAACTCCTTGTCATGAACGATCAAATAAATCAGTCAAAAAAGTAACAATGGGGCATTTTTCTGCAGCAAATGTGCGCATCAGAAAACTACATTGTGTGCTTGACAAGACCGCTGGACGCAGAAATTGGAACAGTATTTATGCCTCTGAAGCACTGCCCGATACAGTGTGCCACTCTCACACTGGGGACCAGGTTTATCCTAAAACGTATGCCAATAGAAACTACACACGTTTATAGTATTAAGTATTATCAAGATTCAATGTTAATTCTATGTGGAGATTTAAACTGACTGCTTGGCATATGAGAGAGAACCAAAAAAATCTGTTACACCATGAAATTCTAAAAATAAGGTTTGGCTCAAACAATGAATAAGGGCAACGGATAATAGACATTTGCACATGCTAAATGGAAATATAAAAAGGAGATGTTAGCGCTGAAACATGGAAAAACGGCACCCTTAAGGCACATTAGATTATTCCTTTGTTTCAGCCAACCTGCTAGAACAAGTAACATCTTTAAGAGTTGTGCCAACTTTGGCAAGCGATCATGAGCCAATCTTATTTACTGGTGCAATACAAATAGAGTGGCAAAAATCTGTCCATATCAAATTGAAGCGGATTGTACTCTTACCCGAGTGTGAATAAACATAAAACACCCCAGAAAACTCCGAGAAATTGCACATCTCGTTAGAAAACCAGCACTAATTACACACAAGTGCTGGCGGCCATTAATACTTCAAGCAAAAAACGTGCCAACCATCTGAACATTTCGATGCAGTCCCAACGACTTGCTGATGGAACAAAAAGAGGTGAGAGAACTGACACGCCCCATTAATAGTGAGAAGTGATCCGATTAGGAAAAGGAGACAAAAATATCGGAATTGAGCACGAGCCCACAGCTCTACAATGCTCCAGAATGATGCACAAAAGATTATGGCAATGGGAGAAAAAAAAACTAATGTTTGGCGATTACGGAATGGGAGAAATGCATCCACCTGCAAGTCTTTGTCGAGCTCCGTTCCAGAACAGATTTGGATACTCCATTTTACCACTTTATACAACAATAACCCTGAGAAAATGCCAATGCAAATCCCATAGATCATCCCTCTTAATTTCAATGCAGATGAAATGCTTGCAATTATAAAAAAGGTGAGCAAATCCAGAGCTCCTGGCCCCGATGGGCTGACAAACGCAATCCTAAAATCAGCCACGGAAGATTTGGCCCAATTCAGCCATGCATTATTCCAAAGGATCGCCTTACAAGGTCGTGTGCTGGGTTCCTGGAAAAAAACATTATTATCCCTATATTAAAAAAGGGGGATTGCATAAACCCTGCTAATTACAGGCAAAGAACAAGTTACTCTCTTACCTGCTAACGTTCTTTCGATGGGATGGTCCGACAACGTATTGAAACGACGTTACTGTCATATCTATGACAGTAATCACCACAGCTGTGCTGCTTCGGAAAATCTTTCGGCATCTGCGTCCTGCGTCGATGACGTCGATACACCGCCCTCGAGGACCTCCTCCGACGGCCGATGTTATAAGTAGGACGCACGACGCCCGTAGCCTCAGTTGTAGTTTTTTCCCCAGAATGTGTGGCACCAGTCTTCTGCCAGTCTGACCACAAAGAGCCTACCGGAAACATAAGCTGTAATCGCATAAGAAATTCTGTAGCGGGGAAGGCAGCGAGGGAGCGATATGGAATACGTCATCAGACCATCCCATCGAAAGAACGTTACCATGCAAGAGAGTAACTTGTTCTTCGAGGGGATTGGGTGCTCCGACGTATTCCATATCTATGACAGACTCCCAAAGCAGTACCAATGCAAGGAGGTGGGAAAAGAATTTAGTAAACAGAAATTTAGAATGCCCAATCAAATTGCGGAGTAAAGGACTGCCTTGCCAAATCCTGCCCCGGAAGGAATCGAGGGAGTAGTGACGTACAAAAGTATGTACCGAAGCCCAGGTGGCTGCATCACAGATGTTACGAATAGGAACACCCCTCTGTAGGGCAGTAGAGGCAGCCATACCCCTGGTAGAATGGGCCCGTAAGCCGACCGGTGGGTCCTTGCCCACCAAGCAGTAACACTTATAGATAGCCAAAATAATCCAGCGGGACAAAGTCGGTTTCGTCACAGCTTGTCCCAAACGCTTTCCAGCGTAACCAATGAAGAGTTGATCGTCCACTCTGACCCAGGACATGCGTGAAATATAAAAGCTTAACGCTCTCCTATGATCAATCCTATGGAGCCTCTCCTCTTCCTTACCAGAATGTGGAGAAGGATAAAACGCCAGAACAACCACCTTCTGGCCTAAATGAAATTCCGACACCACCTTCGGAAGAAAGGAAGGACGAACTCTAAGGACAACCCTGTCCTTATGAAACACAGTGAAAGGTGGCTTAACTGAAAGTGCCTGTAACTCACTTACTCTGCGAGTGGAAGGGACCGCAACCAAAAATAGTTTTAAGAGTTAACAGGTTCAAAGGGCATGAATGCAAAGGCTCAAACGAAAGCACCCATCAGAAACTTGAGAACAAGGTTCAAATCTCAACCGGGCACCTGGAAAGGTGACGGAGGGAATACATTAGTGAGCCCTTTCAGCAACTGAGAAATTATAGGAATTTTAAAATAGGAAGACTCTTCAGACGAGTGCTTAAATATGGACAGCGCCGCAAGGTAACCTTTAACGGTACCCACTTGCAGGCCCCTGTGGGCCAAAGAAAGCAAAAAAGACAGAACTACAAGAATGTCACATGAAAAAGGATCCACATTCTTAACCCTGCACCAGTCGCAGAACTTACGCCAACGGTACAGGGACTTTGTTGCTGGCCGTGAGCAACACCTCCATCAGGTCTTCAGGGAGGTCCCAATCCTTATACCTCAAACATTCATAAACCAAGCCTGAAGGTTGAGGGATCTGACCTCTGGATGGAGAACCTGACCCCCCTCCCGTCAGAGCAGATCGTCTCGGTAGGGAAGATGACGTGGAGGGCAGATGGACAAGTCGAGAAGGTCCGGGTACCACGTCCTCCGGGCCCACGCCGGAGCAATGAGGATCATCCGGGAACCAAACCTCCGGAACCTCCGCAGTACTTGCGGGATGACGGGGACTGGAGGAAACGCATACAGCAGTGGGAATGACCACTCCACCACGAACGCGTCTCCTAATGCTCCTTTCGGAGGAAATTCCCTCGAGCAGAACCTCTCGCACTTCCGGTTGACACTGGAGGCGAAGAGATCCACTTGAGGGGTCCCCCAAAGGGTGAAGATCTCCAGGAGAATCTCCTGAGCCAACTCCCACTCGAGAGATTGCGCTCTGCCTGCTCAGAGTGTCCGCCGTCTCATTTTCGTCTCTGGCCAGATGAACTGCCGAGATCGAAACTTCCAGAGCTGCATCGCCTCCCTGCACACAGGAAGTGACCCTGCCCCCCTTTTTTGTTGAGGTAGTGCATGGCCACCGTGTTGTCCGTCAGGATCACGTCATTCTTCCCTCGCACAGTCAGTAGAAAAGCCTTCAGAGCTAGCCTGACGGCCCTCAGCTCCACAGATTGATATGGAGTCTGGACTCCGACGGAGACCAACGACCGGTGAGTGTCAACTCTTTGGCATGAGCTTGTTAGGCAGAAACCTGTGCAGTTCCCTTTGGGAACACTGCAAAAGATTTAGGACTACAGGTGTTGGCAGTAAACCCACTTGGTAGCAGTCTGCACCACAAAGATTCACTGTTGGTAGCTGTGGCTGAGCAGTCAGACTTCCCTCAAGAAGAGTTAGGCAGTATGTAAAGTATGCACAATAGGCACTCAGACAAAATAGCACAAGCAAACACGGACCAGAGCTTTTGCTATCAAAAAGGTATACAATTATTTATTTAAAAAGACCCACTTAGAGAAACACTCCAGCACTAAGATTAGAAAACACTTCAAAAACACTGTTACTATTACTAGGTACTCCACAAATTCCCTATCAGACAAGTCTGAGTTAACACCACTTATTTCCAGACAGAGGTGAGCGCTTAACTAAAGATGGCACTCTGATAGGTTAACGAAATTGGGAGGGAAAAAGGCAGAGATTTGGGAAAGCACACAACACACAGGCTTTAGAACGAAAAGGCAAGGCAAGAAAAGGTCAAGTCTATCGGTGGGCCATAGTCCATAGGCCGGACCCGCTCTTAGAGAGAGTTAGGCACAAATGTGTCTAGGATCACACGGTTAGACAAAGTCAAAAGTCTTGCATAGAGTTCTTAAAGACAGAAGTGAACTTTGGAAAAGATTAGTTAGGGTGTCCCCGGGTAACCAGGGTTGAAAGCCGAGGGCTAAAACTACCTCGTACAATCGGTTGCAAGGGAAGCCGGGCGGACCACGGTACCTTAAGTGGAAAGGATCCTCCAGCGGGGGCAGATGTTCCTGGCAGTGAGTGCAAGTTGCAGCGTCGACTCGAGGAAGAGAAGGTCTCAACGAAGAGGGAAGATGAAGGTCGTTGCACTGCCAGGGATGAGGCCAGCCTTGGAGTTACCCAGCCACAGGGTACAACCCTTTCTTCGCGGTCGTGGTAAAATGTGGTATTCCGACTACCAAAAGTGCTTGGCACAGGTAGGTCGGACACGAAAGGTTCCAGGAGCGAAAAAGGAAGACAGAAACTGGTAATCCCCACCAGTCAAAGGAAGACGACTCTCCGGACTGGAGATCTTCTCTGTCGTTGGGAGTGAAGAGTCGGTTCAGCAGGGCTCCACCGGTGGTGTCGTCTTGGCAGGTCGGCTCAGCAGCTCCCTCGTCGGATTCTTAGGTCCTGTGGCGACCTCAAGAACCAGTCCCAAAGACCCTGCTTTTATGGAGCAAACCCCCATTCATTTAGCCTAGCTGTCACTCAAACATGCTAAGTGGTGAGCGGGGCCGCTCACCACTTGGGCCAATCACACCAGAGTGCGACTTGAGTTGGCAAGGCAACTCAGTCCAGGGTGCCTAAACCCCCTCCCACCCCCCCTGTGGTACCCAGACAGAATGGCACCACTTTGGAGGGCTTCTGTGGAGAAGCCCGCCAAAAGTGGAACAAAGGGCTCAACGTTGGTTTAGAGTCACAGAAGAAAACACCTACGCCATTTTAGAATCAAGCTTTGGCAAAAAATACCAACCGGAGAATTAATAATAATTAAATAAACCGGCGGTATGTTCGAGGCTACCGTATTAGCCTAAAACAAATGGGAAATCCCATAGGGAAATATTTGCGGTTGAATATTTCAAGTAGTATCCACTGCCACCAGCCAAAACTCGATCAGGGGGGCCCCGACCAGTACGTCCACAATAAGATGGTTTGTACTAGTTCTGTTGAGAATTCAAGACTAGTAAAGTCAATGGTGACTTTACATGCCCTGGGAGACAGTAGTCAGTCCCAGGGTATGGAGTCTATGTTGGGGGGTCTCAAAGACACCCCCTGTGTTACTGCACTGAGGGTGCTGTGTAACACACATCACAAAAACACGAGCCCTATGGAGTAAAAAACCCCATAGCCCATAAAACACATGTAGAGTCAAAGGAACACTCAAATCATGTCCAAGAGTGAGGGAAAAAGAGGCTCACTCTTGGCAGGAGAAAAAAATGAACCCAAGAAATCCAGCAAAGCTGCTGGGGGACTCACTAGGTTAGGAAATTCAGCCTAAACAGAGAATTCTCCCTAACAGAGCATCCCATCCCGTGAGAGATGCGTCCGTCCCGATAGTCACCGCCGGCCAGGGTAGCCAAAATGGAGCCCCCTTCATCAGATTGTCTTTGACGGCCCACCACAGAAGGTCCTGGGCGACCGAGGACGGCACCTGAACAGGGTCCGACATCCTGCCGGAGGACTGAGACCACTGGAGCTTGAGTTCCCATTGCAAAGATCTCATCCGCAACCTGGCCTCTGGCACCAGAAGAATGCAGGATGCCATGAGGCCGAGCAATCCCAAGAACTCGAACGCTGGGAGACTCTGGGCAAGCTGAAACTTGTGCACCATCTGCTGAGTGTGATGAGCCCTCAACTGGGGAGGAAAACACTGCCCCAGGGACGTGTTGAGCACTGCTCCGATGTACTGGAGCCTCTGAGTTGGTGTCAAATGGGACTTCTTTAAGTTGAGGGAGAAGCCCAGCTTGTGGAGGGAGTGGCAGGTGACGGACAGATGATCCAGGACTTGCTCGGGCGAGCGCGCCCTGATCAACCAATCGACCAGGTAGGGGTAGACGTGAATCCCCCCTTTCCTGAGGTGCGCTGCCACCACTACCATGAGCTTGGTGAAGACCCTTGGGGCAGAGGTCAATCCGAACGGCAGGACCCGAAACTGAAAGTCCGAGTCGCCAACCACGAACCTCAGGTACTACTTGTGCTTTGGATGTATCAGCACATGAAAATAAGCGTCCTTGAAGTCGAGAGACACCAACCAGTCCTGAAGTTGAAGGGCCTGGAGGACTTGAGAGAGAGCAACCATCTTGAACTTGTCCTTCCTGAGGAGTTTGTTCAAACCGCGTAAGTTCATGATGGGTCTCAATCCCCTGTCTTTCTTGGAAATAAAAAAAATAAGGGGAATACCATCCCTTGTTCCCCTCCGCTACAGGCACCAGTTCTATGGCGCCTTTCTCCAGCAGGGATAGAATTTCCTGTGAAAGGAGCGGATCCGGACTCTTCAAAGAGATTCCCCGGTGGATTGTCTTGAGGCCTCTGCCGGAAAGGAAAACAGTAGCCATGGGTTATGATCTCCTGAAGTAATGGCGCGCCACTCTGCAAGATGCTGCGCCAGCCTTCCCCCAACCGGCGAACCATGGGACATGGCCTCATGACTGAGCTGAAGCGGCTGCGGCGTTGCCTGAGGCCAAAGAGGCAACTGCCCAAGCGGCCTTGGCACCTCGAGTACCTTGTTTTCCACCTCTGGCACTCCTACGGTGGCCCCTTTGACTGGCAGCTCCTCTCGCTTTACCAAAGGATGAGTAATAACAAAAGGAACCTCCCCTCCATTGCTGTCCCCTAGGACGAAAAGGCAGAGGTTGTCGAACTGCAGCGCCCAACGACTTCGCTGCAGCTTTTGAGGTCTGCAACCTCTCAAGGCTCTCGTCAGCCTTGCTGCCAAAAAGATGCTCCCTGTCAAAGGGCATGTTGGGGAGCCGGGCCTGCACATCAGGCGCAAACCCTGACTTCCGTGACCATGCAAACCTGCTATCACGGTGCTCGCCGCCATGGACCAGCTGACGCAATCTGCCATGTCGAAACCCGACTGAACGGCCTCACACATGACATCCTTGACATCCTGAACCATGGCAAGGAAACCATCCCGTTCGTCCCCTTCGGGAATATGTTCAGCCGCTAAGGAAACAGTTCCACAGAGTGTGCGTGAAACGTGACAAGGCACATATGGAGTTGGCCGCCTGAAGCGCCATACCCCCCTGCAGAAAACACTTTCTTCGCCCAGCCGTCAAAACGCTTGTCGTCCCCATCAGGAGGGATGGTAGGATACGATGCCTGCTTTGCCGGGGGCATAGCCGCCTGCACCACCAAACTCTCCGGAGTGGGGTGCTTGGACAAGTAGCCGGGGTCGCTACTGGCTTGACAGTATTTTCGCGGCAAAGACTTGCCCACTGCCAGGAGACTCTCCGGAGCAGTCCAAGCCGCCGCCACCCTCCTCTGTAGAGCCATATGGAACGGCAGTACCGGGTCAGTTGGTGGACCTAGGTCGAGGATATCCGTAAGGTCATCCTGATGAAACTCCCCTGGGGAAGCAGACCATCCCAAGTACTCGGTGACCCTAGACATAAGGCGCCGGTACGAGGAGTCGGCATGAGTGCCAGGCTCAGGCCTACAAAACTCCACCTCCGGAGAGGTGTCCAGCCCACTGGCATCGTGCAGGGACTGCCGCAGGTGTTCAAATTGGCTATGGCCCGAGAGAATCTCGTCTGGTACCGTATCAGGCACCATGCCATCATCAGAGCCCTCATCCACTTCTGAAATAAACTCAAGATGGCGGTAAGAAGGCACAGAATGTGAACAAAAGCCATGCTTGACCTTGGCCAGAGCCTTTCTAGGGGGTTCCACCGAGCCCCGGGGTACCCCCGTCGACATAGCCTGGCATCGACACAGGCTTCGAGGCCAGAGCCCGAGCGTGTCCCTCGACAGCCTGGGCGCGGATGGCGCCGACGACTTCTTCTGAGGCGGGGCCTCGAAAGAGTCTGTCGACGACCTCGGAGCCACCAGCATCACAGTCTTCCTCGAAGACACCACAGGTTCACATGGTCTCGAGCGCGTTGAGGACCGGGACCTGGCATGACTAATGATTCCCCTTGTCTGAGCGGGGCCTCTCCCGCGAATCGTGCCGACCACCCAAGCCCAAAGGCGTGCGAGCGGTGTCTCTCGAGCGACCCCACTCGGAGGCGCGGACAGACCGGTGCCCTGCGATTCGAGAATCGCTAACATTTTCTTCCCGAAGGAAGCCCATTCCTCCGCCGTCGCCTGCTTGGTAGGGTAAGCGACCCACCGACGGAGTCATCGGAAGGGGAGGGGGAAGACGACCGATGACGGCACTTCCGGGAGTGCATAGAAGAGGCAGAGGAGTGGCAGACCGACTCCGGGACCGAGACCCCACTGGACTTCCGACGACGACGCAGAGTCTCGCCTCTCGAATCGTCCGTTGAAAGCCCCGCAAACCTCGACTTCTGTGGCTTAGACACCTTACCTACCGATAACATCTTCTTGCGCTCCCACAAGGCTTTAGACATGAGCGACTGGCAGTCGATAGTCATCCGTGTCATGGGCCTCACCGGGGCACCAGAGGCAGGCGTCGTGCGAGTCCGTAACCAACATCTTGGACCCTCAGTCCCTGCACTTCTTAAATCCCGGACGCGGAGTGGAAGACGAGGTAGACATCCTTCACGAAGAAGACACTTCACAAAGCGAACAGGTTCGAAGAACCGAGAAACAACAAACTCCAAAGGGTTGAGGCGCGCCGAGATTCCCGAAGCGAACACGTTTGCAGAAAAAACAGAACTGAGGCTACGGGCGTCGTGCGTCCCATTTATAACATCCAGTGACGTTGGCCGTCGGAGGAGGTCCTCGAGGGCAGCGTATTGACATTGACACAGGATGCAGACGCCAAAAGATTTTCCGAAGCAGCACAGCTGAGGCGATTACTGTCATAGATATGGATTATGTCGGAGGACCCAATCCCCTCGAATCGCCCTATTGGACGTCTTAGGAAAGATCTTCACGTCAGTTCTCCTAAGACTTGACTGAATGGACTCTTAAAATTGGAGAAATAGACAAACTGGTTTTGTCAAAGGTGTAGGGTGTAATTTGAATTGGTTTCTGTTGAGCCAGTTGAAAATTAAGGACCTTCAAAAAAAGACTAACATCTATATGGCATGCATCAACCTCAACTGCGCATTTGACAGGTTCGAGAGGGAGCGCCTCTGGTGAAAGATGACAATGGCTGCATGGCCACATGACTTTCTAAATGCAAAAAAGCCCTATACACCGGCACATCATTGCATATTATACATAACCATGAAGGCCTATTGACTAAATCTATCACAACCATAGAAGGCCTAAAGCAAGGATGCCCCCTCTCAGCTTTAGTCAACTTTTATATTGCAGACATACGGTATATCATGGACACTATACCTTCATGCTCACCAAAATTAAACAACCAAACGATAGGGTGGATGTTTTATGCAGACGATTTCATGATTTTGGATCAAACTCCTCGTGGGCTATAACAAAAGCTAGAAATCGTTCAGAAATACGATCTAAATGGCCTACATATTAATTAAAAAAAACACAAATATTAATTATGAAATAAAGCTCACAGAAATCCAAAAACCTTGTTTGATTCTTAAATAATCACCTGCACCCAGTCTCTACCATTAAGTATCTTGGTACTATGATTAGCGCAAGTGAATTTCCGTGGAAAGAAAACACAGGAAAGTAACCCAGCTATCTGCATAGGCAAACCTTATAGGGCATAAATATTGAAAGTTCTCATTGCTTCCTATTCGTTTCTACAACCAAGATTTTGTTCCCACTCGAACATACGCAGCAGAAGCTTGTCTTAACCGCCCTTGGGCCACATGGGATCGACTATCGGGCAAATTCTGGCGGGGGGTTCTGCACTTGCTGAATGCAGTTCCCGTTGCTGTTATTCATCACAAAGTTGCATTACTCTCTTTATATGCAAGAGAGAGATGGAAGACCGTACAACTCTGACAAAATCAAACTTCCATGTCCTCCACAATTTGATTCGCACTTGGTGTCTGAACCTGGAAGCTATCCTGATTGGACCCTAGATCTATGGTCGAAAAAATGCCTTGACATCTTAAAAGACCTGGGAACTTCAAAAGAGACCCTGACCAAGAACCCTTCGCATATAAAGAAAATTGTTTGGACGCATGATTGGCAGGAGACCGAAACAACAAGATCACAGTCAAGTACCCATACCTTTACAAAGAACCTGACGGCCCCCTACAATTAAACCCTGGGCTATCTGACAAGGTTTCCAAGTGTTAAACACAAACTTGTTTGGGATTTCAGTTAAATATCCTTCATAACACTACACTCCATAGATATGGTGTGACCGTGCATCCCAAAGAACAAGTTTACCAACTGGTAACGTTCTTTCGACTGGATGTTCCTCCAACGTATTCCACATCTTTGACAAGTAATGTCCACAGCTGTGCTGCTTTGGAAGTTTTTTCGGCAGAGGGCGTCCTGCATCGTCGTCTGGTCGATGTCCCTCGAAGGCCTCCAGAGAGGGTGACGTCTGTGGACGTTATAAATAGGGTGCACAACACCCGTAGCCCCAGTTTATGTTTTTTCCTCCATAATGTGTAAAATGCTCGTACACAACTGCTGCTTGACTGCACATCGCCTTGAGGGAACGTAAGCTACAATAGCATAGGAAATGCTTCAGAGGAGCAGGCTGGGTGGGCAATGTGGAATACGTTGGAGGAACATCCAGTCGAAAGAAAGTTACCAGATTGTAAGTAACTTGTTCTTCGAATGGATTGTGTCCTCCAACGTATTCCACATCTTTGACAGACTCCCAAAGCAGTATCAGTGCATGGAGGAGGGCGAATAATTTAGAACACCCAATCAGATGGCAGAATAAAGCACTGCTTTACCAAAGGCCATATCCGGACCATGGAGCATATCCAGGGAGTAATGCTTGACAAAGTTGTGGATGGAGACCACATTGCTGCGTCAGAAATATTTTTAATAGGAACTCCCCGCTGCAGGGCTGTGGATGCAGCCACGCCCCTAGTGGAGTGAGCGTAAAATCCCTCGGGAGGGTCCTTGCCCGCCAATCTGTAGCATTCAGTAATGGTGAGGATAATCCACCTGGACATGGTCTGTTTGCTAACAGCCTGGCCCAATCGGTGTCCAGTGTACACCACAAAAAGCTGGTCATCCACTCTGACCCTGGACATCCTAGAGATATAAAAGCTCAAAGCTCTCCTAGGGTCCAACCGATGGAGCATCTCCTCTTCCTTACCAGAATGAGGGGGAAGGATAGAAAGCACCACTTTCTGACTTAGATGAAACTCAAGACACTAACTTAGGTAGGAAGGACGGCTGTAACCGCAGTACAACCCTATCCTTGTGGAACACAGTAAAGGGTGGCTTAGACTAAAATGCCTGCAATTCACTCACTCTATGAGCAGATTTAACTGCAACCAAGAAAACCATCTGGAAAGACAACAGCCTCAAAGGACAAGAGTGCAGTGGTTCAAAGGGAGCACCCATCAGGAATTTCAAGACCAAATTCAGATCCCAAACCGGCACCTGCAACAGGGGCGGCAGGAACACATTTGTGAGCCCTTTTAGAAATTGGGAAATCAAAGGAATCTTAAAATAAGAACATTCTTAAGATGAGCGCTTGAAAATAGACTGCACCGCCAGGTAACCTTTAATGGTGGCCACCTGGAGGCCCCTGTGGGCCAAAGAAAGCAAGGAAGAAAGAACCATCGGAAATAAACACTGAAAAGGATCGACATTGTGTCCTCTGCACCAGTCGCAAAACTTACGCCAACGGTATAGGGATTTGGTTGCCGGCGCCTGGCCGAAAGCAACACCTCCATCACGTCATCTGGGAGGTCCCAATCCTTATACCTCAAACTTTCAGAAACCAAGCGTGAAGGTTGAGCGTCTTGACCTCTGGATGGAGAAAACAACCACCCCCCGTCACGCACGAGAGAAGGTCCTCTGTGGGGAAGACGGCGTGGAGGGCAGATTTCTAGAAGGTCCGGGTACCACGCTCTCCTGGCCCAATCCGGCACAATGAGGATCATGTGGGATCGAACTGCCGCAACCTCTTTAGCAGCCGACGAATGACGGGGACCGGAGGGAACGCATACGGAAGTGGGAATGACCAATCCACAACGAATGCGTCCCCTAAGGCTCCTCTCAGAGGAAATTCCCTGGAGCAAAATATCTCGCACTTCGGGTTGGCACCGGTCGCAAACAGATCCACTTGAGGGGTTCCCCAAAGGGCGAGGATCTCCAGAAGGATTTCCTGAGCCAACTCCCACTCGTGGGAGACCGTGCTCAGAGCATCCGCCGCCGCATTCTCCTCTCCGGCTAGATGGAATGCCGAGAGTGATATTCCTTGCCGTATTACCCAGAACCAGAGCTGCATCCCCTCGCTGCATAGCGGGAGTGACCCTACCCCCCCTTTTTTTGTTGAGGTAATGCATGGCCACCGTGTTGTCCGTCATGATCAGGACACTCTTCCCCCGCACTGACGGCAGAAAAGCCTTCAGGGCCAGCCTGATGGCCCTCAGCTCTAACAGGTTGATGTGGAGTTTGGACTCCAACAGAGACCAACGACCGCTAGCAGTCAGATCGTCGGCAAGAGCTCCCCATCCTGTGAGGAAAGTGTCCGTCACCACCGTCACCTGCGGCCACAGTTGCCAAAACGGCTCCCCCTTCATCAGATTCCCTTCGCTGGCCCACCACAGAAGATCTTGCGAGGCCGAGAGTGGAATCTGAACAGGATCCACCATCTTGCCTGAGAATTCCGACCACTGCATCTTGAGAACACATTGAAGGCATCTCATCCTCCATCTGGCCTCTGGCACCAGAAAAATGCAGGATGCCATGAGGCCGAGCAACATTAAGAATTCGAAAGCTGAAAGACTCTGGGCACGTTGAAATTTGTTGACCATCTGTACAATGTAATGAACCCTCACATTGGGAGGTGAGCACTTCCCCAAGGACGTGTCCAACACAGCCCTGATGTACTGGGGCTGTTGGGAAGGTGTCATATGTGACTTCTTGAAATTGAGGGAGAAGCCCAGCTAGTGAAGTGAGTGGCAGGTGAGGCTGAGATGATCCAAAGCTTGTTCGGGAGAACGCGTTCGGATCAACCAGTCGTCCAGTTAGGGGTAGACATGAACCCCCCTTTGCCTGAGATACGCTGCCACCACCACCACCATTAGCTTGAAGACTCTCGGGCGGAGGTCAATCCGAATAGCAGAACCCAAAGCTGAAAGTGCGAGTTGCCAGCTGCAAACCTCAGGTATTTCCGGTGCTTTGGATGAATCGGCACATGAAAATAAGCATCCTCTAGATCCAGAGACACCAACCAATCCTGAAGTCGAAGGGCCTGAAGGACCTGAGAAAGAGTGACCACCTTGAACTTGTCCTTCCTGAAGAACTTGTTCAACCAAAGTCCAGTCCAAGATGGGTCTCGGTCACCCAGTCTTTCTTTGGAATAAAAACAATAAGGGGAATACCATCCCTTGTTCCTCTCTGTCACAGGCACTAGTTATATAGTGCCTTTCTCCACCAGGGTCAAGATTTCCTGCACAAGGAGTGGATCTGGAAGCTTAAAAGAGAGATTCCCCAGTGGATTGTCGTGAGGCCGCTTTAGGAAGGGAAGGCCGCTAATGTATCCAGAACCCACACATCCAAAGTAATAGCTTGCCATTCTTCAGGATGCTGAGACAGTCTGCCCCCAACCGGCGAACAATGGAACATGGCCTCATAGCTGTTATGGAGTGGCAGCTGCCTGAGCGACTTTGGCACCTCTATTTCCCCAACCACCACAGGTACCTTTACGGTTGCCCCTTTGATTAGCAGCTCCTCTCGTTCTACCAAAAGAGGAGTAGTAATGAAAGGCACCCCCCCCTCCACTGTTGTCCCCTAGGACGAAAAGGCAGAGGTTGACACACAGCTGCACCCAAAGATTTAGCAGTAGCAGCTTTTGAGGTCTGCAACCTCTCAAGGCTCTCGTCAGCCTTGCTGGCAAACAAATGAGAGCCATCAAAGGGCATGTTCAGAAGACGGGCCTGCACATTTGGAGCAAAACCCGACTTCCGCAACCACGCAAACCTGCGTATCACAGTGCTCGCAGCCATGGACCGGCTAACACCACCAGCCGTGTCCAACCCAGACTGAAGGAATTCACAAATGGCATCTGTGCCATCCTGCACAAGAGCAAGGAACCCATCACTTTCTTCCCCCTCTAGGATATGCTCAGCCGCTAGAGAGAGAATTCCACAGTGTGTGAAAACCTTGCCAAGGAACAAGTGAAGTTGGCCGACTTCAGCGCCATACTCCCAGCAGAAAATACGTTGCGTACCCAACCATCGAAGCGCTTGTCATCCCCATCAGGAGGGATGGTAGTGTACGCCGCCTGCCTCGAGGTGGCCGTAGCCACCTGAACCACCAAACTCTCGGGAGTGGGGTGAGCGGATAGGTAGATGGGGTCGCTACTGGATGGGTGCCATTTCTTAACGACTTGTTGACCGCCGGAAGAGCCTCCGGGGTCTGCCAAGTAGCTGCCACACTTTTTTGCAATGCCAAATGAAAAGGGAACACTGGGTCAGTGGATGGACCCTGATCCAAAATATCAGTTGGGTCATCCTGATCGAATACAAACGGAGGACCGGACTACCCGAAATATTCTGTAACTCTAGACATCAACCTCCTATAGGAGGATTCAGCATGAGCCCCAGGCTCTGGCCTACTAAACTCCACCTCTGGAGACTTGTCAAGGCCACTGGCATCATGCAACGACTGACGCAACTCCTCCAACTGACTGTCTTCAGAAAAGACAATGTCAAGAGCCTCAGGAGTTTCAACAGGTTCAAACTCCATATCTGACCTCTCCTCGTAAATATCATGCAGAGAATGAAAGTACTCCTTCCTAGGGACAGGAGCGGCCCTGGAATACAATACAGGCCTCACCCTCTTGGATAAAGCCTTTCTCGGAGGATCCACAGTACCAGGGGCACCACCGGCAAATTCGGTCCAAATAGCCCTGAAGGCATCGAGGGCGCCAAAGGCTCCTAGGGCTGGATCGGAGGCAAAGCCCTGACAATCGTACTCGACGGACACACAGCCGACGCCGACCTCAAGCCCTTACCAGATTTCTGCAGTTTCACTGGGGACGAAGTCCGAGACCTGGATTTGGCACGTCTCTGGCGATCCACCGTAGCCTTGTCTGAACGGGACCTCGACGGTTCCCAATGTTTATCGCGCTGACTGCCCGGTCCGAAGGCGCACGATCATCGGACCAAAACCGTTTGCTGCCGGCTTCTTCCGAAGGCGCGGACTGAACTGTGCCCTGGGATTGAAAAATCACTAGCATTTGCTCGCTGAATTCCTCACATTCCTCAGGGGTCGAAGATTTAGTGGGACAAGCCACTTTCCTCGCTGAGCCAGCATCCGACGAGGAAGACGACCGGTGACGATGCTTCCGGGAGTGCCGAGACGAGGACAAGTGGCGGGACCCACTCCAGGATAGAGATCCCTGGAGTCACCCCTCGAATCATTGGTGGAAATACCTGCAGTTTTCTGGGATTTTCGAGGTTTAGAAAACCAATCTACATGTAATTTCCCCTTACGCTCCCGCCAGGCCTTGGCAGTCAACGACTGGCACTTCGAGTAGTCGTCGATATCATGACTTTCGCCCAGACACCACAAGCAGATGTGGTGCAGGTCTGTAATCGACCTTTTGGACACAGTCCCGTCATGTCTTAAAAGCAGACCGCACAGATGGGTAGACGAAGAAATTTTCCTCGAAGACTATCACAGGAGCCGCGCCAAGTTCCCGAAGCAAACACGTTTGCGGAAAAAATTGAACTGAAGCTACAGGCGCTGTGCGTCCTATTTATAACATCCGGTGACCTCACCCTCTACGGAGGCCTTCGAAGGGCATCGAAACAACGCCATCACTGCAGGACACCCTCTGCCGAAAAAAATTCCCAAGCAGCACAGCTGTGGACATTACATGTCAAAGATGTGGAATACGTTGGAGGACACAATCCATTTGAATGTAGACTTTGAAATGCAGAGGAGGAGTCTCTAAAACCTTTGATTTTGTTCTGCCAAAAACTACAAAGCCTAATAACTGTTTACCTAAATAGTCACCTATCGGCACAATTTGGCCTAAATGCTGATGCCTATTGGGAGGCCCTTTATGCAGGCGTGATGCCCAGATGGTTTTATGCTTGAATATTCTTAGAAATTGTTTTGGAGAGATTGCTGATTGTTTAAATGAGGATGAAATGCATTCTATACATTTTGATATAGGGTAAATGTTTGTAATAAACTGTAAACCTAAATAAATAAAAAAATAATATTGGGGAAGGAGATCTCATTAAACCAGGTCTGCTTTTTCCTGTGCTAGCTAATAAACAGAGTTATTGTTCGGTGCATAGGTACCGTCACTAAATGTCAGGTTACTGAAAGAACCAGGGTGTTCTGAGAAACCTAGGAGTATTCTCCAATTTGAAGCCCGAGAATCCTCTATCTGGTTGGCCATCGCCTTTGGATCCAGACCCTGGGGTGGACCAGTGCGGGAGGATAACCCGGGTAGGGGAGTCCAGAGTAATTCTCATGGGAATACTCTATGCGAGACATGGTATTCCCCCCTCTCACCCGTTATCCACAAAACCCCTCTGTCTTTTGGGGGTATTTTCAAACAACATGTCCCCCCCCCCCCCTAAGAGGCAACCTGGAGGGGTGAAGATTACCAGTGAAAAACCCACCAAGACAGAAGACTACAACACTCTGGACAACAGGCTGTCTTCTTAATGAAGTCAGGCAGACCCAACCCTAATCACACACCTGCTGCCCATTAACAACACACAGGTGTATAAAGGGAGGCTGCTGAGAGTAAAAGGTCAGATGCAGTTGGGAGAGCAAGAGGGAGGCTGCAAGGCTGAGACCGGCAGAGCATCCCTCTTAAAATCCCAAACACCAAAAGCAAGCTGGGAATATTGTCTGGAGCTGAGAAACCAAGAGGCTCGGAGCAGTCAGGTGAATCCAGAGGACTGCGTGGAGCCACTCTGGCCCAGTGAGAAGGAAGGGCTGGAGCGTGTTGGATTCAGGCAGCAAGGACCTTGCTGTCGAGGTCCGGACAATATCTCGTCCCTTGGGACCATTGATGACCAAGGATGTAGAGGGGCAGGTGGTGAGACCCTGACCTCATCCCTACGTCAAAGGACGGAGCCGCTGACCTCGCAACGCTGTCCGGTGTGTCTGATCAAACGAGAGTAAGAGACTCGGGCGAGCAGGTGGGAAGCGGAGCGCATGAGGGAAGGGACCAAGTAAAGCAGGCAAGTGGCCTGAACCAAAAAAGGAAGGTGAAATTTAATTGAAATTGGTCCCAGCCCGGCAGAGGGAGACTAATTGAACATTGTGTTAAGAGGATCTGAGCCCAGCTGAGGGGGATCCGGGGTGAACCGTGAATCACCATAGAAAGTGATACCTGAAGGACAAGAGCCAAAGTAACAGAGTGACCCCGCGTGAGTGAACACAATATCGGAAGTCTATGTAAAATGAAAACAAAGTCCCTGAAGTGAAAGGAAGTGATGTGAACACTGAAAAGCAAACAAAACTAAAAGCTAAAACAGGGAAATCACCAAGTAGAGGAAACGTGAATAGAATCCCCAAGAAAGCTTGTTTGTAACAGTTCATTATAAAGTAAAAGGAATTGTTCTTAAGTAATACAAGTACCAGAATGCAGCAATATCGGAGTGGTCATGTATGGGATTAAAGCAAAGCCATATAGTTTCGAAAGTCTGACAGTAAAGCAAAGTGAATCTGGAAGTAAGAAGGTTGGGGAAGGATATCCCATTACAATTGTGCAAGCCTGAAAGAGAAGCAAACTTTAAATCTTACTTTGCACTCCATGGTATTCTATCAATAAGAAACTTTCAAGGGGAAAGGGACTTTGTCGCAGAAGGCCCTGGTGTTTGTTCTGAACTGCATCCTTGTGCTGGATAAGCCAACGTGTGTGCTAAGCTTGAGTGTGCCGCCTTGCCCCGTGCTGAAAACGTGGGGAAGAGAGGCCAACGGCCTGAACATCTGGATATCATTTTGTGAACACTTTTTTCCTAACACTGTCTCCCACACTATTTGTATTTAGAGGCAAGGATTGGTAATGTGTTTATTAGTATAGGCCCATTTATGTTGCCAAGACACCACTAGGACTACGTTATTTGATGGTCGTAGCTTTCTCCCATCTGTAGGTTTAGGATTAGACAGGCGTTCATCAAACCCTTTTTGAAGTTCAATAAACACCCTTGAACTGCGGTCCCTTGTCTCCGCCTTACTGTTGGTACCATGGTGTTCTTCCAGTGTTCACAGCAATAGCATGGCGTTCATTATAAGATGATGAATGTGAAAACCGTACAGTATGCTGTACACCATAGTACCATTCGATATGCAATAGGTCCGTGCCAGCCTATCAGGTTAAACACAGATGCCAATTTCAATAGCGCCATGCCAATTTCAAATTCCACATCAGTTCTAGGACAGTATTCTACATTGCCACCAAAGATTAACCGATGTTTTTCACACTGCCCCCTGAAACATGCCCAGGCCCTTTTCATACTGGCACAAGAGATTGATCCTACACTACTGCTCCAAAACCCCACGCCACATTGCCTCCAAGAAGTTAATACTTTCACATGTCCCTCAGAAAATTCCCAATTCCCCAGTCAAGATAGCTGCTTGTCGAGCTCGCTCATCAAGCTCTGAAATCCATGAGAAACATCATACAACAAAGGGAAAAAAGGCAACGGAATAAACCCACGGAGAACCCCCAAACGCACTGGAGAAGCAGAGGTGATCGAGGTACGGGCTTCAGAGGCACGTGGCCTTCTCTGGGGCGGGGGGTGGGGGGAAGGGGGGGGGGGGGTTTGGAAAGAAAAAAAAAAAATCAAGCGCAGACTTCAAATGCAGGGACTAACTTGAATAGCACGAGAAATCAAGAGGTGCCCCATAGAGAGGAGGGGGCACACAGAAGCCCGTGTCGAGGTGTGAAGACGAGGTAAACCACAAGCTGGCCCACATTGGAGCCTTGAAACAGTGAGGCAGCAGTCATGCTTAGGCGGATTGCACAGGGCGAAGAGATTCCCGTCGGAAGGGCCCGTGAGAGTTTACAGCAAGTGTTTTGATACAGAACAGCAAGTCGAGCGGGTGCCTGTCTAAGGAGGCAACACGACTGAGCGCTGCAGGTTTTCAACAGCCTGAAAGGATGACGGGCTGCTGGTGCACAGTGACTGGATTGGCTCGGGATGCTTATTGTGCACAGCGAGGTGAGACCATCTTCCTGAGGTGCGCATGTCAACAGACTGCTGCAAGAAGCTGCTATCTCCAAAGAGTCGGTGGATAGAGTGCCAGGCATACAGAATAGGCAGAACAGTCTGACCTTGGGTGCTGCCGCTTCCTGAGACAGTCAGGAGTGTAAATCCCTGGTCTCCCCTGTGATAGGGGAATGGAGCAAGGCATCTGAGCGGTACTAGGGGAGGTAGCCAGGGCAAGGGACCAGCGTGTAATACAGACTGCGGAAGGATTAATGGTGGAAAGAGACTCACCTGATTATGTCTCAGCCCACTCTATCGATGTCCTTACAAAGATTGAGGCACAATTCACTGTCGGATAGCAGCATAGAGTTACTACCTATGGCGCAGACAAAAACAACCAGCAGAGGCAGCGACAGTCACTGAGGCAGACATCAATGCATTAGCAAAGGAAATAAAATCTATGAGGAACGACATCAACCAGTCCATCAAAGATAAAAGGGCAGGATGATTCAAAAGAAGGCAAAGTCGAGACCCTAGAAAACAACCAACTGTTGGCGGATGTTATGGAGATGTGACTGGATGCAAGGATTGAAGAACTGGAAGCAAGAGACTATGATATGACCATTAAGATCGATGACTTGGAGAACCGGGCAAAGGAGGGTGAATATTAGGCACATACGAGTTTGTGAGAGGAAGGAGAGAGCCCTACAAGCCTGGAACAGAAAGTCAAGGCGGGGCCGCCAGGAGGTCCTCGTCGATCCTAGCAAAATGTCACCACTGTAAAGACAAAATAGAAATCCTGAGCAGAGCGAGATTGTGCACAAATTAGGTCTTTGAAGGATCCAGGGTCAATCTCTACCAGGACTTGTCCTTCTTTACCCTAGGAAAATGGAGAGAATGCAGGGCCGTCATGAACAGGCTATGGGAACATGAGTGAAATACAGGTGGGGATTTCCGTTCTCACTTACGATCAAGGTGGGCAACAAAGATGTCAGGTGTCACGTCGAGGCATAAGGCCGAGGGCACCTTGGCTCACCTTACAGATGGCGAGCAACAGACAGACTCTGGCCATTGACCGACGCCAGGCGTACACAGACCGTGGAACTCAAAAGGTATGGTTGGATGAGGCAAAGGTGCTGGATTGGATCCCCCAGCTTCCTGCATGTGTCCAATAAAAGGACCGAAGCCCAGCCGGCAGGCGAAGCCATGCTGCGAAGGCCTGATGCTAAGCCCTACAAGGCTCTGTACAGCTCTCCGCTGCTGCCCATAACCATGTCTACCGCCATTATGCAAAAGCCGATCGCAGGTAAGCCACTTGGCTCACAAGAAGAGCCTGTCCCACACAGTTCGCCCAGTATCCCGCAGCCCCCTCTGTGTCCCGTGACCTGCCCGAGGCTGCCCCTCCTCAGCACTACTCTCCTCCGGGGGTCTGCGCACCTCTGTGCATGCACTTGCCCACTAATTTATATTGCACTGCCCAGAAGTGTGACTAGCAGTAAACCACAGGCTGGGCATTAGAGTCCAGCACCTCAAAGAGGAACCCAGACCCACATACTGTTGAGTTCCCACACAGCCATTGTGGGCACAGCTATCACAATGCCTCCAAAGCATTCCACGTCTGCCACACCGCTATTACCCATAGGCTCCTTAGCCCTTCCAGGCAGCTGTGCTACTCCTTATCTAAGCTGACCGAGGTCACCAGCAGTAATACATCTACCAGATCTGCAACTTCAACTTCTACACAAGTTCACCATGGGGGCCTACTCCCTTTGCCTCATAGTATGCCACATTAATTTGTGCTTCTGAAGTCTCAAATTTGCTGACAACCAAATACACAACCATGGCTTCAGAACTTTGTAACTTTAAACAGGCATTGGTTATGACAAGATTCCCATTCAGGTACTTCAACACCAAGTAGACAAGGAACTCTTCCTCTGAACGTTCCTTTCAGAGGAGCAGCCTCTTTGCCTTTGTCCGTCTGCAGCCAGCAACAACCTAGAATTGCCTTCAGGCCACACTTCTCTCTTTCTCCTACAGTCTTTGGTAATGCAGGTTGTATGAACTGCAATTAATGTTTATAAGTAGCCAGTTTCCCTTCCCCAACCTTGTCTTTATCCCTCTGCCCACTATTAGCCAGAATAATTACCCAGAAGCGTTGTTGCCACTCTTGGCCTCGGGTAATGCTTGCACACTTGCATTTTAGGCAATGCTGAGATTATATTTGACTCACAGTACTGTTTAGACTATTGTTTGGCTTTGGGAAAGGCTAGTTTCAGTCTCAATTGGCAAATACCTTGTTCACTTTTGGCTTGGGCAATGGTTGCTCTCTCCAACTCCAAATTTTAAACACTTAACATTCTTTGTTCGCAATTGTTGACTGCGTTAATAAAGATTCAGAGGTCACTCTTCCTCCTAGAATCGCAATTAGGCACACTTAATGTGCATTACAGAGTTTTAAGTTTAACAATTGCTTTTCATAGCGTATGCTTCTCATGCGAGTGAAAAGAGAATCCCCAATCACACGCGAGTGCTACAAATCAAGTTTTCCTTTGTTAAAGGCTCCACAATCAACTTCACATCACTTCTACTCAAACGAGAGTGATGATTTAGCTTGATACTGTTGCCGGCAGTGTTCATGCAAGGAAACAAATGCCTGGTTTAACTCACTGGCTTCTGTGTTCCTTTCTTCATGTGCTGCACAAATTCTACAAAAGCGGGCTTCACTCAGGACCCATAACTTTCCTCATAGGGAGCCCTTCTTGCTCCTGTGACCCACAGCAGCTTCTCGCCACGGTTTCAGACACTTCCTGCTGCACAATGTCTACACTTAGGCTCACATGGGGAAGGGCACTTTTCCTGTACGCCTTCTGCTGAGCAGTCTCTGCTCGCCAGAGTGTGAGGAAACAGGACCCTCACAGGGAAAGCAGGTGAACTCTGCAGCATCAGAGTCCCGGCGTCCCTTCGGTTGTCCCACTTCTGCCTGGATTGCCAACACTGTACCTTCTTCCTTCTGCTACTACTGCATACAATGCAGCCACATTTCCAGCTCCTTCACATTGCCTGCACCTGAGAGGGCTGTTTAAGCCTCTCCGCTTCCCTCAGCTGTGGGCTATCCTGACTACTACTACAGCATGACTTCAGCTATCTTCTATGTCCCAGTACTTATGGGACTTTATCCCCAACAACAAAACAGTTCTTTCTAGTAACCCCTTGGTGTTAAGGGTAGATTTATTTCCCTTAGAGTTAATTAAGGATGAACTATTAAAATGTGTTCTTCCAGAGGAAGACAGTTTATTTAAGGCAATATTTTTAAATTCCTATCCATTATACCTTTGCGAGTAATGAGGATTTTTATTCTGAAGTACCTCAAATGGTCTGTTAAGGCTTGTTCAGGTTTTATGGCAATTGTGTCCAGAGCTACAGATCTTATAAGTGGTTCTGATACATCATAATGACAATAAGCCTTTACCTGTTTATGCAACTCTAAAAGGTCCTCCCTTTTAAAGGACAAATAATGTGTCTCATCCCACAGGATCTCCTCACCACCCTGGGGCCCATCTCCTCCCAGGTGATCCTCCCTCGGTACACCACCACCAAGGTCAGGAAGCATCTGCCTTCCCTGGCCACCTGGGAGGAGACTTTAGGCAGGGATTTAGTGAGGGATCTGTAGGATAAGCCAGGAACAAGGAAACCATAAGGACAGTGTGCAGAGACTGACTTGAGAAAGCAGTGGCAGACCATAGACTGGGATCAATCACATTGGTTAGCGGAGCAAAAGGAGACGCTGTTTATTGGTAAGCTTGTTAACCTGGTTTTGTTCCTGTGACAAGTCACATGGTTGGAGTCAGGTTCCAGGATACTAGAAAACCCTGACCTGTCCCACAGTGAAATGTCTCCATTGGGTATCAAAAAGGGGGCCTAAGGCTATATTTTTGAATGTGTACTAAGCACAAGGAGAATCCCATCTACGCATCCTATGGTAGCGCATGGGGAGAGAATCTGGATCATGCTGACACCAATTCCTTTGGAATTTTCCTTGCAACCATGTACTCAAACCTATGATTGGGAACCGTTTCAAAACTTTTGTGCTCAAACCATCACCCACCAAGACAATATCACATTCAATTACTTGTATAATATTTTGAATTATGTGATTGACATTCTAAACTCAAAAACATGCTTTTATTTTATACTATGGTTAAATAATATCCACATTAACCTTGATAAGTTAACGGCATGAAATGAGTCCATTTTGCCTCTGAAGTAGCATGTCGCACATTATGTTGGCATGTGGCAATTAAAGGTTTAAGGACCATGCTTTGAATTTATAGGGCAATTTATAATGAGGAAAAGTAAGCAAAGAAAGAAAAGCTTGATTTTAAAAACAAACGTGAGCTGCAGCCCGTGTGCAGCATCTCCATAATTACTTGTGCAAGGGAAAATGTGTGTTTTTTTACAGCCCATCTACAATCCAAATTAACTGATAAAGCCAAGAAAATTCATCCTACCACTTATCAGAAAGTATCCAGCAAACGTTTATTAAAATGGTGAACTGCCCAATCTCAGATGAAAAGTACAGATTGTCAAAGGAAAAAGAAAAGCAAATTGGGCCTAGTATATCATTTAACGGACTTAAAATCAGCTCTGAATTAAAAAAAAGAAACATCGAGAGGTCAAAAAAATAAGATGTGAAAAGGGTGTAGTTGCAAAAAGAAAGTTATAATATTGCAGCAGTGTTTTGTGGAAATGTAAAAAGCATAGGGGTAAAAGAAAATGTAAATTTAAACGCTGCAATTGTGATTGAAACCAACATGAATGAAGCGAGGACTGAACTGCCAATTGGTATTCCAACCCACAACCCCCCACACCCCAGCAACAAAATGCAGGATATCGGGGTTGCCTTCAAAGAAGAAAAAGTGTAAGCACTGGTCTTAAAGCTTGCCATAATAAAAAGCTTACGGCTGCTTGGATCCTGGTTCAGAGTCATACCTGCAATAAAAATAAATGGCACCCATTTATAACTTGCATCTGTCACAGGGTCTATGCTAAAGACCTTAATATGTACCCCCTGTAGCGGTTCCCCTGAAGAAATCAAATACCCCATCTTTCAGGGGGAAAAAGTTTTAAATCGACACCATTTAGCTGTACCAGCCAAGAACTGGAATGCCATTTCAGATTGTGATTTATCTCATTGCATAAAATAATGCCTTTTGAATTTTACATCGGGAATTAAGGCCGTAAAGACTTAATTTATTAAAGTTATGTTCAGCTCCCCAACTACAATGTTATCCAAACCAGACTTCAGATTACAATCTTGCAGAACATCATTCCCAACGTAAAATAGGCCCTCTGCAGTCATAACTTCAGGCTTCCAATAAATATTGAAGACATAATACAGTCATCTCCTTCCCTTTCCCTAGTTGGAGAAACTGTCAAAACACCAAAGAAGGAATGAATCGGCTCCATTTTTGCAGACAATGAATTGAACTAACAAATACATTTTTATAGCAATGAGTAAGTCTCCTGAGGGGCGATCTAATAGACCTTTAAGAAAACAGAAAAAACATCTAAAGTGTGCAGGTCCACCAACCAAACCTATTGCAATATTATATTGAACTGGTTAAAACACAGAATATCTGTTGAAGAAGTAAATAAATGGGTATGGCCTTTTGTGTTCCAAGAGAACATTGAAAAACTATTGTTAAATACACATTTTAAGGGGCCATCCTCCTTTCTACTGTTAATTAAAAGACCAGGAAGCCAAGACCAATCAGTTTAATTCTCCCCCAGCTCCTGCTAGGAATTTAAAAAGTATACTCATCTTTAGATATTACCCCCATCCAAGCTATTTATGTTCAGATTCAATTGTGCCTGCTTATCATAAAATGTCAAAAACTAAGAACAGAGTTCAACAGTTTTAAGCTGCATTTGTTACCAAAATTGAATAACCGAATCAAAAGCTAGTACATGTTTAATTACTGATTTATTTTAATGAGCAAACCAAGTTACACTTAATTTTATGTTAATAAAAAAGTTAAGTATATTTTACTTAAGATATGTAAAAGGTGCGAAGAAAATAAGTAGTACACATACTAACCTTTTTCCCCAAAAAAATCTTTCCCAGAATCTTTTTTTAAAAAACTTTTCTGCAGCTTCAAAATGTTCATGAAACTTCATCATCACTAAATGCCGACAGGAGCCACTACTGACTAGAGGTATCGCACTCTACATTACATTTTGCTGAATACAGCAAAGGTCTCTGGCAGGCGAGGATAAATGTGTCCATGAATGGGGCAAGCTGGCCTGCTAGAAGTGTTGTGTACTCTGCCCACTCTACACCAAGCGGCTCCCAGCTGTGTGTGGTCTATGGAAAGCTCGAAAAATAAACCGGCTTTCAAGGAGTGATGCACCTTAGCCAGCAGTTGCATATATTAGCACTCCGTCAGAGGGACACATGGTATGGATAGACTTGGCCTTTTTCATAAATTCTTCACTTTTTTGTGCCAAACACCTGCACCCAAAACAAATTACATTTAGGTATAGACCGTACATGATTCATGCAATTCCCCAGAAAAGGAACACATCCACATCAGATGCTTAACAAAATGTCGTAGATCGAGCATGGGATTTTCCATTCAGAAAACTAATTTTAACACTCACCCGCATGGTGCAAAATTTCCCAAGTCACTAGCCCGCCATAAAAAAGTCAATCGCCACCTCAGTTCTATACATACAGAGAGCATAACATTTTTCGTACTCCTCAACAGTCAAATATCTCTAGCTAGTTGCGCGTGCACATTTTGAACCCTGCTCTCCTCAATTATCGTGTACTCAGGATATGAACACGTTTCATGGGATAGTAAGTGGCAAAGGCCAAAAATCGTTCTCATGAAGTCTAGACAATGTAAAATGTGGTGATGTACAGCAAATATTGAAGACCATATCGAAGCCTACAACAATTATCCCAGTACTAATGCAAAATATTGATCGCACTGTAGGACAAATTGAGAAGAAGATTATACACCTGAATTGCTAGCAGCAACTTCCCTTTTTATCCATGGCAGTGAATAAAATCACCTTTACCTGTGGAAAAGTAACTAACGTGGAGGGAACTTTCAAAAGCAGTTTGTGTGATTAACCTACCTAATCCTGGACTCATTCTGCTTTGCTGTCAGCATCTGGCTATGGGTAGCAGGAGAAGAAATGTTAAGTTGCAAGCTACTTCCCAGGCATAAAAGGTCCCTCGCCTCTTCAGTTCCATACAGGTACAAAACACACCATTTCTTACGCGGCAAGTGCACATTCTAGTTCATAGAGTGCACCAAAACGAGAAAAGGGCCTAGAAAATCTGTGCGCCAACCCGTGTGTTATAGAGACACCTACATTAAATCAGAGCCCTGATGAAGAACCCTTATGCTCGAAACACTTGTTGGCTCTATGTCCGACAGGTTCACTATATTGTAACACCTGCACATCCTTCAGTTCTATAGTTTCATGACAGGCCCATTTGTTCTGAGAAATGTGTCTATTCGCTGCCAATTACTTTTGCTTGAACTAATTATGAATGCATTACAATCCAAGTAAACGTGAAGTGCATGTGCTATTTGTATGCGTTTAACCAAGGGTTAGCACATGGATATCCTAGGCCCTTTTCTCCTTTTTTTGCACTTTCGTTTGGATTAAGGGAAGGTCCCTTCTCACTAGGATTCACAGCGACACCCACATCACAATCAGTTAGTCTAAGTGCATCTATTGGGGTTCCCACTTCTTGCCCTTCTAGTCTATGTAGGACCACTTTTGGCATATATTGGCATATGTGTAGCTTTCTGAATATGGTGCTTTGGGACCTTTGGGCATTAACAAAAATAGCCTAAATATTTGACTTTGATGCAAAGCAAAGTAAATTAAGCAAGTTTCTTATGAGGTTTTTGACAAATTATTTTAACTGTTGACTTTGCCATCCAATATTACAAGGGTTGCACAGCTGCTCTACAATCCTGTCCGAGAACTAAATATCAAGCCCCAGAAAAATATGTCCTCCCTAACCGTGAGAAAGTAGCATTGGAATGAGTGAACATCACTCGTACAACCCTATATTATGCTTAAAACAACAAAAATGAAAGGATGTGTTAAAGAAGTTTCAACGGCCAGAATCTTTATGCTCCATTAGCACCCAGCGCACTGAACTTTCATTGTATTCTAAGCACAGATTGGTGCTTTCCCGAGCCTTACCTTATGGTAAGCCGTGTCACGTTGCACCACATCTTCGTCTTGCTGATGCGGCCGCCATTGGAAAGGGAGAAGGTCTGCAGGTAGTCCCTTCTCCCTGTTCCATGGCACCACATAAGGTAATACCTCCGGGGCATTCGTAAAGGCCCTCGTGCAACTATGGGCCCCAGGGCCATTACCTTATGCAATAATGGGCCGCAGGCTCGGGGGCTTACTGCCCGAGTCAGCTGATCATTAAAGACTCTTCCACAGCCTAAAACAAGCCTTGGAAACTCTACAAATAGTAACTTCATTAGACAAAAGAACTCCAACTGACTCTGCATTTTTGGCAGTTAATGGATTTGTTTTATTTCAAAACAACGATTCACTTATTTATCAATGATCTTGCATACCTGCATGTCAGCTTCTAATGCAGCAGGCATGGGGGGCTGAGGCAAATCAGTCACATGTTAGGGGTCCTAATTTGTTACTGCTTGTAAACCAACACTACCAGCCTTTCGGACAAACCTTTCATGCAACTAACCTTCTGCTGGCCTTTCAGACATATTATTTTTGCAAATCCCCTATGGTGAAATGGGGAGGACAGGGATGCAAGGGCTAAAGAGTCACGAAAAGGAGGGAAAGGTGTTTTGTGCCTGGGGAAGTGGTCTAAACATTCCTAATATATGTCTAAGGCCAGAAGTGGATGAGGCTGTAACCTTAGGGAATATATGCTGCGCTACCTCCACTCTGGGCAACACAGGTGATCTAGATTTTCACTTTGTGGTCCACAAGCTGTTGCGCCTCCAAACAATGGGGTGATTCTGTAGCAAATCAACTAAGACCTCTGGTGCAGGACTCCAGCTAAAACAGCAATCAAATGTATGTCAGGCCTGCCCTTAGCACTGCCAGACTCGACTGAATATCAAAGTTAGTTGGGTAAGAAATCCTGCTCCCTGCCCACCTCTTTCAACCAGCAAGCCAAGCAAAAGAGGGGACTGCCCTCAGTTTTAGCGCCCACTATCTCAAGCTCCTTCAAAATGACAAGCTTCAACTTCCATAAAAGTGCAGCGCACCAGTAGCATCCCTTTGTTCTGCCCGTCTTTTGCAGTGACATTGCCTGCCCCGCCAAATTCCAGCGAACGGAGAGCAGGGGAGAAGCCTGCAGAGAATCTGGAAGGGTCAAGGTTGGGCCGCATCAGCCTTCAGCAAAAATGGTGTTCCAACTGCATTCTTCCTAAATTATCCCCCACCCCTGGATTATTCTTCAATTAGTGAACTCCATCTGAAAGCCGTACCCGTCCATTCAGGTAAAGCTCAACCAAAACAAGTAACCAGAAGAACAATCCTTTAGCTGGATTATGCGCCCATAAGTATTCACTTTAGCATTCTACCCAAGTTAAGGATTGCATGCAAAGACCAAGACAAGATCCAAAACCAGTCTTTCTACTCAATTTGTAGGGACATGTTCCTATGAACTACTGGAGCATGCTGCATTATCATTGTTATGCTAGCCCAGATATTTTCCATACAAAACGCCTCCTTTTCTAGTGTAAAAAAAAAGTCTCCCCTGCTATGCCCCCATCATGTGGCGAGTCTCGGGATAACATGTACTGGCCACAGAGTTACTGATGAATTTCAATACATTCAGAAAGAATTGTACACTTTGTTCGCTAAATCATTTTTGCACTTGCATTCTTCCCTCGGCCTCATTCTGAAGCAGAGTCATAGTAATCAAACGTATTCTATTCATTGTGCCCCTGAATGCACTGAATCCCATTGTATATCAATCCTACTTTCCATTTCCCAGGCGCTCTTCACATATGTAATAAAGCAGATGACATTTTGACTGAAGGCAGAAACGTGGACCAGGCTTACCTCCACTACTTACCATATATATGAAAAGAGGCACGATGCTCTGCAACGCTCCCATGTATTGTGCCAGAGCAACATTAAATCTTTCAATATAAAGATCTGGAGGGCTGACCTGTAATAGAAGAGAGGTACAAGATCAAGGTTTTAATCGCTAGGTAACTTCAGTGCTGTGTTAATCCACACTAGACAAAGTAGGGCTCGGAACGCAGGCATGGGGCGACTAGGTGCCCCTGGGGTCTGTAGCACTAACACCGGGAGTGCATCTGCTAAAGGGGGCTTCCTCACAAATCAGGAGCAAGCGATGGACAGAGAATACCATGAGGCAACACAAGCTATGCAAGCACTTTCAACACATTGATACAGCATGACACAAGCAAAGAGAGCTCACCCAAAGAAAGACTCGACCCCTGGTTCCAAGGGGCTATGCTATAAACGCTTGAGTGAGCACTCGCAACTCACACTAGGGCACTCTAAAATATAAGCAAGGTAACATCGATCTCTCCAAGCGGATATTAGATATTAGATAACACATTTCAAACAGAGGATGTACTGAGAGTAACTGATCAGCCCCAAAATATTTACATGATTCACCAAAGAAACGATGAGCAAGCAGAGCTAGTGTAAATATCTGTTATGCTAAATCATGTTGCTGGTTCTTCTAATAACAATTTGTCATTCACATGGTATTTTACAGCATTCTGCCCTGCACGAAAAAGCAATGGGGTTGTGGGTAGTGGGGCGGGACGTCCGCCACAAATAACCACTCCAACAACCGTACTAGGTGCAGGGGCGTTTGTTATAGAGATTACAAATAATCTGATCAAGGGGTTCTCGGGAAGATT
Source organism: Ambystoma mexicanum (assembly GCF_040938575.1). Classification (NCBI taxonomy): domain Eukaryota; kingdom Metazoa; phylum Chordata; class Amphibia; order Caudata; family Ambystomatidae; genus Ambystoma; species Ambystoma mexicanum. Next base: position 1,657,414,444 of record NC_090929.1, read on the forward strand.
AAGGCCAATCAGTATCTTGGGGAAGTTTGGTGTTGGGGACTTCCCTTTCCATCTCGACGCGCATGAGCTTATCCCGCCTCCCTAATCCAGGCGTCCCTAATGGGTTAGTTCTACTGATTAGAGCCACCTAACTGTCTTTCTCTTACTGTCCTCTTACTAGTCTGCAGCTGCTTTCCCTAAATCGATGGCTGGCTAACTCCCCAGCAGACTTCAAACTGTCCCTCTCGTGGCCCCTAGGGGAGTTGTAGGGATCTTACCTTCTACCAATGACTCGCCACACGCACGCAATCTCACCTGACCCTCCTCTATGTTGGGTCCCAAGATGTTCTCCTCCGGCACGACTTTAATATCCCTCCGATGTTCCACTGCCTTCCAGCCTCCACCCTTTCATGTTACTTCTCTTATTCCTCATCTCACTACTACCACCACTCTACTACCTCCTCACTGTTACCTTCTCCTTCCTCCTCCCTACTACTCCTGTCCCCTAGTCACTACTACCTCCCAATTGGTACACCAGCCCTCTGCTCTTACCACTTCCCATTGCTACCACCTCTTACTACTTATCACCCCACTAATGCTACTATTGCAGCTCTAACACTACTGCTTCCATTTTCACTCTAGTCTCACTATCCCCCTCTGCTACTACTATTACCGCCGCCAACTACCTTCATCGCACTACCTCCACTACCATTACTGCTTCTTCACACTACAACTACATTACCTCCTCTTACTCTTACTACACTCACTCCTTACTGTTAGGAAAGATTTCCATTTCATATGTAATTTTCCCTCCAGTTGTGCACCCCCAACTTTTTGCTGGTGTTAAACAACATCGTCTGACTTTACCAGAGGAGCGCAGCCTTCTGCTGCACTCCTCTGGCTTTTTGCTCACTTTTTTATGGGGAAACTGACATGCCCTTAAAACAGTCAGTGCTGGAGACTTTGTTTCCCATAGTCCTTTCCAATGTTGCAACTTTTCTGCAACAAGTGTACAATGTACCTTCCAGTATAGTATACTTGAGTCTCTTAGTCATTTCCAAAGGTCATAGATACTCTCGAAGGATTTTTATTTTATTTATTTTTTTTTTTTTTTAGGAGAAGTGCAGATGTGCCTTTGACAGGGCTGGTGGCAGCTTATCATTCACATATTTTTAACCCTTTCTTGCCAGGTAAACCGCAATTACCGCGTCTGGCACAGTTAGGTGGCCTGGCTCCAAAATGTCCACGCCACAAGGTTCTTTGTCCTGTCCTTTGGCCATCTGTTAGGCAGAAACCTGTGCAGTTCCCTCTGGGACCACTGCAATAGATTTAGGACTACAGGTGTTTGGCAGTAAACCCACTTGGTAGCAGTCTGTACCACACAGATTCACTTGGTAGCTGTGGTTGAGCAGTCAGACTTCCCTCAAGAAGAGTTAGGCAGTATACGTAGTATTCACAATAGGTCAAGAGCACACAATAGAACAAGTAAGCACTGACCAGGGAGGGCTTGGTGTAAAAGAGATCTAATTATTTATTTAAAACCACATCTAGAAAAACACACAGGCACTAATAGTAAGCAATTCAAAAACACGGTCACTAAAAGATATACACTCCCTTAAAAGAATATTAGACAAGTCTTAAGTAAAGCCCCACTTATTTTCAGACAGCGGTGAGCGCTTAACATAGATGGCACTCTAATAGTTCGTTTTAAAAAGGTAGAGAAAAGCAGAGAACAAATTGAAACATATCCCAACACTTTTACAATAAGATAGCAAGAGAGGAAGGCAAAGTAAAACCGTGAATTCAGAGTCAGTAGGCCGGATCCGCTTTAAGAGGATCAAAACCAAATGTGTCCAAGGTCACACGGTTGCAGTGCACAAAAGTCATGTAAAGGTTCAAAAAAAGATTGGACCACAGAAAGGGACCAGTTAGAGGGTCAAGGCGGCTAGCCCATGCCTGAAGTTTAAGGAGTTATTACCTTGTAGCAATCTTTAGAAAGGGAGGCCTGGCGGACACAGTACCTTAAAGTGGTGAGAACGCTCCAGAGGGGGCAGTTGTTCCTGGCAGCGGGTGCAAGTCGGTGCTTCGTCCAGGGGAAGAGGATCTCGTCGTGGAGGAAGACAGGAGTCCGTTGCACTGCCAGGGAAGAAACCAGCCGCAGAGTTTCTCAGGTACAAGGAGCGGTCCGGTGATTCGCGGTTCAGTGGTGAGTGGCTATCCGGCCGCCGGGGTGCTTGGCACGGGCAGTTCGAGCACAACCCGGGCTGGGGTGCGAAGAAAGAAAGGAAAACTGGTTGTGCCCACCAGTCAGGGGAAGAAGTCTCTCCAGCCAGGAGATCTTCTCTATCGTCGGGAAGTGGTGAGTCGGTTCAGCAGGGCTCCACCGGTGGTGTAGTAGTGGTAGGTCGGCTCAGCTTCTCCATCGTCGGATTCTAAGGTCCTGTGGCGACTTCTGAAGTTCCAGTCCCCAGAGCCCTGCTTTTATGCAGAAAACCCCCATTCACTCAGCCTAGCTGTCACTCAAACATGCTAAGTGGTGAGCCCGCCGGCTCACCACTTGGGCCAATCACACAAGTGTGCGACCTGAGTTACCAAGGTAACTCGGTCCAGGGTGCCTAAACCCCCTCCCACACCCGCTGACCCAGACAGAGAGGCACCACTTTTGGAGGCTTCTGTGGAGAAGCCCACCAAAAAGTGGAATAAAGGGCTCGACTTGGGTTGGGTTGGAGTCACAGAAGAGAGCACAAACGCCATTTTAGAATAGAGTCTTGGCAAAAAATACCAACCGGAGAATTAATATTAATTAAATAAACCGGCGATATGTTCGAGGCTATGAGAATTAAATAATTAAAGTTGGTAGCCTCGAACAATGGGAAAATCCTATAGGAAAATATTCGCGGTCGAATATAAAAAGTAGTTTCCACTGACACCAGCCAAAACTCGATCAGGGGGGACGGAGACGTGCCCCCTCGACTAACAGACCCCAGGGCAATCGAATTGCCCCGACCAGTATGTCCACAATATGATGGTTTGTACTGGTTTCTGTTAATAATTTGGGACTAGTAAAGCCAATGGTGACTTTACATGCCCTGGGAGACAGTAGTCAGTCCCAGGGTATGGAGTCTATGGTGGGGGTCACTATGACACCCCTGTGTTACTGTACGGAGGGTGCTGTGTAACACACATAGGAAAAACACATGAGACCCTATGGAGTAAAGGACCCCATAGCCCAAAAAACACATTACCAGTCAAAGGAATACCATAAATCATGTCCAAGAGTGGGAGGAAAAGAGTCTCACTCTTGGCAGGAGGAAAAAAACAAACTCCAGAAATCCAGCAAAACTGCTGGGGGACTCACTAGGTTAGGAGATTCAGCCTAAAGAGAGAATTCTCCCTAACACCATCTTACCCCTTCACCTGCCCCAGGTCGAGCAGACCCGGGTTAGGCCTTATTTGGGCATGCATTTTCCCACAAAGCGCCAAGCTTTTGCAGGCTTCTGCATGCCTTGTGTGTGCGCCGCCAGGATGTGGGTTGGGATGTCTGTTCCCAATACATATCCTGGGTGCCAGAGAGTCTGGAGTGCTGTGAATGCCTGGGACCACTGTGGTCCGTGATTTGGTCCACGTATGGTAGGCCTGTATGCAGATCTCCCATTGGGTCCTCTTTGTTTTGGCACAAAGGAGATTTTGGATAAGAGAAGGCCCCAAACTCCCATACCATGTTCTCAGTGAACGAAGGATAGGATCCAAGTATCCTAGTATCCTGAAACTAAGAAGCAGAGTCGAGGAACCGCTGGTGACCAGCTGGAAGGTTTGGCACCACCAGCACGCTGCCGTCCCGTGGGACCCCTCTGCATCTGGTCATCCTAGAAGGTCTGCAAAGACTCTTCAACCCATTGGAATAGTGGGACCAACTATTCTCGGGACCTTCATCAAACCCTGCAAGTAAGCTCTCTCGGCAGTGTCCCTGGGCCACCCAGTGGGCTGACCAGCTTACGCAGACTCTTTGCCCTGACACCGCTGCCGTTTCGAGGCGGCCCTCAAAACTTGGTACGTTGCTAGCTCTGTGTTCACGGCACTCTCACACCGAATTTCCAACACTTGGCGTTCCCAGGTTTGGAGTAAAGGGAGTGCACCCGAACCGGAGTATACGCAGTTACCGTGTCGGCCAGCTGTGTTGACGAACTTTGCAGGTGCGCTGCATTTGTGCCCCTCTTGCCCCTGAAGACTGCTGCAGTGAAACTGGCCTGAACCAGTCGCTTGTTTTGTTCCTCCCCTCCCCTCCCTTTCTGCATCCCTCTCCCTCACCTTTTGTTTTTCTCTGGCTCTACCAGAAATGTTGTCAGGCCTAGTACGGTAGTCGACTGTTTCCATTTCCCTCCCACTCTCCCCCTCCCTTCCTTATCTATGTCTTAGCTCTTGCACTATCTGAAATGTCGTCTGGCCGAGTACTATAGTTAATTTCACATCCTTACTGTTCATGGCCTGTAAGAATGTCATTGTATTTTCCCCTTGTTCCCTCCCTTGCCTTGAAGCGCTTTGAAACACATTGTGTATAGGCACGATATAAATAAACTATATCAAGCAGAAGGTACTAAAGACTACTTGCACTGCTCATTTCCTTTCCCTTTCATGCATTAACCCTTTAGACCCCAATGGTCTTGTATATATGTATTTATATATGATTGTGTTGGCTTAAAAGTATTACTGTGATTTCAGTGTTGAAACTGAAAGGCCTTGAAATAAATGTATTTTTAATGTATAAATACATCTGACTGGGAGGGATTTGAAATTGTCCTTTACTCTGTGTGCTCATTGAGATCTTTCATTCACCCTAGCCCCTCCTGAGACCTAGTCTTGACCGCGCCAAGCTACATTGGTCTGGCTCGTCCAGAAGGTTACCCTGTTCCAAGAAACTAGACTGGCCTTCTGAACCTCTGCCCAACAGGTCAGAGTTCAGAAATAAATATGTACGCACACGTGTGTACACACACACACACACACACACACACATCTCTCCAGTAACCTCCACGCTCTCCTCCTCTGCTCTCAGACGACCTCCTCCACCTCCTGTCTTCACCCAACTTCAACCCGAACTAGACTGTTCCCAGGAGAACTTCTACATTTCTCACCCCTCCCAGGATTGTCCATCTCTCCTTGCCAAGGACTTACATGATCTCAGGGGGTGTGGCAGGAGCAGGCTGAGGGGAAGCTTCAACAAGTGGTTGTAAGCAACATGCTTTTTCCATTCTGTCTACTACTGGCACAACATGGGTTGCACAGGTCTGTTACCCCTACCCCCATTATTGTAGCCTTCTTGTAGGCCTTTCTTTAATAATACCATCTCTGGTGGGCTAGTGGACTTCCTTCTTGTAAACTCGCGTTCCGGCTGGTCTGCTAGTTGTAGCCGGGCTCTAGTCAGTTTGTCGCTTGTGCAACGGGTTTTTCCAGCAGAGCCTGCAGCTTTGGCAGCCCTGCTGCTGCCATGCTTTCCTGACAGTTAAGGAGGGCTGGGAGTAGGCCTGAGCACACGCACGCTGGCAACCGTTTGGGCTTCTCGTGTCGGGCTCTCTGCTTCCCCTGACAGGGCCAGTTCCTCGGCTCCACCACACTAACTAAATTAACAAAACTGAACACAAATTTTAAAAGCAAACTCTTGACAGCTCCATACTGCAGGTCAATTAGCGCTCTTCTGTTGGCCGCTTCAACAGTGCGTGTCCCTAGCTAAAAACACTCCAAATTGCTGGAAGACCAATTTAATTACTATTAATGTTCCCAGGGATTTAAGACCAGGAAACCATGCCTGAAATCCTTGCCTTGTATGAATGCTGCATCAAGGTATTCCCCTTGTACTACTCAAAGGTCATGCTGTAGTGTTGGTCAATGAAGACCTGCATCTAAATGAAACGAACATCCTTTCGGAAGCAGTGGAGGTATGTTTGGCATTCAGCATAGAGAGCCTGCAGACAGATGCTCACTTACATCTCTGGGATGAAGATACTACAGATACCCTACGATGATCCTAGTATTTGCAAAGTGTGCTTCCAATTAAACAAATAAAACGCTAGTTTAACTTTGGCCGTTCTTGTTGTGATGGGTTTCGTTCAAGAGTCCAAATAAGAGTAAAAAATTAAAAAAAAACATCTGTCGACAGCTAATTTAAGGCAAGTAAACCTAAATTGTATTGACATAGGTATTTTTATTATGGGTTTTACACTGTGCTCCTGTGCAGTTTGAATTGTCTCTTGGCACTTGTGTGGCCTGAAAAAGGTGGGCCGGGTTTAGATAGTAGGGACAGCAGAAAGAGTTACTGGGCCGAACGTATCTGGTTCTGCATGTGGGTGGGTCTCCAGGTGGTTTGTATCAAGAGGACCCAAAGCATCTACACTCAAAGAGGAGCCTTGTGTGCCACTAGTGCAAAGATGTAGGCTGCGTAGGCTGGGAGCAATGTACGTAACAAAATTTGAATTATTTTAGCCGGTGAGAGGAGAAGGCAGTGGAGACTCCATATGTTATTCAATGCAGATGCCAATGTAGTGTTGCACATTGAAGCAGAGTCACGGGGGTGCGGGGTGTAGAAGAGTTTCAGAGCTCCTCACAGTGGGGCAAAAACCCCTGCAGCAGGGTAGCCCACCAGGGGACAAAATCACAGTGGAGCAAAACTAGGACAGAAAACTTGGAAAAGCAAGCAAAAAAGGAGACCTCCAGGAGCAAATCAGAGTTGGGCGACATAGCAGTGGGTGCACCAGGACCACACAGTGAGGGCATCCAGGAGTGTCCTCCTGGGTCTTCATTGGACATCTAGGCGTGTGTGCGGCAAGACTACCATGAGCAAATTAGTGCAAATTTCATTGGGACATATGGAAGCAAATTACAGCAACCCATCAGCTGGGAGCAAACTGAGATGCAAAATAACCAACATACTGTGTGTCCAGTCGTTACCATAAACAAAAACAATGCTCTGATGTTAAAGGTCCTCCTTAAATCAGATAGAGTACAGCTTCTCTGGATCACATGCGCTACTGATCCCTCTGGGCTACACAATGCAGTGATGGCAACAAAAAGAAAAAGGAGACAACTGCTCACTTCCCAATCTGATTAGAGTAGGAGCATTTGCTTAATTGTGCACCATAAGGCTGTTTTGATGCTTCCAGCATCAGGCATTACATATTACAGGTCTAATAACTGGAGTAGCTAGCGGATACCTGCACACTGGTGTTTGAAAGCATTCATTGACAGTGGATGAAGCACAGCTATGGAACTCTGAGAATTCTCTATACATTCAGACTGCTGCTCGAATCCTCTCAAGGAAGGCACAGGAGAGAAAATGCTCACCAAGCATTAATCTTGAAAGCAAATGGCATTTGTCTGACGGACTAACTGTTTTTCGACACATGCCCTGCTATGGAGAAAGTACAAAACAGAAGAGGCCTCAGAGGTCAACGCAGAGCCTTGAGACGCAAAAAGCGCCAAAGAAGAGCACACCCTAACTAAAGTAGGCAACCCTCATGTCTGCCTTACAATCTTTCATTCCAATGCCCCCAGCAGCCGTTCCTTCCATGAACACATGGTTCAGAATGGGAACTCTGCCTGCTGCTCTACATACAAACTTAAATAAACTAGTGTCAAAATTGAAACTATCAAGAAAGACAGTGGCCAAAAAGGAGATAAATCCGACAATATCAATTATAGACTTGTGTGGATATCAGGCTACTTTATATGGATTTTAAACACAGGGGCAATATCTGAAATGTGAAGGCGTTTTCAGTGGGAGAAATGCCAAGCAACAGATTTGAACCATGTTCATTCTCAGTAGAGGTGCTCCCACTTGAATTCACCCTAAGTAATCCGAGGTAATCCAGACATGGACCCCTTGCTCATTGTGCGTTTAGTGAGGCTCAGCTTCGCCACACTAAGGAAGCCCTACAAAGCTGAGACGTGTCTGGAGTTGCTGATGGTACTCTTGTTCAGAGGAGAATTGCCTAGCATTTCGGTGCTGGACTGCCCTTGTGGGTGGGACCAGACTGATATGCAGATGGATATTTCTCCTCTGTGATGGTGCAGTGAGCTAACACGTGCTTTAAGACCCTCCTGAGTAGAAGAACTCAAACTCTTTTTGAATAGCTAGATCACCTCGTCTGGACTTGTGTGGATAGCAGACTACTTGATATGGATTTTAAACAGCAGCAATATCTGAAATGGGAAGACGTTCACCATAGCAACAGGTTTACTTTGCTAAATACGTCTCGGGTTCTGTAACATTCCGTCTTGTAAACATTTCTTTCTATGTGTCGTCCTCCGCCTAAGGTCGTCACACAATGACAAGGCAGCCTTCAGAACAAGCTGCTTCTCCGGGGAGGCTGGAGAGCTAGCTGCAGACAAGGGGTGACCTTGTTGCTGCCGCTGCTGCAGCGGTCACTGATGCATCCCATATGCAACCTTGGATGAAGGGCCAGGCACCTTGACCCACAAGGATAGTTGTGAACAAATCCTCTGAAATAAAGTACTCTTGACAATCTAAAAGCAAGTGCTTCGATGTCTCAGTTTGTACATATAAAACACAACCTATATGTTCATTGCATGAGGTCATATTTACCACGTATCCCAAGTACCCTTGAGTAGGGAGTAGAGTCAATCAAATTCTCAAAAATAGAGTTTGCCAAGAAGCATTAGGGAATTTACACGAGTACGGAGAACTCGTGCAGTCTTTTCTCCTCTTGGGCAAAGTTATTGTAGAGTTTGTATCTCAGGAAAGAATCCCTTGTAGAACACCACTCCACTTACCTGAGTTTTCGCCGAAAAGCTAGAGGGTTTGTCACAAAGAGTTCAGGAGTCATCCACAAGTACGCCTACTATGTTGTTACATTTAACTGTAAAATCGTTAATCGCCTCAACCGTTCCAGCGTATGAGAAATTGAAAAACGACGTATAAATAGTTTGGTGGGTTGAGCAGCTTACAGTAGGAGAAAAGTACATTTGACCAAGGCTTGCAAGATTGTAACCCCAATACATAATCGCACAACTCACTGGTACACAATTGGGGGGAAAAAGAAAACTTCATGGTAATCCTTTGAGCCTAGCCAGTTTATCCCGTTTCTTTAACTGCAGAATCTCAACCCCATATACTATGCTGGTAACAACTTTCTTTTTATAAAATGTGACAACCGGTATCAAATCGACCATATTTACTATGGATTCTTGTCATCTGTACAGGGAAAAGATATTTCTGCTTTCAGCTTAACAAACACATCCTCGATATTCAGTTTCCTAAACACAGAAATCTAAGCCAGGCAACTGAGTAACCACCTCTACGTTTTTATTTTCGGTTTTCCAAGAATGCTGCAATGGTTTTTTTTTGTAGAGGAAAAGCAAATTATTTCTAATTTAGTAGTGTTTATGACCATATCAGTCAAAAAAACAATCTGAAGGAGAAAACATTCCACATGTTTCTTCAGAAGACAGTGACTGGTAAATAGTAGACATCTTCATATATTAAGCCACATTTTTAGGATGGCAAAATATCAGAATTGCCATTGCATTAACAGATCGCAAGGTTACCCTCACCTCCACACCCCCAAAATTGTTAACCCACACACAAAGGTGACTAGAACAGCGGCATGATCACTTCATTTGCCTCTGCTACCTTGAATAAAGAGCAACAATAAACAAGAGGGAGCAGGCCAAGAATTCACAATGCAAGAATGACTAGCGCCTTCATACCAAGTAGGTCTACGAAGAGCGGGGGTTCGGGGTGGGGGGTGGAGGACATCTCCCTACAAATTACTATTGAGCTTAAACAAACCCCCAAGTTGCAATCACATTTGCCCATCTATAACCCTGTGTAGCAAGCACTCTAGTTACTCTAGAAGTTGCAGTCGAAAGAGGGCAGTCCCTACCTTCTAAATTAGAACAAAACCTTCAAGTCTCCTGCTACGAGTGTTTCCTCATGCCAGGCAGAAAGAATTTCCACTAAGGCATCCGTTAGTAATCTACCAGTCTGCTCTCCATCAGCACTTTATGCAACCATTCATAGACTTTGTTCATAGCATAACGGCCATGTTTAAAACCCACAAACGGCCATGCCATTCCTTTACCTGTGTCCCGATACAGTTTTGGACCAAACTACTTTAATGTTCCATTTCGGGTTTAACCAGTTGACACATTCTGATAGATTTATGCTGTCCAAGAGGCGAAGGGCTGGGGGAGGCATACTAAAACATCCACTTGCAACAAGCTGCCATACTGCAATTGCATTCACCTGTAACAAGCTTCTGTAGGCTAGGATACAAAGAGGGAAATCCTTAATTGCAATCCACTGCTGCAAGCTAATGAAGCCTGTATTTGTATTTTATTCATTTGTATAGCGCTCCAAGGGCATCTGGGTGCCTTTCGTACATAGACATGTTACAGAAGGTACAGTGACAAAAATAATGATACGCAATATACAATAATATACATCCAGTAATAAGCATTTGGGTATGCTATAGTTTACAAAAATAGGAATATTTATTACAGTGACATTTCTTAAATATCTACATGTCTAAGACTACCTGGGGTAGAGGTCTTGTGGCTATGGTATCTAGGATTCTTATGCGAGGAGCAACATTTTGGCAAGTCTCCTGAAAGGGTGGTAGGTGTTAGGCAGAATCCTGTGCAGTTCCCTAGGGGAACACTGCAAAAAGATTAAGACTACAGGAGTAAGCAGTAAACCAATTGGTAGCAGTCTGTACCACCCAGATTTACCTGGTAGCTGTGGCTGAGCAGTCAGACTACTCTCAAGAAGAGTAGGGCAGTATATAGAGTATACACAATAGGGACAAAAACACAGTTGGACAAACAAACACTGACCAGAGCTTTATATCAAAAGCATATAATTATTTATTTAAAAAAAACTTTAGGCAATACACTCGCACTCTAAATCAAAAGCAAGTTAAAACATTAAACACCTCACTTGATAACTATTAGACAAGTCAGATTTAAAACACCACTATTTGTTAAAACAGATGTGAGCGCTTAACCTAGATAGCACTCCAATAGTTAAGTTAAAGCGAGAAAAAGGCAGGGCATAAAAATAAAAAACCGTTCCCAACACTTTTAGAGGTTCAAAGCAAGGGAGTAAAGGCAGTATACACTGTAGAGCCAAAGTTCATAGGCCAGGCCCACTTTAAATGGAGCAAAGCCAAATATGCCCAAGATCACACAGTTAAAAATGCACTAAAAGTCTTTGCAGAATGTTCAAAAGAGGTTGGGGTGATTCGAGAAGTAAAGTTAGAAGGTCTGGGGCCAAACCAGTTGGAAAGCCAAGGATTTAAGGGTCACCTTTAGCAATCCGTGGAAAGGGAGGCCAGGCAGAACACAGTACCTTAAAGAGAGGAAGCTCCAGCGGTGGCAGTTGTTCCTGGCAGTGATTTGCAGTTTGTTGTTTCGACCAGGAGAAGAGAGCATCTTGTCAAGGAGGAAACTTGGAGACAAGGCACTGCACAGGGATGAAACCAGCCGCGGAGTTAGTCGGTTAAAAGGTGCATTCCTTTTGTTCACGGTCAAAGTGGTGAAGCTTGGCTATCCGGCCGCCGGGGTGCTTGGCACGGGCGATTCGACCAAGAGACGTCTTTGGAAGGCGAAAGGGGCGAACTGCTTGGTCCCACCAGCTCAAAGGAAGAAGACTCGTCCAGCAGAAGATCTTCTCTTGTCGTTGGGAAAGTAGTGAGTTTGTTGCAGCAGGGCTCCACCGGTGGTGTCGTCGTTGCAGATGGCTCAGCTTCTTCCCTCTTTGGATTCTTAGGTCCTGTGGCGACTTCTGAAGTTCCAGTCCCAAAAGCCCTGCTTTTATGCAGAAAAGCCCTGCTTTCATGCAGAAAAACCACCATTCAACAGCCTAGCTGTCACTCAAACATGCTAAGTGGTGAGCCGGGCGGCTCACCACTGGGCCAATCAGAACAGAGTGCGACTTGGGTTGCTAAGGCAACGCAGTCCAGGGTGCCAATTCCCCCACCCACACATCCTGTGGAACCCAGAGTGGCACCAGTTGGAGGGGTTCTGTAGAGAAGTCTGCCAAAGAGTGGAACAAAGGGCCCGACTTTGGTTGGAGTTACAGAGACGGACACGAACGCCATTTTAGAAAAGAGTTCTGGCAAAAAGACCCAACCGGTGATTTAATATTAAATAAATAAACTGGTGGTATCTTTAACATTGCACCAAAAAATAGTGCGTTTAAATTCAATGGGAAAATCCCATTGGAAATATTCTGGTGGAATAGTTTGGGTGGTAATCACTGCCACCAGCCAGAAACTCGACAAGGGGGGACTGGACAGTGCCCCCTTGGAAACAGACCCAGGGGCAATCGAATTAACCCCTTCCAGTATGATGATTTGTACTGGTTCTGTTCACAATTTTGGACTAGTAAAGTCAATAGCGACTTTACATGCACTGGGAGACAGTAGTCAGTCCCAGGGTATGGAGTCTATGTTTGGGGGTCACTATGACACCACTGAGGGTGCTGTGTAACACATACACAAAGAAACAGATGATGTCCTATGGAGTAAAGGACCCCATAGTCCATAAGCACACAAAAAGTCAGAGACATACCTCAAATCATGCCTAAGAGTGGGAAGAAAAGAGTCTTACTCTTTCACTCTTAGCAGGAGAAAAAAAACAAACCCTAAAAATCCAGCAAAGCTGCTGGGGAACCCACTAGGTTTGGGAAATTAGCCTTATAAGAGAATTCTCCCTAACAGTATGCGAGTTCAGATCTTCGAGGTAGAGGTAAAGTGTTCCATAAATTTGGCTGCGAGGACGGGGAAGCTACTACCTCCCACCTTTTGAAGCTTGAAGCTCGGGATTTTGAGGCAATTTGCCTGCACTGATCTCGACGGGCGATCAGAGGTATTTCGTGAGAATTTCTTAGTGATGTGCTAAGTTAGCAAGGCATTTGTGGGTAAGTGAAAGTGTGACAATCCTTTGCTCAAATTGAGAGCCAGTTCAGATTACGTCTTACATCAGATATATGCTGTGATCGAGGGATATTCAGAGCTGCCCTGATGGCATTGTTTTGAAGAACTTGCATCTTTTTCACGTTCTGTTGTCTGGTTCCGAGATAGAGTGCGTTACAGAAGTCTAACTTGGGAGAGCACTAGCGCTCTTGCAATAGAGATGCAGTTGGATGTGGAGAGGAATGGGCTGCAGGCTGTAATTAGCTTGTATGCTGTTGCGGAGGCGGACGCATTAACCTGCCTTGATAGGTTTAGAGATGAGTCGATGTAGATGCCAAAGGTTTTAACATCCTTGGAAACCTTGATAGAGTTGCCATCTATATTAAAGGAATCAAATTGTTTGTCTAGCTTATTTAGTTTGAACCTGGAGCCAAGGAGGAGAAGCTCGGTTTTCTCGTCATTGAGGCAAAGTCAGTGTTTAGCCATCCAAGCCTGGATGAAGCTGTAAATGTCATGCAATGCTTTGGTATCAGTGTTAGTCTTCGGTGACAGGTATGAGTATCTGGGTGTCATCCGCATAATTAGTGTAGGTGACACCCAGATAGTCAAGGTTGTCGAACAAAGGATTAGTGAAAACATTGTATAAAGTCAGGGCACACAGAAGCCTTGTGGTACACCGCAGGTGACTGGTGCAGATTCGGCTGAAGCTATGGATGAGAACACTCATTGATCTATTATCCAAGAAGGAATGGATCCAGGTATTGGCTTTGTCAGAGAAGAGTGCTGCTGATGTTATGTGTGAGCAAATGACTTTGTGGTCTACTAAGTCAAATGCAGCCGACAGATCAAGTAGTAGGAGGGCAAGTTTGCCTTGGTCTTTTAACTCCTCAATTGGAGTTTTTAGGTCTATTAACGCCTGTACGGCGCTTAATTGGAGACAGCTGCCTCAGGGTGCAATCAGCTCCACCGTGTTGGGCTGCGGGGGCTTCGTAAACTCACTCTGGGGACTTGAAAGTCTTCTATCAACTGCCTTTACCTGGAGTTCCTGCTTTATGCGTTTTTTGTTTTACTTCCTTATGCTATTGTGCTTTTGGCTACTGAATCCTACCTGCGGTTGCTGCTTTCCAGCGTATGTCCCGTTTGCTGTTAAAGCTAATCCTTTTTTCTGTAGTCATTGGTGCTGCCTTTCTGACTTTCTTCAAGACCTTGTTTTGCTTTGAGCAACCCCCCTTCCCCACCCTCACGGCTCACAGACCTGTCTTGTTTCTGACAAAGCTGCCCTTCCAGCGCATGTCCCTCTGCAATCCATGTTTCATCAATTTAAAGCACATGCTCTTTAGTATAATTAATATTCTGAACCACGTAGTGGCTGAGTTTGTAGCGACTTCTTGTCTGTGACTAGTGCACTGAGTTTCCTGAACCACATATTCACTGAGTTGAAAGTGCCTTTCCGAAGAAAGTGAAATACAAGAATAGGACGGGAGTTCTGACTAGAAATCTTAAACACATCGAGAGATAGAGTTGAACCTATGCTAGCTTCACAAAACTTATCCCTGGATATGGCCTCCCCTGAGGGCATGGCAGACTCCATGCTCTTTAGCATTAAGGTGGTTGCGGGCACTCTAGCACCTTTAAAGAGAAAGATGCACAAGCAGGATATAAAATGTAACCCATGGTTTACTATGTAACTTAAGTCACTCAAGAGTAATCTGGTTGGCATCAGTTCCTCTTTAACCGTGGTATCATCACCGGAACAGCTTAAAGGTGTACAAATAGTCCATAAATGTTTTTTTTATACAAAATACCAAATAAGTACAACAGCAGACAAGAATATTTTAGAAAGCAACCACATTTTAATATGGGTGCTGTCTTCATATGTCATGGATGGGAGTCATGCCATGATAGGGTTAGACCCAATAGACTCAAAGGCACTGCCATAGGTATGCCACTTCAGCATTGTATGGCCAGTTCCTTCCATATTATACCAGTTATAGCTGCCCATCAGGTATTGTCATTACATAAGTGGAGACCCTATAATTGCCAGCTGCTGGGATATTACAGTATCCAAAAATCCAATAGATGGAAGTCACCAACAATGCACAGAAGCATTAATACTTTGATTCATGATAACCATTTGTTATTCATATAGCGCTTTCGCCAGAGCGCAATTAATTCCAATCGAAGTTGATACTCATTTTTCAAGCTCGGAAGAATGAAAGGCTGAATTGGCCTTGCCAGGATTCGAACCTGTAGATCACACAGATTGCAGCAGCGAGTGCTTAACCCCTCTGAGCCATCATACTGTTTTGCTATTAAAAATACAATGCCACAATACGAAAACATGTTAAAACTGGCAGAGCAATGTAGGCTAGACACGCAATAACAGTCATCATGCTTGCTGTAAGCTTGATGGTGCACAGTACAAAATGTCATGTCACAGTAAGAAATACCTTGATGAGTTGCACAAAAATGACAATCTAACCACGTATTAACACTTGCTTACTTTATCATAGATGCTCAGAAAAATATACCAGTCTACAGTAAGGAAAGGCTAGACTGGAGGCACCCAAATGCCTGTCTAGCCAGGTAATTATACTTACGATTCCTTTATCAGATGTTCAGTACAAAATGTCAAGCCACAGCAAGAAATTGCAGGATTAGCTTCACCGAAATGTTAGTCTAGCTACGTTAACACTTATGATGCTTACTTCATTATATATTCCCAGAAAATATGCCATGACGCAGTAAGAAAAGCCAATAATGGTTGCAACCAAGTGCCAGGCTAGGCAAGTAATAACACTTATGATTACTTTATTATAGATGCAGATTACAAATGTCATGCCACAGAAATAAATTACTAGACTGGCTGTACCAAAATGCCAGTCTAGCCACTATATCATGCCTGGTTTATCATTGCTGACCGTTATGTATTGTGTTAGTGCACGTCTCTCTTGACCCACCCTCTCCCACACTTCTCTCCCTCCCACTCTCCTGCAACCCGCAAAATCAACTCCTCTGTCCAGCATTACCTCAATGTCCCTCTTCTTCATCCCAGTACCTATTTACGAAATGGAACTGGGGGTAGTGAGCTTACAGGAAATGTGGGCCCCTGTGCTGGTCTGTTTTCAAAAAGTCTGTTTTCTTCCTGCTGCAGATTCCCATATGTGGAGGTAAGGGAGGTGGTTGAAATCCTGTTAGTATTGGCGCTGGATGTGTGAGAAATTCGCTGACATCTAGATGATCATTGTAAATCAGAGGTGATGGTGTGTGTTTTCTTGATTTAATCAGCACTTACTAAGTGCCTCTTAAAACAAGAACGCACACAATCAAGTGTCTGGCAGTACTAAAGAAAGAAAGCATAATGCTCGCCTCCTGTCCCGCCATAGAATCAAGTGTCATGACCTCGGATTTACACAGATGAACTAGATGTGAGCGGACTTCTCACAGATCCAACGCCAATACTAACAGGGTTTCAACCACCTCTCTTACCAATGTATGTAGCAAGGTGCTTCATAGGCAAGTACTGGGACGAGGAAGAGTGGCACTAGGAGTTATAGATTAGCAGTAAGTAATCCAGGTATTTAACAACAGCACACACATTCACACACCACTTGTTCCTTTATACATGCACCCATTCACCACTCACACAAGCACACCCAGCCACCCAGACATCATGCGCGCACACTCACTACATGCTATATACACACACATACATGATGCGCGCACACACACTTTTACATTTAAACAATGTATGTCCTTACCTTTTAGAATCAGTTGCTGCAGATTCTTCTCTGCGGGCATGACTGGCTCCCATGCTCCTGCATGAACGCAAGGAACCAGCTCTGGCCATGCCCAGGAGCCAGAGCATCCATGTCCTGGCGACTGGCTCAGATTTCAAAACGTGATCATTTCTTTTTCAACTCACTCGCACTGACTTGAAAAATAAATGCTTTCTCTTTTTAATCCGAGCCCACCCTCCCAGGGGGTGGCAATGGCAGTGCCAGTGGTCTCATGGGGATTGCCAGGGGTTGCAGTTGCGACCACGTCCCTGTAATGCTTTATATTTAATAATATTCCTAGAGCGCTATGTTTCCAAGTTTGTGTGTGGAAACTTTCCAAGTCCCGGATACTTGTTCTGATTCTTGGTTCACAATTGCCTATATGCCAACATTCACGTCTGCCTTTTAAGTAGTGCTTGTATAACTTCGGTCTAAAGAGTCTGTGTACAGTTTCTGGGCTTTGCTTCTTTTTCCTCCCCATCCTGTACTTTATTTCTAACCACTCTGCTTTTAAATCTTGATAACAAATTGGTCCGCTGTTGTGTCTCAGCTCTGTATCAGTATATAGTGTGACCCCCTGGGTTAGTCTTCATTAGGATCAGATAAGGGAAAGACTTTGGTGGCCTTAGTCTAGTTTATTGCAGTCTTACCTGTCTCAGTATATGGTCCCCAGCTTTACCCTTACACCGAGTACAACCATCTCATCAGTATGTCCTAATCATGACGCTGCTGTATGACAAAGCATAAAATAAGCAGTGTTGCATAGCAGTTTGCTATGCAATTCTGCAGATTTGCTAATTAAAGTGACACTTGTGTAGCACAGATCGCTATTTAAAATGCCCTATTCCATGAAAACACAGCTTATCCTGCATTACTCATTTGCCCTGTAGCCTCTCCCCACTGCCCTTTCTCCGTTCACTGCAGTTTCGAAGGTGCTAATGGAGAGAGAGAGAAAGAGTGCAGCTGTAATCATCTCCTCCACTCTTAAGAGCGGGTCAAAGCACTGCGTGGGAGTGCTGGGAAAAAATTGTTCTTTCTTTTTCAAATATATGAAAGCCAGAATTAATTGGGAAGATGCATGTACTAAGCCAACTATATCCTGTTTGGGACATTCCTGTAATTCCATTCCTAAAAATTGTTACATGCATCATTACAGTATTGCTACTAATGTCTCCATGCTCTTCCGTAAAGTTTAGTTCAGTGAGCCTAAAACTCGGTGTCAACTATATTTCCTTTTGTAGGGAAAGACGCATCATATTGACGAGTGAATACTTTTGAAAATGTACATGATCACACGGCCAAATGCTCTTGATACCAAACCTAGTCCCAGTACCGGCTGGTTGAATACACCTGTGCAACTGATGATTAACCCATGAGCTGATTGCAAACTCCTTGACATTTTATCTCATCACCCTGTTGCTTCATACCAGCTACGCTGAAAGGAAGACGTTCGAAATCCACTGAGTTTGGCCAGTTTTCGGCCCGCTATGCCATCCATTCTGTTTAATCTTACTTTTTTTCCTTTTACATAATGAATACAGAAAGCTAACTAGATGTTTACTAAAAGTAGTGATCAATACTTCCATCCAGTCTGTAGATCTACAGGTCTACCTGCAATACCATACACTGGAGTTAGCCACCATATTACTTTTCTCTATGATTATCATTGCATTATATATTCACGCCTGCAAGAGAAAGCTGGCCAATCCGGAAGCCAGGAATTCAAGTGCAATTTGCAAGTAGCTGCCCACATTTCAAGGCAGCCCGCTGCGCCTCTGATCAGTCTGCACCCTATCGTTGGCGGCGGTACACCAGGCCAAATCTCCATTGGACTGCCACACCTTGAACCTTCCCACCCCCCTGTGCACTTCCTTGCTGACCTTCATGTCCTGGAAATAGTTATTTCCAATTGCATACATAAGTGTAATTTCCTTTTAAGGTAAGCACAAATTTAACACAGCCTGGTTCCCTAAAAAAACAAACAACAAAAAAAAAGTACTAGCAAACCTGATGGGAGCTCGGAGTACTAATCATGATAAATACCACTTTCATGGGTACACAGGGATAGAATGCTGTGCTTGGGCCTAGCTGGCTCTGGCTTGAGAGCAGTTGCCAGCAGTTGCCAGCCCTGCCCTCCTCCGAAAGTGGTATTTAAATCTATATTGAAAATAGATGTTATTAGGCTATGACTTACCTTTAAAAATGTTGTTTTTGATACATGAAACTTCTGAACTTCTCTTTACACAGCAAATGAAGGGTCATACATACAATATACAGGATACTGCCCCGTGCAACACCGACCACACTCGGCTGCACAGAGCCTTGCACTGCAAACCTTTTTTAGATCCTCATTATAATGACACGCATTACTTACCGTAAAAGCATTTCTGATGGTTGTATCTGCTTAGATTCACATGCTGTGCATAGTCCGACATCCAGTGGTCAAAGCGGAGTATTGCATCTTGTTTTTCGAAAGTCGAAAAGGAGACGTCAACATAGGAGTCTCTGTAACAGAAATGCTTTTACGGTAAGTAATGCATGTCTTCTGATGTTTGTTAATCTGCTTAGAATCACATGCTGTGCATAGACTAGTGAGCAGTACCCGGAGTTGGAGGTGGGTTGTGTGAAGGTGTCTTAGTACTGCTTGTCCCACCTGGGAATCGGATCTAGAGTGAGCATCTAGACAATAGTGTTTTGTAAAGGTATGTACAGAACTCCAGGTTGCCACTTTGCAAATGGCCTCTAGGGGAACATTTGCAATGAACGCTATGGATGCCCCAGTGCCTCGAGTAGACTTTGCTCTAGGCTTGAAGGCAGTTCTCTCTTAGCTAGAGAGAAACAGAGTGATGCACTGGACAATCCATCTAGAGATAGTGGATTTGGAGACTGCATCCCCTTCTCCTCCTGCCGCCACTGAGACAAAGAACTGATTAGTCTTTCTTAGTGGACGAGTTCTTTCCATATAAAACATGACTGCCCTGCGCACTTCGAATGTGTGTAGGCTCTTCTCCCCCAAGTTTGAAGGATTTTGAAAGAACGTTGGTAGTTCTATAGACTGGTTGACATGAAACTTTTAAATGAATTTCGTTGCAAACCTAGGGTGTGTGCGTAGAACCACCTTATCCTTGTGAACTGTTACAAAGGGATCCAAGATAGAGAGCACTTGTAGTTCACTCACTCTCCTAATAGAGGCGATAGCTATCAAGAAAGCAGTCTTAAGAGTTAGATCCTTAAGGGTTGCTTTATGCATGGGCTTGAAGGGGGAGCCAACAGAGTGGTAGTGTTGGCAATACGCGTGGCGAAAGCTGCAGAGGATGTAATCCTTTACTCTAGAGCATAGAGCTTTTACCCCTCTTTATCGTGAGGGGCCTCACTGGTGGACAGCAGAACCCCTACCCTTTTTCTCGTGGTGGTCACCACCAGAGAATCTGGTATGGAATGACTCCTGAATAGAGAGAGATCGATAGATAGATAGAGATAGAGATTAAGAGAGATCGAGAGAGAGAGAGAGAGAGAGATATTAAGAGAGAGATAGAGAGAGGGAGAGAGAGATAGAGATATATATAGATATATAGGATCTGAGGGTGAGGGGCTAAAAATCTTCTCGATCCGTGCGTTTACACCTCTAACTAAGGCAGGTGTAAAGAGGGAACAAGGCGTCTCTTGATGGAGGCGAGGAGAGGTATGGCTTGGCTAGCAGGTGGCTTTTCTTTGATTATTCTTTCAACAAAATCGACTTCTGGGGTAGCCTCCCCCGCATCAATTTGAAAGTATGCTGCCGCCTTGCGTAGCATGGCATTAAATGTGGGTTGATCGTCCACAGGTGAAGGGTCTCCGACAGGCGTAGTCTGTGGACATGCCAGATCCAGAGCATCAGGGTCCATTGAGGTGCCTGGGGACTGCCAAGGCTGTGGCTCACACATGTCGGGGTCTTCTTCAAAGTCCCCTACAGGGTCTTGTATATCCTCAGTATTTATGAATTCATCCTCTTCCTGAAAGTGGGGATCCTCTTCAGTGAGGTCATAAGTGTCTAACTCTTCCTCATGTGGGTCGAAAAGTCTTGGGAATTTGGCTCTAGGGTCTTCAGGTAATACCTCCCTTGGCCTTTTAGGTGTAGTGTGTTCAGAAGTGGACACAAACCTATCCAGCCTGTTCATGCAGGATTCAAATCTCTCCCTAGTCCATTGGGATGACACAGAACGGTCTAGTGGCGGAAAGGCTTGCTCCTCCGCCTCTAGGCGTCGAGATCTCTCCCATAAAGTGGAGGAGATACCCCCGTCGCCCTCTGAGAACCCTTCCTGTGGGTCCGACAGTGGGGAAGTACGTCTGGGTGTCTCTTTCGACCTAGGGGGACATTCCAGCGTACCTTGACTAGGTTTCGGCATGTCCCCGACCTTTAGAGCGGGCTTTGGTGTCTCCTTCAGCAGCCGTTTCGGAGAGTCCTGGGAGACTATCCTTGCAATGCTTTCCCCGACCATCCTCTTTGTTGGGGGCTGGTCGTGAGTAGTTTTCGGCGGAGCCGGAACCTTGCCGTCGACGGATGCCTTCTTCCGAGGCGTCTCGACTGATGATGTTTTAGTGGTAGCGCCCTTAGTACTAGGCGGCCCATTCGCTAGGCGCGCATGCGGCTGCGGGGAGGGCTGCCGACCCTTATGGTCGGTGGAGGCAGCCGGCTGTGTCAGCGTCTCCGTTGGCGCTGAGGACTTCTTCAATTTACTCGACGAATTGCCATGGGTTGTGTGCTTAGTGACTTTTTTGTGTCCGTCAGCGTCGCTGGGGTGTACATCGCCATAAGCAGGGCCGGAGCCGTGCCTTTCGGGGCCGGACACAGACGCGACGGAGCGAGAGCGCTCCAATGAGGTCAATAACCTCCGTTACGTAGGTGGAGTTATCACTATCCCCCTCGTTACACTCGGCGGCGGCAGCGGGCGAGGAATCAGCCTTCGACATCCCGTAGGCTGTCCACCTTTTGACCCTGCGTTCCTTCAGAGTTTTTGTCCACGGGAATTTGCCCTTACAACGTGGGAAAAATCTAAAAGGAGTCCTTTCCATAGTTGAGGACGTAACCAGTGATTACGAACCAGAAATAAAGGGGGGAGAAAAGGAAAGGCATTCTAGAAGAAACAGAAATGTCCACCCCGACCCCCACTCTCCCTACTGTGTAGGCCGGCCCACGTGTTCGGCAGCGCCAATAGGATCACCGTCCATCGAAAACCACCGCCGAAGATCTTGTCTCGGCGGGGAAGTGGAATGGCCGTCGAAAGAGGGCTTGAGGGGATATGAGTTGTTAATAATTAACAAAATTGACCAAGGATCGAGTCAATTGCAATGTCTCTTGCGAGCTCTGCTTAAAGCGACCAGTATTCTGGGCAGAAAAAAAACAATCTGAGGGACCTCGACACGTGAGGGATTTTGGGTACACTACATGTCACTATAGGGATAGTGATACAGACACACCTATGTCAACGTCCCCTTTTCGACTTTCGAAAAACAAGATGCAATACTCCGCAGTGACCACTCGATGTCGGACTATGCACAGCATGTGATTCTAAGCAGATTAACAAACATCAGAAATTTCTGTTTCCATTCATACATTTTACACACACTATGCACACTGATGTCTTACTTCACTGGTACACAAAAATGCTGTACTGTTCGTTGTATGTCTTGTGTACAAATAACTTCTGGTGGCATTACATGTATTAGTACAACATTGCTAATCAAACATGTTTGATTGCTAATCATGTAAATATTAATCAGCAAACTCTGCTAATCCATTTTTGAAAAATAATGTATGCCTTGATGACAGATGGTAAGGAACAAGTTACTTACCTGTAACTGTTGTTCTCCAGCATGGGTCTGGCATGGATTCACATGCTCATGAATATTCCCCGTCGTCAGGCCGGGAATCCTCGGTATAGAAAAAATCAGTATCAGTTTCATTTCTGATCTGTCTTTCTCAGTAGTAACCAATCACTGGTCTCTGGGTCATACTGCCCCCAGCCAATGACTGCCCTCTCCCTAAGCCCCGCCCCTGGCAGCCATCCTCAGATTTGGTAGCACGTGAAGTGGCAGTATGACCAAGTGAAGAGCCGCAGAGAGGTAGGCGGGAGGGTTCGCATGTGAATCCATGCCAGACCCATGCTGGAGAACAACGGTTACAGGGAAGTAACTTGTTCCTTCTCCAGCATGGGGTCTGGCATGGATTCACATGCTCATGTATATAACAATACATAGCAGTATACACATGCACAACCACGGGAGGTGGCACAAGGCTCAATATCAAGCAATACAACAACTCAACATTAAGCAACTCTTACCTCCTCACCAGGCTCACCTTAGGCGAACAGGTAGCGCAGCACTGCCTGGCCGACTCTGGACTCCTCCCTGGAATCCCGGTCGACGCAGTAGAATCTCGTGAAGGTGTGCGTCGACCTCCATGTAGCAGCCCTGCAGATGTCGAGGAGGGGCACACCAGACAGGAACGCCGTAGTAGCAGCGATCGCTCTGGTCGAATGGGCCCTCGGACGTCCTGGCAACGGTCAGTTTGCCAACCGGTGACCGTGCATGATGCAGCTGGAGAGCCATCTGGAAATGGAAGTCTTCGAGAGAGCCTTCCCTTGATTCACAGGTCCAAAGTTCACAAACAGCTGTGATGTCTTCCGAAAACTCTTCGTGCGGTCCACGTAGAACTTCAGCGCTCTAGCCACATCCAGCGAGTGCAGAGTCCTCTCAGCCGGCGACGAAGGCGACAGGAAGAAAACTGGCAACACCAAGGGCTCGTTGAGGTGGAAGTCCAACCGCACCTTGGGCATGAAAGACGGGTGCGTCCTCAGCACCACCCTCATGTCGTGAAAGTCAAATATGGAGGCTTGCAAGACAGGGCCTGGATCTCTCCCACTCGTCGTGCAGCGGTGATGGCCACGAGGAATGCTGTCTTCCACGACAGAAACTTCAACGGCACTGAATGCATAGGCTCGAATGGGGCCCCCCCCATCAGCCTAGTTAGCACCACGTTGAGCTCCCACGCCGGGGCAGGGGCCTTCACCGGTGGGAATGATCTGATCAGTCCTTTCATAAATTCCTTCACCAGACGATGAGACCACAAAGACGCCCGTCCTGTAGTTCTGGTGTAACGTGAGACGGCAGCCAGATGTACCTTGATGGAAGCGTGAGATAGGCCAGCCTTGGCCAAAGACAGTAGGTACGGCAATACTTGAGGGGCCGTAATCCGCGGAGGGTTAATCTTCTGTGCACGGCACCAGACAGAGAACCTCTTCCATTTGTGTCCGTAGCACTTGAGAGTTGAGGATGCCCTGGCCTTTGCAAGAACCTTTCTGCAGTCAGCCGGGATGTCGTATCCTGCAAACTCTAGAGCTGCAGGAGCCAGGCCTGCAAGTTCAGCAACTGGTTCGTGATGAAGAATGGCGCCTCCTTCGCTGGAGAGAAGATCCGCGTCCGTCGGCAGCTTGACTGCTGTGGACGCTGACAAGTCCAGAAGGTCCGGGAACCAGATCTGCCTCGGCCACGCTGGTGCGACGAGGATCATCCTGCACCAGGACCTCTTGAGCTGGTTGACGAGCCGGAGTAGCAACGGCAACGGCGGGAATGCATAAAGGAACAGGCCGTCCCAGGGGAACGAGAAAGCATCGCCCATGCTCCTCGGTTGGGGAAACCTGCTGGCGAACCTCCGGCACTTGGAGTTCGCCGCCGTCGCGAAGAGATCGATCTGGGGTTCGCCCCATCGTCGGAAGAGTGTCGGTCCACTTGATCCTGGCGCAGTTCCCACTCGTGGCACGAGCGCAGCTCCCTGCTGAGTGAGTCGGCGATGGTGTTTTTTATCCCTGCCAGATGTAAGGGTACCAGAAACATCCCTTGGGCGACGGCACAATGTCACAGATCCTGGGCTTCCTTGGACAGGGCAGGGCAGGGGATCTGGTTCCGCCCTGCTTCCGAATGTAAAACATAGTGGTGGTGTTGTCGGTGAAGATCCTCACCACCTTGCCCTTGAGGGACGGAAGGAAGGACCTGAGGGCCCAGAACACTGCGCAGAGCTCCAAGATGTTGATGTGGAGAGTCTTCTCCTCCGAGCACCAAAGGCCTCTCGCGTGGAGACCCCAGTTGTGCGCTCCCCAACCTTCCAGGGAGGCATCCGTCGTCACCGTCACCTGGTGGGTCGGGGCTAGGAAGCCTGTTCCCACTGTCAGATGAGCGTGGACACCCCACCATCATATCGCCTGACGGAACGCTTCGTCGAGCGGGATCCTGTCCTCGAAGCTGCCCGTTGGATCCAGTGGGCGTTGAGGAATTCTTGCAAGGGCCGCATCCGAAGTCTGCAGTGGGGCACCAGATAAATGCAGGAGGACATCATTCCGAGGAGGGACTTGATAGACCTCACTCTAGCCACGTCCGTGGCCAGTAGACGTTGCACCTTTCCTAGGATGGTCCTTATCCTTTCCTCCGATGGTGAGGCCTGCCGCGCCACTGTGTCGAGCTGTGCTCCAAGAAACAGGGCGACTTGCGACGGGACCAGGTGGGATTTCGGAAAGTTGATGGAGAACCCCAGGTCCATGAGCAGCTGGACGGACTTCGCAGAGGGTTCCACGGCGAGCTCCCTTGTCCTTGCCCGTATGGGCCAGTCGTCCAGGTAGGGGTAGACGTGGATCCCCTGCAGGCGCAGCCGCGCCGCCACCTGTGCTAGGCACTTGGTGAACACCCTGGGCGCCGATTTTAATCCAAACGGGAAGGCCTTGAACTGGTAGTGCCGCCCTTTGACCACGAACCTGAGGAACATTCGGTGCCTCTTTAGAATAGTGATGTGGAAGTAAGCATCTTCCAAGTCCAACAACGACAGGAAATCGCCCTCCTCCAGATGTCCCAGAACGTGCTGGAGGGTGACCATCCAGAACTTCTGTGCCTTGATGCATTTGTTTAGTCGTCGCAGGTCCAGGATGGGACGCCATCCTCCTGTCTTCTTCCTCACGAGGAAGTATCTTGAGTAAACTGCGGAGCCCCGAAGCCTCTTCGGGAAGAGCTCGATGGCACCTTTCCTGAGCATCGCCCGTACTTCCAACAGCAGTTGAGGGACGTGATTTTCCTTCCTGGCCACGGGAGGAATGCGGGGGCACCTCTTCTGGAACTCGAGGGCGTGCCCCACACTCCGACGAACTTCGTCAGCCGGCCTCCCACCGGGGTGCTTCGGCGGGGGCCCGACCCGACGGATGGTTCAATCTTGCTTGGAGGCCGCTTTGCCTCCTTGACCACCTTGGCGACGACAGCGGGATCCACCTGACTTGCTGCGTCCCCTGTAGGCCTCCTGCAACGAAGACCTTGTCGCTTGACGGTAAGTAGAGGAGCTGCTGCCGGCTCCCTTCGAGGTACCCTGTCTGCCTCCGGAGCTCCGAAAGGACGGACGTCGCTGTTGGAGCACACCCAGTGCACGGGCCATCTCCGTGTCCGTCTTGATCGCCTGAAGGGATTCATCAACCGCCTTGCCAAAAAGGTTGTTCCCATCGAAGGGCATGTCCAAAACCTTGGTCTGAACGTCCTGGCGGAAATCTGTCGCCTTGAGCCATCCTCGTCGTTTCAGGCAAATGCCGTTGCTCAACTGAGGGAAACCGGTGTCTGCGATGCCCGTAGCCACCATAATGGCGTGGTCTGAGGCAATCTCACCTTCCTGCAAGATTTCCAGGGCCTCAGCCCTCTTGGCATCCGGAAGGAAGTCCAACAGAGGGGCGATCTTGAACCACAACTCCCTGTCGTAGCGGGCTACGATGGCCAGGACGTTGGCCAACCTTGATGGTAGTCGCTGCAGATGAGATGACCCGTCGTCCCATCGCATCCAGCTTCCTACCCTCGCCGTCCATAGGGGAGGTTGAAGTCGAGGCCGATGCCCCCCCCGCTTTCTTCTTGGCCGCCGCCGAAACGACCAAGTCCAGGGTAGGTTGCGCCCTAAGGCACAAGGGGGCAGCGTCAGGGACCCGGTACTTCTTCTCGTACCGGTCCCTCTTCGCAGGAGCCGTGGCAGGGTAGGAGGGCGAGCCCCTCATCCCAGATGTCATCAAGAAGCGGTACGGCGAGGACTGTCTTCCTTTTAGCCTCGCGCCGCTGGTAAAGGAACCCCTCCTTTTCCTCAGGGCAGAGCTGGAAGAGCTCGGATGCCCTGGAGATCATTGCATGGAAGGATCCAATCTCGTCGGGCGGGGATGCCCGGGCAGGGGGCGATGGGGGACACGTCCCGTCGTCGCCTCTGTCGTCATCCGTACCCGTCGTAGTCGTGTCCATGCCTGTATCATCCCTGTGGGTAGTGGACCGGGGGGAAGGCAGAGAAGGCCGGGGGGAAGGCAGAGAAGGCCGCAGAGACGGGAGAGGAGGCCTAGGATGCGTCCTCCTCTTAAGCGGTGGGCTCCCCGAAGGTCCTGGCTCCGGTTCCTCCGTTGGGTCTGGCTTAGGCTCCTCCGTCGGGGGAAGGGGCAACCTAGTCCTTATCTCCGAGCATAAGGACTGGATGGCTGACAAAATGGCCGCCGAGGTGTCCTGCGGCGCCGGAAACGGGAGCGAGGGCTCTTGAGGAGCCTCGTCTGCGTCCCCGTCGCCCTCGTCGTCGCCCTCGTCGGGATCCCTCCCGATGGGCTGGGTCTCCTCCACGACTTGGATGAGCTCCTCTTCAGAGGTCGTGTCCGTAACCACGACGGCCACCACCCCCTCTGACCCCCTTTTCCTACGAGGACTTCGTGGGGGTCTTCTCGATGGGCCTGAAAGACGACTCCCTCCGCGGTGGCAGGGAGACTCTGGTACCTGAGGGCGCCTCCACTGGCGTAGCCTCCACAGGCTGAACCAGGGCTGCGGCGACATCCTCAATGGAGGTCTTAGCAGGGTGAATTAAGGCCAATGTCACCTTCTGTATGCCTGGGGCCTTCACCTTGGGGGGAGGGTCCAAGCCTCGCTCCCCCTCTGCTGGAATCTTCGAGATCGACCGGGGCCTCTCCAGAAGCTTCGCCGGGTTCTCGGACTTCCTCTTAACCGAGCCAGAGTGTTGGCTCGTGGTCGATGGCGCCGGGGAGGGTGCGCCCTGCCTGGCAGCCAAGGAGCCCGACCGTTCGGCGCTCCCGGTGCCCGCGGACTCGCGGTGCTTAGCCTTTTGTTGGGCCCCCGTCGCCGGAGCACCCTCACAGGACTTAGAAGACCGCTCAGACTTCTTCTTCTTCTCGCCTGGCGGGCTCTTACCTTCCAGCCAGTTGGCGAGACGGAGGTGGCGATCCTTCATGGTCCGCTCCGACATGTTTCCACAAAACGTGCAGTCCTTTTCCTTGTGCGTCTTGTCCTCATGGAGACAATAGAGGCATAACGAATGCTCGTCCTCCTTGAAAACGTTCTGAAGCTGGCATCCAGGGCAGGTCCTGAATAGCTTCCCGGGCGTCGAGCTCCCTTTCTCCTGGGCCATGTCTGGGGTAGGCCTCGGAACTTATGGAATCCTCCAAAAGCGTAACTCGAGGAAATCTTCCCCCTTGAGGGGCGTAGAAACTCCGAAACGGATCCCCGTTGATCGGAAGTAGAAACGGTGGAGCTTGAGGCTCTATTTAATCGAAAAAATGAGAAAATCTCCTGAAAAAGCGCGAAAACGCTGCAAAAGCACAAGAGCTAAGCACGAGGACTCCCAACACTTGAACGTGCGGTAAAAATCTGAGGATGGCTGCCAGGGGCGGGGCTTAGGGAGAGGGAAGTCATTGGCTGGGGGCAGTATGACCCAGAGACCAGTGATTGGTTACTACTGAGAAAGACAGATCAGAAACTAAACTGATACTGATTTTTTCTATACCGAGGATTCCCGGCCTGACGACGGGGATATTCATGAGCATGTGAATCCATGCCAGACCCCATGCCGGAGAAGGATAATTTGCTTGTACCAATCCCAAGGGTTTTCCCTAATCTCATGGAGACACCTTCTCATACTCCAGTACACCGTTTATTCTGATCGATCCGTGTTACCCAGTATACTTGCCTGCCTTCTCTTTCTCACTTTGCCTTCAGCCATCTGCCGCCTATACATTCGCCACAAAGATCAGCCAGGTATGTACCATGTTTCAGTTATATGCCAAGTGTTACCTCCAGAATCACCATAACACTACAGTGTACTTTGACATATCTATTGCTGGTGCACTCCTGACAGCATCTAAAAAAGGCTCCTGCTCAATATGAGCAGGATTCTGAATAAATATTACTTAAAAATGAGTCTTATATGAAAAACAAATCATTGTTTCAGGCTAGTTTCACTGCAAGTACACAAGGACATGGATCATACCATCACAATGCATTAGCACACAACTCTATTAACAGCAATGAGCAGGCCCCCACAGGACCTACCACTCAAACCTTGAGAATTGGCTGCAAAAAGACAATGAAGCCAAACATCAGTTAAAAAAACTCACTCTAAACCTAGGGGGAAAGGGAGAGTTTCTGAACAAATTGTGATAGCTATGGGAGTTCCAAGAATAGTCAATTTCTTGCTAGGTAAAGACATTGCTCAGAAGACGTACCACTTACACCAACTGATTGTAAAACTGATGGCAACCAGAGCCAGTCAGTGGATGTAGGTTTATTTACTGGTCTACAAACTCCACTGTTCTTTGTCTCCAATTCCTCCTGGACTACAGATTTGTATCCTATCTAGCTGGTATAACATCTCTCTGAGCCTCAAAGGCAACGTTCTGATCAATAGGCTGAGATGTTAAGAGCCATTCATCTAGATAAGTGAACAAATTACAATCATATCCCATTAAAAGAAAGGTTTTGGTTTCCAGGATCAGCATGTCTTACACTATTTCTAATGGAACATATAAAGTTACGATATCAATTCTAGAGTCAGACAAATTCAATCAAATCAATGTCGCGAGGTGAAAACATAAGTCATACACGAGGAATACATTCGACAGATTTAGGATTTTTGATATTTCAGGCCCAGATGCTGGTCCCGCACAGTGATATTAGAGCCTTGCTTCACAACCGTGAACTTCATTACAAGTTAATTGGATTTGAGGAAGTACCTCAGTCGTGACAGATGTTCGCTCATTTTCCAACCAGTGTTAATCTGCTGCACTTCTGTGCTTTAGAATGCACTATTAGCAGGCTCACAAACCTTGTCTACATGGGGGCAGAGATCAGCAATAGAAAGCATTGAAGCATTTAATGAAACCTGGGAAATCCTAGTGGGCAGAACAAAACAGGGCATCAGTTCCAAAGATTTGGGTTTGATTAGAAGCAAAGTAATGTCTCCTTCAGATTCGTTTTAAGATTATTTTGATGTTTTAACATTCTTGTTCTTTCCCTTTTTCTTTCTTCCACTTTCGAAATCTGACTAAGCCATGTTGGTGCAAATTTTCTGTGAAATCACTTGTGAAGGTTGCTTGTCTGCAGCTACAATCTTCGCAGCATGTACACATTTCCTAGATCATTATTTTGTGAGGAAGTATGTATTTTGTTTTTTTACCTCAACTCCAGGTGTTTCGCTGGTTTACTCAGTGATGGACAAATGCATGTTCTCAATTTCCTTAACAGGTGAGCGGTCATTTAGGAGGTGATCACTCAATTATCTGAACGCTTGAATCAACAGAAGAGATCAACATTCGAGGTAATTGATAACACAGGGGTCTTCCTCCATAGGAGCCACAGAGTCATCAGGCTGCATAATTTCCTTATTGCATTTATGATCTATAAACAGTGGACTTTCCCACTCTCCTAGTTGGGCTTAAATAACCATTAGAATTGTATGCATTTTTACCTCTGCATTAATGTCCAAACCTAACTAAAAAGTAAAGAACTTAAGTTAAAAGCGACATGGAATTTGGGGCCAACTTAATGGGATCCTGCATTTCTTCCAGGATTCCACGATGCAATGATGTCACAGATACTTGAGGAAAGAGAGGCCTTTGAGTGAAGAGTGGCAAAGAACCCAATGTACAATTTGGATCAACAGACTCCAGGAAAGCCAATGCTTCAGTCAAGTTTAAAGCAGCAATTTGCTTAGGGTAGGTAAGATGGATGATGTTTGCGAAGGTAAGTGGAGGGGGACCCAGAAGCAATTGAGTGAATCAGGTCCAATTAGTGAAAAAACTTACTCTAGAAGAGCTGAAATAGACCCAAGTCAGAAAGTCGTCCAATTCTAGTGCAGCGAATTAAAAAGAAAAAAAGGGGGGTTGGGTCGAGCCACTGTTGTTAAACGACCCTCCATCACACAAGCAGTGTCCTCTTTAACAGCAATGGGAGGAAGTACTACTAGGGCCTGGATGCAAGTAAACAAAGTGTGGATAGAGGAACCAACAAGGTTAGCCCACTAAACCCATCCACAGGTAATACTCAATTTGCAAAGATACCTTCTAACAAAGTAACACGGCTTACCTGTTCCCCCGTTTCCAAATGTACTTTGCAAGTGCACTACGAGCAGCCCCTTAACTAATTTCACAAATCACAAAGTCCGTAGAGCAGCCAATATAAACACCTTTGAAGAGAGGTAAATGTAGTGTCCACAAGAAGTGAGAGTGCGTACCAGCTATGAAAATGGCGCAGTGACAGAGTAGTGTAGGATGATATGACGCACGTACAATATACCTAGTGAGTCACACGTCAGGGAGCTGCGCAGGAGAATACATGCGCAACAAAATGTAGATGTGGCCCCGATGTATAGGGAGGTGAGTGTTATTGTGAAGAATAATCACACGTGTAGAAATAATAGTATAAGTATTTGTGTCTTGTTTATATTTTTTGGAGCATGTGTGCAGGTTTTTTGTAACATATCTATATAGGGTTCTGCCTTTTGTTTATTTTTATAAGTGTAGGTGGAACATAATTGTTGCGTTGAGGTTTTATAATGTTCTTTAAAAACACCTGATGATGAGCACATTTACATTACTGTATAGAGATAGGTGGTGGTAGCAATAAAATATGAGTCGACAGTTCAGCAACATTTTTTTTGTAGAGAAAACAGTCTCCTGGCCAGCCCATATTAAAAGGCTGCAGAATTAATTTCTCCTCCGTTTTATTTTTGCAAACTGACCAGTGAAGGTCAGTATTACACATGATGCCAAATTAATGTTGTAGGGGGGAGATTTCCTTAGGAAAAATAGAATTCATCAAGAGGCGCTTCATGCGATATTTCGAAGGCCACTGTGCTAGGCACCTGGAAGCTAAAGCAAGACTAGGAGGCCAAAAATGAATTAAATATAGTAAACTCCAAACAGTGCCATTGGGTTTTTTCAGAGCACAGTTGGAACACTGCAAGGGAAAAAGATGACTGGTTGGCCGGGTGAAGGACAGGGAGCCAATAAGGAGAACAGGACTGAAACGCGCATGGCCTTGCTCGGCTCGCATGATCTTCAAACACAGGACTAAGCCAACCTATCGGAGCAAAACGTTTTTCTGCTGGTCACTTTAGTAGCGATTTAGGGGCGGTATAGGTTAATGTTATGACGTCATGAAATGGGTGTTAAAGGGTTTGATTCCAGGAAATGTGTTATCTAATCAAAGACAACCAATGTATGTAGTACTATAGGGCCTCAGGATGTTTCACCAATCATTTCTTTTGACCTGCCACAAGATTAACTAATGTGGACATTTTATGTTTTTTCCTTATAAAAGTTGTAACTGAAGTGGGCGTAGTTTGAGAACTTTTTAACCATTTCAGCTTTCAGGATTGCTTGAATTGCTTTTCTCCCAGCTGTAGGAAGTTCATAAATGTGTATTTTTTTCTGCAATGTGTCACTCTTCTGTTGAGTACTTTTTTTCAGAATACCTAAGTGTCCCGCTTAACACCTTTGGGCAACAACTACACTTTGCATGCCTTTTTAGACACTTGCAAAATCAGGCAAGGTCAGAACACAAAGTCTGAAGTGGTGACTAGATGGGGGATCGCTAAGCCCAGCGAGGAAGACTCTTCACCCTTTGTTTGTTTTTTTCCTTGTTTCAAGAGGGTTCAAATTTGTGTTATTGTCCAGACTGGAACTGAAGCAGCAGGATGGGACGTGTTTATTTGTAGGTGGCAATAGGTTTCACAACAAAACCATTGAACCCAATTCAACTTTGAGCCAAATTAACATTGTGAGCAGGAAAGTGAGGCTCATCTGAAAGAAGGGTAGAGATCCAAGGACAGAATCCTTTCACAGTCGGAAAATAAACAGTGAATGGGTACCATTACCTTTTCATCTTTATTTCGGCTCAAAGCCATAAAAGCAGTACGAGATACACATCAATAAAATAATTAAAATGCAGTACAGATCAAAAACATTAAATCATCAGAAATGCATATAATATTTGTTTGGTACCAGAGGGTATCAGGGCGCAAAAGCATAAAGAGGGTTGTTCAGCTTCGGTTACATTGCTGCAAAATATCATACATTATATACACATTGCTGTAGAATAACATACTTAATATACACAGTATGGCAAGTGACATCAGGAAACCGTTATATACAATATATACATGCAGGGCAAGTGATGTAATCGGCGTGTGGTAGTGTGTCAGATGTCATGTTCCTTAATCCAATGGATGAGGTTAGATATAAAGCGTAAATAGGGTAGGTCTTCCCTTAAGGTAGGTGGGAGCGAGTTCCAGTATTGGGCAGCTTTGACCGGGAAGCTGCTTCCACCAGTCTTCATACGTTTAAATCTGGGCACTAGTAGGAGGCTGGTGTTAGTTGTTCTCGCGGGGCGGTCGGAAGATTGTCTCGAGAATCTGGAAGTGAGGTATTGTGGGGCGGCATGGTGTAGGCATTTATGTGTCAGGGAAGCTGTTTTGAGGAGAATTTTGTGGAGAGCCAGTTATTGGATCTTCTGAGGTCAGATATATGGGCTTTCTTGGGAATACTAAGGGCTGCTCTCAGGGCATTATTTTGTAGAATCGGTATCTTATTGGTAATGTATTTGTTACTCCCTACATACAAGGCATTACAGTAATCCAGTTTGGATAAGACAAGGGTGTAGGTGATACCCAAGCCATCTAGATCATCAAAAAGGAGCTTTGTAAAGATGTTGTACAGAGTAGGCGAGACACAGGAGCCCTGGAGTGATAGGTATGGGGTCAGCAGCTGCTAAAGGTGAGAAAACCTGCATTGTTCTATTGTCAAGGAAGGATTGAATCCAGCCTATGGCTTCTTGTGAGAATTGAACAGCCAAGTGGTTACAAAGAATCTTATGGTCAAACAGGTTGAACGCCGCTGAGAGATCAAGTAGCAGTAATAGTACTGTTTTACCATTGTCTCTCAGGGTGTCCATTTGTGCTTTAAGGTCGATAAGTGTGGTTTCCGTTCCATAGTGTGGTCTGAAACCTGACTGACTTACTCCTAGAAGGTGGTTGCATTCCAGATAGTTGGATTCAGAGGTATGCCATCTTATCTAGGATTTTAAGCAGGAAGGGAACTGTGGTGATCGGGCGATAATTGGCGGGTATGGATGGTTCAAGTGTTTGTTTTTTAAGAAAAGGGAGGACCCATGACTGTTTCAGGTTGTTGGGAATGATGCCAGTGGAGAAGGAGGCATTTATGAGCTTGGCAATGAAAGGGTAGAGGTCACGTGCGGCATCTTTTATAATTTGTGCTGAGCAAGGGTTGCGTGGCAGTTGGACGGTTTGAGGGTTAGGATGACTTTCAACTTCTGGGATGTATACTTTCTTGAAGTTGAAGAGGGGCGTGGGTGGAGTGGGAGGCAAGGTGGTCAGGGGCAAGGGTGCCAAGTTTTTGCTTGGAGTAGGGGCAAGAAGGAGAGTTTATTTTTTATTGTTAATCTTAGTCTGGAGATTTGTTATCTTGTTAGATAGGGCACTCTGAATACTGCTGCACCAGTTTTTGACCTTGATGCAAGTGTTGGGGGACGGGGGAGTCTGGGGGGGTTTGGATGGGCGTTTCTTTTTCTTTGAGGATAGTGAACAATTCTTTGGTATTAGAGTTGGCTTGGGTAATACGCAGGTTATAGGACTCTTGTTTGGCAAGGATGATTTCTTTTTTGTAGAGGGAGGCTAGTTTGCGGAGATTGTTTTTATTAGTGTCAGATGGCTCTGGTCTGATCACTTTTACGTTTCTCTAGTCCGATTGCTTTCAGGTGAAGAGAGAACCAGTCGTCCAGACCTCGCCCGAGGAGCAGGAGCTCCATTGAGGAGGATCAGTCCCTGCCGGAGCAGAGGACTTGCTGCAGGGTGCCCATGCACCACCTAGGATCCCAGAGGCTTACTGGTGAGCACCTTGTCCCTGCAAGCGCACTCACGCACATGGTGCTTTTTTGCGTTTAGCGGCCCGCGCACCCACCAAGTGCCCAAGCCATTTGCTAAATATATCAGCCACGCTCATCCAAGCCCTAACTAGCATTTTAGCTCTGCACCCCCATCACGGCACACGAGACCCCGACACTTAAAGATGGCCGCCCATTGCCTGGCTTGACTCCACACTGCCTAGCCAGCAGTCTCTATCCACACCGGATTGGCTCAGCAACACCTTTGAAGCCCATTGGCTGCCGGCAGGCGGAGCCGGCCCACCTCCA
The DNA here is from genome assembly GCF_040938575.1 of Ambystoma mexicanum. Taxonomy (NCBI): domain Eukaryota; kingdom Metazoa; phylum Chordata; class Amphibia; order Caudata; family Ambystomatidae; genus Ambystoma; species Ambystoma mexicanum. The sequence goes on from NC_090929.1 coordinate 1,657,449,650, forward strand.
GCAAGGCCAACAACAACAAGGCCGTTGCCTGTTCCCTGCCTTTTCATGCCGAACATGCCACTTGCCAGACCCCCTGGTCCATACACCTGCCCACAAAGGTAACTTTCACAGCCCCCACTGTTATTGTGCACCCCCGAACCCTCAGTGACCGCCATGTGCCGGAAATGCTACTCAGCTCGCCTCTACCTGCTCTCAAGGTAAACTCACCCACGTTTGACTTTTAAAGACTTGCATAACTGCCAAACACATTAGCCCACACGAGATACGTTCTAGCTTGCACACTGGCAAAATTTGAATGTTCTAACCCATGCCAACATTATTTCTGCATATATGATCCGTCTGTTCATCCCTTTGCCTAAATGACATTGCCATACTAAACTGCGCATACAGAGTCATGGCGTAATCCTAATGAACCTTGCATATTCATGATTGTACACAAACCCGCCCATGATCCTGTAATTCTACCGCTTATCTGCGCATTCATCTTGCTCAGTAAATACCTGTACCAACACTATTACCTATGCACACTGCCACGTTACTGTTGATACAATGTCTCACCCAGCTGTACACTAGCCCTCTGCATTCCTAATCACACTGAAACTAGGCTTACCCAGTTTGCACCTGTATTTTAGCCATATTTTTGAATTTCAAAACTAGGTATACCTGCTTGCATTCGCTCTTAGGGTCTTAACAACCACTCTGATTGTGTTGTGCCTTATGGTCGCTAACGGACCACTCTGTGTTGTACCTTATGGTCGCTAACGGACCACTATGATTGTGTTGTGCCTTTTGGTCGCTAACGGACCACTCTGATTGTGTTGTGCCCTATGGTTACTAACAGACTATGCATTTTAGGTCACACTGATTCTTGAATATCTTGCCCTATATTACTTGGTAAACCCCGGGCCGACAACCAGCCACCCGCTATCTACATTGCGTTACTCTAGCCAGACATCCTAGCGAAGTAAGTGAAGTTAATGGTACCAGCTAACAGCACTAACTGCCATGTGTAGAAACCTGACCTCCCTGACCCTCATAACTATAATCATGGCCTTTGCTACCTACAGCACTAGCCCCCCAACAGACAGAAACTTAAGACTTAGGGCAAGACTACCTTGCATATACAAACCCAAAAAGAAACCGTACTAACCATATTGTTAGATCCCCAACTATACAGACGCACTTGGACAAGCAAACTCAAGCTACGACACCCTTAACTCCGACCCCAAACTCCACTTGTTATCACAAAAAGAAATACCCGAGTCAAAACAAGCACACAGATAAATCTGCAAGCTATCCCGTCCCTAAGAACACCCTATCTCTTACTGGATCCCTGATCAATGCCAGATCCATGGTAGCCCATGCAACCGAAATTGCTGACATACTAAACAGTAGCATTGACCTCCTAGCCGTAACAGAAACATGGCTTCATGAAGCAGCAGGACCCTCCCTGATGTTAGCCGTACCTGACAATTACCAGATCCATAGAGTAGACAGACCCAATGCTAAAGGTGGTGGCCTAGCCATCATCGCTAAAACTACCTTGCCTAACAGACTCACCACCTCACCCCCATGTGCTTCCTGCGAACTACTATCAGCAAAAGTGCAACTCTCTAATAACCGCACGTTAACTATTCACCTGATCTATAGGCCCCCAGGCCCCCTGGGAACCTTTGAAGACGACCTTACCACCCTCATAACGAACAATACCCAAAACCATTCGCAAACGTTGTTGCTGGGTGACTTCAACATCGGCTTTAATGAGCTAGACAACAAAAATGCCCTTGCTATAACAGCTATTCTAAATGACCACGGCCTTACTCAAAAAGTCCTCTCCCCTACACATGTTAAAGGCAGAACCCTTGACTGGGTATCTGAACTTAACTGCAACATAATCATTACTGACATCACCCCTCAACCATGGACCAGCCACTATCTAATAAACTTCACTGCCACACTTGACCTCCTCAGCCCTAAAATTATCAAAATGATACCACCACTTCCCACCAGGAGTAAAAAAGACATTACTACAGAAAACTCATCCCCCTTCTCCTGCCCACTATCAATGGCCTGAAGGACAATACTGACCCAGATACCTTAGTAGACACCTTTAATAAAGCTATATCTTATGCTCTAGATACGATTGCACCTCCAAAACTATGCAAAGCTAAACAAGAAGCCCACCTTAATGCTTGGTTCACCCCCCAGATTAAAGACCTGAGAAAGCAGAAACGAAAACTCTAAACCATCTGGCGTAACTCGCCTACTGACGACAACAAAGGTAACTTAACCCAATTCACTAAACATTACAAGTCAGAAATTATCAATACAAAAAAAATGTATTCAATAACAGAATTACCAATGCCAATACCAAGGAACTCTTTGCCATCCTCCGGGAAATGGAATCTCCCATCCAACCAACGGACACGGTCCCCAAGGACAAGATATGGTGCACTAATATCCAGAATGCCCTATCAAATAAAATCTCCACCCTCCAACTTAAAATAACTAACAAAAAGGACGCCCTCTCTCCTACTGATCAACAAGCACCTCCAGTGACTGAACCTAATACTATCCCCCCCTTTTAGTTTCAAACCCATCTCCATCATCGACACTGAAAAGGTTATCCTCTCACTGAAGCCTTCCAACTGCAAGGGCGACAGTTGCCCAGCTCAAATAATAAAGGACTCAGCTAGAGATTTAGCCCCTTTTACCCTCCTTCAAATCCAATACAGTCCCAGCCAACTTAAAAGAATCTTGGGTCCTCCCCCTTCTTAAAAAACAAACCCTCGATCCATCCATCCCGACTAACTATAGGCCTATCACCACTGTACCCTTTCTACTAAATATTATCGATAGAGTAGCCAAATTCAAGATTACATAGAAATTAACCATCTACTTGGCTCGCGCCAATCGGGCTTCCGCCCCCTCCATGTCACTGAAACAGCCTTGTTAGATCTTAAAACTAAAATGGAGGAATTTAAGGATAGTGGTAAAACAGCACTGCTGCTCCTACTGGATTTGTCAGCAGCTTTTGATCTGGTGGATCATGCAGTCTTATGCAACCACCTCAAGCTCGCTGCCAATTTCACTGGAGAAGCTATAGCACGGGTCCAATCCTTTCTAGCCAACCGGACCATGAGAGTGTTTTCCACATCCACTTGTGCCGATCCCATCCAAATAACACGTGGAGTCCCACAGGGCTCGTGTCTCACCCACCATGTACAACATTTTCACCAAGCCATTGTTCGACAAGTTGGACAGACTGGGCGTCACCTACACAAATTACGTAGATGACACCCAGATCCTCATACCCCTTTCGGGCAACTATGGAGCGGACCTGGCTTTGGTGAATAAAATTTACATCCTCATTCAGGCATGGATGGCCACGCATGGCCTCTGCCTGAACGACGATAAAACTGAAATCTTGCCCCTCGGATCAGACCATAACCTATCTAAACTCACCACGGACTATGGCTCATTCAACATCGACAATAATACTATTAAGGTTATGCGCGAGGTTAAAACCCTAGGTTTCTACATCGACTCAGCTCTCACCCTCAAAAAGCAAGTGAACTCCCTCGCCTCCACAACCACTTACACGTGTAAACTTATCCGTGCCGCCAAACCCTTCCTGTCCAGCGCCAGCTGCCTCACCTTGGCCAATGCCCTCGTCATGTCCACACTGGACTATTGCAATGCCTTATATTCAGGTGCAAATAAAGCAGTCACAGACAAACTCCAAAGATTACAAAATAATGCTCTTAGAGCAGCTCTGAACATCCCACGTAGAGAGCATATCTCCAAACACCGGACCGAGGCTCACTGGCTCAAAATAAATGACAGAATCCTCCGTAAAACCATCTCTCTCTCAGCCAAATGCCTCATCAAGCACCCCCCTACCTAGCTGAAAGAATCAACTGGAGACCATCTAACCAATTGACAAGATCAGCCAACACCTTCTTACTTGAAGTCCCTAGATTTAAACTCACCACGGCGGGCGGATCTAGCTTCCCAGTTAGAGCTGCACAATCATGGAACACGCTCCCACTTGACCTCAGACGCCCTCTACCTTACACTAGATTTAGATCTAATGCTATCAAATGGCTGCACAACGATTTATAACACTTGTTAAGACAATATTCTTCTGCGTTTACCCATTTTGATCCTATATACACTGCTTCACCTGTATCATTTGTTGTAAGTTACCACTGTTTTGTAATAGCCTGTGTCAGGCTTTGTAACTAAGTTTCGAGTGTACTTGTTTTGTTGCGCCCAGCTGCCCACGGGCTTGGAGCGCATTACCAAATAAATAAACAAACCAACCAAGTATTTACATGTTTTTTTCCGTTTGCTCCTTCTGATTTTCAGTGGTGCTATGGCGTTTAAAGCAGATATATTTTGTTGTATTCTTCAACCAGGATAAATGGGTCTGTGTGAGCAGGTAGAGAATTCAAAGTGGGAAGAATCAAAAGGAGTGAGTTTATCAGCTGTAATGTTTTTTTTTTTTATTTCTAGTGAGAATGGCAGGAGCTATGCTATCAGCGAGTATGGGAGCTGCAACCTCTAGGGAGAAAGATCAAGTGGTGGTTGGAACAGGGCAGAAGAGTTATGGAGGTGATGGATGTCTGGCAATTGTGTTCTGCTATCCAGTCGAGGGTCCTACCTTTGGTATGGGTCGCACCCGTTACCTTTTGGGTGAACCCTAATTCCTCAAGGGAATAGTTGATCTGTGTAGCGTTAGGATCTGAAGGGTCTTTGAATCCAAGGTTAAGGTCTCCTAAGAGAAGGCATAGTGAGAAGTTTTTAAGGTTATCAGAAAGGATATTAGCAAAATCTTCTTCGAAGGAGCCTAGTGGGCCCAGGGGTCTGTAAATGAGGTGAATGGATAAGGTCTGGGTGTCTGAAATGGTCAACTTGGCAGTAAGGGATTCGCATGAGTGGTTTTTGCAATTATGGCAAGGCCTCTGCCTCTGGAGGTGGTGCAATCTATTCTTAGAAGGGTGTAGTCCTCGGGGATGGCCAACATGATCGCTGGGCCAGCTGCTGAGTGAAGCCTGGATTCAATCATAGCATTAGCTTCTGTTAAGAGTAGATCGGCTATATGAACTCCATGGGTGGTGACTGGGTGTTGTGGTGATGTCTTGGGTGGGTATTGTGGTAAAGGGTGAGTCGGCTATTGCGCTGGAGTGGATGCTGAATGTTAGTGGCTTTGTGAGAGGGGGTTTTAGTGGTAGGTTGAGGACCTCTTAGGTATCTGGTGGTATTGTTCGATAGAGGATATAAGGTTTTGGGTAGTTGTTCATAGGTTTTAGGAAGTCTAGCGCAAAGTTTAAGGTTTCTTTGGAGGAGACTGCAGGGTTTTGTGGTGGGGTCATTTTGACTGAGGAGTTTATTGGGGAGAGTCACTTGCACTGATAAAGGCAGCAGAGTGAGTGGCATGGTAGCGTCTAAGGTACTGAATAGATATAGGATAGTCCTCAGTAGGACAGTGTAGATTGCAGGCATAAACATGGTTTGTGCATGGAGTGGCTAGCTAATGGTTCAAAAACAGGGCAGCATAGGCTGGTTCAAAATTAGGCACAGTGGGCTACAGCAATGCAGCATAGGCTAGTTCAAAATTAGGCATAGTGGGCTACAACAGGCAGCATAGGCAGGTTCAAAATTAGGCACAGTGGGCTACAACAAGGCAACATAGGCAGGTTCAAAATTAGGCACAGTGGGCTACAACAAGGCAACATAGGAAGGTTCACAATTAGGCACAGTGGGCTACAACAAGGCAGCATAGGCGAGTTCAAAGATTAGGCACGGTGGGCTACAACAAGGCAGCATAGGCAGGTTCAAAATTAGGCACAGTGGGCTACAAAAGGGCAGCATAGGCAGGTTCAAAATTAGGCACAGTGGACTACCTCAGAGCAGCATAGGTTATTTCACAATTAAGCACAGTGGGCTACAACAGGGCAGCATAGGCTAGTTCAGAATTAGGCACAGTGGGCTACAACAGGGCAGCATAGGCAGGTTCAAGATTAAGCGCAGTGGGCTACAACAAGGCAGAATAGGCTAGTTCAAATATTAGGCACAGTGGGCTACAACAAGGCAGCATAGGCTAGTTCAAAAATTAGGCACAGTGGGCTACACCAAGGCAGCATAGGCTAGTTCAAAATTAGGCACAGTGGGCAAAGATTAATGGAGGATACAATGGGCTAATACAGTAGGCATATTCAGTGGGCTAGTCCAAAATAGCATAGCTACCAGTGTAGGGGTAGGCTAGTCACAAAAAAACAAGGCCAGAAGGGTGCAGTAGGTTGATTCAGCAGGGCATGAAGACATCAGTGCGTGGTACGCTGGTCACATGGAGGCAATCAGGAGTAGGAATGCAAGTCCATGCATTAGAGTGCAATTTAGGATGGCAAATGCTGTGTGCTAGCGCTGGTTAACGTTTGTAAGTTTGTATGGATCATGCAGACAGAGCAGTGGAATTGAAAGAGGATGTGATTACATGCATAACATGCCAGTTCGAGGCAATCAGGAAGCAAGCAATTATGTTTTTCTTTTATTTATTTTTTATTTTTCTTGTTGAACACGTAGAACAGTGCGTCGGGGGCAAACAGGGCAAACAGGGCTGCCGGCGGATGTTAGGGTAATTTAAACAAAAGTGAGCACGCGTTGCCTAGCAACGCCTATGAAGCCCAGCCTCGTTCTCATGCCGCGTCACGCACAACATTTTGAATAGTGTGTAAAGCTCACCTGATTCCCACGGAGGCGCAGGTATGGCTACGAGTGCTGATGCTTCTTCAATGGTGAAGCGCCGGACTCTGAAGATGGACAGGAAGGGCCCTCTACTCTGGCTTCTCCGGCTCGCAGGAATATTCCCCTGTGCGTGAAAAGGGAGTATTACCTACTGACCGAGTTATGCTCAAGCCTTCCACTCTCTTCCAACCCTCCACGATACCCTTCCACGATTCCCCGTGAAGTCTCACCTTAGGGTCAGGAAGGATGAGCTCTCCATCCTGCTTCTGATGCAGGGGCGTGCTGAAACCCAGTTACTTCACTGGATTGAGGATTGATGGGAGTTCGGGTAAGCTTGTTCTGTTGCAAGTTCAAAAGTCCAAGCTTAATAATAATGTTCATTGACTTTTTGCAGCAAGCGCTAATGCTTATGTCTTTTTTCCCCTTAGGGGCCGGGGTTCGGAATGCCGGAGATATGGCACCGACCCGAAGTGAAACGTGCAGTTCCAGTTCCAGTAAATGGCAGGTTAGTTCTGGATGAGCGCTCGGGAAGGGAGTAGTTTCTTACCTGTAACTCCATTTCTCCAGCATTGGTATCTTTCATGGATTCACATGCTTAGAATATTCCCCGTCGTCAGACTGGGAACCCTCGGTACACATATATATAGTCATTTCCAATAGGAAAAACTTCTGCCCTATCCCCGTCTGCGTCCTCTACGAGGCCGCCCACGTACGCCCCGTTGGACGTGATGGTATATAAGCCCCGCCCCCGCGGGTCCCTTCAGATTTCGACCCCTCCAAGATAACGGGGGGAAAACTTGCTTACATACCAATCTTCCACATTGCAGTCCGGGGAGGCCGGAGGGCGCATGTGAATCCATGAAAGATACCAATGCTGGAGAAATGGAGTTACAAGTAAGAAACTACTCCCTTCTCCAGCATTGGATCTTTCATGGATTCACATGCTTAGAATAGATTGTAAAGCAGTAACATCAAGAAGGAGGTGAGAGTGCAATGTAACTTACATTCGTAGAGACACCCCCAAACACTACCGTTTACACCATGTATGTAAGCAACAACTTATTATACTGATACGAAACGGATTTCCGCCATACAATGCTATGTCATATGACTCAGTATGCACCCCTTGCGCACATATCTACCCAACCACTTATGTTTAGGTCAATAAACTATGCACATTCATGTATACACTCTGAAAAACCAGCTGAGGCCAAATAATAATAGGCAGCATTCTTCTTGAAACTTTGGCTTACCTCATTGAAAAAGGTGGCGAAGCACTGCCCTTCCCATTTGTACCTCATCCGCGTGCTGCTTTTCCAGGCAGTAGTGGCGCGTAAACGTGTGCGGAACAGACCATGCCGCCGCCTGGCAGATGTCCGTCAGCGGAATTCCTGCCCATAGAGCCACGGAGGAAGATGTCGATCTCGTGGAATGGGCTCTGGGACGATGTAGTAGAGGTCTCCCGGCCTTGGAATGACACAGGGTAATCGCCGAGGAGACCCAGCGAGCCAGACCTTGTTTGGAGATAGCCTTACCCCTAGCCGAGGGGCCGTAGGCGACGAATAGCTGTCTGGTGGCTCTGATATCTTGCGTTTTTTGCAGGTAAAATTTTAGCGCCCTTTTGACGTCCAGAGTGTGAAGAGCCTTCTCCGCCGTCGACGAAGGAGATGCAAAGAAAGTAGGGAGTACCAGGGTCGAGTGCTTATGATAGACCGACGGTACTTTTGGGATGAATGAAGGGTTAGTTGATAAAATAACTTTGTCCTTAAAGAACCTCAGATATGGAGGGTCTATGACCAGTGCCTGTAGTTCCGACATTCTTCTAGCCGAAGTGATGGCAACTAGGAACGCGAGTTTCCAAGATAGAAATTGTAGAGATGAAGAGGACATTGGCTCAAAGGGAGGCTTCATTAAGGCAGCTAGAACCGTGTTCAGACTCCACGACGGTGGGAACCGTTTTTCCGGAGGGAAGGTTCTAAACAGACCCTTCATGAAATGCTTCACTAGCCTGTCACTGAATAGTGGAGGGGACTGTCTTCTTCTGGTAAATCTCGAAACAGCCGCCAGGTGTACTTTGATTGACGATGATGACAGTCCGCTCTCCGCAAGATGAAGAAGATACGGGAGGATTTGCTCCGGAGTTACTTCCAAAGGTTGTATATTTTGTTGTGTTTGACACCATATACAGAACCTTTTCCATTTGCTTACATATGATTTGTTAGTGGACGGGGCTCTGGCCGCCTGCAGAATCCTTCGGCAATCAGTCGAGACTTTTAGGTTCCCGAACTCCGAGAAGTCAGGAGCCATGCAGTTAAGTTCAGGCTGTCCGGATTGTGGTGCCACACGGTCCCCTCGTCCCTGGACAGGAGGTTCGGTACTTTCCTGAATGGTATCGGCTGATCCAGCGACAGATGAAGGAGGTCTGAGAACCATGGTTGCCTCGGCCAGCGCGGGGCCACTAGGATGACCCGGCAATTGTACCTGTGGATCCCCTGGATCGTCCTCCGTATGAGGGGAAATGGAGGGAAGGCGTAGAGGAACTTGCCTGTCCACGGAAACGAGAACGCTTCCCCCAGGGAGCCTGTTTGGGGCCATCTGCTCGCGAACTGAGCACATTTTCGGTTTCTTTCCGTGGCGAAGAGATCGATCGACGGGGTCCCCCATCTTTCGAAGATTTCCCCGAGTTGAGTGGAGTCCAGCTCCCACTCGTGTATTTGTGACATAGTCCTGCTCAGGGAATCCGCCTGTAAGTTCTTCGCTCCCGGTAGGTGGTATGCCACTAGGGAGATGTGGTGTTCTAAAGCCCAATGCCAGATCTTTTGAGCTTCCTTCGAGAGGGTCCTGGATCTGGTGCCACCCTGTTTTATCAGGTAGAACATAGCTGTCGTATTGTCCGTGAGCACTCTTACTTTTGACCCCTTGATGTGTGGGAGGAAAGATTTCAGGGCCCATCTCACCGCCCTTAGCTCCAGGACGTTGATATGTAGGCGAGATTCGGTCGACGACCACCTGCCTTGGGTTTGGTGACGTGACATGTGTGCTCCCCAGCCCGACAGAGAGGCGTCTGTAATGATGGTGTTCTGAAATTCCGGCTCCTGCAGGGGGACCCCTCTGTCCAGGTTGCGCGCCACTTTCCACCATCGGATGGCTTTGATAACTCGTTCGTCGTCGACTATTATCTTGTCCGACCAGCGGCCTGTGGCCTGCTTCCATCTGTCTGATAGGAACTCCTGTAGAGGTCTCATGAACAACCGGCAGTTCGCGACTAGGTGGATGCACGATGCCATGGAGCCGAGGAGAGCCGCATATTTTCTTACTGACAACCTTCTCTGTAAACGAAGTTGGCTTGTCAGGTGTTTGATCTTCAACAACCTTTCCAGGGATGGTTTCACTAGTCCCGTGTGGGTGTCGAATTGAGCACCTAGGAACTTCAAGCTCTTCGAGGGCTTTAGTGAAGACTTTTCGTAGTTCACTGCAAATCCCAGACGCTGTAGCAGTCGCAAGGTGGTCAATAGGCTGTCGTTGGTCGACGCTGGGGAGGATCCCCTCACGAGCCAGTCGTCGAGGTACGGGTAAACGTGATGCCCTTCCTTCCGCAGCCAGGCTGCTACGGGTGCTAGGCACTTTGTAAAGGTTCTTGGGGAGGACTTCAGGCCGAAAGGGAGCACAGTAAATTGGTAGTGTGTTTGGCCGACTAGGAACCTCAGGAACCTCCTGTGGTGAGTGCGCACCGGAATGTGAAAATACGCATCTTGGAGGTCCAGAGACGCCAGGAAATCGTTCTTTTGGACCGATCTGATTACCTCCTGTAGAGTAAGCATCTTGAACTTTTGACTCAGCAGGGTTTTGTTGAGGTCCCGTAGGTCGAGGATGGGGCGCCACTTCCCGTTTGGTTTCTTTACTACGAAGCAGCGTGAGTAAACCCCTAAGCCTCTCTGTGAAGCAGGGACTAACTCGATGGCGCCTTTTTTTAGCATGAGCGCAACCTCTCGACGCAAGACGCTTAGGTGTGGTTGAGACAGGCGTATCGGTGGACGTCTTGGAGGTCTGGATTTGAATCTTAGGGAATGTCCCAGTCTCACCGTGTCCAGAACCCACCGATCTGTCGTAATTGACTCCCATTCCTCGACGCAACTTGACACTCTCCCTCCTAGAACGTCATTGTTGATCTTTTTGTTTTCCCGTCGACGACGAGTAAGTGGGACGTCTCTTAGAGGCCTGGAAATTTCTGCGTCGGGTCGAGGACTGTGAGGCGCGTCTATAGCCTTGGGACGGATATGAAGACCTCGCGAATGCTCTATCCCTGGATCCCGCAAATCGTGCGTTTCCCGTAGCTCCTCTAAAGGGGCGAAAGGAACGAAAGGGCTTACCGCTTTGGAGAGAGCCCAGCGAGCGCGCCGTCTCAGAGTCCTCCTTCATTCCTTTCAAGGCCTCATCCACCTTTTCGCCAAACAGGTGGTCACCTTCGAAAGGCATGTCGACGACCTTATATTGCACCTCGGGTCTAAAGTTGGTGCACTTGAGCCAGGCCTGGCGTCGTAGAACAACTCCGTTGTTAATTTGTTTGAACCCCGAGTCTGCCAGGTCCACCGCTATATTGATAGCATGGTTCGAGGCTTCTTCTCCTTCACGAACCAGGGACATAGCTGATTTTCTGTGTTCTTCTGGGAGGTGGTCCAAAATGGGTGCCAGTCTGTGCCACATCTCCCTGTCATACCTGGCCATGATTGCCAGGGAGTTCGCTGCTTTCACTGTTGACGCTCCCACTGACAGGATCTTCTTACCGAAAGCGTCTTGGCGTCTAGCTTCGGAGTCCGGCGGGGTAGAGCACTTATGCTGGGCCTTTGCCTTTCTCGTCGCCGCCGCCGATACCACCGAGTCAGGCGTGGGTTGCGCAGAGAGGCATTTTGGCGTCGAATCTGGAACTTTAAATTTTTTCTCTACGCGGCCTTTGACCGCAGGTTCCGAGAATGGATGCTGCATGGTTTGGACGCCCTCTTTCCATACGTGGTCCAGTATCGGTATCGAAAAAACGGAACGCCTATTCTTGCCCATGTGGTCAAAGAGGAAGCAGTCCTTCTTTTCTTCTTGTTGGGTCAAACCGAACTCCTTGCAGGCCTTTTCCATCATGGAATGGAAGGCCCCTATGTCATCGGGTGGAGATGGGTGAATGGGACTTTTCGGAGGATCCACCTCCACATCCGAAACCCATGACGGGTCTCTCGACGGCGAGAGGGAGATATCAGAAGCTGACCCCTGTTCAGAGAGGGAGTCCGAGAGCTCACCTTCTTCCTGGACTGTTGGAGCAGTTGGGCCCACGACCGATCTAGTCGGGCGGTGTGAAGGTCCGGGCTCGTCGACGAGGGGAGTCGTCGGAACAGGTGGGAGCCTTTCGTCCAGGGACTTCAAGAGCGAGTGTAAGGAGGAAAGTACCTCCATGGAGAGAGTAGCCTGGGCGTTTGGAGGCTGGGTGAAAACTTGAGAGCAGGTTGCACCAGAAGGAAATCTGGGCCGTAGCCCCAGGTCTTCCGGGCTCACTATTCTGAAGCCGTCGTCTTCTTTGGAGGCGATCGAAACTGCCTGTTCTTGTAGCAGTGTGTCGGGTAGCCCCATGTCGAACGCTTCTGGCCTCCAGGCCTGGAACTCCGTCGACGAGGGAATCGTCGTCGACGATGAGCCCGTTTGAAAGGCGGGGGACTGTGACGGAGTGGGCACTTGGATCGTCGCCGTCGTCGACGGAGGGCCTGCAGGTGGCTTAGGCGGTCCCGCCTTCGCGGAGCTCTCCCTGCGTTTATCCGCCTCTCTACTCGTAGCTGATCTTTTCTGATCGCTCGAGGAGGATTTTGGCCTGTCCTTATCTTTCTTCGACGAAGAAGAAGAGGAAGATGATTTCTTCGTCGATTCTTTCGATGAGGCCTTAGAGGAATGACTTCGAGGCACGTCCTTCTCCGTAGGTCGTGATTTTTTGGCCGGAGGTTCCGACGGATGTGAGCGTCGGGAGGCTTCTGATGTTTTCGCTGAGGCGATACTGCGCACCGATCCTACCTCCGACTGAGGGTACGCTCCAGCGCCGTCGTTCAGCCACGAGACCAGTCGCCGATTCCGGTCCTTCAGGGTTTTTTGGGAAAACCCCTTGCAGATATCACATTGGTCCGCCGAGTGGTGGGGGTGAAGGCAGTAGATGCAGTCAAGATGGCCATCCCCTTCATAAACCTTCTTTAGACCGCACGTGGCACACGGGCGGAAAAGAGGCTTACCCGACATTATTGCCAGACCAACTAACAAAACTCGTAGGAGTTAGAAGCGGACCAAACAGACAAACTCGCAGGAGTTAGAAACAATCGATAAGTATTTGAAGAAAATACACGAGGAGATCCCACTATCTTTGGAGACGGTTGAAATCTGAAGGGACCCGCGGGGCGGGGCTTATATACCATCACGTCCAACGGGGCGTACGTGGGCGGCCTCGTAGAGGACGCAGACGGGGATAGGGCAGAAGTTTTTCCTATTGGAAATGACTATATATATGTGTACCGAGGGTTCCCAGTCTGACGACGGGGAATATTCTAAGCATGTGAATCCATGAAAGATCCAATGCTGGAGAACTGTCTTTGCATTCGCTCATTCAATGTCTGTCTTTTTTCCCCATAGGGGCCGGGGTCCGGAAAATGCCTGGAAGCGGCAAGACCTGAAATGAAATGGGAATGACCCAACAGGTAAGTCTTATTCCCTTCCTTCTCTCACCTCTTATTCTTGTCTTTTTCTCTAGGCTCTGGGAAGTGGCTGTGTATCCGGATGATCGCTGCTGAAGATGGAGGAACCCAGGAAAGGTGAGTGAAATGAAGCGCTGCAGCGATCGTAACGAAATGCTTTTAAAAAATAATGTCTTCCCTTTCAGGATCGTCGGTGATGTCTCCGTGGTGCAGATTTAGCTGGTAAGGTCTCTTGTCTCCCATTGCAGGTGACCCAGGATGCTGACAGGCGTGGCTGAAGTCCAGATGCAGGAGCTGACACGGTGAGCGTCCAGCTGCGAGGAGCAGAACAACGCGAAGCGTGAGTTGCTGATCGGGTGTGGTTTAAATAGCTTTGGAAGAAGTCCCAAGTGTGTATCCTTCCTCCGATCAGGTATGTATCCTTCCCCGACCACACCCGGGTGGAAAGTAGTCCCACAGGTAAAGTAGTTCCATTCAGGCCTCAAGAGGGCCTGGATGTGGCAGCATGGTCTGCATCAGGTAAGTGCACATTAAAACACTTGAACACATGTCTAGCTTTATGAGCCTGGCGCCTAAGGTGCCAGGACAGAGGTCCAACATGAGCCTGGCGCCTAAGGCGCCAGGACTGCGTCCAAAGGGCCCCAGCTTTGGCCCCGCTGGCACTCCCCTGGGGAAAATGATGCCTGCCTCTGGGGTCGCTGGGTCGGACCTGGCTCCTTGGAGGTAGGCATCATGACATAGTGATTGTGTTGGCGCGTGCGGTCCGGAGAGGGGCATGTGGGTGAAAGGGTTCAGATCTGCGCTGGAGGTTGCAGCCAGCAGCCCAGGGGCAATACCTCTGTGCAATCCTCACTTCACAGGGGGACTCTGTCGACGATGGGCTGCAGAGGGCCGTGGATCCTCTGGGTCCTGGTCTGCTGTGGGGGCTCCTGCCCTCTCCTCATTGGGGCAGCTATGACTGGGGCAAACAGGGCTGCTGGCCCTATAGAGGCCTTGGAAGTGGCTGCCGGCGGATGTTAGGGTAAATTAAACAAAGGTAAGCATGCGTTGCCTATATTGATATGAATTATAAAATACTGCCAACATAATCAAAACCATATACATAACAGAAAAGTGAACATCTATATTAAGAGGAGAGCAAGCTAGCAGCCTCTACTAATAGTCTATAATTGTTCGACATCCAAATTTAAGGACCCATTTTAAAAAAATTGCTTTTAAAGTGGAATTTCTCAGTTCTCTCCAGTGATTTGGTTCTCAGCAGCCAAGCCCTATGGATGCAGCGAACTATGCTGAAAACATATGGCTCAGAGGAGTTTCGACAAAGTGTTAAAGCGTCTGACATGAACCGTGTATGGCCAGCTTTAAAAAATGGTCTTAAGTAGTAACGCCGTAGGGCCCTAATTTTGGACAAATAAGCATAATATGGGTGGTCGTTTCCATCCCCTTTCCACAGAGGCAAGTCCCTGAGCTTCCTTGATGCCATGATTTGCAAAAAATGCCAGTTTGAGTATTCCCAGCCTAAATCTAATGTACAAATATCTCTTCTATGGTGGATGAATGTAATCCAAATAATGTTCGAAACCAAGAGTTATTTTCCCCCACAGGTAATCCATACCCAAGGAGAGCTTACTTGCAAGCTTGTGCCACTGATTAATTTCTCCATGATAATACAGCTTGCTTGGTCTTAAGTTTTTGTTCCGATCTTTTGTGGGAATTCCCGAAACTCAGCCAGATTCAATTCAATGAACCTTTTATTTACATGTGCAACCCAAGGAATGGACGTCCACCCCATCCAGACCCATGAAGTGTCTCGATGTGTCCCAGTAGTTGCCGAAATCCTCAGTACACCACAATCTCAGCCAATAAAATACAGACTTTAAAGCCAGTAACTCTTCAGCTCTAAACATACAAAGGTGTGGAGTGCTAGTAGACAACAAAAGCAGACTCTTTAAGAAGCTAATCTGAGTTCCTTTAAGTGCTTTCAGAGAGGAATGGCCCCAAAAGGATGGAAGGTGGAACAGCCTGCCTGCTATAAAGTTGTAGTCTGAGTGGAATTGCACCACTAGCATATTTTGTAAAGAAAAACAAGTTAATTACCCCCAATATGGTTCTTTAAATTGGATGTTCCTCCCACATATGCCTCATCTTTTGATATATGCATATTCAGCTTTAGCTAACTCAGGAAAATAAATTCAGCAGGGGACGCTGCGTGTCGATGCCAATCCACTCTATATCCATCGAGGACCTCCTTCCCAATATCGATGTCACCAATGGTACATATAGTGCACGCAGCAACAGTTTGCATCAATTCCATTTTGATGCGTTACCTCAATACTTTATGGTGTTACCTTGCGTAAATCAATATAACAAAGGTGTCCCAACAGGGAAAGCGTGAGATTCTTGGCACTGAGCTGAATCGATGTGTGCGTCGATGAGTATGAATTTGTTCATGTTACTTTACACGTCTTACAAGTCCTTATGCTTGTTCTGTCTCTAATTAGAACAAAACAAACTGCACTGTATCTCCAAAATGTCCATCAAATTCACATTTATTACATAAAATTCTAATTAATCTGGTAAAGAGAAACAAATTGTTGTACACGTGAAATTATGCTGTTATAAATTGCTCCCAGTAATCCCAGCCTCTCACTCTGGGCTTGATCGCATAAGGGGGAGGTGAGGAGGGGTCAATATAAGTTTTAGTTCTTTGGTCCTGAGGAAGGCGGTTACACCCATCTTCGCCGAAACGTAAAGCCCTTGCACTCCAACTCATGCAAGTGGACCGGGCCACATCAGACTTGCATCGGCGCATTGCGTAGACCCCTGAAGTATAGAATTACCAATATATAATACACATACTAGAACTATCTGACCAAGATGTATTGGTAACTGTATGTATGTCATACCCAACAATGGTACCAGTCTTAACGGTTCTTACAGGATGACATTTTGTGTCTATGTGCAGTGCTAAAGCTCTGTTGCTTTTTCTGTCACGTGCATTCAGCATAATTTCATGTGTACAACAATTTGTTTCTCTTGTCAAATTAATTTGTATTTTATGTAATAAATGAATTTGATACACATTTTGGAGATACAGTGCCGATTGTCTTGTTCTAAGCATACGGACTTGTAAGACATGTAAAGTAAAATTAACTAATTCTTACACTCATCCACACAGCGATTCAGCTTAATGCCAAGAATCTCACGCTTTCCCTGTCGGGACACCTTTGTTATATTTTGCTACTCTTGCCCTGGTCCCAGACAGAGTAGGGGCAGACCCTCAATGTGCTCCAGTGAACTTGCGTAAAACAGCATTCTGCCCCGAAAGAACGTAAAGTGTAACATAGAAATTCTACTTCGGGGTAGGTTGTCAGGGACGGGGAGGAATACGTGGGAGGAACATCCAATCGAAAGAACGTTACCAAGGGTAGTAGCTTGTTCTTCGAATGGATTGTGTCCTCCCACGTATTACTCATCTTTTGATGGACTCCCAAAGCAGTATTTATTTTGGAGGAGGGAGTAAGAATTTAGGAGTTCCTTATGGGTTTGAATAAACAGAATATAACTGCCTTCCCAAATCCTCCTTCCTGGGCTGAGGAAGAGTCCAGGCAATAATGCTCTGTAAAAGTATGTACAGAGGACCATGTGGCCACAGCACAAATAACTTGAATTGGGACTCTTCTCTGTAAAGCAGAGGATGTAGCCATGCCCCAGGTGGAATTAGCCCATAGATCCTCAGGAGGATATCTTCCAGCTAGTCCAGAACACTGAGAAATGCCCAAGATAATCCACCTAGAAAGGGTTTGTTGCTGCCATCCAAAATGTATGTCCTGTATAACCAACAAACAGTTAGATAAACTGATGTTAGGTAGATTCCCTCTTGAATTTTGAATTACCCAGAACCAGAGTTACATCGCCTCTCTCCATAGTGGAAGCGATCCAACGTCTCCTCTCTTCTTGAGGTAGTACATGGCCACTGTTTTATCTGTCATTATCAGGACATTCTTTCCCCATACAGAGGGCAGAAAGGCCTTCAGCGCTAGTCCGATCTCTCAGCTCCAAAAGATTGATGTGTAGTTTGGGCTCAATGGAGCCCAACGACCGCCGACTGTCAGATCGTAGGCATGGGCGTCCGTAACTACAGTGACTTCCGGCCATGGTTGCCAAAAAGGTTCTCCCTTCAGAATATTGCCCTTGCAGGCCCAACACAGGAGATCATGTGCAACCCTTTTTGGAGCCTCAAAGAGGTCTGTCATCCTGCCTGAGAATTGAGACCACCATGTCCTGAGAGCCTATTGGCGGGATCTCATTCTCAGGCGAGCTTGTGGCACCAGGTAAATGCAGCATGCCACAAGGCTGAGCAACCTCAAAAAGTCAAAGACCGTAAAATGCTGGGCACTCCAAAATTTGGCAACCATCTGCAGAATGTGTTGAGCCCTTCCCTGGGGTGGTGAGGCTCCCTCCCCCTCCACCAGGCACCCCCATACCCGCCAAGGATGAATCCAGTACTGCGCCAATGAACTGGAGTCTTGAAGATGGTAAGATGTGGGACATCATGTAATTGCGAGAGAAGCCCAGCCTGTGGAGAGAGTGGAAGGTTATGCTGAAATGTTCCACAGCCTGTTCGGGAAAACGGGCCCTGATCACCCAATCACCCAGGTAGGGATAGATGTGAATCCCTCCTCTCCTGAGACTCGCTGCCACCACCCCATTAACTTGGTGAAGACCCTCAGAGCAGAGGTGAGCCCAAAAGGGTGGCGTGATCCGCCAACTGTGAACCTTATGTACCCTCTGCGCTTGTGAAGAATAGGCACATGGAAGTAAACATCCTGAAGGTCCAATGATACCATCCAGTCCTGAAGCTGGAGGGTCTGAAGGATCTGAGAAACCGTAACCATCATGAATGTGTCCTTTCTCAGGAACTTGTTTAAGTTTAAGTCCAACATGGGTCTCAATCCTGCGTCCTTCTTAGGGATTAGGAGGTAAGGGGAGTGCCAACCCTTGTTACTCTCCGCTACAGGTACTGATTCTATAGCAGCTTTCTCTAGCAGGGTCAACATTTCCTGCACAAGGAGTGGATCTGGAATTTTGAAAGTTGCTCCCCGGTGGATGATCAAGGCTTTTTTTTAGAAAGGGAAGACAGTAGTCCTGGGCTACTGTTTCCAATGCCCATGCATCTGAAGTAATAGTCCGCCATTCATGCAGATGCTGTGAGGGCCTGCCTCCCGCCAGGGGTGTTGTGGACTAAGGCGTCAAAGAGGTTTTAAGGCGCCTGATGCAGCAACTGGGGGTAAATCAGCTGTTGCCTGGGTGGTCTTCGCACCACTCCCCATTCACCACAAGGGAATCTTCTTAGACCCCTCTGACACGCCAGTCCTCTCTCTCTTCCAACTGAGGAATAAAAAATGAAAGGACCCGCCCCTCCAAGCCGTTACACTGGGGCTAGATTGTGTGTCCGATTGCAGCAACAAGGGATTTTGAGTGCCGCTTTGGAGCTCTGAAGCTTCTCCAGCCTTGCTGCCAAATAACTGTGTGCCGTCAAAGGGCAAGTAAAGAAGCCTTAATTGCACATCAGAAGCAAACCAAGACTTTAACCACACAAATCTGTGCATCACAGTGATAGCTCCCATTGCCCTGAAGATACTGTCCGCAGTCTCGAGACCAGTTTGAAGGGACTCACACATAGCCTCCTTCCCATCTTTAATAATGTTCAAAAATCTGTCTTTCTTCCCCTTTCGGGAATATTATCAGCCACCATTGCTACACAGTCCCATAGGGTAAATGTGAACTTAGCAAGTGCGCATGTGGGGTTCACAGGGTTTCAGGCCTCTACACGGCACCGAAACCGCACTCAGATCTTAAGGCACAGATAGATGAGCTGAGAGATCAGGGTAAGGTGGCACTACTGCTACTTCTTGATCTCTCGGCTGCCTTCGACCTGGTCGACCACGAGATCCTATGCGACCACCTTCAAAAAGCCGCCCACTTCTCTCAAGAGGCAACTGACTGGATCCAATCCTTTCTAAATAACCAAATGATGACAGTCTTTTCCCTACTAGCAGCAGCCGACCCAACACCCATCACCTGTGGCGTGCCTCAGGGATCTTGCATCTCCCCGACCCTGTACAACATCTTCACGAAGCCCCTTTTTGACGATCTAGATGGTCTGGGTATCACCTACAATAACTATGCCGATAATACCCAGATTCTCATCTCGTTGATGGGGGATTATGACAAGGATTTGGCCTTCGTCAACAAAGTATACCTCATCATCCAGGCATGGATGGCCTCACACGGTCTATGCCTGAATGACGACAAAACAGAACTCCTCATTCTAGGGTCCTCACATAACCTTAACAAACTAGACCAAAACTACCCCTCCTTCGTAATTGACAATAAGATCACGGTAGCCAAGGAGGTCAAAACCCTTGGCTTCTACCTAGACTCCACTCTCACATTTAAAAAACAAGTTAATGCTATGGCATCCGCCACATCTTATACATGCAAACTCATCAGAGCAGCCAAACCTTTTCTCTCCCCATCTAACTGTATGACCCTAGCCAGGGCTATGATCCTGTCCAAGCTGGACTATTGCAGCGCACTTTATGTAGGATACAACTAATATATTACGAACAAAATTCAAAACCTCCAAAATAACGCCCTAAGAGCGGCCTTCAGTATCCCAAAGAAAGTCCACATCGCTGATCCTAGAAGGTCTGTCAACTGGCTTTCTACCAAAGACAAAATATTCCTCAAATCGGTTTCCCTGACCCACAAATTCCTCCACCAAGCAGCCCCTCAATACCTTATCACTAGATTCACCAGACCTACCTCCTCTCGCCCCTCTAGAATGGCCAACTCCAATCTCCTCCTGGTGCCCAGGTTTAAACGTTCTATGTCGGGTGGGAACAGCTTTCCTGTTAAAGCAGCACAATACTGGAACTCCCTTCCACCACCTTGCAGGGAGGACCTCCCCTACCGCCTATTCAGAACTAGGACCATCCATTGGCTTAAGACTCACGACACAACAACCTCTTGCTCTTTTGCTACCCTAATGCTCCACCACTATGATTGTAAATACGTACATTTAGGTTGTCAACTGCTCAGTGTAGATACCCTTTCATTAGACAACACATTTATTGTATATAGTAATACTTATATTGTATATTTCTGTAACCCATGCCTCATCGGCGTGTATTGTCTCTTTTTACGCGTCCAGCACTGTAACCAAGGCTGGACTTCATTCCTTGTATGTAACCAAGCCTTGCAATCCTCTTGTTGCCTCTGCACCTTGCTACCCCTGTAGGGGTAAGGTGCGCAATATAAATAAATAAATACAAATACAATACACTGACTTAAGGACCATACTCCCAGCCGAAAAGACTTTTTGCCAAGGCATCAAAGCGTGTGTCATCCTTGTCTGTGGGAATCATTGGGTCGGCAGTCTGTTTCGAAGTAGATGTAGCATCCTGTACCACAAGGCTGCTTTCTGGAGTGGAATGTTTGGATAGATAATAAGGAACACTACTGGGGGGGGTCCTGTATTTACTTGACAATTTTGTTTCACCACCAGAAATAACTCTGGTGTATCCTAGTTTGCACTGATCCGCCTTTGCAAGGCTATATGAAAAGAAAGAACAGGGACCTCTTGCGGTCCTTGTCTAAAATGTCTGTCAAGTAATCCTGCTCAAAAGGTTTGACAGACCTGCCCCCACCCTAAAAACGCAATGACTGTAGCTGTGAATTGCCTATATGACCCATCTGCGTGATCCGAGGGGTCTGGTCTGTCAAATTCAATCTTGGGAGAAATGTCTAGCCCACTTACTGTCTCTAGTGTCTCATACAGATCCTTCGTCCTTCTGATATTAGAGCCTCTGGAATGCCTAGTGTCCCATTCTCCAGGCCAAAAGGCTTTGCTTCATCCTCTGATGGCTCATGCTCCTCATATTGCAGAAAAAGTCCTTTCTTCGAAGTGGAGTGAAGGATTCGTTAGATTTCTCAACATCCTTTGACAATTTCATAATTTTTTCGATGATGGCGAAGTTTGAGGTTCTGTCGAGGGCTTCAACAACAATGGTGTTGAAGATTTAACTGGTAGGGGCGCCAAACCCTTCGACGTTGAAGGTGTCAAAGATTTTGGCTTCGAATGAGTAGGTTCTTGACTTGAAAGTACCTTTTGCACTAAACACTTTATTTTGCTTGGAGTACCATTTTGTGACAGCATCTCCATTATTGAATGAAATTTAAGAATAGGAGATGGACATGCATGACCTCCATTAATATTTGGTCAAAAAATGTGTGAACTAAATTGTCGTTTGTATAAATGTGTTTGACCCAAGTATTTTTTGTACCAATATCGATCTACAATTTTTAATGTTGATATTTTGCTAATGTATTCTGTAATTTTTCTGTCCATCTCTATTCTACTATTTGAGTATTTAAACTAACCTAGTACTCATCCATGCGACTCCCTTCCTTGGTTGTCTTGACTCGAAAGGACCTTCAAAGGTTCAGGAGTTTTCCCCATGGACAACCGGGCTCGAGGGTGCACAGGGTTTGTCCTTTGCCTTTTGTCTCGGTAGGGGCATTGCTCCTACTCCCTCTTCTGCTTCGAGGGGTCAGACTGCATTCTCAAAGACTTGGAGCATTTTTTGACGGAATCTCTCCCATTCAGCCGGTATAGCTGAATTCATCATCAGGCAGGTTACCCATTCAGGGGGTTGGGGGTGGGGGGTGGAGGGTCGCCCCTCAACTCGTCAGAGGATCACTTTTTTGACTGAGCCGCAGAAGGGTATTTAGGTGACCTACCTGCACCTAACTTTCCTTTACGTTCTTTCAGGGCTTTCACTGTCATCGAAAGGCAGGATCCACACTCTTATGATCGGATCCCAAACACCACAGACACACCCGGTGGGTGTCCGTAAGGGACATCTTTGTCCCGTAGTCGTGGCATTTTTTAAACCCTGATCTTGGAGTCGATGATGCCAACAAAGATGCCATTATTCACTTGATAGGTTTCTCGAAGGAACCGAAGTGCACCGATCTTCCGAAGGTATAGCTCTCACAGAAAAACGAAACTGAAGCCAACAGGTGCTGTGCATGCTATATGTACCAGTGGTGACTTCGACAGACTGAGGCCTTCGAGAGGCATCAAGTCGAACAGCATCGACGTGCAGCGCCCCTGCTGAAAATGTTATCCGAGGCAGCTAGAGCCGAATATGGATATATCAAAAGATGAGGAATACGTGGGAGGACAATTCATTCGAAGGATTTCATGGCCCCTGAAAATGTTACAAGATTAGAGCAGGTTTTGTCCAGCTGCAGACTCCACCCAGCATTTTCATGGAAACTGATGCCCAAATAATCATAAAATAATGTCTGTTCCAACTTGCAGTTTTCAATGGTAGTGCTCAATACACTGTTTTGGAAACTGAGGTTTAAAGAACATTATCTTTGTTTTGTCTGTATTTAACTTTAACTCCTTGCATTTGTTGAGAAATAATTCAAAATGTGTGTTTAAACACAATGCTGGATAAATGTCATGGCCCATCTTGGGGCAATCGCAGGAGCCTTGCACCAATTCGACAATGATTTCTTCAATGTACATGCTGAACAGAGGGTGGGCAAGAACACATCCTTGTCTTAACCCCCTTCAAACTTCAAATTGGGCTGTCTGCTCTGCTGCCAGTCCATGTTGCATTGTTTTCAGAGTACAATAATTGGATAACAGTAATCAATTTAGAGGGGAGGCGGGCTCTCTTTTTCTTCATAATCTGCCAAAGGAAGGTCCTGGAAACACTATTGAATGCAGTCCGCAAATCCACAAACGCTGCATAAAGCTTCATCTTAATGCAGTGTATTTCTGGATTAGCAGATGCAGATGAAAACGTTGATCACTGTGCTCCTATGTATGCAAAATCCCGCCTCAAGGTAACTAATAATTTCCTTTTCATCGGCCCAAAACCGGAGGCAGAACTAAACAGCTTTTGCAAAATGTTACCCGC
Organism: Ambystoma mexicanum; assembly: GCF_040938575.1. Classification (NCBI taxonomy): domain Eukaryota; kingdom Metazoa; phylum Chordata; class Amphibia; order Caudata; family Ambystomatidae; genus Ambystoma; species Ambystoma mexicanum. Next base: position 1,657,473,117 of record NC_090929.1, read on the forward strand.
GCTATCCGGGAGGGAGCTCAGGTGTTAATTGGCCGGTAAATCCCTACTCCCTTTTTTATAAATTGGACCAATAACTGCGTCTCGCTAGGAAGGAAGTAGGTAGGTAGGTACAATGCCCATAGCCATAAAGGCGTTAACATTTTTACACAATACCATACTCCAGATCCCCATTTCGTCTTTGTAAAGATGACCAGAGATTTGATCCAGACCATTTTATTAGCTGGCAATTACCTGTCAGATCTCAACATTAAAGCTAAGTTATCCACTCTAGGTTCTTGAATTATGGGTAGAGCTTGTGTCACAAAGCAATTAGCATCCTCTACATCCCCATCATACAGATTTTGGAAATGCGGTCTCCAACAGTAGTACTCTGTATCCCCATTTACCTTATTACCAGCTTCCAATAAGAGACATGGTCACTGTTTTCATGTGATAGCAAAAGGGCCTCCTGTCTCAGGAGTACAAACTTCTTTTTTACCTGCAGGGGTTTGGGTCTTCTAGGATGAAGACGTTTCTATTGATGCATGCAGCAGTGTCCAGTGGGAATCGCAAGAGAAAAGGTGGGGGAGCTCCATAAACTCACTGACACCAGGAGCAAAATAACCAATAATGTAACAAATGGTGTTACATGAGAGCGAATGAAAACAATGATTTCATACATATTTATATTACATGCCATCGTAGTGAAAAGAAGTGGCTGTGACACGAGAACAGTCATAATAACTCTAGCCGCAATTCAAGAATGGTGTGCCGCCAATGATCTCTGCCTTAATGCCAGTAAAAGACAGATCCTCCTCAATGGGACATCCGCTCCATCCTTTCCTCCCGCTCTCTCTGGCCGCCCACTCTGGACCCTCTTCCGGCTCCTTACTGTGAGGCTAAGAAGCTTGGTGTCATCTTCGACTCCACCCTCTCCTCCTCTCCTCACATCTCCGACGTCTCTAAGAAGTCAAACTATCAGCTGCACCGCCTCAGAGGTATTCCTCCTTTTCTCACTTTCCTCTAGAAGATCACTGTGTCCAGAGCTCTGGTCCTCTCGAGGCTGGACTATTGCAACAGCATCTTCCTTAATCTCCCTGCCTCTACTCTTCGACCTTTGCAACTTATTCAGAACAGGACTGCAAGACTTGTCCTTGGCCTCAAGCCCAGGAATTGCATCTCTCCAGCTCTGAAATCTCTTCACCAGCTCCCCATGGCTGGAAACATCAAGATCAAGACCCTCTGCATCGTCCACAACGCTTTCTGGGGCCACTCTACCTCCACCTTTCTTTTTCAAAACAACTTCCTTCTCGAGCTCTCTGCTCATCCACCTCCATCTGTGAGGGTCAGACGCTTCTCCAAGCAGAGAGTTGGGGGCACATCTATCTCATATGCCGGGGCTGGTTTACAGTGAATGTTTCGAATGACAAAGTTTCGACAACAAATGCATCGAAAAAATGCATTTTCTTTTTTAAAATGGGTGGTCCTCCTAACCCCCGTTTTTTTTTTACCCCTTAACCCCCATTTTAGCCAAAAAGAAAACTTTACCTAACAAAAAAATGCATTTTTTCCGATGCATTTTTGTCAAAACGTTTGGCATTAAAAACAATTTTTTTGAAACAATGCCTGGATACCGCAGGGCCTCCCTTTGGAACAGCCTCCCTGCCTCTCTCAAACTTGAGCAGAACCACCTCCGGTTCTGGAAGCAACTCCTTTTGCTTCTGCTTTCTCTCTTCCTCTCCCCTGCTGATGCACCCGACTGCTCTGCGCACTGGTCACCCTCTGGACTCGGGCCAGGCTGCTGCATGTCTAGTTGCCCTCACACTGCCTCCAGCACTTAAGGGTTGCAGTGATTTACAGACGACATCGATTCTTCGGGCTAAGCTGAGCTGCTTCCTTATTTTTCAACACACGCAGCCTTGGCCTCCCCTAAAGTCCATAGGGTGCCCTACAGGTGAGCCACCACCTCTTCTTTAGTCACAGGCACTTTAGTTACAGCCTAAGCCTTGTCTCATCTCATTTAGTGTATGCCGGTTCTGTTTCAGGTCAGGATTTGATCTTGATTTCTCCAGCGTGATTGGCCGCACTACATCGCCATGGCCATAACAGCAATTTGGCAGTCAACAGGTCAGTCTAGTACTAGTCCTTTTTAGGCATGGTTCCAGGTTTTGGCATGGCTAACACCCACATGCACATATATTCTGTTGTATATGCTTACACACTTGTTGCAGATTAACTATAGTCCTGATGGTTCTATTCCACTCTGCACAGTCTTCTTTTGGGAGTCACTAATCCTTTCGCTCTGGTAAATATAGCTGTTACAGTGGGATTCCTATATGCTTACTTGTCATATATGATCCCAAAGAGTTTTCCCCAAAAATGTTGGGCTGCGTTCAGCAGTCATTTTCTTTTAAATTGTATTTAGCAGGCAGTCAGCATAGACTTGGTTTTTCTATGTAGTAGTTTATAGCCATGTATTTGTGTTTTTTTTTATAGAATGGTAACATCTACCTCCTGAGGAAGACGTGTTTACTACCACTACACGTCAAAACCGGTCGAGAGATCAACCCTACAGGGATGTGATCTTTTGCACTTTTTTCTTCCAATCCACCCTGACAATAGATTATCTGTGAAAAAGTTTCTATTGATTGTGAACATAACAATAATGTCTGTTATTATGGGGAATAGTCATGAATTCCTTTTCCTCATAGGTTTTTAGCATGATTCTTTTGTCTTTTAGCTTCTTGGATGTATGTCACGGTATGATGAGTTGTGTTTGAATGAGTGCACTATGAATGGCAAGTATGTGTGATGTTTTAGCCAATTTTAGGCATATGATTGCTGCTGTTGTGTTGTATTAAAGTGATCAGTGTTTAATTATTCGTGATTGATTCACCATTGTTCAAATTGTTGGTATAACTTTAAATACATTTTGATACATTTTTTCAAATATATATTCTCTGGACATATCCTTTCTGCTTTTCTATGTCATTATAATACTCTGGTCCAGAGGCTAGAGTCTCCCTGCTTTCTTCAGTTTTTTGCTGCATCTTCAACCCTACAGTCCCTTCTCTCTGCACTTATGAGCCACCTGCTGGCTGCACTTGTGAGTTAACTACACTCCCCCCCCCCCCTTGCCTTCGCCCCTGGCACTTCTCCCATTCCCTCCTCCCCGCACATGCACTATCTGAATGACAAGGCCTAGAAAGATCGTTATTTGTCCTCCCTTTGTTACCCCTCCTGGTCTTGTCACGCCTAGAACCACTTGTGTACAGGAACATTATAAATGCCACATCATATAATGTAAAACAATTTTATTTTAAACAAATTTCGATTTTTATAAAATGTATTTATTCCAAATTGTACAAAAGAATTCATAGAACATTAGGCGTGATTAAAACCCTCATGGAGACGATCCAACATTCGGCACTCATTCTCTTTCATGCATACAATATTTCACACAAAAACTACAACTTACGTCATATTGCCATTAATCATATGACCAACATAATATTCAATCAATTCTGCTCAGCCTCAGCAAGAAGACCACAAATGAAGGTCAACGTTCGGAAAAAACACCAACATTATGTGAATTAAAAAATGAAGGGTGAAAAAGCCTAGGATGCCAAATTCAGCACATTACAAAAGACGGTCTATTAGCTATGGTCAAATGGATTGTCCGAGGCACCCAACGACTCATCTCATCATGGCCTTCCCAACCCATCATGCTAGCTTCAACTGAATGACTTATTTTCAATGACCAGTCTTCAACAGGACCAAACTGAAAGACAAAAAAACAACTCACAGCCAGTAGCATGATACACAAGCTACCTGAACTTTTCATTCCATTTGCCATGGCTCAACAAACAGCTTAACAGCCAGATATTGTCATGTAAGAGCCACGTCCTGTTCAACGTAAAAATATCAATGAATGCGTTATGCTTACTCCCCCGATTAAGGCCCCGGCGCACATTGAGACATTTCCCAAAGGGCATCCGACATTGCACCCTTTTCCTCAAACTTGCATAAGCTTCAACCTGCCAAAAAACGATGGCAATTCATGCTCTAAGAAAGACCGTCCCTTACTCCTCGGCCACGCCAAGTATGTATCTGCAAAAGCCAGGGCAAATACAATGCATGTATCCTTCATATCAAAGCTACCTTAAGAATTAGCACAAGGACGCTCTTAAAGGACATTGACCTGCAGCCTTGAAACTTGCCTCTACTTCAAAACCGTAAGAAAGCTGTTAAATCCCATTCACCGTTTTCAATGGTGAAAAGACTTCTTTTTCACTGTGTCAAGCAAAAATCTGCAACAGCAAAAATACAATGTATGTAACCTGGCATTAATTAGGCCAGAGAAACTACATAATTCACACAGTGCATTGGCAAAACTAGCCGATGCGTTAATGAGCACAGCAGTTTCACTTTTTCCTTTTGAACCACTCCAAACAGAAGTGTGTGATGGCAAATATAAAAAGCAATGTATATTCCTTCTTTTTCTGAAACTAAGTTTCATTAACGTTCATCCAGTACATATTGCTGAATAGCCCCACTGCTTGTAAAACGTGTTCATCTACCGCCAGGAGGCGCGGTGCCTTGCCATGTGCGCCCACTACGCGACTAATACACATCGCGGGATGCATTGGGTGAACGTAAAATACGTCTTCATGAGGTCACAACTTGGTAAATGCCCAGGCCCTATTGTGCCATTTCAGTGTCAGGACAACTCAACCAGTAAAACAGAAAACGGTGTAGTCTTGGTTCAAACAAAAAGGTAAAACGTCGATTAATACGACCTGCACTTCGAAACAAATGTCATCATGGAGGAAAACAGATGCCCATAATTCGAAAAAAGAAACAAAGTTAAGCAAACTAAAGGCAAGGATGCCCTATCAATTTTAGGGACAGTCGGATGAGTTCCATACCCAACTCATGCCATTCCTCCCGCAAATTCAGCCTATCTATATAGCTGCTAGATTGGTAGAGCCAAAATTGCTTGTGTATGGTTAGCTTGGCTTCCAACAGCTCAGGATCAACTGAGTGAACGTTCTCTATGGCCCACCACCTTAAATCATCCGGGCCATGTCCGGATGCTAAATAATGTTCAACTAGAGGCGCCTTAAGCTGCCTAGTTCTTATTCATGAACGATGTTCAGTTACTAGTGTCTTGACAGGCCCAGAAGTCTTACCTATTTAGATATTTTAGAAGGCACATTCAATGCAATAAATTACATTGCAACTTCTGCAAGTGGTATATGTTTTAAGTGTCCACTTTCAGGTATGAACAGAAAAATCCTTCAGCCAAGTTGTAGAAGTCCTGCAGGGGTAATGACCCACCCACTGGGCCAAGGCCCCATAATTGCGTAATGGTATCAGGTTGATTCCTTTTTCTCCTGTCGTCCTTGGTTAGCCACTGTTGAAGGTTACATCCTCTTAAAAGCAAATAATGGAGGTGATAGAGCAGGGTATTCAAGTTGCAGCAAATGCCAAAGCTTCTCCATAGGCTACCTGATCGCATTACTATGCGCGTTAAAAGTGGTCGCTGTTAAAATGGACTTCTAAACTCTGACCTAGTGGGCAGAAGTTTAGAAGCCCCCCCCCTAGTTTAGTGAAACAGGGGGACCTTCTGGACAACCCAGACCAATCTACGGTAGCTTGGCAGGCGGTTAAGACCAAGTCTCAGGAGGGGTGAGAGTGATCGGAAGTCCACAATGAGCACACAGTAAAACTCCACAGATTACTCAAACAGATACATATTAAAAATACAATGATAGGCCTTCATAATCACAACACAATTAAACCACAGTTATGAAGAAACAATACCACACATGATCATTCACTAACAGATACAATTCTGCGAATAGCCTAGTACTGATGATGGGGGGAGAAAACCACGACCTGTAACAGAAATTGATTCAATCAACACATCAGTTCAATAATCCCTAATTTAGGCAGTCCAGCACTATGCAGAGAGGAGCCTAGCGCTCAAAGTAAAGCTGTGCGCTAACGCGCTGTTGTGTGTAAACTAAAAAGTGGGTTATCTTCAAGGGGCTGTAGCTGCTCGGGAAGGGGTTTGAGGCGATGAAGAATCAGTTCCTATTCCTAGAAGAGGGTATACCCTTGCAGATAGAACGACTTTCAGAGTTGGGGAATAGCTAGGGAGCGCAGGCTATCCCAGCCAAAGTGAGTATCTTATGAGGGACACTTGTGCGTAAAAATGAATGGATGTGCCAGGGGCCCACCGGTAAGTTAGGAAAGTACTCACCGACCCTCGACAAAGTCCGGACCAAACTTTGGCAGTCTAGCCCACTTCGCCTCTAGAGGTTAACCCTGCAGTTTCAGAACGCTCTGGCTCTCAGCAGCTGCAGTACGGGACGGTCGTCCAAGACGGGACATTTAGTTTTCTCAGTCCTTGAAGGAAGGATCGTTCCGGTGCAGCACAACAGGGCAAAGTAGGTAACATCTGCAGGCACATTCAGCGATGGTCACCACAGCGTAGCAACACAGGGACCACAAATCCTTGCAGCGTGGCGTTCTCATATAAATCGCGAACCAGGGGAGCTAGGACGAGTTTTGGTGGGAGAGGGCCAAGGACCACAAGCTAGCGACTCTTCAAGCCTCGAGTCTCAACTCGGGATGGCAGCGTTCCTGTGAGATACCCTGGGTTCGAGCTGGATAGTTCCCTGGATGACCCAGGAACACTTCCAAAGTGGATCTTTGCAAGGGTAATTATGAGAAGCCGATAGTAGTTGTTCCCACTACTCCAAAGGGATGAAGCACCCTTGCAGGCCTTCTTGATTCGATGCAGAAACAGGGGTCCGATGAGACAACTGCGGCATCAGGGTGCCAAACCTTCCTAGCACATCCCTAGCGGTTCCTGGAGTCTGCTTTCTGGTTAAGGACACTTGGCTCCTTATGAGGTTCAGTGTGAAACTCAGTAGATCGACCTGTAATGGATGAAGAGCCCCATCTGTTATCGAAGGTTTGGTTTGCGCTCAAATCTTAGATAGCCAATTGAAGATCTGCTCTCTTGCATGCACGTCAGGCTTGGACCAATCATGGCCCACAGTGGTTCCAGTTATTCATGGCTACCAGACATACTGGCACAAGTAGTGTTGATTGGGACCAGACAGTCACAACCCTCTTCCAGGGCACTAGCACAAGTGGCATGCAGGAGCCCGCCAAAGACACTGTTTTGCAGGTCGCTGCATGCCCAAATAAGGAATACCCGGGTCTCTCTACCTGGGTGGAAGGCAAAGGGACAACATGGCCAAAAAGAACAAAAGACTTTGTGGCACAGCCATTTCTCGCCACTGGCCACAATCTTCAGCCAAATGCGGTCTGGTCCATAAAAACAAAGTAAACATACTTTAAATGTAAACTGCCACCACCAGTTCGTCCTAGGCACACTTGTACAAACACCAAAAAATCCTTACAGGGTGGCTAAGGCCATAAAAGAAAAGGACCCCTATATATGCGGTACAATAAAGTACTTGGCACATAGATAAAAAGTTACCAAGAAATGGCAACATAGTCAAAGGTTAAAGGAAACAGTTTCCCAGTACTGACAGCTTGAAGGACGTGTCAGTTTCCCCACAACAAATGAGTGAAAGCCCAGAGTAGTGTAGCTGAAGGCTGTGCTCTTCTGGTAAATGTCAGGTTAGGTAACTCAAACAAAAGCAATATGTCTGGGGGGTGGAGGGGTGTTCACACATGGAGGGAAAATTGCACATGAAGGGAAATCTTTCCTAACACTTGCCCTCCCAGGCCCAAGGACAGGGGGACTTAATAAACCCCTGGATGAGTCTCATCTTCAGATCAACTAAACATTCTGGCCAACACATCAGCATTGCTATGTTTGACACCTAGCCTGTGCTCAATGGTGAAGTCAAAACCTTGTAGGCGTATAGACCACCTAAGCAATTTTGGATTCTCTTCCTTCATTTTCATTGGCCACTTTAAGGCCTTATGGTCAGTTTGCACAATGAAGTAGGTCCCACAGAGGTAGGGCCTCAGCTTTCTTAGGGCCCACACAGAGAAACATTCTCTCTCTACAGTGGACCACCTGAGCTCTCTGTCCCTAAACTGGCAACTAAGAAATACAATCAGGTGTTCTTTGCCTTTCTCGTCTACCTGAGATAGTAAAACACCTATCCCAGTGTCGGAGGCATTTGTCTGCAAAATAAAAGCCCGTTTGTAGTCGGGGGCCCCGAGGACAGGGGCTTGGCACAGGGAGCCTTTTAAGCCATTGAAGGCCTTCTCACACGCCTCAGACCAAGAGACCTTGGGTTTCTTTGGAGTGGTGGGAGCATTCAGAGGGGCAGCTATGGTGCCATAGTTTGCCATAACATTTTGATAGTACCCAGTGAGACACAAGAAGGTCCTAGCCTGAGTTTGTGCAGTGGGGGTAAGCCAGTCTTGTACTGCTTGTACTTTACTGGGTAGAGGCTGAACCCTCCCTCCAACTACTTCATGTTCAAGGTAGTCCACATATCCTTGTCCAATCTGGCACTTGCTGGCCTTTATGGTCAAGTGGGCCTTCTGAAAAGCCTGCAATACTATTCCCAGGTGTTTTGCATGTTCTTCCCAGGCGGCACTGAAGACTGCTGTGCCACACAGATATGCTAGGAAAAATTCATCCAACTCACTTAGGACACGATTCACAAGCTTTTGAAAAGTAGCAGGCGCATTCTTTAATCCAAAGGGCATTACCCTGAACTGGTAAAGACCCTCTGGGTTTGAGAATGCGGTCTTGTCCATGGCACGTTCTGCTAGGGCTATTTACCAATACCCTGCAGCGAGGTCAAATGTGCTGAGATACATGGAGGCACCAGCTCAACAGTTCTAGGGAAGGGGTGAGCATCTGTCCTGGTGAGAATTCAGAGCCCTGTCATCCACACACATCCTCAGCTCAGAGGTACCTGCCCTTGGCACTAGAACCACAGGACTGGACCATGGACTACTAAAGGGTTCAATCACCCTACGATCTAACATCTTATTGACCTCCATCTTGATGTAAATTCTCACCTTATCAGACATCCTGTACCCCCTACTTGTGGTAGGTACACTGCCTCCTGTGTCGATTTCGTGTTTGCACCAAGGTGTCAAACCAGGAGTTAGAGGGAACAAGGAGAAGAACTGCCTAAGAAAAGTACTTACTTCCTTTAGCTGGGTAGGAGTCAGGTGAGGGGCCACATGGACACCCTCAGTGGAGCCATATGAAGGGCTACCTTGGAACAAGTCAGGCAGAGGTTCAGATTCGTCTTCCTTTCTGTCTGATACCAACAGTAGTGTTTCCATTTCAACCCTAGAGATGAAAGCCTTCAGCCTATTTATGTGGAAAACTTTGGGGATCTGGCCAGGTCTCTTAAGGTCCACTAGTTTACCTCACCGAGTTGCTCCACAACTGTGTATGGACCTGACCACTTGTCCTGTAGGGCTCTGGGCCTTATAGGATTCATAATCGGGACTTCTTGGCCTGGGGTAAAGTGAATAAGTCAAGCCTTCCGGTCATACCAAGGTTACACCAGAGCCTGACCGCCTTCAACTTATCACTGGTCTGAGCCATCAGGACCAATATTATTTAATCCCACCATATCCAACTACAGGCCGACCTCAAACATCCCCTACCCGGCAAAACTCCTGGAAACCTACATATACAAACTAACCCAAGAACATGTAGAAAAACACCACCTGCTAGACCAAGCTCAAGTCGGTTTCACACCCGCAAGAGGAACAGAAACAGCACTACTATCCATCTGGGACGACCTAAAAACGAATGCAGACTCAAAAACAACCTGAGACATTTTTCTGCTCGACCTCTCCGCAGCCGTAGGCACAGTTGGCCACGACACCCTAACCAAAAGACTAGAAGACATAGGCATAACAGACAGCACTATGCTGGACTAAATCATTCCTTGCAGACAGAACAGAAACCGTATGGATTAAACCCTTCAAATCCACCCCACGAGTTAACGACTAGAGTGCCACAAGGAACCTCACTATCACCACTGTACTTCAACATCTACCAGACCCCAGTTATCAGAATCTTCAAAAAATACAACATTATATGCTACAACTACGCAGATGATACTCAAATCATCTACAAAATCAAAGACACCCAAGCCGATCATTCAACCGTAATCGACTGTCTAAAAGAAGTCTTCAACTGGATAAATGCCAACAAACTGAAAATCAACCCAGGAAAAACAGAAATCATGATCATATCCAAAGACCAAGAGAACGAAACCGCCATCCCGTGGCCAACGGAAATGGGAACCGCACCATCACCATCTAAGGTAGTAAAAAATCTGGGAGTCCTGATGGACAACACCCTATCCTTAGAACCACAAATAAATGCTACAGTCAAGAAAGGTTTCTTCCTCCTCCACACGGCAAGAAGAATCCTACCTTTCCTCTCCTTCATGCACAAAACACTCACTATTGTCGCCCTCATCATGTCAAGAATCGACTATGCAAACAGCCTCTACCTCGGAATACCAGAATACCTCCTGAAGAAACTACAACGGATCCAAAATACAGCAGCCAGACTACTCCTCAAACTATCCCGTAGAGACCAAATTTTTTCCTGCCCTAAAAACACTACACTAGCTCCCAGTAAAACATTGCATCACCTTCAAAACAATGTGCATAACGCATAGGGCAATCTGAACAAGGAGCAGAATTCCTACAAAAGAAAATCTACAAGCCAACGAGACACCTCAGGTCAAGCAACAAAATCTGCCTGGAACTAAAACCATACCTTAAGAAAAAACTTAGAGGCACCCCCCTTCTACCACTTAGCCGCAAAAATCTGGAACAACATCCCAAAAGAAACACCAAAGATCACTTAACATTCAGAAAATTACTAAAAACCTGGCTCAACACCACAGACTCAAACTGAAAACCGAAACAGAAAGGAAAAGAATGACTGAACCGGAAAGGACACCGACAAGCTCCCAGAACCGACTGAGAAGCACCCACAGCACCTGGACGGGTGACGCCGGGAAGAGTGGAACGCAGGCGACACCCATGGAGACGGAGTCAAAAACCCCAGCCAATCCCATCCAACATCTTCACTCGCCTCTTAGTTGCTACCAGGTACCACAGTCTTGTGGAATTGTCGGGATATTGACAATCACCACACTAACAGAGTTGTGGACACCAGCAGGTGCACTAGCCATATAACTGGGAAGGGAGGACAGGTGTGGTTGTGAGGGAGGGTGGTGGAGGTGGGAGAGAGATGTGAAAGGGACCTTGAATGCCGGGCGGGCCCCAGTCAGGACAGAGGCGCAGGGTGCCCAGCACCCCGTCTGGAGAGATTACGCAAGCCCAACACGTCAATTGCTATTTCAACAGTGTACAACACTGGGTAGCTGCGATCTTATCCCACCGCTGTACACCAATTTGTTAAGATTGATTGCTAAACTCGGACGTAGTGGGCAGAAGTTTAGGAGGCCACCCTAGTTTAGTGAAACAGGGAACCTTCTGGACAAACGAGACCAATCTACGGTAGCTTGGCAGGTGGTCAAGACTAAGTCTCAGGAGGGGTGAGTGATCGGATGTCTACAATGAGCGCACACACACACACACACACACTAAAACTCCACAGATTACTCTTAGACAGTCATATATTAAAATACATTTATTCTAAGCCTTCATAATCAAAAGAATTACAGTTATGAAGAAACAATAACACACAATCATTCACTATCCAACATATATACAATTCTGCAAATAGCCTAGTACTGATGATGGGGAAAAAATAGCCATGACCTCTAACAGAAAGTGGTTAAATCAACACATCGGTTTAGGAAGTCCATCAATAATCCCTAACTTATGTAGTCCAGCCCTACGAAGAGAGGAGCCTAGCGCTCAAAGTACAGTTGCACGGTCGTGCATAAACGAAAAAGTGGGTTCTCTTCAAAGGGCTGTAGCTGCTCAGGAAGGGGCTCGAGGCGATGATGAACAAGTTCCTATTGCTAGAAGAGTCTTACCCTTGCAGATAGAGCGTGTTTCGGAGCTTGGGAACAGCTGGGGCGCGCAGGCAATCCCAGCCAAAGTGAGTATCTTTTGAGGGACACTTGTGTGTAAAAATGAATGGATGTGCCAAGGGGGCCACGTTAAGTTAGGAAAGTACTCACCGACCCTCGACACTGTCCGGACCAAACTTTGGCAGTCTAGCCCACTTCGCCTGTAGCAGTTAACCCTGCAGTTTCAGGACGCTTCGGCTCTCAGCGGCTGTGGTATGGGACGATCGTCAGTGACATTTGCTTTTTCTCAGGCCTCGAAGGAAGGATAGTTCTGGTGCGGGACAGAGGACCAGGTAGTTAAGAACTGCAGGCATTTTCAGTGATGGTCACCACAGCGGGGCAACACAGGAACCGCAAATGCTTGCGGTGTGGCACACTCTCGTAAATCGCAACCAAGACAAGCTAGGACGAATTTTAGTGGGAAAGGGCCCAGGACCACAAGCTAGCAATTCCCCAAGTCTCTAGTCTCAACTCGGGACAGCAGCGTTCCTGTGCGATACCCTGGGTTCGAGCTAGACAGTTCACTGGATCACTTCCGAAGAAGCTCTTTGCGAGGGTAAGTAGGTGAAGCCGAGAGTAGTTCCCACTACAAAAGGGCAACGCGCCCTTGTAGGCCTTCTTGGTTCGATGAAGAAACGGGTGTGACGAACCAACAGCAGTGGCAGGGTGCCAAACCTTCCTAGCACGTCACTGGTGGTTCCTTGAGTCTGCTTTCTGGTTAAGAATACTTGGCTCCTTATGAGGTTCGGTGTGAACCTCAGTAGATCGACTGGAATGGATGGAGAGCCCCTTCTCTTATACAAGTGAAAGCAGATCTGCTCTCTTGCATGCATGATATGATAGTTTATTTATATAGCGCCTATGCACTATGTGTTTCAAAGCACTTCAAGGCAAGGGAGGGAACAATGGATAATACAACATTCTTACAGGCCATGAACAGTAAGGATGTGAAATTAACTATCATACTCGGCCTGACGACATTTCAGATAGTGCAAGAGCTAAGACATATATAAGGAAGGAAGGGGGAGAGTGAGAAGGAAATGGAAACAGACAGGCTACTACCGTACTAGGCCTGACGACATTTCTGGTAGAGCTGGAGAAAAACAAAAGGTGAGGGAGAGGGGTGCAGAAAAGGAGGGGAGGAACAAAAAAAGCGGATATCGTACTAGGCCTGACAACGTTTTAGATAGCGCTGGAGGGGGGCGGGGGGAGAGACAATAAGGGGTTGGGGGAGCGACAGACAAGGTTGCTATCATACTAGGTCCAGGGACAATTCTGATAGAGTAAGTGCATAGAAGAAAGTAAGGGGAGGAGGGGAGGAGATAGGGAGAGGGGAGGGGAGGAGAGGAGAGAACAGGGAGAAAGCAGTCAAAAAGAGTGGAGAAGCAAGTGGGGAGAGCAAATACAATTGCAGAAGTCAGTAGTAACACAATGTTGCAAGCCAGGATACAAGATGAAGATGGGAACAGCATGATTCAGGGCCACCGGGAGTACAGGATGCAAAGGAAGTCCAGCATGAGAGTTGAGAAAGGGTGACGCACCGTGAATCAATGAAATCCATTAAAGTCAAATCCAGCATTGGCCACAAGACGGTGATGGTGAAACCAGAATGTACCCAGGCATGGGTCAATCACGGCCCACGGTGGTTCCAGTCATTCATGGCACCAGACATACTGGCACCAGCAGTGTGGATTGGGACCAGACAGTCCCAAACCTCTTCCTGGGCACTAGCACACGTGACATGCAGGAGCCTGCGAAAGATACGGTTTTCGCAGGAGGCTGCATGCCCAAATAAGCAATACTCGCGACCTGGGGTAAGGCAAAGGGACAAAATGACCAAAAAGACAGAACAAAAGACTGTGTGGCACAGCATTTTTGGCACTTGCCAGTCTTATGCCAAACGTGGTAAGTTCCATAAAAACGAAGTAAAACACTTTAAAAGTTAACTGCTGCCACCAGTTCATCCTAGGCACACTTGTACAAACACCAAAAAATCATTAGAGCGTGGCTAGGGCCATCCGCGGTACAGCAAAGTGCTTAGCACATAAAATGTTAGCACAAAATGGCAACATAGTTGAAGACTAAGGGAAACATGGTTTCCCAGTACTGACAGCCTGAAATCAGTTTCCCCATAACAAATGAGCAAAAGGCCAGAGGAGTGCAGCTGAAAGCTGTGCTCCACTGGTAAAGGTTAGGTTAGGTAAGCCAAACAAAAGCAAAAGGTTTGGGGGGGTTCACACTTGGAGGCAAATTGCACAAAGGCAAATCTCTCCTAAAAGTTACAGACCAATAAGTCTGAATTAAGCGCCATTTAGTACATAGCAATGTTACCCTATCGTGGTCACGAGCTCGTTTGGAAGACTGCCGCAGCAGTCTCTTGGGGTACCCCCTCCGACTCAATCTGTGCAAGATCATTTTAGCCTGTTCATGATATCCTCCCACACTAGAGCAATTTCTCCTAGCCCTCAAAAATTGTCTATATGGGATATTATTCCTAAGAGCCTGGGCATGAAAGGTCCCATAGTGCAATATGGTGTTTCTGCCTTTGTGGACCTTGGGCCCCTCTGATATCCAGATCTAAAAATTAGATCTCTTGGGAGTGGTTATGCGGAGTAAGGTGCAAATGCTAATTAAGCCCATTGTTCCAAGATAAAATCTCTTATGGATCCCCGTTTAGAATCACACACAATGAGAATGCCTTCAATATAGCGTTAAAACACTGACAGCAGATTGAAATGGATTGTTAGGAGTAAAGATGTACAACTCTTCACATGTTGCCATATAAAGGTTAGCAAAGTTTGGCGCAGTGTCCAGTGGGAACAAAACTTAATCCGGAAAAACAGAACTACCTTGTACAAAGAAAGAAAAATGAAATGAAAGCGCTAGACAGACATTTCCCTTTCTCCTTTGTTTTAGTAGTAAATTACAACTTTTCAAATGCATCATAGATTATCATGTTAAACTCATAAGAATCACATCTCTAGGTACAGTTTGTCATTTCTGTGTGGCAGAAGATGGTCGCTCTTAAAAAGAGCAGTGCTTTCTCTTTTAAAAATTGTCTAGCTGGGCAAGTTATGAAATCTGCATAGCAAATATATAGAATGCAAAAACGAGAGAGATTTTTTCCATGTATACAAAATTATCTAAGCATGTGCCGTAGAGTATTTTTCTCTTTTTGGTTGGGGCCTCAGTGGCAATTTTGGGTGTATTTACTTATAGTCTCAATGTGTGAGATTCACAGGTTTAGTCTTTGTAGAAAGTTAATAGTAGCTAAGTTTAAATAGATATGTTGTACATTAACAATCATGATCCACATTTGGTGGGGTACTAAAGTGGGGAAACTTTTAGGTAGGGATAATATGGGTTTCCAGAATAAACCTTCCAAATACTCCCAGTCTTGATGGTTTTCAGGGAATTTTGATTGGGCACCATATGTTAATGCAGGTGTAACTCTTTGTAGTATGTTATTGGAGGGAGATCAGAGACTGTTTTCGATAGATTAACTTGGCTTGTGAGCATAATGATTGCATTGTAGGTTTCATCGAGTTTGTAGGGTATATCGGATCTGTTGTCATTGATATTCAGCCACAGGTATTTAGACTCATGAATGATGGCAAGGGAGTTTGTTCCTATGCACCACACAAGCTTGGAGGTTTTGTTTTTCCCTATGATGCTCTGCATTTTCAGAATGTTAGATTTGTCGGTGTTGATTGATAGCTTATTCTCCAATGCCTAGTTCTGTACTACGTAAAGTTGTCTCTGGAGGCCATTGGGTGTTTGGCCAGCCTGGATAAGATTGTTCGCATAGAGAAGCCATGCTATTGGGTGAGGTCCTAGTTTCGGGGGGGGAAAGCTCTGACACTTCCTAGTTGTTTATGGATGTTACTAATGTAAATATTGAAAAGACTGGATGCAAGAATGCATCCTTGTTTGAGCCCTCGATATGTGATGGAGCAGGATAGTGGCCCTTCTTGGCTCAATTTAACTCAGATGGACGCATCAGTGTAGAATTGTTGTAGTAAATTCAAGATATATTGTGGGCAACTTGCGGTTAATTTTTGCCATAACGGTGTGGGAGATCAAATCGCAAACTTGCTTAAAGTCTATAAAGGCAAATTATATTGGTTGTTTAGAAGTGATAGCTTGCTTTTTTAATGTGGATATTATCGATAGGTTGGCAGTTGTGCCTAGTCTACTGACAAATCTTGATTGATGAGGGCCCAACATATTTGCTGACTTCACCCATTTACATAGATCTCCGAGTACTAGTCAAGCATAGATTCTCCCTGGGGAATCAAAGAGGGCAAGGGGTCTGTAATTTGTGGGTATGTTTCCATCACCTTTTTGGAATATAGGAAGGAGTATTAATTGTTGCCATGAGGATGGAATAGTGCCCGTTTATGTGATTGATATATGGCATATAAGATGGCACACCATTACTTTGGATGAGATTTCATAGTTGCATTTGAGAGC
This sequence comes from Ambystoma mexicanum, assembly GCF_040938575.1. Lineage (NCBI taxonomy): Eukaryota > Metazoa > Chordata > Amphibia > Caudata > Ambystomatidae > Ambystoma > Ambystoma mexicanum. The sequence continues at coordinate 1,657,489,604 of NC_090929.1, forward strand.
ACGTCAGGCCCAGGCGCTCTTGAGAAGCTCTGTTTTTTAATTTGCATAAGGATGTCTGTGATCTCCATTTTCAAAGAATCTATGTTATTAGTATGCGGTCTCGCAAGCTTGGTGGTGAAAGAAGGATCCGCAAATAGGGTGATGAAATGATCTACCCACACTCGTTTGCCTATCACGTTTAATAAGAGCGATGGGGTTCCAGTATTGGCTCCAGCTTTTAGAAGGTTCCAGATTTGTGCACCGGATTTCGATGTTAAAGCCAGGAGCATTTTTTATATCTAGTGCAAATCTTGGCAGCCTTTCTTTTGTGATCTAAAAGGAAGCAGGCTTGAATATTTTTAGTACTCTACTCATTTTCACTTTTCTGTTCCCGATCTCAGGATCATATATGTGCTTTTGCAAATAATCAGGACGAGGTCAGAGTCGAGGTTTCTCATGGAATAGAGAAAGGAAGCGATTATACAGAGGATGTGATGTTGATAAATAATTTCTCTCAGAAGCTGGACAGTCATCAAGCAATTTGTCAAGTAAATAATTTAATTTTGTCATGGTCCATTTGATTCCATTTCTCCCTTCAGATAATTGCAACATAATTTTGTAATATTGTCACGAGGGGCAGGTTATTTGCGTCCAAACTGTTTGTAGTATGTTGTGGTCGCTATCTACGGTGGAGATGATTGTGAAGCGCTCCACACAATTTATTGCTGGAGTAGACATGAAGACATAGTCCTCATTATGGGTCCAGCGGTAACCATGCCGGTGATAACGGCAGGTTGCTTCCGGATCGGTAATGATTTACTGGCACCTGACTTCTCAGTAACATCGGGGGATTACAACCCCGGCAGGCCGAAAAGTCAGGCGCAGGTAAAATGTACGTCCCCATTCTCAGAGTCCTATTGGACTCTATGGGAGTGGGGACCACGGAAGCATCAGTGCTTCTGTGAAACTCTGTGGGCGGGGGCCGTTTCCGTCCGGAAGGTCCGAATTGCTGGACAGGATGGCACTTGCCCACAGAGTTGTGTGCCGGTCTGGAAACAGTGCCGGTAAGCTTACCGGCACTGTTGTTTCCGGACCAGCACACTTATGAGACCCTTAGTCTATTATTGCAGTAGATTGGTTTCTCTTCCAAGTGGGGCCAAGAGGTGTATTGCCTTCAATAGTTCCATTGAGGAGTGTAACATTTCTTTCAACCATCAGGTTCCACCAGGAGGCTTTCGGGGTTAACCGCAAGTCATTCGGGGCGGTGCATCTTATATTGAAGTCTCCTACAATTAGAGTGGTGTGAAAGTTTGGTTCACTTGCGATTATATCCAGCATCTGTATTACATGTCCGGAAAACACCTCAGACAAAATACCAAAATTCCAATATAGATTAAGAACAGCGGTGTAGAGGATTTGCAAATTCTAGTTTCAAAAATTGGACACAGGAATGGGTGGAAGCCACAATGTTAATTTTCCGCAAGAGTCTAGTCTAAGTGCCGCCAGGAAGCCAGCTATAGGTCTGCCTTTGGTTTGTTTGATGGCAGGTACCCAGTCATTAGAAGTTTAAATCCTCTGGTGTTCCACACCACCATCTTCAGTGAATGGACAGAGGCAGTAGCCTGGCATCATTCAATTCTTCTATGGTTAGTATCCTTGATAGCTTTTTAGAGCCAGGACCATTTTGTTTCTTGTGGGGAGTGACGATTCCTTTCGAAGACTTCTTAACATTTGAGATGCCCTCTGGAGCCTTCTCAATTTAGAACTTATTGTTTGGACTTTGCATGTTTAAACAAGGGCTCTCTGTCAGTGGGTGATATAGGTGGATATCTTTCTCTTGTAATGGTATGCGATTTTTTGACAGCTAGTGTAAAGCCCTGTTTGTATAGGGTATCTTTTGCATTCCATATTGTTTCTTTTACGTAGATGGGACCGTATGAGTTACAGTATCCATCTTTGGAATATTGCTAATGTGGAGGGATTCAATATCTTGGGTCTCAATAATATTTAGTGTAGGGATTTTTTTTAAAGAGAGTGAATAGCGTAGTTCGATTGGGTTAAGGACCTCTGCTATGCCCATCTCTCATGGTCAGGGTTAGCTTGTCTGCTTGTTTCAGACTGGTTTCCCTGGTTCTGGTCTTCTCTAGCTCCGGTGTTAAGGCTGTGGTTTGTTGTTCAGCCTAGATGGAGTGCAGACACCCTTTAGTTTGTAACAGTGGCAATTTCCTTGTATGCGATGGAATGGTACTGGATGTTACTTTAGTGGTTTCAAAGGTGCGCAGTTTTTTTGTTCTAATGTTGGAAATAAGTCATTTTTTTCCGAGCTTGGTTCACACGTAAGGGCTTTTGTTATGTCATGGTAAATCTGAGAATGCAAAGGATCTTCGCTTTCTCCATCTTGGGGTAGTGAGGTGATTGAATAGGTTGAGAAATTGATCATTTCAGTATCAATTTTTTCATCTAGTGCTATGGTTTTCTCAGCAGGAGGACTGTTATTTGGATTTCGTACATCTGATTTTAGATTTCTTGGGTCAGGTTTTGTTTTTGCAAGGGTGAGATACATTTGGTCTTCTGAATTAGGGGGAGATCGTCACGACGGGGTAGTCAAGGCACAGACACATTTTTTGTATCTCATGTTGGTGTTTTTATTTTTCCCCAATCGACTGATTTTTTTTTCCCCCTATTGCAATGTTTGCTCGCTTAGATTTTTTCTTACACTTTTGGTGTTCAATACTTCAAATACAGGCTCTTGTGTATGTTCAACTTCTACAATGCTAGTTTCGCCTGCAGGATTACATAATAGTTTGTCAGTCTCTTCAACAGATATCGCAGTTGGTGCCAAACCTACCCTGTGGGTCGTTGAGGGCTGCAAGAACACTAAGGGCGGAGCCTCAGGAGTTATTGAGACATATGCAATGTTGCGATAGGCCCATTTTGCTGATTTAATTCTACGGTTATGCAATCGATTTTAGAAGATAAGGTGTTCAATAGGGGAATATGTAGGTCTGATCATTTTTCCAACGTTTCATAGATTTTGGTTAGGCTATAGTGAGTCATTCATAGCTGCTAATGTTCATTCATATGCGGGAATGTGTCGTTTTTTCAGGCCAAACAGTCTCAAGGTAGGTTTGACGAAAGACACAGCTGAAGACGCCGACGAGTTGAGAATTCGGATACAGAATAGGTGACTGAGAAAGGTTTGACATATGCATGTAGGGCGATCCAAGTTGTGTTTCTAATATTGTGTGCATCATAGCTTGTTCTTGCAGTGCATGTTTATTTAGTGCAACATGTGATATTTGTTGGATTAGCACCTGTGCTTCATAGTTTTAGTATAGTCGCATTTTGCCGATTTAGATCCACGGCTATGCAATCAATGTCTGTTCCGCTCTTTCTTCGGTTGGCAATGGTTTCTTGAGGAGTTTCCGCTCCAGATTTGTTAATGGCACTTTGAGTATTTGTGAATACAAGGCAGGTATTCCTGAGTTGTCAGTTATATGGACTGTAACTTCGGTCATTGTCGGAGGTAACAAAAGTTCTGTTTCGGGTTTCCTGCATGTGGCCTCAAGAGTTCAACTATTTGAGGAGCAAACTTGCGTTGGACAAGCTAATAGATCTGCATGAGATATGTAGTCAAGTGTTCATAATGTGGCGACAATCATCGGTAGCATATGCTTGGTGTTCAAAGGTCGCAGGTTGGCTATTGCTCCCTTCAGGTTGTTTGGTTGTGGATAGGATGGAAGTGTCTGGATTGTAAGGGTGGGTCTTCCATGATTGGTTCTTTGGGCGGTCAAAAATGCCTCATGCCAGCTCTTACTGATTCGGATCACTGTCCTTTTGACGTTTTATTTTTACGTCTTATTTAATTCTTCGGATTCCACAACTGATGGTGTTACAGAGTGTGAGATTCCAGCCAGTTTGTCGGCATGAAGCAGCATAGCCGGTTTCAAGGTATAACGCGCAGGATGGTTTGGATAAGGGAGGGCAAAAAGAGCAGAGATTTGTAGTTGGATGAGGAAATGCAAGCGCGAGCGCTGTCAGCTGATCAACAGAACAGCTCTCACAAAGAACTCCCACGGAGTTTGGGCAGGCTCTAAATAAAGTGACTTTAGTTAGAGTTTAATAGCTATTTTGAAAATATGTTTTCAATGTCTGTGGAAGCAAGGCTGAGCGTACCTAAGTCAGATGATTGTTGTCACAGAAAGTGCAGCTCAGCCGATGGCGGCAATCCAGTAAATCGGCAGAGGGAAGCAAGTCATTCAAGCAGAACCGCACTTGCAAAGCACTCCCACAATGCATGTGCGTGCTCAGAGGTATTTAGTGCTTCTGGGAGATGAGGACGGAGCTTCGACAGGCTCGAAGTCAGATTATTTTTGTCACGGAAAGTGCAGCTCCGCTGATGGCAGCAATCCAGTAAATCGGCAGAGGGAAGCGAGGCAGTCAGTCCAGCAGAACAGCACTCCCACAATGCGAAACAGACGTCTCCCAATGCAAAGGATTGCCAAGAGCTTTAAAAAGCGTTTGCAGAAATCTATGGATGGCTCCTCAGGTTATTCATAGAAGAATCCCAATGGGGCATCCATATTAGCTCAACTTGTTGGTCTTACCAGAGTGTGCCCAAAAGAGCATGAGATCTCATTTCAGTTGCCATGGATCATCGATTAGGGGTGTAGGTGAACAACCCTGGGAAAGACTGTCCGTCAGACTCAAAGGAGTGGGTGGAGCACAGGAGCAAGACAGGGAGAGATTAAGGATGTAAGAAAAATGAGATGAAAATAAGAAGTGGTTAGCAAGTGAAAATGGGAGAAAGAAAATACTATGAGTGGGATGACTTGCAAGAAAGTAAAACAAGAGGATGAAGTAAACAGATAAAGAGCTAAGTAACAGAAAAGGGGAAGAGATTAAAAACAGGAAGAGAAGGGAAAGAGGGATAGACCAGGGCGTAGAAAGAAGGAACGAATGTAAGAAATCTAAGTCATGAAAGAGAATAGAAAACAGATGAAAGGTGAAAAAGAAGACCGGAAAGAAAGACCAGTACAGGTAAACAAAAGAGCATGTATAAAAAAAAAGAACCAAAAGAAAGGGAGAGGGAACGAAAGTGAATAGAATTCAAGAAAGCAGGGGGGAAAAAGGGCCAAGAAAGCAAGTAAAGAAGGCTGTAGATCTGCAGAGAAGACCTCCACCGATATGAGGCCAAATAAGGTGAAAGTGGGGCTAGGAGAAGCAGAAAAAGACGACTGAGGAGTCCAAGGTGGTGGACCTCTAGATGTAAGAAGCATCCGTGTGTGGTGTCCAATGGTCCTCTATCAGCTTTTCCTTTGAGCCCCTTTTCTTCACAGTACCGCCGGTAGCAACAACAAAAAAAATCTGGGGCTGAAACACAGATCACCATATCCCAGACCCGACACTTATCCTACTTGGCCACAAAAGCACTTGAAATGTTTCGCTTTGCCACGCAACTCTGTTTGGTCTCAGGGCTACAGGAGGGGGTTGGCGGCTCTTATTGAGAAACAAAAAGGAGCGGGGGAGCAGTTCGATCATAGCTTTTGATGCACCTGCCGGTCCTTTTAAAATAAAGGAAAGGAGAGGGGGCGCAGCAAAAGGCATGATAGAAATGCACCAGCCACTAGTGCTAATCCCCCAGTACCTGTCCAAGCTGAGAGAACAGCAATGTCCAGGTCCACCTGGCCATACTTCGCTAAAGTTCTCTTGCTTAAAGCCCCGGGCTTTGCCAGTTTGCCCAGGCTTGGAGAGTGGCGGGAGGCGTCCCTTCTTCCACAGGGACTAAGAGCTCTGTTCAGGAACATTTCCAAGAAACAAACGCCCACGCTTATAGGGGGTGGGGGGCGAGCGGGAGCTGAGCAATCGCCAGCTAAGGCAGGCATGAGAAACAGCCAATTAGGCAAGAAAAGAGACAAGCAAGTGCCATATCACACCATGCACAAATGGGAGGAGATTGCGACACAGAAAAACAAGGCGTCCAAGGGTGGAGGGGCTACATGTAACTCGGTACATTCTTGCTGAGGAGGGCACCCTGCATCTAGAAAAGGTGGGTAGGGGTTCAGGCAGACTAGCTTTGCAACTGATGCCTGAAATAACAGCCCCCAAACCAAACAACCCCATAACCCAGCCAGCCCATGGTCAACGCAGAGCCATCAGTCAATGTGCTAACACTTCAGGCGGGCACTGGAGTGCATCGGAGCTTTACCACAGAACAGAGGTGGAGAGACACTCCCTTCTTGAACTGTGGGGCCAAGTGCAGGTTTAAGGCTACCAGGCAAATTGCCTCAGTCAGACCTGAAACTTCCTGCAGGGTGTCATTTGGCACCGAGGTTTTGAACTACAACTCCCATCCACCCCAGCCCCCATTCAATGGTGAAGACTCATGGGTGTCTCTGACCCACACACAGCTTTGCAATGCATGTCAAACCTGGTCCACAGCACCCCACCATTGGTGCATTTCTTGAAGTGATACAACCATTGTTCCTCCATGTCTGCACTAAGGCAATATGTTGCACACTCCCAGAACCATGCCAAGTTTGAGATGGTTTGGCTCGCAAGTGCATTGTCAATTACAGATATTAGCATTACCCAACTAAATTGTGCACATTTAATCAACCGCACTGTAGCAGTAGTAGATTTACTATGCGCACAATTATTACCAGTAAACAACCACTTCCAAGGCGCCACACAAACATAATATAATAATGAAACATTACGGGACATTCAACAGAGTTCCTGGAGCACCAAATATCCCCATTATTTATGGTGCACGTAAAGACCAAATATGTTGCTTAAACCCACGCTGTGTAGTATTGTTTCTGATTGCAATTGGTAAATTATCACAGTCGGCAAACCTTTGCCTGCAAACGATACTCACCTCTAACAGATACAGGGATGTCATTGAGGGGTCGCCAAAAGTCGCAACTGCGACCTCTGATGACTCGCTTGCGACCTCTTAAAAGAAATGTAACGTTTTTTTTTTGTAATGCAAGCTTCTGGCCCATGGTCAGCACCATGTGGCTCTTTACTTTTGGAGTGGCTGGCTTTCTTGTTCAGGCCCCTTAAAAAAAGAAAAATAAGAACAGGAGTGCCACAAGTCTAACACTTTCAGCACTGACCCTAAATAACAAAGAATAGGAATACCAAATAATGCGTCTTTCTGGAATTCTATACAATAATTGCTAGACTCATTAAAGGTTTATTTCAGGCACACTTCAGGGGGTGAGTCACTGATTTAATCTGTTCTTAAAGACCTCAAATCATCCTTTCATCCTTCTGAGGTCGATAAATGAGTACCAACAGGTTGGGTGATATTGGGTGTATATTTTTTCTATGTAAAGCGCTTAAGCTTAAGTGCCATCTAATAACACATCATTATCGTTTGGTCATGGACGTCTGCTTGCATTCACAGTAATTTGGTAATATGGGCCTATACACACTGATCTTTACAATACTTATGACGATCCATTCTTGTATGAAATGTACATCACAGTGATATCGTAACCATATTTTTTGTAGTGTACAATGCTATGTGATGCCACTTCCTGTTTTGTTAACGGGTGAAAAGTCGTGTTCCATCACTTCCTGCGATATCACTTTGGGGTGGGGTCAAATGACATCACTTCCTGTGATGTCATCAGGGGGTCAAGGGTCGTGTGATGTCACTTCTGCTACTCCTGGCATTTTGGTGAAATGACGTCCCTGAACAGATACTTAATGCTTGATCTAAGCAAACGTGTTTAGCAGATAGGGCTGTGCGCCAAGTACGATCAATACACAAGCACAAAAACACCCTAACTCATGCAGTGCACGATTTGGAACTGTTTGAAATTTGGCAATCAGCTTCTTTGAAATGCCAAGGTAGAAAGACCAGTACTACTGCACTCTGGAAAGAGCCACTGCGGGGCTAGGATTTTACAGTGGCCTACGTCTAGTAGCTGACTGCACCGAATGATATGGCACAGGTGTAAGTGGGAACATTTGACTACTGCATCCATGTGCGAGCAAGGGATTATAATCCAAGCAGGACACTACGGTTCCTTGAGGCATGGCATTCCAAAGTTGGAAGGCCAAAGGGAAGGATGGAGGACACAGCTGAGATACCCAGAGGAAGGACTTCTGTCTTCTCCATCTAACCGCATCCACTGCTGAACTGCACCCATACAGTCCACTACCGCCCCTCTCCTATTTCCACCTCCATGTGGTTCGGTCATGATCTGGGTGTCATCTGCATACAGTTGACAATATGCTTCTCTAGGACCTGGGCTAGAGGAAACACACTGACTTTAAAGAGGAGCAGGGACAAAGCACAGCCCTGTGGCACACTGCAGGGCAGGAAACTACTAGAAGAGAGGGCGTTTCCCCAACTGCACCCTCTACCCCCTGTCAATCAAATAGTCCAGCCAGATCGAAGCAGCTCCCACAACGTGCATAACGCTCTTAAAACGATGAATTAAGATCTTCTGATATACAGTGTCGAACACTCCCATATGCATAGAACCTTTGTCTCCATGCAATACCATGGGCGGAAGCCAGATTGAGCCAGGAAAAATCCCCTTTCATGAAAGCTGCACTTTGGCACCTCCCCCCAACCATGATTTTACTCAGGAAGAGAAGATTAGATATATGCCTAAAACCTGCCGTATCAGCAGAGTCCAAGTGGCCTTTTTCATCAAAGGTGAGACGTGTCTCTTTTTCAGTTCAGATGAAACAATACCTCTCAGGAATGAGGCATTGATTAGATTTGCCACATCTGCCCGCAAACCAAAATGCTTTTTTATACATTTGAGTGGCACAGGGTGCAAGGAAGAGCAAGTGGCTTTCAGTCTTTCCATCATTCCTGCATCTGAACTAGAACCGAGTAGTTCGAGAAGTTGCGTCCTTGACGCTAGCATAAACCCTTTGTTCATCTGCTTTTGCTTTAGGTCAGTTCGCACAGCGAGCTGACCGTATGTTCTGACATATGTGCACAGCCTGCTGACACAGGTTCAGATCCCAGCAGGGTCAACTCAGCCTTTCATCCTTCCGAGGTCGATAAATGGAGTACCACACACGGAGATAATCAACTGTTATTTTCAGCATTAGATACCGCTGGTTTCTAGAAACTACAAGGTTATCTAGAAAAAAGAAAGCAAGTTCTTTACACAGCGTGTGTGTGAATAATATTAAACACTTCTTCTACTAAAGTGGTCATTTCTTGGCAAATCTGAAAACACCTCTGAGCTGCTGTTGTAGGCCCCCTCAATTCTCAGAGTAATACGTTTAGTTGGTTTACTGTATAGCCTTCCTACCTTAAAAGATGTATTTTTTTGCATTTGTTGCAGCACGCTCAACCCTTGTAGGCGCTAGCTACATTGTAGCTTGCATTAGCTTATATTTTGTCTCACAAACTAGAAAACACGACGGGGAGGGAGGGGTTCATGATGTCTTAAGAGTCTTAGCTCGAGGAGCAGCGAGGTGGGGGAGACAGGTATCTGAATGCCTTAGTTAGCTCAGGGGATCTTTAGGCGAAAAGCAACGTTTTTAGTTTTTTTTCTGAAGGTCCAGTAGGTGAGTTTCTTTCTCAGGGTGATGGGGAGACTGTTCCAGAGCTTGGCGGCCATGACAGGAAAGCTCTGTCCTCCTGCGGGCTTTTTGAAGAAGGTGGGCACTCTGAGGAGATGCTTGTTTGCGGATATTAGAAAGGGGGGGGGCTGGGGCGGTGTTTCTCCAACCGTTGATAGGTAGGCCGGGGAAATGTTTGTGGTGCACCTGTGTATGGTGGAGGGTTTTTAATGTAATCCTTTCAGGGATCGGGAGCCAGTGGGCGTCTTTCCTGACCTTTGGACAAACCTAGTGCTGCTCAGGGGGCATTATTTTGGATGGTTTGCAGCTTGCACAAGTTGCATTCGGAAGTTCCTACAAAGATAGCGTTACAGTAATCCAATTTGGCTCTGGTGATGGCTCTGGTGAGTCGGTTAGTTGTGGTTAGGAATTGCTTGCTGGCGTTCAATAGTTCTGCAGTGTAGACTGCAAAGGGAGCAATGGCGTTGACCTGGCGAGAGAGGTCAAGGGTGGTGTCTATGTAGATGCCTAGGGTTTTGGCTGCAGAAGACGTTTGGATCCGGTTGCAGTCAATGCCAAAAGCTTTGTAAGCTGGGTCAGTGCTGCAGAGGATGGAGTTCAAGCCTACAATGCGGATCTCCATTTTGTCGTCGTTGAGGCATAACTGATTGGTTGCCATCTAGTTTTGGAAAATGTCAAACTGAGTTGATGGTTGTGGCGTCAAAGTGATATGAACCAGAGAGGGGGAGGAGGATTTGGGTGTCGTCTGAATAACTTGTGTATGATATGCCGAGGGCATCTAGATTATCAAAGAGGGGTTTGGTATAAATGTTGTATAGGGTTGGGGAGATGCAGGACTCTTGTGGGACTCCACACGTTACTGAGTCGGTGGGGCAGCATGGTCGTCCAGGAGCGGTCTACTAGAAAAGATCTGATCCAGTCTGCTGGGGAGAAGTTAGCTGTTGTGGTGAGGTGGTTGCAAAGTGTCTGGTGGTCAACAAGGTCGAATGCTGCTGATATGTCCAGCATGAGGAGCAGGGTGAGTTTGCCTGAGTCTTTTATATCGTCTAGCTGTTCTTTTAGGTCCCATAAGGCGGTTTAGGTTCTGTGCCTTAGACGGAAGCCTGATTGGCGGATGCTCAGGATGTGTTTGTCCTGAAGGTGTTGTTGGACCTGGATATAAGCTGCAGGGTCGAGGATTTGAAGGATGAATGGTACGGTGGTGATGGGGGGAGGAGGAGGTGTCAGGGGGTAGTAGTAGGGATGGAGGGGTCAAAGGAGTGTTTTTTTTTTTTTTTAAGAAGCAGGAGGATTCAGGCTTCTTTCAGGACAGTTGGCATAGTATTTGTTGCGAAGGAGGAATTGATAGATGTGATGATGGGTGTAAGTGTCTCGGAACCGTCTTTAATGATAGGGGCCTGACAGGCATCTCCTTTTTATCAGGAGGGTTTGAGGCCTTTGATTAGGTTAGTGACTTTGGGTTCCAATACTGGGCGAAAGTCAAAATGGGGGATGGGTCGTATGGTAGGAGTGGGGGCAAGGAGGTAAGCTGGCGATTTGGCGAGGATGGCCAGTTGCTTGGCGCAGATTTGCGCGTGGAGAGGCGCAATTTTCCCCGTGAGGGCTTCTTGTAACTTGGTGCACCATGTGTAGTCTATGATGAGGTCTGAGGGAGGGGAGAATGGCAACTCGAGTTCGCGTAGGATCGTGAAGAGTACGCAGGTGTTTGATTGTGCGTTGTTTATTCTGACATTGTAGGTGTGGGCTTTGGCGGTGTGAATTGCTTTTTTGTACTCTTTGGCTAGAGAGGAATACAGGGCTTTAGAAATGGAGGCATGGTCGTTTTTCCACGCCGATTCTTTGGCACGTTTCTGGGCGCGGAAGGCATGGAGCTCGGGGGTGAACCAGGCACTCTTTTTTAAAGCTTGTTTGGCTTTACGCTTTGGGGCTAGAGTGTCGACAGCGAGAGCAATGGTGTTGTACAATTTCACCAGGGACTCTGGGTTCTTGTCCGTGTTGGAGGGGATTATGACGGCCGATGGGAATGAGGTGGTCCTTCTTAAGGTTTGTGGTGCAACGGGCTAAGGCTTCAGGTTTCATAAGGTGATGGGGGACTGGGCCTCTTGTTGACGGGGAGGTTGAATCTGATGGTGTGGTGGTCAGACCCTGGGAAGGTAGTGGTGGTGAGGCTGGACACGTTGCAGTTAATGTCGGCAATCTAGTTGAGCCATGGATGTGGGTAGGTTCAATGGTTCGCTGGGCACAACCGATGTGATTGAGGGTAATGGCTAAGCTTTTAGCATGTGGATCTGTGGGGTCATTGAGACCACGGTTGCAGTCTCCAAGGATTAGGATTTGTGAGCTGGGCTTGATGGTGGGGTTGATTATAAACATGAGGACTTCCTCAAAGGAGACGATGGGGCCTGGTGGGCAGTAGATAAAATGGAGGTTGATCGTGTTGGTGGGTGAGAAACTGAGTTTGGTGGACAGCATTTCGCAATTTGGGATTGGGCTCGAGTTGGTGGCCCTAATGGAGATGGTGTTTCTGTAGATGAGAGCGATTCCTCCGCCTCGGATGTAGGTTCTGTCATTTGCACATGATGGCGTATCCTGGGGAGATAGCGATGGAAAGAGCAGGGCCTGCTGCAGGGTGGAGCCAAGTCTTGCATATGGCAAGCAGGACGAGATCATTGGAGGTGAGGCGGTTGTGGATCTCGGGGGCGTACACAGGTACTGATCAGGGCGCATTTCAGTGGCTTGTTAGGAGAGGCCGCTGGGGGTGAGCAAATGCAATGTTTTGGGGATGCGGGGGTAGAGGGTGAGGTGCTTAAACGGAGGAGCTTGTTTCTGGATTGGATGGAGAGCGGGGCTGAAGGAGGGGGCATGGGCTGATTGTGGGTACAGGGTCATCTGGTGCAGAGCTGGCCAGGTGGAGGGCCAGATAGAGGGCCAAGTGCGTAAACGAAGGAGCTTGTTTCTCGATCGGATGGAGAGTGGCGCTGAGGGGGGTGATGTGGGCGGATTGTGGGTAGGTGGTCTTCTGGTGCAGAGCTGGAGGCGCCGATTTCTGGTTGATATCAGGGGAGGTTTTTTTTTCTTAAAATTCATAGGCGCTTCTCGATCCCCCCCCCTCCCCCACCCCTCCGGAAATACTTAGAACGATTGCCGAGGGCTTGGACTCCATTGTGGAATCACCCTGATGGAAATGCTGCGTATTGTGCTGGGGTCCAGCGAGGTGTTTTAATGCAGCGAGACGCTTATAGAGTAAGGGGCCCTAACTATTGAACTATCACTCTTCATACCCCTCCAGCAGCACCAAGGAGTGATACCTGCCACGGGACAGGGGTCCGCACAGACACCAAGGAGAGGCAGGGAGAGGCAGGACAACAATGGTGGTGCAACAAAGTACAGCGGTACAAGATGGCAGTTCAGGGCGAACCGGGGCACCTGTGGGCAAGTTCTGCCAAACACTGCAGCAGTCACAGGGCAGCAGTTAGGCAATCAGTGGTATACAGCACCCAGCGCAGGCAAGTTGAGTGAGGGCGGGGGGGGGGCCCACTTTCCAATGCAGATACACTCCTGCAGCAGAGAGAGAGTAACGATGCGTGCTGAGGAGTCGGTAGGCAAGAGGGCTCCAACTATCCTTTCTGCAGCAAAATGTCCAGAAATGTATCACAACACTTAGATGCTGCAGACCATTACACTAATACAGAAAGACTTGACATGGTTACTCTTCTAGTGAGAAAATGAGCTAGTAAATCCTGGGCGAAACATGCTGTGCACACTTGAGATGGAATGGGACTCTGCACCAAAGAACCGTTAAAATCCCAAGAAACGCTTTTAGGTGTCAGGAGCGAGGGGGGGCTGCATCAAAGGATGAGCGACCGCAGCCCCCCCACCTTATAAGCACTCCCCAGGCCCGAGACCTGATGTGTCGGACCCAGGCGACGCCTACTTCCTCCTCCCGTGGAAGGAGGCGGCGGGGTGTGTTGTGGCCCCTGGCCCCGTGCTTTAAGTGGGCCGGGCAAGCATTGTTGTCCTGCCTCTCCCTGCCTCTCCTTGGTGTCTGTGCGGACCCCTGTCCCGTGGCAGGTATCACTCCTTGGTGCTGCTGGAGGGGTATGAAGAGTGATAGTCTCCAAAAAGTGAGGTCCCACTATTCACAGCAGGTCATGGTCCCGCCGCAACGGGAGATGAGCCTGCCATCATCAAGTCAGGCAGCTGTGACTGACAGAAGTGCAGGGAAGTCATAGCTTCACTCAAACTAGTTTGCGAGAAGCTGCGGGTGGCTGGCCCTTGTGTTAGTCACAGCTCAGGAAACGCACAGCGTCCCCATCATTAATACCCTTTTGTCTCCACTCCCTGTTGTGCCATTTACAGCTTAAGGCTGAGAGTAAGAATTCCATTTCAGCCATGCACTGTAACAGACACAACAGGAGTGGAGACAAAAAAGGGTGTTAATGTTTGACCCATTAAACCCATTGCAGAGACATTAGCTTCTGAAAGCCTTCACACTTCAGGGGGAAAGACCATAACCTCCCAGCCATCACCTCTTTCCTTTTACAAATGACCTGGTGTAGCCAGGTTGGTGATGACATACTCGATGCCTTTGTAAGTTCCAAGTCGTCTGGAAACAGCTGTGGGGCTACACTCCTGTATACTGTAGCATTACATAGCACTGTCACCATTTACTACACCAGGACTTTTCTGCAAATAAGAGTGCAATTAAATGATTTGCCCAGGACCACACGTTTTGGTTGTACCAGCAGTGTTGCAGTATCCGCTTAGTTATGTAGACAAGGCCACCTCTGTTCATTTTTACATGCTCTTCTTTAGGCCATGCCTTCAAGTGTTAGGCCACGCCACCAAATGAGGGCCGCCCCCCCCTCAATTTCTTACCCCACTTATAGCACTGGTTGGCCCCCTAGCACCCTCTGCAGGAGCCGGGCCAGCCTCTCATCCATTTAAAAAAGGCTCCAATAATGTCATGCCCCCCCCTTACCCCAGAAGCTGCAGGTAGAGACCACTTCACTTCCAGAATGCTAAGGCTAACGTTTAAGTCCACTGAGCTTCATATACAGGTGGTCGGCCTCCGTGAAATTTCGGTCACATGTCTGTTAATGCTGCAAAGGGGTCCTCAACCAGGTTTGCCGCTCCGACGCAGGCTCTCCCTCCAGCAACAGAGTGATCGAGAGATATCCCACTCCGCAGCTGCTCTAACCCAGACCGCTCCAACAGCGAACCTCCGCTTTTCTGCCTTGCACGAAGACCCCAGGCCTTAAACAGCAAGGCAGATCCATGGTCTCAGGCCACCTAGAGAGCTTTGGGGGGAGGGGGGGAGGAGCTTAAAATATTCCCCGGCACATCACACTCCTTTACCCACGGTGTAAAGGCCACACAAAAAGATAATGTATGCATGCTTGTTTATGCGAGCTGGAACAAGGATGTTGCCAGCGTCCAAACTGGCAGCCATGTCTTAAACTACAAAATGCAAAGTCAACCAGCACTTATTGGCATGCACTTTATGAGGTCAGACTTTAGCCGGGCATAGGAGACTGATTTCCAATGTCTCCTCCATCTGAACTTTTATCCTGTGTTTTCTACACTCATTGGCATGAAACATTTTTGCTCACAAACAAACTGCCAGTTAAAATGTACAAATGAATGCTTTACTTGTCATGCCTTTTACTTTCACATTGATGTCATAGTGAATGTTTAACTATGCGTCTGTGTTCCACAACACACATTATAGATTGTCATATATAAAAAATGTACTAAAATGCTTTGCACAAAGAAAATAAGCATCAGCTAATCAATAAAAAGCTGCAATTGTGTATAAAAAAAATTGGAATTTTGTACATGAATACATTAGAGATACCTGTTTGACAGCAGCAAGTATGCTGTTTCCTTCAACAGTTGCCCAAACTGCACGGGCACCCATAAGGGTCTAAAACCAGTGTGCACTGAACTCACCCTGAGCATCCCTAAGATCCATAGAGGGTAGGACAACCCCCCCTTTTTATAGATGCACTTTATGCTCAACACCATCCTAAAACCTATGCAGTCCTGGATGAGAGCAATAGAGCTGATCAGCTCTTTGGACTGTATGAGATGCCATTTACAAACAGCACACTTAGGCCGATTAGTTTTGTTTGGTGACAACTTTCCGCCCTATAGTACAGGGGAAAAAGAGATAAGGGAATGATCTGACCACCCGTCAACTGCAAGCATAACATTAAAATCGAAACTAGATCTAATGAGCGACTACATATGCAGAGCCTGCAGTATGCGGTCACAAAACCTAGTAACTAATACATTTACAAACACCCCAGGCCCATATCCGTATGGTGTGCCCGCCTGAAATAAATTGTGAAATTCAGCTGTCGGAAAAGACTTGGGGTTAGGGATGTTTTAGGCTTTCCCCTTGGCGCCCAGGTAGGTGTACCCACACATGTGAGGTACCGTTATCATTGGGACACGTGTGGGAACGCGGGAAGGTATGACATTTGTTGTGTTTGTGTGGTTTTCATAACCTTTCGACCCATTTGCTGATGCCCTTTGTCACACAACCCTTTCATTTCCCAAATGTGCTCGATCTTTAGTCGCTGCTTTAGGCACCATACACCATTGTAACCTGCACAAGTCACCTACCCTTGAAAAGGTCTGCCTGTGCTTTCAAAAAATGGATGCTTGCCGTTCCTCACCACATTGGTTTTTCTGATTTACACATGCTAAATATGTCTGATGAGGCCGTAAGCATAAATCTCCTGTGTACCATGGATCAGTGTTTGGCTTGTGGTATTGCTTGTTTTGTGAAACACTCCAAAAAATGTATTATCCAAAAAATGTGCTATTTCCTAACTGCAATAGTCGGGGGAATGTAGCGGCGCATTGTTTTTCTCAAACTTTATAGAAGCCATTGCCGTACCAAGCCAACCATGTCCACCACACACCTTTTTTCGGTCATTTTCCTGCTTCTTCCCCAAACTATGGCATTTTGCCCTACCTAGTTGTTGGCCGAACTACGCAAATCACCCCTTCCTCAACTTGGAATTTGGTCTACTTTTCAGAAATATATGCCTTTCTGTCCTCCAATTCGGCTTTCCTACCCTTTTCTTCCGTTCCGTCCACGCATGTCCAATTGTCAAAAATGGCCAAAATCGCCTACCCCTCACAAAACGGTGGGTAACCACATCTAAATAATTTTTTTTCCTTTCCACTCAACCTGTTCTTGAAAGCCATTCAATTGGGAAATTCAGCACAGCAAACCATTTGGTTCCTAGCTCTTACAAGAAAAAAAACCTTTGTATATCATTTTATTGGCATTTTTTGAAAAAACACAAAACGTTGGCCCTTTTTGGTTCTTTTCTCTCACCCCCCTACAACAACCTAGGATTCCTGGGTGGTGTTACGAGACCGCCTACATGTGGGAAAAAAGGGGCCAAATTCGGCCGAAATATCTCATGTAACAAAAAAAGTTACAAGGCATTGAATGGTGACATACCGAAATCACCAAAAAAGGCCTTGGCAATGGGGGGGAAAACCCATGGCACTTAAAGGGTTAAAAAACACCAAACACTAGGTTGTGATATCAAATATGGGCTGGCTTTGCGGTCAATATCACATCTGCGCAAGTGGCCAATCAGGTGGGAGGAGTTGCTGGGAGTGCCAGAAAACACAGTCTTCGGGATAAACCTTGAGACTAAGGTCTGCCCCCATCATTAATTTTATAGACTGATGGTCAAAAGAATTAAAACAACTGTTCGAACTACTGTATCTTTAAAATGTTTAGAGAAAGGAATTAGCCACTCCGCCCTCCCAGTTTCTCTGAAGGATTTTTGCAATGAACAGAAACACCTCAGGTAGCATTCATTCAGAATAATAGGGCAGCTTGGATCAGCCATGTTTCTGTAAATGCCAACACTGACAAGGCTTGACCAATAATCCGAGTCTGGACGTCTGCTGTGATGAAAGACGGAAAGAGCACGCATGCAAGGCCCACGCAAGGAGCTTATTGGAGATCTGCATATATCTGAACCCGGCACCACTGAAGGCGCTCTTAATTGGTCTGCACTTCCCAGAGTCTCCCTGCCTCCTCTCTGCAGTCTTACTTTCTTTAGTACAGTGCTCAGTTGCTAGTTGGGCTCCCACAGTATAAATCCCATAGCGAAAGGTTTTCTTTTCAGGTGCACAACAGTAATCTGCACTGCCAACAGTCTATTAGTGACGTAGAAACACCACTACACACAAATCAATTTACAATATTGTTTCATTAAAAAATGGTTCCATTAAAAAGGACTCTCAAATCTTGTTTTGTAAATGTTGGCACTGTTAGCACGACTTTTTACTTGCATTCCTTTAAAATGTACAGGTATAGACGTACAGGTACCAGGCTGCAATATGATACTAGAAGTGCAGAAAGTTATTTCAGACCATGCAAAGGACAGTACTTGTCCAAAGAGATGTACTAATTTCAAGACTTAACCACCCTCCCTCCCCGAAGTGGCTGTGGGATGAAGTCACCTACGTGTAGTCAATTTGACACAGGCATGCATGCACCCTGGTCTTTGTAACGTGCAAATGATTAAAATTATTTTCATTACTGCCCCTCTCATCTGCCACCATATGGTGAATACGATGGTGTCATCACTTCTTTCCTGACGTGGACCTTTCGCCATGTGGTCAGGGAACGGCCGCCACCAGATCCTGGCTCTAAGGGGTGGCTATATGAGGGAGGATCACATGAGGGAGACAACCTCTGGAAGAATATCATGGTGCCATTGGATGGGACAAGGTATCTTCCATTTTCTTTTGAAGATACCCCATCCCTGCCTAATACCTTGAAGGCTTACTGTGACACCGCCCCTCATCCACCAGGAAGGATGCTTAAGATCTTCTAATGGGATCTGTACGTAAGTCACCACGATCCGACATACCCTCTAGGATTAAGGAAAAGAAAGATACTCACCATAGTGATTACTTTACTAGTCCATAGTTCCCTTTCCGCCATACTTTTGGGACATTAAGTCCATCTGGACGGGGCCGAAGCACATTGAAGCATCAAAAACTACTTTTCGTCGTCCTTTTATTTTTACGTGGGGCCAACGCATGTGGCTGTAACCCCGCCTTCCTGAGCTCCACACCGTGCCTCGCCCTCCAGTCCTTTTCTATCCTCAAAGACGAAGGACCAAGAGAGGAAACTTTTTAAAGGGGAAGGCGGGCAGGAACATGGAGGAAAAGGGACTATGGACTAGGAGTAAGGTAGTCACTATGGGGAATAACTTTGTTATACTCCTACATCCGGTCCCCTTTCCGCCATACTTTTGGGAAATTCCCAAGCACTAACCAAAGGAAAGGGAGGATCCAAACCCATCCCAACCCGACCCAAATCCAAACCAGTAAAAAGAAGGATATTACAAAGGAGAAACTACTACTGCTAATTCTCCCCCTTCTCAACAATGCCGCTGCATCCTACTCTGATCCGACAGCATTAATTGATGTCTACAACCAAACAATCCAAAAAGCATTAAATTCTATAGCCCCTCTAAAACTGAAAACCGAAACCACGTGCCCACCTTAACTCTTGGTTCACGCCAGAGCTGTGAGACTTGCGTAAAGCAAAAATAAATGCAGAATCTCACTGGAAAAGTCACCAAACAGACGCCAACAAAAGTACACTGATCGCCGCCTCTAGCAATTACAAGGAAGCGATACTCGCAGCAAAAAAGGACGACTACAATAAACGCATCCTGCAGGCACAATCTAATACTAAAGAGCTCTTCAAGATTCTCAAAGAACTTGAATCTCCCATAACCCCCATCGACAAGTGCACCACAGACACTTTATGGTGCACTAATATCCAAAAGGCACTTCTTGACAAAATAACCACACTGAAGACTAAAATCAACAACAAAAAAATGTAGTCTGCTCACAGACCCACCACACCCAATCTCAACCACCCCGCTCCCACCCATCCTGGCAAACCATTCAGCTTCTCCCCTTTGTCTCCCTGGGAAGTGGAGAAAATCATTAGAAAACTCAAACCTACCATTTGTCAAGGCGACTCCTGTCCTGCAACGGTCATCAAGGAAGCTGCCCATGAGCTAACCCCATTCAGCGCCACTGTCATTAACGCCTCATTCAAATCAGGTATTGTCCCAGATAATCTCAAAGATGCCTGGGTCAACCCTCTCATCAAAAAACCTACCCTTGATCCAAGCAACCCCTCAAACTACAGGCCCATTTCCACAGAGCCATTTCTCCTAAAATTTGTAGACCAAGCAGCTTACTTACAAATCCAGGACTATCTCGAATCTAACAAACTCCTCGGCCTCCGACAATCAGGCTTCCGTCCCAGACGCAGAACAGAGACCGCCCTCATCAGCCTCAAAACACAAATTGAGGACTTAAGAGACAAGGGTAAGCTAGCCTTCCTACTCTTACTGGACCTCTCTGCAACATTCGACCTGGTGAACCATCGAATTCTCTGCCATCACCTAAAAACTGCTTCCCACTTCTCAGACGAAGCCACCTCATGGATCAGCTCCTTTTTGGCAAACAGAACTATGCGGGTATTCTCCCCGTCTGCATCCGCCGATCCATCACCAGTCACATGTGGTGTCCCACAAGGATCTTGCGTTTCACCCACATTGTATAATGTATTCACAAAACCACTATTCGATATTCGACTATCTGGGTGTCACCTATACTGACTACACGGATGACACCCAGATACTCATCCCCATCCCCATCAATGGAGATCATGAAACTGATTCTAAAGCTCTTAAGATCTACTCAGTCATCCAGGCCTGGATAGCACATCGCGGACTATCTTTAAATGATGATAAAACTGAGCTACTTATCCTAGGCTCCCACCTTAAACTCAACAAACTGGACCCTGCATTTAAAGCGTTTTGCATTGCCGGGAAAATCATTAAGGTCTCTAATACTAAAACCCTTGGCTTTTATCTGGACTCGACCCTCTCTCTGATGAGACAAGTAAATGCTGTGGTCTCAGCATCTGCATAAACATGTAAACTCCAAACAGCCTGCAGACCATTCCTCATCGCATCGAACTGCATCATCCTTGTAAGAACACTCATCATGGCTAAAGTTCACTACTGTAATGCCCTCTACATGGGAAATAGCCTTAAAAACATCAACAAGTTACAAGTAACCCAGAATAACGCCATCAGAGCAGCCCTCAATATTCCCAAAAAATCCCACATTTCTGATACAAGACGGAGTCTTCACTGGCTCCCAGTTTTATCCAGAATCTCACTCAAAACTCTTGCACTCACCCACAAGTGTTTAGCCAACCAAACACCCGACCACCTGGCCAACCGCCTTACAGCACACACTGCCACTCGACCACTCAGATCTGCTCAAGCCCATTCACTCGCAATTCCTCGATTTAAACTACAGAAAGCTGGCGGGTCCTGCTTCACAGTCCTTGCTTCCAAACTAACGTACTCAGATCTGAACTCCCTTGCCTTGCCTTTAAGAACAAAGCCAAACTATGGCTCACCCAGCAGGATTTAGCTTCCGCCACTTAAAGTTACGTTATATCCCTGTAAATACTTCTGCAAATGGGACCCAATGTTACAAACTCTTCTCTACGTTGGCAATTTATGTATTGGAAATACTGTACCTTCTAACTTTCGCTGTACCAGTACAGACAAATTGCCTGTATAATATATGTATGTATGAAATCTATGTTTCACTATGCACTCCAACTCCGTATTGTTATCTGCAACTGTGTAAGAAATGCGCCGATGCCTCTGGGCGCAATATAAAAAAAATACAAAATGTCCCTTACTTGAACAGGTTCTTAAGAACTGCCTGGCCAAACTGGGCATCAGCCCGGAAGCTCAGGTCAAGATAATAGTGTCTACAAAAAGCTGAGTGAGAAACCCACGTGGCAGCCTTGGCTATGGATTCCCAAGGGACATATTTCTTCACGTAGACAAGCTTCTTCATGCACCTCGCGCAGTCCCTGAAAAGGGAGGCTTTTTGGCAGTTGGTAATTCAGCCATGTTTTGAGGAGAATTTCACTCGACGAATTTTGAGTGAGAAAAAATGTTTTCTGAGCCCAGAAAAACAGAGCTGAGAGAGCTTGATTGGGAGATCACAAAAATACAAATTTTGAGATATAAATATATTTTAACAAGAGTAAGATTTCGAAAATCTCAGAGAGCTGGAGGATTCCCTCTGTCAGACTGAATTGAAAAATCTGAAGATGGCTGACTGGGGCGGAGCTTAAGCCCTGCCACCTCATTGGTTGGGGCCGACTGGGAATATTCAAGGATCTGAATCCATGAAAGATCCAATGCTGGAGAAGTCAAACTTTCAGCTGCACCTCCTCAGAGGTATTCTTCCTTTTCTCACTTTCCCCCAGAAGCTCACTGTCTCCAAAGCTCAGGTCCTCTCTAGGACAGCCTCTTTCTAAATCTTCCTGCCTCTACTCTGTGACCGTTACAACTTTTGCAGAACAGGACTGCAAGACTTGTCCTTGGCCTCCAGCACAGGGATCGTATCTCTCCAGCGCTGCAAGGATCAAGTTAAAGGCCCTCTGCATCGCCCAGAAGGCTTTCTGGGGCCTAGGACCACTACCTCGAATGTTCCCTTCCAAAAAGTCTTCACTCATCTGTCTGAGGGTCACACTGCTTCTCCAAGCAGAGAGTTCGGGTCAGATCTATCCCCACGGAACATCCCTGCCTCTCACAAACTTGAGCAGAACCACCTCTGCTTCCGGAAGCAACTTAAGACCTTCGTTTTCACTTCTGCTTTCTCTCTTCCTTTCCCCTGCCGATGCCCCCAACTGCTCTGCACACTGGTCACGCCCTGAACTCTGGCCCAGGCTCCTGCATGTCCAGTTGCCCTCACTGCTTGGTCCCCAGCACTTAAGGGTCTGTATCTGCAACCTTACAGTCCCTTCTCTCTGCACTTATGAGCCACCCACTGGCTGCACTTGTGAGTTAACTGCACTTCACTCTTCCCCCCCTCCCTCCTGGTACTTCCCCCCCCCCCTTACCTCTTCCCTACACTTGCGCAATCTGAATGACAAGGCCTAGTAAGATTGCTATTTTGTCTTCCCTTTGTTTCCCTCTTGTCTTGTCGCGTCTAGAAACACTAGAACATTATAAATACCACATCAAATCTTATCATAATCACTGGAAGTGAGGGGAGAAGGCAGAGATCAAGTGGGCAAGAGGAACAAGGTAGATGTTGAAAGCCAAGGCGAGAGGATAGAGTCCTGGGGAACACCACAGGTAGATAAAGTGGTGGCGGAGGGGCGGTCAGTTACTAAGGTGGTCAGCCAATCCAGTGCACGGTCTGCGATACCCAGGGTATCTTAGATCCGCTTTATGAGGATAGAGCGGTTAACCGTGTCAAAGGAGGAAGCGAGGTCAAGGATAATGAGAACAGCAGGAGAAAAAGAATCATGATTTGCAAGCAATTCTTCACGGGTGTTCAGGAGAGTAGTTTCCGTGCCTCTCGATGCTCAGAATCCAGATTGATGATCATGTAGACAACCAACGAGCTCAGTGTGTTGGGTCAGTTGGGGGAAGGCCAACTTCTCCAGGAGCTTCCCAAGGAAGGTAGTAGTAGAGGTAGGGTAGCAGTTGGCCATACACAAGGGGAAAGCATAAGGCTTTTTTATAAGGGGGTGCACAAGGGAGAGCTGGGGAGAAGAGCCAAGGGCCAAGGAGTGGTTGCAGAAGTCGTCAAGACCCAGAGCGAGGGCACAGAGGTTGTCCGTAAAAGTTC
Organism: Ambystoma mexicanum; assembly: GCF_040938575.1. Taxonomy (NCBI): domain Eukaryota; kingdom Metazoa; phylum Chordata; class Amphibia; order Caudata; family Ambystomatidae; genus Ambystoma; species Ambystoma mexicanum. The sequence goes on from NC_090929.1 coordinate 1,657,512,899, forward strand.
TGAAAGAGCACAAAGGAAGCGGTTGGATGAGACCTTCAGAGAGCGGACAACTATAGTGACCTAATCTTTTGGGACAGGCGAGACGGAAGAAAGGTGGGTGGGGGTGCAGTCAAGGGAGGGAAGACTAATATTCATTTCGAGGGTGTTTAAAAAAAAAAAAAGGGGTGAGGTTTTCTTGTAATCCAAACTTTCTTTGTAGCAGCATTACTGTTAGGCAGAATTGCATGCAGTACCCTCTGGGACCACCACATACAATTATGACTACAGGTGTAAGCAAAACCAACCTTTGGTATAAGTCTGTTCTACACAGTTTTGTGGTAGCGAGCCGAGCAGCCAGGCTTATCTCAAGAGGGAATGTGAGCAGTTGAAGGAGGTTTACACAGAGGTCTTACAATCACTTTGGTTCAAGTAGACACTCGCACTCAAGGTTTCTTGGTAAAAACAGATTAATTTATTACACAATCATATCGAAAACATTCACTAGAAGGAGGCAACTTAATATTATACACAAATACCAAACCAGCAAATTAGGCTCCCCTGAAATGGAAGCAAATTGGCTTTTCAGTTGCTTTCAATAACAGTTCTTGACGTAAACGGTAAAGTATTTGCCAAAGTTCTCAGAAGTAGTTTGTACGAAAAAGAATCATATGTTGGGTCACAAGCTGATTAGGCCTGCAAGTTGTGAAAGTTCCACAAACTTTCACTGTGAGAGGTAAGTTCTCTCAAGAGGTAAATTCTCTCAATAGGGTTGGCACAGTACCTTAATATGAAGAGCAAGATGCAGCAGAAGACATTGGTTCCTGACAGTTCCTGCAGATCTCACTGTTCCTAAGCCTCAGTCGTGGGGACAAGAGGGAGGACGTCAGGGGACTCGGGCACTGCACGGGATCGTCGGAAAACGCTGACAAAATGGAGTCACTTCAGTTCCAGTAGCTGTAATTCAAGCACACAAGCTGGCGTCACCCTCCCTGGTTAATCCTAACCAGCTTCGAGAATGGAATCCAGGTGGCTTACGAGTTGATTGGTCCCACCAACTCAAAGGAAGAAGTCCTTGAAAGGGCTTCTCCGTCGAGATGAACTTGGCAATTCGGACCTGCAGCAGGGCTTCACCGGGCAAACCAACGGTCCAGGAGTTGCAGCGGCCGTCCTCTTCAAGCTCGTCTTCGGTTCTTTCGTTCCAGTGGTCGACTCCGCTTTCCAGTCCAAGAGACTCACCTTTTAAACAGTTTTCTCCCATTCATTCCAGACTAGCTGCCACTCACCCAGCAGGGTGGCTGTCCTTGCCGGAGCACCAAAGTGCATTTGGGACTCCTAGGAGACTAAGCACAGGGAGTTTCGGGAACCTCCCTCTCTTCCTGCGGACCACAGAGGCGGTCTTCAGACCTGAAGACCGCCAAAGGCATAGTAACAAAGGGACCAAACCTGGTTTGGCGCGCAGAGAAACACTAGAAGGACCTTTCCAAAAAGAAATGGCGAAAAAAGCCTGGGACCTGTTTAAACAAAGGGGCTTAAGGCGCCATCTTGAAAAACATCACTCCCGCGATTTTTAGCTACCGGTGTTCGTGGTCGGGAAAATCATGGTAGTTTGTTGTAAAACCACTGCAACCAGCCATTTCAATAGGAAAGGCTAGCATTTGACTGCTACATGAGTTTCTAGACACAGGGGATACTAAGTAACCCCCCCGGCACTTTATAGGAAGATAGTGTGTGCTGGGTCTAGGAATTTAAAAAGACTAGTAAAGTCAATTTAACCTTACATTCTCTGGGAAACAGTAGTTTATCCCAGAGAGGGTATTTAAACCTTTTGGAAGTCTAAAAAGACATTCCTGTGTCACTGCACTGAGGGTGCTGTGTAACACACATGAAAAGATGCCTATGGAGTCATCTAAAACTCCATAATCAAAGAACACAAGAGTAAAAAACACATCAAAATACACGAGTGGGAAAGAAGGCTCACACCTCTTTCCAGGAGAAAAAAATCAAGTCCTCAAAATCCAGCAAATGTGCTGGGGGTCTCTAAGGTGAAAGGAATTAGCACATTTATGAGAATTCTCCCCAACACTTACCTGCAACTGAAATATGGCCTTTACGTTATGCAAATCTATATAATATGTCCTGTTTGTAGAATGCCACTACTCATCACTTCAGAGTGCAGGTGGCGCAAAGTATAGGGCCAGACAGATGAGTTACTGTTACTCCTTTTATTTTGGGTATTAGGTGGCGCTTTAGCGCTACCCATAAACCAAATTAGAGTGCTGCTAGGGAGATATGGCATATGAAGAGGGTACCTAAGCTACCCATGGCCATGCGAACCCCTATGGCCATTTCCACCCAGTTCCTGCCCCTCCCCCCGTAAAACACTTCCTCGGGTGAACTCTAAGCCCGCTTCAACAAGCCTTACCATCAAATTTTTCACTCGAAGTGCCCGACAGTGTTTTCTCAAAGCAGTCTTCTGAGGGTTAATGACTTAGTTGGAGCTGCAAACCCGCTACTGATAAAATAAAATGTCTTAACAGGTCTTCCTTCACCCACTCGATTTAGAAGCACGATGCGTGTCCTTCAATGAAGTCCTGCTAAAAACAAGCATTGGCAAAGCCAACCCTTTTCTTGTTTTGTATTAAGCATTTGCCAGGAACTGCCATTAGATGCCCAGGTACTCGCACTATATTGTACCTGCTACCACCAATGGGCAGTTACTAGCACTATGACAGTGCCTTTCCCATGCATATGCAAAAGCCCAAACTGTTCGGCATTGCCAATGGTGGTTTCATTTGTTGGGAGCATCAGACAGGGCATGATGCGACTTAGCGTTTGTGCACCACTCTGGATATATTTTTCATTTAAAGCGGAATGTGACTGAATGGAATCCTGCCAGAAATAGCCTAACAGCCAACTTCTAAGATGTCAGCATCCAGGATACCCCCATATTTTGAGAGTAAACATCCTTGCCCTGATGAGTTGGACCAGGGGATCCTTTAAAAGAATGGCAAGCCTTGGCAAAGGCCACAGTTGTGGCTTATGTGCAGGCATGCAATAAGAGTGCCATAATCATATCTGTCCATAGGGCGGCAACAGGAAGAAGGGGGGGGGGGGGGGGCAACCACCTGAGCGTATGAGGTCAGTGTATGGCAAAGGCCTATTTAATACCTATACAGGAGCCAAAACTGTTGGCTTTACCAATGCTTCTTTTTAACAGGTTATCTTTAAAAGCAACACATGCGAGGACATGTGGCTAAAAGCACACAAAGATTTTGAGACTCAGAAGATTCCTAAGAAATGACACCGGCACGACATATACAGCACAAAGTCTGATGTTACTGCATGATGGGGGTAACAGCTGCCTCAAAAAGCGCCCTCAGACGTTATGAGATGTTGCAACACGCCGCCATGGGACACACTCGGTGTAGTTTTGTTGACGAGGAATGCATGGTTACATTTGTGTGTGTACTGGGTGTCGTCACATCGTTTCCAGAGTCCGTTTTGTTCGACGGGATGGGAGATTTGGGAATTCTGTGGAGCCACGCAATGTTATCGTGAGGAACCCGCACTGGAAGGGGGTGTCGGCCATTGATCGCAGACTGCCTGTCGAGGCCCACCTAACTGTGGAATATAGATGCGCGTTTTGGGCGGAAGAGCGGCGTGGAGCGCAGTCGGCGTTGCAGAAGAATATGGCAGGCTTTACCCACTCGTCAGGGGCAGCGCCTGAACGCTTGCAGGCAGGCTGGGGCAGACCTGCTCACCACAGGCGCCAAGCAGCCGCCTCTGTGTGGTGATCGGCCCCCACCTTTGGTGTTGGGGGATAAAGCAGCAGCATGCGGTCACTAGGACTAGGGGCATCAAATGAACAAGTCGTGGGCACGTGCAGCCCCAAAGGTCGATTCCGTGATCACGCCGGCACAGCCGTTGCCGACAAAGCAATGGGACCATAGAGGGGTGAAGGAAACTGGTACTGACTGCAGCAGCCCTGCGTTTGCTACTTCGAATCATCCATGGTGAAAAGAACATTGGATGCGGCCGCTTTGATGATTGAAGGTTCCATTTGTTTAACCCCATGACCTCTGTTCCAGTTATGAGTGTATTACCGATCATCAACCTGATGGATGAATGAATTGTTAAAGTCTTTATTGACCTGCCCCGACTAGATGCTTAAGACAACCCTAATGTAACAAGCGTAATTAGACCGTGCTTATGTGGTTGCAGTATTGTGTAGTCCAATTGGTTTTAGGAGGAGGTGGCAAACCATAGTTGAGATAATAAGTCATGGTACTAGGTTTGTCTGATCTTGGCCTAGAACTCCGGATCGAAGCCCACTGGGTTAGCAATACTTTTTGCAGGGTGCCTTAGTAAATCTATAGACATTACTCTAGGTGGTCTTGGTGGAGGGGCAACTGTAGTGTCCCACCCCCATCCCGGACCGTCCCAGTCCCCCGGCCCCCCCCCCGGACCGTTCCACCCCCTCCATCTGGTCTGGTGGCAATGGCCAGCCATTGGACCAGAAGGAAAAAAAACTGTACTACAAAATTATCTCGAAGAGATCTCACGAGGGTGTGCTTTGGGCAGAGAGCCATCGGCTCCGTGCACCACCTCACACCCCCCCACGGCCCAATTTACGCCCATCTGTACGAAAATGAAATGGTTTCTTTCAGCTCATCGGTGATGGAAAAAACGAAAATGGGTCAATAAGAGTGGATGCAAATACGCATGGCCCTGGACAATGACCCTGTGAAAATGAGGGCCCCAGCCATCGGTCCCCTAGCATAGTGGAGCAAGCACCTCTTGATGGATTGCACCCCTGCATCTAGGATGTCCAGGCCTGTATTCCATGCGTGGGCATACTGAGCGCCATTCTTACAGGAGGCGTGCTCCTGCAGATTGCTAACATCTGGAAAGAAAAAGGCAATAATCTCATTCGGTTTCAGGCAGCCCACCCTTACACAACTAGGATTGTGAGGAGTGTAAAGCACTGAACATATGTTCAGCAAACGTCTCTAGTTGGTTCATATGTGCACTTACACACAGTGTCTTTACTGAACAAAGACCCTGGACTGAACGAGGATTCGCCCAGTCAAAAAGGCATCATGGTGTGATGTGCTCAATACCATGGCGGGATCTTCAGCCTGGCACTAGAAACTTATCCGACTGTTCAAACGCCATCCTCCAAACGCAGCAAAAGGGCTACCACAGAGCCATGGTACCCAGAAGGAACATTCACTTTAACTGTAGTTCTGAGCATCGAGGATACTTGCCATGGACCAGAATGCATTTTAAACTGTGAAGGGCTCTAGCGAACAGCAGAACATCTAGAGTGGCTTCTGTAGGAGGAGATCCTTAGCAACCCTACTGGAACTATCCCACTAAGTGGAAGTTTCACCATAGTATCTCCAGTACTCCAGTACTCCAGTACTCCAGTACTCCAACCCACAGTCCCCCTTGCCCTACCCTCTAGTCACGGGATAGCTGGACTATAGGGCGCAGAACTGGTGCATGCTCAGCATTGCAAGCAGGGAATAGGTCAGGATTGTGTGCTCACCGGCTCCAGTCACTAGTCTGTTCCTCTGCTCCATGGGGACAACACGTAGAGGTATTTTTACCTCTAAAACGCCAGCACCACCTACAGTTCATGACCCTATTCAAATGTCGAAAGACAGCCGCCTGCAACCTGGGGCTCTCCAGATGTTTTCCTTTAGAACTCCCATAAACTGCTCATTAACTAAGCAAGCTAATGGTCATGGGAGTTGTAGTCCAAAACATCGGAAGAGCCAAAGGGGAACACATGAATGTATTGTAGTCCTTAAGAAAAACAAAACTCCTTGTGTTTTCAAGACACGAGAAAGGGAACATGTCTGCCAATCAACTTCGACAGCAGATAAAATCAGCACATTTATAAGAGGCCAATTGTCTCTGCTGTGTCACCAACCACGCTGTTCACTTTGACATTTTGCTCTAAAATAAGGAGATCTCCATTAGAAAGGAACTCAATAGGCACCACCTTTGTTTTTAGCGATAGAAGCAATTGCCCTAGAATTCCTGTGCCAAACAAACGTCATTTGGGTGCAGACCACACTGAAGGATCCTTTCTAAATGCAGCAAACCTTGTGCTGAGGTTGTGCGTTCTCAGGTAGGAGGCAAGGCTCCTGTACTTCACATGGTCAAAAAGCCCCTCTTCATGACAGCATTAAGTTGGCTTGAACAACAATTCAAAGGACAAGGGCTTTCTCTGCCTTGTTTAAATTCTAAAGAATTAAGAAATGCACCCCACCCAAAGACTTACCTGAATTCTAATGGAGTCACAGATCTTAAAGATTAAAAACGTCCACCAAAACGTGAACCATCATTTTAACAAGAACCAGAGCCCTAACCCAGAGAAACTAAGTCAGGCAGCTTTTCATTCCAACCTGCCTGGACATGGGACCTGCACTCAGTTCACCTCCTGGAGTCGGTCCCCAGGTTTTCATAGGATTGGGTTCAAAATTCGAACTCTAGGGGGCTTTGCAATGTCAGAGGACCTCAGCATCTGGTCAGCCCTCTGACTCTTGCTGCCCGGTTTGGAGAACTCCTGCTTGGTCCAAATCCGAGTCTGAGGGGGTACAACCACAGAACCTCAGGGTCAGAAGTCCAGGTACCTTATATTTTCAGTCTACTGCACATTGTGCAAGGGCAGAAGCCCCCTTTCAACGTCGCTGTCCAGTAAAGCATCTAACAGCCATTTCGTATTTCTGGCCTGGAGATTAAGTTGTACACTTAAAGCTTTCTTTCCTAAGAGACTTTAAACTCGTTGGACGTTTTCTGTGTGGGGTTTCAAGACTCTGCCAGGTCAGCAGGAAAGAGACCCGGCTCTGAAACCCCTTTCTCCTCATCAAAGGTAGATGCAGCCCTGTAAATCTCGAAATCGTCTACCTCGCAGCATTCCAGAAAGGCACAATTGCCCCACCAAACCCGATGCCAACCCACCAACACATACCCCCCTCACGTGGTCGAAACTCGGCGCCAGAGGTGGTGTTCAAGGTAGAAAGCTGCTCGTCACATGAGTGAGTCGAGGGGGTGGCACAGACTACTTCAGCTGGTAAGAACCCAAACCAAGCTGAACAGGTACAGCACCTGCCAGAGACCCTCCTGGCGTTACCAGTGCATACGTCTACGTTCTGGGCTGGAAACTGCTAGGGGCTGCCAGCTTATGAACTCCTATTGTAACCTAGAAGAGCCTTGTTAGCTTGGCACCAAGAAATACCAGGAGTTACCCATGGTTCTACGATCAAACTGGTGCCATATAAACAAACCTAATGGACATTGGCACCCAGGGTGGGGGCGAGCAGCCAATTGGGTTCCTTGATCGCAGGCAGAATCTACAGATCCAAGCCCTCGTTCCATGGAACCCGACTGCTGCTTCCCGAGCCCACACCGCCATCTTCCCCCACCCTCCCTTTCAAGTGTCCCATCCCTCCCATCCCTCCCACCCCTCATTTCTTCAGCGCAGCCACCACCCCGCTGCAGCTGCTCTGTGGCCGACATGGAAATGTAAGAGTGGCTCGGTATGGAGCCCTTCCTTCCTGATCCATGGCAGCCATCCAAGAATGTATTTCGATTCAGTGAACAGGGTGCACCCGGGGTTTTTGGATTGGAAACCCAGGTTGATAATGGCAATAACCACCCATTCCACAGGCTGGAACGGGTGGTAACGGCACTGGGGACACTCATTAAAGGCCTGCGCATGATTATTGCTTAATTAACCTTGGGTGGTGGGCAATGTGTCCCGTGGAGAATTAGAAAAGATCTAGGGGCCATCTAAGCCTTAATGGGTCATATATACTTGACAAAAAGTTAGTTTCCTTCTCATGAGAAAGCTGGAGTTGCAACAAGCTAAGTACTCGCTCCTCAGTTTCCAGAGCGTGAGAGCGTGCTTACTGATGTCAGATACACACGAGCTGCTTCTCAACCTATCCGTACTTCAATCCCCGTCAGTTACTTGTAAGGCAGGGTAAGTAAATCCAAGGGGCAGGGACTGCAGGTAGGTGCGAAAATCACCTTCAAAGCAGGATTCAAAACTGTGTGGAGCCATTTAGCTCCTGCTGGTCACCTAGAAGAGCTTGGATGGCTTAGCGCCAAGAGTTACCAGGAGCCATTTGTGACTCCCAAACAAAATGGTTCCATACGAACACACAGTAAAAGCAGCACAAAGGCTTACCTAAAAAACATTTAAAGCAGAATGGTCGGCATAAAACGGACAGAAAGTCCCAGTATGCATCCCATTCAGAAGTTCGCCATGTGGCGGTACAGTCTAGCTCCTCATTGCCTAAAGTGAACCCCTGCATAGTGGGTGAAGTCAGACAGCGTGACCCCGTTTTCCAGCCCCTACATATCATGTATTGCTACTCTTCCTCCTGCGTATCGCCCGCCAATATTAGTAACTCGAGCAAGAAAAAAAACATCCTCAAACTCCCAATAACCCTAATGCCACGACTAAAGGGCAGCGATGCAGTTCACACCATTAAAAGCGATACTCCAACACAAAACAAGTACACACTCTCAACAAAACAATCCGTCGATCCGAGCATCTTCCCATTTCATTGACAGGGCAGAAGAGAACACACCACTGAGGTGGGCGTTTATTTTTACACAGTGATCTACGTTCGTGGCGTCATCTTCGGAGGTTAAAACTTAGAGGGGGAACAAAGAATCAAACCTGCAGGTGCCCAAGCATTTCTGAGTCTAGTTCTGCAGAAAAGGTAGGCCTTTTAGTAAGAAACATGCTGCCACCTGCTGGACACATTGAATACTTCACTTGACCATCAAAGCTGAGCTTCTCCCGATTTGTCTGGATAGTCCACCCTAAGACCCTTGAATTATTTCACAAACAAGTTAAGGTGACCCTTATTTTAACACATACTTGTTTAAAAGTAATCAAACTTAAACCAATCACTGCTAGAGTAACATTGCCAGGACACCAGTGTTTCAAACTCTGCCGCCCCAGGAGAGAGTAGTTTCTTACCTGTAACTCCATTTCTCCAGCGTTGGTATCTTTCATGGATTCCCCGTCTTCAGGCTGGGAACCCTCAGTATATTTATAAAGACGTTTCCTATAGGAACATTTTTGACACTTCTGTGTCCTAGCTACGTCGTTTTCGGGCTGCGCATGCTTGACCCAATAGGACGCAGGGGAATAAATAGCCCCGCCCCAGCGGCTCCCTTCAGATTTTAACCCCCAAAGTAGAGGGAACATATAGAGTTTGCATTCAGGGGAGGCCGGGGGGCGCATGTGAATCCATGAAAGATACCAAGGCTGGAGAAATGGAGTTACAGGTAAGAAACTACTCACTTCTCCAGCATTGGATCTTTCATGGATTCACATGCTATGAATAGATTACAAAGCAGTACCCCTAACATGGAGGTGTGCAATGCAAACTAAGACTATCCAAGCCACATATGCAGTTGGGTATACGAATAAAAAAAATAAAAATCAAGGTACATTGACAATAACTAAACATATGGCATATTGACAAGAGTAAGTATACCCCTATGTGGGGCTTACCTTACTGAAACAGATGCCAAAGGACCGCTTGCCCCATCTGCATATCTGCCGCAGGTTGTTGCTCTAGGCAATAATGCCGAGTAAATGTGTGCGGCAGCGACCATGATGCCGCTTGACAGATGTCCACCAATGGAATTCCAGACTGTAACGCCGCCGATGACGAGGTGGATCTTGTTCAATGAGCTTTTGGGCGTCTTTCCAATGGTTTTCCTGCTTTAGAGTGACAAAAAGCAATATTCGACAACACCCAGCGGGCCGTCCTTGCTTAGAGATCTGTTTCCCCCTTCACCAAAGGTCCATAAACTACAAACAGTTGCCTTGAACGTCTCAAAAACCTTGAGTACGACTGAGATAGAACTTAAAAGCTCTTTTTACATCCAACGTATGGAGAGTTTTCTCTGCCGCAGAAGAAGCCGTTGCAAAGAATGTTGGAAGAACAATAGAAGAATGTCTGTGGAATGTTGTCAGCACTTTAGGAATGAAGTGAGGATTGGTTGCTAATACTACCTTGTCTTTGAAAAAAACGCAGGTATAGAGGATCAATGACCAATGCCTGTAATTCCGAAAGCCTTCTTGCCGATGTAATGGCTACTAAAAAGGCCATTTTCCATGACAAAAACTTCAACAACGACGATGACATTGGCTCGAACTGAGACTTCATTAGTGCTGACAGTACTAGATTGAGAAACCAGTTCGGTGGAAATTTCTTAGCTGGCGGAAAAGGCCTTTCATGAAATGCTTTACCAGTCGATCGCCTGGATGATCCCTAGACCATACACAGAATCTCTTCAATTTACCTGCATATGAAGCGTTCGTAGATGGAGCTTGTGCTGCCTGTAAAATTTGTTGACACTCTGAGGGAATGTTCAAGTCCCCTAACTCGGAGAAGTCAAGAGCCAGGCCGTCAGGTTGAAGGAGTCTGGGTCGTGGTGCCAAACCGCTCCTTTGTCTTGAGATAGAAAGTTCGGAATCTTCTGGAACCTCACTGGCTCCGCTATCGACAGTTGTATTAGATCTGAGAACCAAGACTGTCTCGCCCAGTAAGGAGCCACCACAATTACCCGACATGAGTACTTGTGAATCCACTGGAGTGTCCGCCGGATGAGTGGAAACAGGAAACGCGTAAGCAAACTTGTTCGTCCATGGGAAGGAGAACGCCTCCCCCATCGATCCGGGCTGTGGCCACCTGCTTGCGAACTGTGCGCACTTCTTGTTCTCTCGGGTTGCAAACAGATCCAGGGATGGATGACCCCATTTTCTGAAGACTTGCTAGCTGACAATCGTCCAGTTCCCATTCGTGCAGTTGGTTCATTTCCCTGCTGAGTGAATCTGTTTGTATATTCTTTACCCCTGGAAGATGGGAAGCCATTATTGTGATATTCTGTTCGAGGGCCCAATGCCATATTTTTTTAGCTTCGATCGAGAGCATCCTGGACCGTGTGCCCACTTGCTTCCTGAGATAGAACATCGTTGTTGTATTGTCCGTTAGTAGTCTGACAACCAATGCTCGTATGCGCGGCAGAAAGGACTTCAGAGCCCAAGGTAACGCCCTTAACTCCAGCACGTTGATCTGAAGAGCAGACTCCGCTGGGGACCATTGACCTTAAACCTGCAGGGGCCGTAGATGAGCTCCCCATCCTTTCAGCGATGCATCCGTCACTACCGTTGCTAGAAAATCCGGTTCCCTTGTCAGGTTGTTCGAGAGATGCCACCACTGAAGTACCCGCGTGCCCGCAAAAGTTCAGAGTTGATGGTCAACTTGTCTGACAATAGGCCTCGACTCTGGGACCACCGTTCTGCCAGAAACTCTTGTATCGGCCTCATGAAGAGACAGCAATTGTTCACCAATGGAATACAAGATGCTAAGGACCCTAGCAGTGACATGTATTTTCTGACGGACACCCTGGTGCCCACTTTCCATTCCTTTGCCTTTTGCGTCAGTTTCTGAATTCTTTCCACGGAGGGCCTCACTATCCCTGCTTGAGTTTGAAACTCCACGCCCAGAAATACTCGTTAGCAAGGATTTCTGAACGTTGATCGCAAACCCCAAGTGTTTCAGAAGTTGCATAGTGGCCTTTAGGCTTGCCCGAGTTATGCTCGGCGACGAGCCTCTTATCAGCCAATCGTCCAGATACGGGTAAACATGATGACCTTTTCTTCGCAGCCACGCTGCCACTGGCGCCAAACACTTTGTGAACGTCCTGGGAGACGACTTTAGTCTGAAAGGAAGTACTTTGAACTGGTAATGGGTCAGACCGACTACGAACCTTGGAAACTTTGTGCCGTTGACGCACCGGTATATGAAAATATGCGTCTTGTAGATCTGACGACACCAGAAAATCTCCCTGCTGTACTGATCGGATGACCTCCTCAAGCATAAGCCTCTTGAGCTTTAAACTTTTTAGGGTCTTGTTGAGGGCCCCAAGGTCCAGAATGGGTCGCCACTTGCTGTTGGGTTTTTTGACCACAAAGTAACAAGAGTAAACTTCCTGCCCCTCTCGGCCACTGGAACAAATTCTATAGCCCCTTTTTGCAGCATAAGCTCCACTTCTTGTTGCAATATGCGAAGATGCGGTTGCGTCGAATACACAGGTGGAATTTGTGACGGCGTTTCCTTGAACTGCAGAGAGTGGCCTAGTTTTATCGTGTCCAATACCCAGCGGTCTGTTACACTTTCGCATTTGTTGGCGCGACGGGCCACCCTTCCTCCCAGGACGTCCTGTAACATGTCATTGTTGGGACTTTGACTGCCTGTCTTTTGTGGACGATAAATACGCCCTTCTCGGAGCATGGTAGTTTCGGCCTCTTTGCGTTGCCTGGACCGCACGTCTATAGCCTTGGGAGGCGTATGAAGGCCTGCTGAAGTTTCGGTCTCTAGATGCAGTAAAATGGAAATTTCCTGATGCTCCGCGGAAGGGACAAAAAGATTGAAAAGCTCTTCCACTTTGCAGGGCTCCCAACGACCTGGCCGTATCCGTATCCTCTTTCATACCTTTCAACAGTTGGTCACCCTCACACGGCATATCAAGTACCTTGTACTGGACTTCCGGTCTGAAGTTAGTACATTTCAGCCAGGCTTGCCTTCTCAAAACCACTCCGTTGTTTATTTGCTTAAACCTGGACTCTGCCAAATCCACGGCAATGTTAATCGAGTGGTTCAACGCTTCTCTCTCCCGGACCAATAACATGACTGACTTTCTATGTTCCTAAGGAAGGTGTTCTAGGATAGGGGCCAAACGATGCCACAGCTCCCTGTCATACCTTGCCACAATTGCCAGAGAGTTAGCTGCTTTAACCGTCGTCGCTCCTACGGATAGAACCTTTTTGCCAAACGCATCCTGTCTTCTAGCCTCTGTATCTGGAGGGGTAGAACATTTGTGCTGCGATCTGGCCTTCCTAGCTGCAGCAGCTGACACTACTGACTCTGGAGATGGTCGAGCGGTCAAGCATTTAGACGTAGAGTCTGGAGCCTTGAATTTCTTCTCCAACATGCCCTTTATTGCTGGTTCTGAAAATGGATGGCGCATGGTCCTCAAACCTTCTTGCCAGACGTGGTCTAGAATGGGAACTGACTTCCTTCTTTTCCCCCATATGGTCGAACAAGAAGCACTCCTTTTCTTCTTCAGGGCTCAGACCAAACTCAATACAGGCTTTGCTCATCATCGCGTGAAAAACGCTGATGTCGTCCGGCGGTGATGGTTGAGCTGGGCTTCTAGGTGCCTCCATCTCTGCTTCTGAATCCCATGTAGGATCCCTCGAAGGGGATGAGGATACCTCTGAAAAAGTCTCTAGGTTCCGACTGAATTTTGTAACTCCTCCTTCCGGGTATGAGCGTGGTGGTTCCTCGCTCACTGGTCGGAAGGTTGGATTCTCCGTAACCTGCGTAGAACGACCCGTTTCGTCGTCGGCAGGTCTCGTCGGAATCCCCGAAGGTGCGTCTACGAGGGGTAACGTCTCATCCAACCACTTCAGAAGAGACTGTAGCGTGGACAACACTTGCAAGGATAATATAGATTGAGGGTTCAATAAAGACGACGAAACAGGGACATTCTACCCCCCTGAAATCGTCGACGATGCAATTCCTTGCAATCCAAGATCTGCTGGACCAACGATCTGTTCTCGATCCTCCTCCATGGATGATATTGAGAAGGCCACCTCCGGCTGTAGTAAGATCTCTGGCAGAACTGCATCGTACACCTCCAGCTGCCACACCCTTGGAGGCTCCACAGTCGACGATGTCAACGTGGATACGTCTATCATCGCTATCACATTTGCTGGGGCCACTGCAGGCATTACCTGTGTCGACGGTAACACTCTCGTCAACGACAGTCTCTGTAGACGATGGTGTAGGCTGTGACGCAGACTCCTTTGGCGATCCCGCCTTTTTTTAGCTAGATTTATGCCTCGTCGAGTCTCTACTCGAGGACGACCTGTGATGGTCTCCTGAGGAGGAGGTCTTCAAAGGATCTTTCCCTTTTTTCGACGAAGATGAAGAACTTCCTTGATGGCGATCTTGCCCATGTTTCGACGAGGATTCCTTCGCCTGATGTTTTTCTGAAGGGCGTTTCTCCATAGAACGCAGTTTCTTCGGAGGAGGCTACGCCGACACCGACCGGCGATGGGATTCCGCCTTGGATGACTTGAGCCTGAATGCAACGCTGCACGCCAATCCTACCTCCTATGAAGGATAGGTTCCTTCATTTAGCCACGTCACAAGGCGTCTATTCCGATCCTTTAGCTTCTTCTGTGAGAAACCATTGCAGATCTCACAACTGTCCACCGAGTGATAAGGGTGCACAAACAATCCATGTGCCCATCTCCTTCATAGACTTTTTTCAGTCCTCACGTGGCACACAGGCGGAATAACGCCTTTCCGGACATTTTCACGAAAAACTCTCAAGAGTAGAATTCAACCTTGTACAGAAGTAGAAACAAACACGAGGTGCTCCCGCTACTTTGGAGGCGGTTGAAATCTGAAGGGAGCCGCGGGGGCGGGGCTATTTATACTCCTACATCCTATTGGGTGAAGCTTACGCAGCCCAAAAACAACGCAGATAGGACACAAAAGTGTCAAAAATGTTCCTATAGGAAATGTCTTTATAACTATACCGAGGGTTCCCAGCCTGACAGGGAATTTTCTAAGCATGTGAATCCATGAAAGATCCAACGCTGGAGAATTAATGTTATGTCATTAGAATTTATTTTATATTTATAAAGCACACAGTCAGCACGGGGGCATTGCGGCGCTGTTACAGAAGAGCACAGCTTAGTTACACAGTTACATACACTGTAAAGATTGCATATTTACCCTAGAGTTCTTGGTTTAAACAAAACCATATTTGAGGGCTTCGCGAAATGCAAGGTGTGAAGGTTCAGCTTGAAGGGTCAAAGGTAGGGAGTTCCATTCCATGGCAGAGATTAATGGGAACCTTGCCCCCCCCCCTGCTCTTGGATGTTTGACTCTAGGCACAGCGAGTTGGGAGGGAGTAGGGAGTTACGGTAGGTCTGGAGGTGCATGATCTGTTCACTCTCTGGGAGAGGTAGGGCGAGGCTGCATGGTGGATGCACTGGTGGGTGATGGAGTGTTTTGAATAGGACAAGTTCTTTGAACGGTAGCCAGTGTGCCTGCTTTCTTGCGGTGGAGATGTGTTCTCTGGTGGGGATGACTGTGGCTGCTCGGAGAGTGTTGTTCTGAATGGTTTGTAATTTTAGGTTTTTTACTGATGTGACTGAAAAATGGACATTGCAGTAGTCCAGTCTGGAGTCAGCTGTGGTCCTGGCAACGGCTAGGCAGTTTCTCAGTGGCCAGGAAGGATCTGGCTGCATTCAGCAGCTTTGTGGAGTAAGCCGGCAAGTCCGGGCTATCACATCCTTTGTGGAGTAAGCCGCAAAGGATGTGATAGCCCGGACTTGCCTGGACATGGAGAGGGTGGCATCAAGGTAAACACCTAGGGTTTTCACTGATTGCGAGACTGGGATTTGGACATCGTCTAGCGTGAAGGTTGCATATTGGTGGTTGAGTTTATTTAGGGTTTCCCTGGGTCCTACCAGGGAGAGTTCCGTTTTGTCCCTATTGAGGCAGAGCCAGTTAGCTGCCATCCAGGCCTGAATGATGGAATAGGCATAGTTTATGGACTTGGCGTCCGTTTCGTAGTTACCGGAGAGGGGGAGGAAGACTGGTCGTCGGCATTGTTGGTGTAGGCTATACAGAGGGAGTCCAGAACGGCAAAGAGTGGTCTAGTGAAGAAGCTATAGAGTTTGAGGAGATGCAGGAACCCTGTGGGATTCCGCAGTGTATGGTGGCTGGGGTGGTGCATGCTAGGTCAGAGAACAATCGCATAGCTCTGCCTTAGAGGAAGGACGTGATCCAAGCAGTCGCTTTAGGGGAGAATTGGGCTGAGGAGGGGAGATGCTGATATAGTATTTTATGGTCGACAGCCGCCGACAGGTCAAGGAGTAGAAGAGCCGGTTTACCCACGTCCTTAATGTCATCCAATTGGTGTTTTAGATCAAGCCGGGCTGTTTCAGTGCCATGCCCATGGCGGAAGGCAGACTGTTTTAGACCTCTTGCAGAGAATGTAGATTGTGGAGTGGAGCGAGGGGAGGCTAGATTGGCAATCCTACAACACTGCAGACTGGTTATCTGGAGTATCTGTGGGCCCCTTATTAGGTACGGATATCTGGCAGATCTCATTGGAAAGCTCTGCACAGGAGCTAACAAATGGACCATGGCAAGGGGCACTAGGTCCGAGGGTCCCATCGCTGAGGGTGTTGACCCAAGAGGTTCTTGGAACTGCAGGTGAGGGAATACAGCTACGGCCACATGTGCAACAGAAACTCCCCGATGAACCTGAAAATCTCAAACCAGCCAGCCTGGCACACCAGACGCATCCATAAAGGAGACATGAACTGTCTCCAGCAAAACTGCAGAAAGATGTATTGGTAATATGTACTTCAATTGTCATGATGCAATGTGTCTCCACAAATTATTCCAGTGAGATCAGTCTCTTAAAATTCCATATGTCTTCTGCTTCTCAGGAAGGGGCAGCTCTTCATACATGCCCTTTGCTACAGGTAGCATCTCTGCACTTTCCTTACCACTTCTCTTTCTTGGTCGACCCCTCTCCCAGGCACAGCCAAACAGGTGGAAGACTGGTCTCCGGCTCACGGTTCTGCGTCTCAGCTGGAGGTCTTGGCTTCTCTGCCTCTTCACTACTGTGTACAGCTTCAGCTGCTGAAATGGTCAAGCGTTCACCTTCTCAATCGGTTTTGTGAACATTATGCTCAAACTTACCACTAGGTCTAAAAGCAGCTGTCTCATGGCTCCACCACCTACTGCCAACAAGTACTTCCTCACAGGGCTTCTCTTGAGGTGTTGAGGGTGTAGTCACATAATGACAACGATATAAGGAAACCATCTCACAGATGTTCCACAAGTTCTGAGGGCACTTTGCCACAAGATCTTGCCCTCTCTCCCCAGCATTCTCTAAACAAACTGGGTGACTCCAAGTCATTTATAACAGTATAAGACTACCCCTCAGTTCTTGGATGTAAAGGCCACCACCTTCTCAGTTTTCTTAGTGAGGACCTCACCACAATCAATAATTAATCTGAAGAAGCAAGTCTACATTCAGAAGCATAACAAAAGCGCAAGCTGCAGGTTCCAAGCCTGTGTTTCCTCAAACGAGGATGCGGACAACATCCAAAGTCTGAACACCCACATCTACAGAAGAGTGTTCTCCATGGAAAGACTTCAATGTAACCATGGAGCCTCTACTGAGACCCTACATGCCAGAGACCCTCCACTTTCCCCATAACAGTCTCACTTAGATCTTCTACCCGATTCCTATGGCTGCTAGTACTCTGGTACAAGTAGGAGTTTCCTCAATTATGGAATGAACTGCAAATTGTATGGCACAACTTCTTGGGCAGCCTCTTTGCAACAAGTCAGTTAAGAGAGGGGTGGTTTGGAGTTAGTGGGGAAAGAAAGACACAGGCAAGATGAAAAACTAGGTGCGTTGATGCATGCAGATTGTATACACCCATTCTGCGTTAGCTAGTAAGATTCTAAGTGACCCTGGGCTACGGCACTAGTGCTGTGTTTCAGAGAGGTTCTCAGGCATAGTCTCTCTCAGCTACTTGATAGGAAAGTTAAAAGCTACATTCACGGTTGGGCTGAGGTTGTAAGGTGAAAGATGTACAGGTTGATAGGATTTAGCTAAGGGTTGGGAGGGCTGGGCCACTGCAGTATGCATAACGCAAATTCCTGTGGGGAATGTAATGTGAAAAGATGGAGGGGGCGTGGGTTTGTGAAGGAGGTTGGCTAATTAAGTCCCAGGCAGTGGCTACTTGCCAGCATTTTGTTTCCATAACTGCTGTATGTCCTGTTCTCCAAGAGTCCCTTTTGAGTTCTCCTGGACCTTCTATGACGTCCATACTGTTACTGGTTCAAATGTCTGACAGTTGTTCCCAGCTTCATCTACTAGCAATGCTTCCCTTCTTGCAGTTAGTGAGCATCCAAATATGGGTGTTCCCGGAAGATCAAGTGATTCCCCCAGTGAACATTGTACTGCAAGTCATTGAGGAGTTCCATGACCGAGTAAAGGTCACAAGGACTCCAAGGCAACTTGAAGTAACCTTTTCACATAGGGTAGGGGGCATTTTATTCCTTATAGTACATGGTTTAGACATGATCAGCCATCCCCTTTAGCACTTGGCCTCCCATTTACTCCAATGCAAGAGATCTTCCAGCTGTTGATGCATATAAATCCATACAGAATCTGTTTGCATTGAAAAAGCAATAATATTCAGCTAGTGAGGTGTTGCCAAATAAGCATTCTAAACGTTTTAACACAGTGCATGGGCTCGAAATTAAGGTTGGATAAGCAGGAGCTAGAAGCAGCTCCTGGGGATCCAGCATTAACCAGTGACCAGGAGCTAATACATAGCGTTCCGCAAATGTGACTTCCACATAAGATGCAAACGTATATGACCCCTTATGCTTTAAATGGTGTATAGATGTGTCCTGATGTTTATTTCTGGATTGCCCACATTTAAAATGACATCTGTGTTTGTTAGGCATCTGTTGGCCTGAGAAGCCAACAGTAGCACCTGGTAGCTGTTGCCGTCAAGCTAACCAGTCTCTTTTAGGCTAAAAGAAGAGATAAGTAGCTCCCAGATAGCCACAATGTTGGATCCTGATATTGCAAACTGAGTTTAAAACCAATGTGCTCAGAGTTTTGTAATTTGGCATGAAATTCAATACAGTGATTGGGCATCTTTGCCAACAGTAAACATGCTTAAGTAAATGGCCATGGTCATTAAGATGTGCTGTTGGCATGCCCAACACAGTGGACAATTCAAACACAGATTATCCTGTTTTGTGTATCGGACAACTCAAGAACTCACTAAGGAAAGGAGTTTCACATCAAATTTTAGGATTGAAAAAAGGGCCAATTCAAAAGACAATTCACTGTTTTAGTGGCCATTGGACAAACACTATGCCCCAAAAAAGGGCATACGCCCTCGTATGGGATTTTCTTAAGCCCTGGCTCTCTGGGCTTCAGAGTGAGGAAACTCAGAGCGATGATCTACACGGTCTACGAATTAAGTTACAAATTCAATAAACAGTCTATATATAATCATACTCTTTTCCGATGTAAATAAAAAAACTCAAATATGCAAGCACCCACATCTACAAACAAGGGTTGGGGTGGGGAATCTCAACGCTTAGGACCTCTCTGCTCTGGAACCCTTCACCACAAATCAAAGGCCACAAAAAGTCCAAGAAAGCTGCTCAGCCTTCCTGTGCTAGCCTTCCTTAGGTAAGAGTGAATGTTTTGCAAACTTCAGGTACACAAAGTGGATATTTTTGGACTTACATTTGTACAGACAATTCATGAAAAAAAGCTATCCTCCTGTTCTAGGTCACCACCAGATCAACCCTTAACTGCCCCAGAAAAATAAAGTCTTACCTGCAGCTCCTCAGAAATTCTCTCTAAGTGGTTGGTTATCTTTTTGATAAGGTCGCTGTACATCTGTTCCGAGTGCTGCTGGCAAACACATTTATATACACAACTGTGGAAACAAAGTACATGGTTGAAGAACAGCCCCAATAAAAGGTCTACTTTTCTTCCCAATATAATACACTAAATATAGGATCACTCAATGAAGATAGAGAAAAGGCCTCCAAGCAATTGTCCAAACATAAATATAAACGCAGAAGAAGCAAACCGTCAGACTACTGCAGAATATAGACATTAACCTTGAAAGTGACAGAAGCCGTTAGACAAGTAACCAGTAATACATTATCAATTTTGGACATATGTTCAAAGTACATGAAATGTAGTGATGGAGGGAGGCAGGGGTTTGCGTGCATCAGAAGGCTGGGGATCATGGCTGCAGTATGTCTTCGAAGAGGGTTTAAGGAATATGAGCAAAAGATTACAGATTTCATTTCAGGCATACGAAATCTCATTTGAAGGTGTCCAAAAATAAATATGCCCAAAAATAAAGATGCGGCATTGGCCAAAGGGATAATGAAAGGACGTCGGGCTGGGGAGAAGGGGTGTAATTGGAGGATCTGCGTGATTTTTCCGTCACAGAAAAGTCTGACGGAAAAGTTTGCATGGGAAATGTACGCACCACCAAAGGTTCGTACATTTCCCATGAGAACAAACACTGCAAATCACTACATACCCACACCCCCACCCACGACACACCACCACCACCACCACCCACACCCCCCCCCCCCAACATAAACAAACCCTACTTACCTTTTCTTCAAGCCGTGTCCCTGCGGCGCCAGTTCTCTTTCACTTCCGTGACCGGGAACCGGCGCTGCAGGGTCTTTTTTTTTTTTAACTCGCCTACAATGCATGCCACCAAAAGGTTTGAACTTTTGGTGTTCGGACCTCTGGTGCTATGCATTTTCGGAATTTTTGTACAGTCAGAACTTTTTTTCGGTCTGATCGTACAATTCTGTAATTGGAGTATGAGGGGGGGTCTGATAGGGGGTGGGGGAGAAAGGCAAGATCGTAAAAAAAAAAATACACTTGACAAACCATTCATATAAGATACCAGTAAGTATGTCCAGTGCTCATTTCTGAAACTTTAAGCATTCATAAGCAGATACCAGGAATCTGCTCAGGTTCTGGCACAGACCATTGACTCCACAGGCCTTGGTGCACGTGGGGTGAAAGGGGGAAGGAGAGGGAAAATGTCTTGTCTGAAGTTTCTTCGCTCATGCTTCGCTCATTAGAAGGTGCAGCCCACCTGTGTAAACTGCTATAGACACAAATTGGTTGCACGCCCACACCCTCCACCTCGCAACATCATTCGTCACTAATGTCTTGTCTGCTGCTGAGATCAGGGCGAAGGCCATCAACTGCCCACATTGGTCACCGAGTTATTCCTGCTGATATTTACGATAAAGTCCTCCTAAATCCAGCCTGGCTGTCAGCTAGTGCTGGCCTGGTGCAGGACCGTCCACCTTGGTTGAGTTTCAGGGTGTGCGAAGAAGCCTAAGCAACTGTGCAGTGTGGATGTCACTGGGCAAGTGTGCATACCGGTTAAACGCCCCTTATCTTCCAGCCATTCCACTGTACAGCTATCAGTGAACGTCTGTCCTGCCTCTACACTCCATACTTGAGGAAACCCCCTGAACCTGTCCTACTGAGGGAGGCGGTTCTGGCCCACTGGCTTTCCTGATTCACCATGTCATCTGTGGAGGGGGGGGTGTGTCTGTCTGTCTCAGAAGTGTGGCAGCCTCAGTTTCCGTCAAGAAGACAGTGGACTATGTTCACTAACACTCGAAGAATGCAATGCGGAATGGTGTTGGTCTCCCTCCCGAGAAAGCCTCGTGGGCAGCTGCACTAGGTAAAGCAGGAGTTTCCTTGGCACACCTGGAAGTAGCAAGCGGATGTAGGCGGCAGTCTCGATGGGTGCATTTCCTGACATTGTAGCTGCAGGAATCCGTAAAAAATACATTTGATTGGTTTTCCCATATGGGATCAGACGTAATGTTACCACCGAAGGCGTTAGGGGTACCAAAAAGTGGGCTCATTGTGCAGCGAAGAGGTGATGGAAGGGCCAAAGCTCAAAATGCATAGATCTCACCCTGTGTGCTTGGAAAAAGTATAGTGATTACAGTGCTCCACTGGTGAAACTAAGGAATGCAGTGTGAGAGGCTGCCAAACTGAGCATGTAAAGCGCAGCTAAATAAAAAAAAAAAGAAAAAAACTCCAGCTGTGTGAAAAAAACCTATCGCACATCCAGGTAAGAGTAAGAAACTAAAGTTGCATCATCACTTCTCCGCACCCAAAAAACACATCAAAAAGAAGAAGAAAACCACCAGTAGAAGTGAGGCCAAAAAACCAACTGGTGCCAAATCATCTTCCATCAAGAGAGGTTTCAGGTGTGGCAGCTTCTCACATTTAGCTAATAATGCAGCTTGACCAGCGCTCAATGCAGGAAATGTAGAGGGAAGGACCATTTCACCAAATGTTGGCACAGTCTTGGTAAGAAGGTTGTCAAAGGAATTCATGGAAATACTGCAAATGAAGCTTCAGAAGGACAACCTTCTGAAGAGGAGTCATTTGGTATCCCATGGTCAGTATGTAATGTTGGGTGTAACAGATGAGAAACCACACGCAATAGTGATCATTGATGGAACTATCAAAATGCTCATCGACTCCGGCTCCGACTATACCATAATTAATAAGTAGACATGGCAATCTAATTTTCTCAGGCCCATCATGTGTCAGAGCCAGTGCTTATGGTGGGTCAAATATTAGTGTTAGGATGGTTTCATGCAACTTTAAATTGCAAAAATAAAATCACAAAAAACAAACAAAGTATGTGTCTCCGACAAAGGAGGTTGCCTTGTGGGGTGGTATCCACAAGGAGACATGGGACCGACAATCAACCCAAATGTTCTGAGTTGTGTCTCTACCATATCCACCACTGCAGAAGAACGGATAAAAGATGTATTTAGATAAGAACTTGGTTGCCTTAAAGGCAAATGCCATAAACCTGTGATTGCAAAGGCAAGATGAGTTCCCATTGAACTAAGAGATGAAGCCAATAAAGACCAACAAATTAAATGAGAATGACATAATTAAACCCATAGAAGCATCTGAATGGTGCTCTCCTGTAGTAACGGCGAAAAAACCAAATGGCAGTGCTCGCCTATGTATGGACCTTGGGGCACTCAAGTGTGGAGTAGTAGACCGTTTTCCCTGCCAAATATTGGAGAAATGGTCACCCTCACAGAAGGGGCTAACGTTTTCTCCACCCTTGAACTGGTGTTATCCCCAGATATTGTTGCACACCAAATCCAGAAGTCTCACTACTTTCATTATACAAGATGGTACATTTCGATTCAAGAGAATGCCATTTGGGTTAATATCAGCTGCTGCATTCTTTCAGAGAATGATGAAAGCAATACCGGGGGGACATTCCAGGGGTGGTGTTCTACTAAGATGACATTTTAGTAATGGGATAACCCACCAGAGACAACGATAATAAACACAAGTTAGTAGTAAGAAGATTAAGTGATTATGAACTCAAAAATCCAAATATTCTTTCAGAGTGTCACATATTGATTATTTGACTCACCAGCCATCAGAAAAAGTCCTCCACAGAGGCTTTAGTATCAATGCTACAAGCCTCTCCACCAAAAAACAGACAAGTAGGTCTAATAGAATATTATGCAAAGTTCATAAGGAACCTTTTAGACAAATGTTTCAATATAAGAAAGGTCAGTGTTTTAAGTCGAAAACCATGTGAAGATGAATTTTCTCATATAAAAGTCTATTGTCAATGCTCCCATCCTTTCATTTTTTGACCCCAGCAAGGACACCTACATTATGACAGATGCCATCAGTACAGGTTTAGGAGCAGTACTCATGAGTGTCTAAATAGGGTGACAGAATTATAGTGTTTGCCTCTAGCATTCTTAAAGAGGTTGAACAGAGGTGCTCAGTGATTGATATAGGCTCTAGCCGTAGGAAGGGCCGTTACGAAATTCAAAACATTCTTATGGGCCAGAAAGGTTTCCATAATTACTGACCATAAACCACTTGTCTCATTATTCACGTCAAAAGGGTTGTCCCAAGAACAATAATGAATTGGGTAACATCCATACGAGGACATGATTTTGTCATTAATCATATACCCAATAAAGAAAATGTTACAGCAGACTGTCCTTAAAGATGTTCAGTTAACATATGTGATGAAGACACAGAAGAACTGGTGCAAGTGTTATTTTGGGTACGTGGAGAGTCAATAACACAGGATGAGTGGGAACATAGTTTCAATAATTACCTTGAACTTCAAAAATGTAAAAGAGTTTCTACTTAATGAATGGGCTGGCTGGACACCCCACAAGGGTCTAGGAGCATTCCATAAAATAGATGAGCTAAGCATAGAAAGCATACATGTGATAAGAGCAGGGAGGAACATTCTCCGCCAAGTAGTATAAGAAATTGATTTGGCTCATGAATGTCACATGGGCATATCCAGAACCACAGAGATTCTCTGTGCAGACTATTTGTGGCCAGGCCTTGATCCAGAATTAAACTAATTGATACATTACATGTTCCTGATCAGACAAAGTGCTCAAAACGATGTACAACCTTTAAAACCCATAGAACTACCCAACACTCCATGGGAGTACATTGCCTTAGATATTTTGGGTCCCTTGCCATCTAGGGAATGCAAGAAATAGTATGCGATAGGAATGGTTGATCTATTTTTCTAAATGAGTAGAAGTACCCTTAGTATTTGAGGCAGATTCAAGAGCAGCAATTACATTTATGGATGATGCATTTCAAAGAGTACTTTTAAGGATGTGCTGAACAAGTTGTTGTTTCATTACATTTTTTGGTTTATTTATTTCATAGCCCTTCTAGGTTGACATGCGTTTCCGTTTCTGCGCCTTTTTCAAAACTGGGCTATTATATTCAAGTGATTAGTATACAGCAAATGAAAACATGACAAACAAACATTATTGTACAGTGTATTGTTGGCACAAGATAGAAAAAGGGATTGGTAATTGGGAGGAATGGTCAGGGTGGGGAAAAAGAAAAAGGTAATGTTTTAGTACCTTACTTTAACAATAATTCACCACATCTTCCATATTTTCCTTATGTCATAGTAATTATGTTTATTCCATCGCCACATCATATTTCATTTTGCCTCCCTTGTGTCTTTACGCGCATACTTGTTACCTATTACTTTGATGGCTCCAGTTAATAGTTTAACCTCTGCTCTGCAATTCAATAATATGTTCCTTCACTATCATCTCCCGTCCAAATATGCCAGCTCCTTTTTCTTGGATCAAGAACAAAAGCATTGTACTCACCCTCTATTCGTTAATATGGCGAGTGGCCTTTTTCTTGCGTTTCTGTATCCCATACCAGTCCCGGGATAATCCCTTCCTGCAATAATATGTCCATACATTGTATTCATCCTTGTTATAATTATGCTGTGCTCATGCTTGTTTAATTCTTTCCCGGCACCCATGTTACTATTTCAGTTGCCCTTCTCATATACCCTCATTGACATTGCAATCATGCTTAGTATCAGCTCCACATTTAGTATCGGCTCAAGTTAAGCTCCAAAATATCCTAGAATCATTACGTTATTAGCCCTGCCTCCTTAGTTATGCAATACACTCCCATCATTTTCCTTGCGTTGGCACCTGTGCAAGTATAACAAACAGCTGGCGCCATTTTATGATGTTTATAGCCATTACCATGGCAATCACGTCACTGTGTTTGACAATGGGTGTCATTGGCTGCAAAGCATATCAAAGTCACTCTGTTAATGTCCTTACCTCTTTAGTTATTCAGTGCACTCCAGTCATTCTCCTAGATACCTACTACCTATATACCTACATAAGGAAAATATGGAATATGTGGTGAAATATTATTAAAGTAAGGTACTAAAACATTACCATTCTCCTTCTCCCCAGCCTAACCATTCCTCCCTATTATCAATCCCCTTTTTTTGTCTTGTACCAACAATATTTTGTACAATGCACAACAAAGTTTGTCATAATGTTTCCTTTGCTGTATACTAATCACTTGAATATAATAGCCCAGTTTTGAAAAAGGCGCAGAAGCCAAAACATGTACTTGGAACGGCTAGGGGGTGGGGGGGCACTGTTGGGCACGTCGCTGAAAGCTGCTTTGTGCGTAAGCTCCGGTGGTATCCCGGGGTCCAGTGCGTAATGCTAGCTAATTACGATCCGGTTTCTGACCAGACTTCATGGAGAAGTGTACGAAAGGTCCTGAGCAACCAATTCTGAAAAATCATATAGATTGGACCTGCGAAAGTAGAGCAGTAACCGTGTTTCCACGACCTGCGCACAGATAGAACATTGCGCTCTTGCAGGCCCCGCCTGACCGGAAGCCGCGTTGATTACACGAGGACAGGGCGAGCAAGGCCAGAGCCAGCACTCTTCGTCTGGACGATACTCCTGCTCCATGTGAGCTAGACCACAAAAGGGGCAGCATTTGGCAGACAATGGAGATACTTGAGGTCCGTACGGACCGAAAACAGCAGAGGGTAGTAACTGCAGATCGAAGCGACTACTTATGAGCAGACTACAAACCCGCTGAGCGGTACCGGAGTGCATCAGGGGCGGCCTCCCCCGAACAGGCAAACTACAGCAAAAGTGGCGGACCCGCCAGGATAACTTAATCTGTTCCCCCCCTTTGGAAGGCGAGCAACACAGGACACCAGACGCGGAGACACGGTCAGCCAAGAAGCTAGGGAGCGGAGAGCAGGCCACAGGGATAAACTAACTACGCATCATCACAGATCCCTCCCGCACATATGGCGGACCTGGCACGGACCGGTGCACCAACGAAGTGACACCCAGATCACCATACTTGAGAAGAGTACGTCCGCAACCCCCTCCCCCCCTTTAGGGACACCAACCTGGGCATGCAAACCTGCATCCCCATGGGGAACCATGGGCCCGGCTGCATCTCTGCATAACTTGGGAGTACGCTTTTGAACACTTGAGGACTGGAAGTGCTGGCAGCAAAAGAGAATAACCCTGGACACTTCCATAATGCACTGAGCACCACCCACAAGCGTGTGGCGACGTTGGGTGCTGTAATATATAGCTCCTATCCAAGGTCGAGGCCGCTGGCAAATGGCCCCGATTCCTGTGGCCGGCCTGGGCAGTCAATACCTCACCCGAGTCGGGGATAACTTTGCTGTCTTCTCGGGAGTGGGGGTGCTGGTGGCGTGGCGCATATTCGACGTGCAGCACACAGAGACCTGCAAGCACAAGCCTGCTTGGGCTTATCTGGGGCCACATGTAATAGATAGGACCACGCACGTGGGCTGAAAAATAGTGCACTGTCTCCTGGGCCCCATGCACAGCATCTCGCACTGCACACCTGGATGTAACTTGCTAGGCTGGATAACGAGATGGTGAGCAGGAGAGGAGCTGGGACCTAGGGATTGAGACGCCTGCAGAGGGGATGGGCGATGTGCCCTTAAACAGGGAAAGGAGCGGGCACGTGGCGCAGAGTACTATACCTTAACAAACCCTCAACATAAGCAGCACGCAGAAAATCGCGTCATGAACAGGCCACAGGCCACAGGAGGAGGCACACATGCAAGTAATAGAACCACACATCTGCCGCTGTGCGGGCTGGAGCACACCCCGAGCATTGCTAGGAGACCTGATTGAAAGGGACCCTAAATTGTAGCAAGCTCCCTCGGCAAACAAAGGGCATAGCTGCACATCAACAACTCCACGCTGCTCGTGAAGTCATTTCAGGTATGCCTTGTTGGCGGGCCGCGGGGCAGCTTGCTGCGGCGGACCGGCTCCACATAACAAGACCTGCACAATATGATCAACAGACCAGGCAAGGGGGCGGCGGGAAAAATAAACTGGTCACCCGACTGTTGAGAATCCAAGAAGACATCTGGATCTCATAATCCAGGACTACACCCAGCACACTAAAGGCCATACAGACTACCCTACCCAACCTAGGGATCCCGCAAGCAAACTTCCCAATACAGAAGACGCTGTGCTGGAACTACAAGGAAATCATCTGGAACCACGAATTGGATAAACTCATAACTTGGAAGGGGCCCCATAACTTCGCACGACCACATAAACGCCAAGGCCCGTTAGTTACATCTCTAAGACAGGGCACATGACCCCCCAGTTGCATGAACTGCCTAACACAAAGGCGATGAGGCCGAACCGAGAGTCAAATAGACATTTACTTGGCGTCTCCCACAAGAACAAGGGTGACTGTGACTACCTAGCCCACTGAACACTGGTGCGACTGCGCCACACACACATCATAACCGCACAAGCCCCCCGAATAGAAGACTCCTCCTCGACTAAGGCAACTCACAAGAACTCAACAATGCTGCTACACAGCGCCAAAGAAACAGCGCTCACGGTGCGGAGTACAATGCCCAAAGGGGCTGCGGCTAAGTAGCGTGGAACCATTGACAGGTTCACAAAAACTACCGCCAACATGAGCACCACAAATAGCAGCGGCCCAGGCCATGCCGTTCCACCCCAGCTGCCGACATCAGCACCTATGGATCCACAAGGGGTTTACACGTCCATGCAACAAGGATTTGCAGCACTTAATGACAAGCTTGACGGCATTAACACTACTGTCACGTCAATCCGGAATCAGCCACAAACCGTTTTACCGAGGCAGAAACAAGGATCAGCACCGCTGAAGACACACTCGAAACACTACAAAATACAGTGACCAATATGGCCAAAGACTTGGGCACAGTTAAGCTGAAGTGCGAAGACGTGGGGGCGAGGTCACACCACAACAATATACCTATAGTAGGAATCCCAGAAGATGTACTTAAAGGTCTGATGAAACTAGCAGTCGAAGAACTACTAAAGGAACTGCTGAACGAGCACACAAATCACTCGCCGCACAGCCCAAACCAGGAGCCTACCCGAGGCAGATAATAGCGAAGCTTATGAACTACAGGGGTAGAGACCTGGCGCTGCGGAACGCCAGCGACAAGCAGGAGCTGAAACTGGGATCCAGTGTTATTTGCATCTTCCCAGATTACACCCAAGCAGTTCAGCAAGAAAGGCAAACATTCAGTGGAGCAAAGAAGATGCTTCGAGAAAGCAAGACACCCTATGACATGTTGTATTCGGCCAGACTGTGCATGCAACACAACAATAAGACCTACTTCTTTACATTCCCGGAAGAAGCAGTCATCTTCATTGAAACTAACATTCCTATGCCCGATAAGCAACCCTCTGCAGACGACAAAGGAAATGGAGGAAACTCCCCAACAAGAGACTAACAAACGCTGAAGCTGGTCATCATAATGATTCGAACCTGAGAATGCTAGATGTATGGCGGACACTGCTTTCGAGAGTATACTTTGAGGTCTCGGCCCAGTCAACCAGCATCTTCAACATGTGAACTAGTGACATTATTATTCAGAAGCCGTAAGAAATAAGATGCTTGCGTTGGCTAGTGGACCCCGGCCACCACTGAAGCGGTCCCCCACATGCGAGTGCATACGTTTGTAAGTTTGGTAAAGGGGGGGGGGGCAGAGTGGACGTCATAGTTGAAGTTTGGGTAACTATGAGGGTGGGGGACAAGAGGGAAGATTGGGAGTTAAAAATAAAAAAATGCAGTCGGATAGCAATCTGGGGAAACAGTTGGGGTGTTAAAGACAAAAGAATGCACTATCAGACAGTATAGAGCACATTATATATTGGAGTACACAACTTGAAACAGAAAACCGATTAAATGTCAACAAGGAACCCTGAAGAGATAAAATGATTGAGTTAGAGGCCTGGGTATGCCGGTGAAAGCACACAAAATAATGGCATATGTCCACAGAGCGGAGGCATGGATACTATTTCTACAAGAAACGCACCTGCTTGGGCAACAGTCGGGTAGAATTGCACCAGGGTGGGGAGATCACACATATTTCACGTCATATTTGACTAGAGCCCGGGGAGTCATGATACTGGTACATAAAACACTTCCGTTTACACATTCTGCAATTGAAAGCGACCCCCAAAGGCAGGTATGTGGTGGTACATGGCAGACTCGACCTATGGCTGGTTCTGCACAACACACTGAGCTGGGTGACTGAAACCACAATTCTCCTGAGCACATTATCAGACCACTCCCCGATAACGCCAACAATGGTAATTCTTGAAGCCAACCCGCATAGCGCATCATGGAGGTTCAAAGCAATGACACTAGCGGACCCATTGTATAAAACAAGTCTGATGCTAAATATAATTGACTATTTTGAAAACAATAATGGGTCAGTTACCAGCCATGCCCGATGCCTTTAAGGTGTACATTAGAGGTGCTGCCATATCCACAGAATTCAGGGTTTTTAGAGATATACGTAGGGAACTGGGGAGAAAATAAGCGTTAGCCAGACTCCAGGATCAGTACGCCACTGCCCCCACAGCACAAATGGCGATGGATATCATAACACAGGTAGACTAGTTCCGGGCAGCAGTGGACCGAGAACTACGCTATTTCGATAGGCCTGCAGCGGCACGTAGGAATGGTGAACATGAAAGACCAGGTAAATTATTAGCCCAGTTGGTCCGGGGTGAGAGGGGAAGTGTGAACATTCCATGTAGAACTAGAGAAGATGGAATAGTTGTTACAGGACAGGAAGAAGTTAGCAAAGTCTTCTACGCCAAACTATACTCCCCCCACCTCCAAAAGCACAGCCACTGATGCAGACATAGATAGCTAGCTGGCCGGAATACCCACCACTCTATTATCAGGTGAAGCTAGAGAAGCCCGGAATGATCCCCTTACGGTGGACGAGATAAAGGAGGCCATGAAAGCCTTACCGAATGGGAAGGCTCCGGGATCAGATTTCTACAAACAGTTTGTAGAGATATTGGCGCCTCGACATGCCATTTCGGATGAAGCACTGGAAACAGGCAAGCTACTGGACAAGACCCGAGAAGCGATTATAACCCTACTGCTAAAACCCGGGAAGCAGCCTAAGGAGTGCGGATCCTACCGCCCGCTATCCCTAATAAATACTGGTGCGAAAGTATTCGCGAAAATACTATCTATACGTCTCAACCCCCTTATGCCTCATGTGGTCCATGAAGACCAGGCAGGTTTTGTACTGGGAAGGTCCACGCCTCAAATATCCACTGATGTTACAATATTCTGGCGAAAATCCCTAGAGACACGGAAGGTGTTGCGATAGCAAAAGCAAAAAAGCCTGCAAAAACAGGCTTCAACACCGTATATTGGCCTTTCCTGTTCAGAGTGCTGAAGAACTACGGGTTCGGTACAAACTCTATACAATGTGTTTGTATATTATACGCACAACCATATGCAAGGGTTTGTGTTAATGGGACATTATCCTCAACACTGGAACTAGCAGGGGGAACAAGGCAAGGCTGCCCTCCATCACCTGTTATTCGCACTAATAATCGAACCACTGGCGGATTTGCTCAGGGAGAGGTTCACCAGAATGGGGAATATCATTAGGTGGCAGAACGGAGCTCATAACTCATGCCAATGACATAACGTTATATGCAAAGGACCTGGAAAGACACCTACGACAAGAACTTAAAGCGGTTAAAGTGTTCGGGGAGCCCTCTGGACTAAGGTTGAATGCTGCTAAGTCGGAGAAATTCCTATTAACAGACACAAAGGTGAAATACTTGGGAGCCGTTATTGCATGCACAACACAACTATCAAGCTCTCTTAACTACAGCGAGCTCACAGACGCAATCAGCGCCAAACTAACACTATGGAAACACCTGCTGATTTCACTGATGGGCCGCCTAACGCTGAGGATTATACTTCCCAAATTGTTCTATCTGTTTAGCATGGTACCAGTGTGGCCAGGTAGATCTCTTTCCACCAGAATACAAGGTGCATGCTCAGCCTTCATTTGGAAAGGACAGCCAAGGGCGAGCTGGAAACAGCTTACTAAACCTTACGAGCAAGGAGGTCTAGCTGCTCCCGACTTTGAACTGTATGTTTTATCTGCACAGGCCCTGGACTGAAGATGGTCCGGAGGCACCACACAAAATGGGCCCAATAAGCATACTACATACACTAAGAGGGCAGATGGATGGGCAACGACTATATGGACCCTACGCGCACCACATGCAAAGCATTGTCCTGGCTAACGGGTAATCCAAGAAACACAGCCCGGGTATGCCTCTATGTAATGCCCCATACATCCCTCCAACCCAAGATACGTCACTAGCAGCACACTGGAGAAACAAAGGCATGGTCCACTTAGGTTATCTGTTTGACAATGGGTTATTCATTAGCTTGGATGAAATCAAGAATAATATAGACTACACACCAATGCAGAAATTGCAATACCTCAAGCTGTGATCAGCTATAGCCAACAGATGGGAGAGCTTTCCTGAAGAACCCCAGTCACACCAGAGTCTGGGCTATGTACTTTTCCTGAGTGCGGTCAGGAAGTCAGCCGCCACACTATACAAAATCATGCTAATAAACACGGAAGGCTAAACCCAAAAACGTCAAAGAGGAATGGGAGCAGGACTTAGATACTACCATCACTGAAGCACAATGGACGCAACTTTGTGCTCTGACAAAGAACATATCTTGTAATTCTAGATGCCACCTGATGCACTTTCAAATACTGAACAGAGTACACTTAACCCTGGCCCGACTTAAGCACATGTACACCACGGCCACAGGGAAATGCCCGAAGATGCGGGTGTGAGGAGGCCGACATTCTTCACATATTGTGGTCCTGTGCAAAGCTAACTGAATACTGGGCAGACCTATGTAAAGAACTAGATGAGATGTCTGAAATCCCCATAAATTGGGATCCGGGGAAATGTATATTAGGGGTGGTCTCTAAAATGAACTCAACGTTGCACAAATATGTGAACCTAGGCCTTTTGTTAGCCACGCTAGCAATATTGATGCGATGGAAGAACAGGGGACTACCGGTATTGGGAGATTGGATGAGAGATATGATGTGGGCAAATGATAACGAAGATATATATACCAGTCTATTGCCGATGACATGCCCCACAAAAGATGTATGGGGTAGGTTCAGACAATATCTCATGAACAAAAGTGCAGATGATGAGGATCAGGTGATCTTGAAAAAGTTATGCTCCAACGATGTCTTACAATGCTAAGAATTGATGTTTACGATGCAATTCAAGTACTGTAATGTTATGACTTGTGCAAGTTAAATTAAAGTTTTTAAAAAAACTGAAGCAACGGAGTGGGTTTATCCATTTTACTTAGGGAAAGCGACAAGCAGCTTTGTAAGAACAAGGACCAAGTCGCATAGGCATAGCCTGATATTATAATTTTTAAAACAGGAGTGTTACTATACATTTCAAAGAGGGCATACTGAAGACAGTTCTTACTGATAATGGTGTCCAGTTCACATACACACTTATGAAAGCATTATTGTACAAAGTGGGGATTGAACACCATAAATCACCATTATTTCAGCCCTCTACCAATGGTATAGTGGAGAGGTTCAACAGAACCTTAATGCAAAATCGCTGCATGTCAATCCAAGGAGGACGAAAGGGGAAGAATGACAGAAATTTTCTTTAATTTATAGGTTGACACCCCATGCCAAAACGGGATTGATCCCATTTGAAATATTAAGGAGAAGAAAAGCTGCCACTCATGTTTGTCCCCCTTGGTTGGGGAGAATGAGTTCAAAAGAAAAGTGAGGCAGCTGTTAAGTAAGATTTGCACAGAACTGGTCAATATTCCTGACTTGGGTCAACCTCACAACTTTTTACTTTACTAGTGGGATATTTTTCCTTAATGCCTTCGTGAGTGGGATCCTTTCTCCACACTCGCATAATCTTTAACTCTTTTTATGGGTGTCATTTTTAAGGCTCTCTATAGTGTATTTGTAAAGTTATCCTCTTTAACAACTTATTGGCAATAAGTGCCTGTTGTAGCTGGGTTGCCCTAGGGGCTCCCCTCAACTAACTTTTGCTAATCTTGAGAACTACAGTTCCCAAGGGTAGAAAAGATCTTTGGATCCCTTTTACATTTTATTCTGCGAAACCAGCACAGCCCACCTTATGTGGAGTGCTGGGGAGTTGCAGTGTATCCCCTTTCACATTATAAACTAACGAATCTGTTACAGTGACAAGCTTACCTTCAATGGCTGGTGGCAGTGATACCTTTTATTAATTTGGTGCACCTTTACCGCGGGCTGTATTCGCAACTGCAGTAAAGGGACCCAAGGGTGTCCATTTTTACCAAAATGGCCCCAGTCTTTTTTCGCCATTTTAGAGTTTGGCGTTTCTTGTTCCTTCCCCCCACATCCAGGGTGGGAAATTCCTTTGTGTGATTTTTATCTTCGGCAGGAGTCCCCTGGACTCCCCATCCAAGCTCCAATCTGTCTGTGAGAGCAGGAAGTGAGGGAAGAGAACAAAATTCCCCAGCCCTTTGTCTTACACCTTGCTTGAATGGGGACAAACCCCAGTGGTGGGCTGGCTGTCCTGATTGGACTACTAGACCGCCACCGTCTTGTAATATGCGGGGAGAGAATGCAGAGGTTGTGTTGTAATTCCTGATAAATACTGCGAACCTGGAAGCTGAAGAAAAGGCGACTGGAACCGAAGAGGAAGATGAAGGAAACGCAGGTAAAACAATTTCCAGCGACCGGAGAGCATACTGTGTAACCCCAGCCTGTTGTAGCCCTTCCTTCCAATCGACCTGGGGACTCTGAAAATGACGGCCCGACCCAGAGCCTGGTGAGACCCACTAGGCTCAAGACCACCTGCATTTTGAGCCATCCCACGCGTTACTGCGACCTTGCGTTGCTGCAATACCTCAATACCTTGGGACCTCGAGCCACTGTTTGGTGCACGGTCTTCCGAATTCCAAATCTTGCGGAAACTTCGTAGGCATTCTGGTGGATCTCCAGAGTAACGAATAGAGTCTGAAAACTCCCCTCACCGGAGTGTTGGACCTTTGTAACAACGAGAATTCAACTGCAATTTTCTGTCTTCTTCTATCCCTGCTGCAAAGTCCCTTCCGAGGTCTTTTTTTAGTCTCCACAACAAGGAATCCACTGACCGGGTATTTGGCTGCAGATCCTGAAGTTCTCCTGCTGCAAAATCTTCTTCACTGCTGAGGTACTGTCTAGGCTTTGGTATGTACTTACCTTAAGCCTGTTAGGATTGCTGTGTAGCTGTCGGTTGTTTTCTGTGATGCGGAGGCCCTCTCATCCAGTGCACCCAGTCCCACTGCTAGAACCCTGCTAGGGTGTCTTCTGCGAAGCCCCTGGACCCTCTTCTAACTCTAAAGCAAAGTACTCACCCGTTTGCCCAGTTCTCCTAAGGAACTCTAACTTTTGCTACTAAAGAACCTATCCGGACACGGTCTGTTGGTGACTAGTCCTAGTGACCCCCCGTTCTGCCACTGAGAACACTCATGCTCCAAGAATAAAGGAAAGACTTTCAAGGGATTGTGGTTGGTAACTGTAATTCCAAGAGTGAACAGTTAAAAAAGTTCTTAATGATCTTGAATGTGTGATGCACTATTCTTAAAAATGTGGTTAACATCTTTTCTTCCTTAGCAACTGTTTGGCCAGTCTAATAGAAAGTAGATGTAAAGGTATATTTTACTCTCCTGTGATTTAGTTGTGCCTCTTCCCAAAAGTAAAGTGTTGGTTTCACCAATTAGTCCTTTGAGGGTAATTGTATGAGTGCCCCCCCTCAACTGATTGTTGCTTCCCCTGACTTGCTGCTAGCCTGTCCAGAATATGTCTACACATTAGGTTGTTGCCTACCTAGAATAATTGAGTCATTCAGTAAAGTGTAACATTGGGTTTTACTTTCCCCTTCATTTTGAGGTTAAACAAAGTATGTGGGTTTTTACTTACCTGGTGTTAGCTGTGTGCCATCCAAAAATAAGTTACAATAGTTCCTGCTTAGCTCAATCTGAGGTCCCCCGATTTCAAAAGCACCGGTAAAAATAGATCACATCCTTGGGTTTTACTCACCTAGTTATAGGTTTTTTACTGCACCTAGAATAAGTGTTCCACTATTCACCAAAAGTATATTGTCCCGTTGACTGATTAAGTCATTGTACTGAGAATCAATATACAATTGGTAGGGTCTACTGCACTTGCACCATTGAATGTAGATGTGAAAGTAACCATCGGTTTTTACCCCAAGAATAGGCTTGACCTATACTGAATGTGTAGGAACAGGTTTTTGACTTCCCTGGAACTACTGTTTGGTACTTCAAATAAGGTCTATACTTGGGTCTGTGTACTTTCAAGTATAGTGTTGTGTTTTTATATTGTGATTTCATATGTGTTAGTACTTACCTACCCCCTACTTTATCTGGGCCTACATGTATTTAAATAAATCCTTTATGTTTACAATACAAAGTGTTTCAGTGTTTCTTTGGATCATTTGTCTGATGCGACAGCCCTCTCTCCCTCCTAAGTGAAGCCTGGCTGCTCTGTCTACGCTACCATGAACTCAGGTGGTCCAGCCATATACTAAGAGTGGAGTCTTGTACTCCCCCAGTTGAATGGTTTTACTAAGCCCTTAATTGGAGTACAGAAGAACAAGTTACTTTCTTACCTGGTAACTTTCTTTCGATGGGATGGTCCGACGACGTATTCCATATCTATGACATGTAATCACCACAGCTGTGCTGCTTCGGAAACTTTTTTCGGCGTTTGCGTCCATGACGTCGATGCGCCGTCGTCGAGGACCTCCTCCGACGTCCAACGTCATCCGATGTGATAAGTAGGACGCACGACACCCGTAACCTCAGCTGTAGTTTTTTCCCCCAGAACGTGTGACATTAGTCAACTGCCAGTCAGACACAAAGCCTTGCGGAACGTAAGCTGCAATCGCAAAAGAAATTCTGCAGCGGGGAAGGCAGGGAGGGAGCGATATGGAATACGTCGTCGGACCATCCCATCGAAAGAACGTTACTAGGTAAGAAAGTAACTTGTTCTTCGAGGGGATTGGGTCCTCCAACGTATTCCATATCTATGACAGACTCCCAAAGCAGTACCAGAGCAAGGAGGAGGGAAAGAATTTAGAATCAAAATTTAGAATTGCCAATCAAATTGCAGAGCAAAGGACCGCCTTGCCAAAGGCCAGATCCTGTCCTCGGATTGAATCGAGGGAATAGTGACGAACAAATATATGTACTGAAGCCCAGGTGGCTGCATCACAGATTTTGCGAATAGGAACACCCCTCTGCAGGGCAGTAGATGCAGCCATACCCCTGGTGGAATGGGCCCGCAAGCCAGCCGGTGGGTCCTTACCTGTCAAGCGGTAACACTCCGAGATGGCCAAAATAATCCAGCGAGACAAAGTCTGTTTCGTCACAGCTTGCCCCAAACGCTTTCCAGCGTAACCAATAAAGAGTTGATCGTCCACTCTGACCCGGGACATGCGTGAAACATAAAAGCTTAAAGCTCTCCTAGGATCAAGTCTGTGGAGCCTCTCCTCTTCCTTACCAAGATGCAGAGGAGGATAGAATGCCGGAAGAACAACCTTCTGGGCCAAATGAAATTCCGTCACTACATTCGGGAGAAAAGACGGACGAACTCTAAGGACAACCCTGTCCTTGTGAAATACAGTGAAGGGTGGCTTAACTGAAAGTGCCTGTAACTCACTCACTCTACGAGCGTAAGTAACCTCAACTAAAAACACAGTTTTCAGAGTTAACAGCCTCAAAGGGCAAGAATGCAAAGGCTCAAACGGAGCACCCATAAGAAACTTAAGAACAAGGTTTAAATCCCAACCGGGCACCAGGAAAGGTGACGGAGGGAACACATTAGTGAGCCCTTTCAGAAACTGTGAAATTAAAGGGATTTTAAAGTAAGAACACTCCTCAGACGAGCGCTTAAAGATGGACAGCGCCGCCAGGTAACCTTTAATGGTACCCACTTGCAAGCCCCTGTGGGCCAAAGAAAGTAAAAAGGACAGAACCATGGGGATGTCACATGCAAAAGGATCCACATTCTGAACTCTGCACCAGTCGCAGAACTTACGCCAACGGCAACGGTACAGAGACTTTGTTGCTGGCCTTTGGGCCGAAAGCAACACCTCCATCACATCTTCAGGGAGGTCCCAATCCTTATACCTCAACCTTTCAGAAGCCAAGCGTGAAGGTTGAGGGATCTGACCTCTGGATGGAGAACCTGACCCCCCCCCTCCCATGAGAGCAGATCGTCTCGGTAGGGAAGACGACGAGGAGGGCAGATGGACAAGTCGAGAAGGTCCGGGTACAACGTCCTCCGAGCCCACGCCGGAGCAATGAGGATCATCCGGGAATCGAACCTCCGTAACCTCCGCAGCACTTGCGGGATGACCGGGACTGGAGGAAACACGTACAGCAGCGGGAATGACCACTCCACCACGAACGCGTCTCCTAAGGCTCCTTTTGGAGGAAATTCCCACGAGCAAAACCTTTCGCACTGCCGGTTGACACTGGAGGCGAAGAGATCCACTTGAGGGGTCCCCCAAAGGGCGAAGATCTCCAGGAGAATCTCCTGAGCCAACTCCCACTCGTGAGAGATCGTGCTCTGCCTGCTCAGAGCGTCTGCCGTCACGTTTTCGTCTCCGGCCAGATGAACTGCTGAGATCGAAACTTCCTGCTGGATGGCCCAGAACTCGAGCTGCATCGCCTCCCTGCACAGAGGAAGTGACCCTGCCCCCCCTTTTTGTTGAGGTAGTGCATGGCCACTGTGTTGTCCGTCACGATCAGGACACTCTTTCCTCGCACAGTCGGCAGAAAAGCCTTCTGGGCTAGCCTGACGGCCCTCAGCTCCAACAGATTGACATGGAGTCTGGACTCCGGAGACCAACGACCGCTGACTGTCAGCCCGTTGGCATGAGCTCCCCATCCCGTGAGGGATGCATCCGTCACGATCGTCACCTCCGGCCAGGGAAGCCAAAATGGAGCCCCCTTCATCAAGTTGCCTTCGACGGCCCACCACAGAAGGTCCCGGGCGACCGAGGGCGGCACTTTAACCGGGTCCGACATCCTGCCAGAGGACTGCGACCATTGCATCTTGAGTGCCCACTGCAAAGATCTCATCCGCAGGCGAGCCTCGGGCACCAGAAGAATGCAGGATGCCATGAGGCCGAGCAACCTCAAGAACTCGAACGCTGGGAGCGTCTGGGCATGCTGAAACTTGTGCACCATCTGCTTAATGTGAAGAGCCCTCACCTGGGGAGGAAAACACTGCTCCAGGGAAGTGTCGAGCACTGCTCCGATGTACTGGAGCCGCTGTGTTGGCGTCAAATGGGACTTCTTTAAATTGAGGGAGAAGCCCAGCCTGTGAAGGGAGTGGCAGGTGACGGACAGATGATTTAGGACTTGCTCGGGAGAGCTCCCCCTGATCAACCAATCGTCCAGGTAGGGGTAAACGTGAATCCCCCCTTGCCTGAGATGCGCTGCCACCACCACCATGAGCTTGGTGAAAACCCTCGGGGCGGAGGTCAATCCGAACGGCAGGACCCGAAACTGAAAGTGCGAGTCGCCAACCGCGAACCTCAGGTACTTCTTGTGCTTGGGATGGATCGGCACATGGAAGTAAGCATCCTTGAGGTCGAGAGACACCAACCAGTCCTGAAGCTGAAGGGCCTGGAGGACTTGAGAGAGTAACCATCTTGAACTTGTCCTTCCTTAGGAGTTTGTTCAAACCGCGCAAGTCCATGATGGGTCTCAATCCCCAGTCTTTCTTCGAAATCAAAAAATAAGGGGAATACCATCCCTTGTTCCTCTCTGCTACAGGCACCAGTTCTATGGCGCCTTTCTCCAGCAGGGCTTGAATTTCCTGCGCAAGGAAGGGATCTGGACTCTGCAAAGAGGTTCCCCGGTGAATTGTCGCGAGGCCTGTGCCGAAAGGGAAGACAGTAGCTGTGGGTTATGATCTCCAGAACCCACACATCTGAAGTAATGGCACGCCACTCTACAAGATGCTGCGCCAGCCTTCCCCCAACCGGCGAACCATGGGGCATGGCCTCAGGACTGAGTAGTAGCGGCTGCGGCGTTACCTGAGGGCAAAGAGGCAACTGCCCGAGCGGCCTTGGCACCACGGGTACCCTGTCGTCCACCTCTGGTACCCCTGCGTTGGCCTCTTTGACTGCCTGCTCCTCTCGCTTTACTGAAGGACGAGTAATAGCGAAAGGAACCACCCCTCCATTGCCACCCTTCTCTGTAAAGCCATATGGAACGGCAGTACCGGGTCAGTTGGGGGACCAACATCAAGTATGTCCGTGAGATCATCCTGCACAAACTCCCCTGGGGGAGCAGACCATCCCAAGTACTCAGAAACCCTAGCCATAAGGCGCCGGTACGAGGAATCGGCATGAGAGCCAGGCTCAGGCCTACAAAACTCCACCTCCGGAGAGGTGTCCAGTCCACTGGCATCATGCAGTGACTGCCTCAAATCGTCAAACTGACTATGGCCCGAGACAATTTCATCTGGAAACTGACTAGGAACCAGGCTATCAGAATCCTCATCCGCCTCTGAAATATATTCCAGGTGCGAAAAGAAGGCACCCGAGAGTGCTTGCTTTGAACCAGAGCCCTCCTAGGGGGTTCCCCCATGCCACGGGGTACCTCCGACACCCCAGCCTCGAAAGGCGTCGAGTGAATCGGCACCGGCGTCGGGAGAACAGGCATCGGCATCAGACGTCAGATGCAGCACAGCCAGCATCGGCGGCGTCGACACAGTCCTCGAAACCGGAGCTCCGAGCGGGTCCCTCGACGACCTGAGTGTCGACGGCTTTGACGACTTCCTCGGAGCATCGAGAAAGCCAGTCGAGGCCCTCGACGCCTCAGACGTCGATGTCTTCTTTGAAGACATCACAGGTGCACACGGTCTCGAACGCGTCGAGGACCGGGACCTGGGACGGGTACAT
Organism: Ambystoma mexicanum; assembly: GCF_040938575.1. Lineage (NCBI taxonomy): Eukaryota > Metazoa > Chordata > Amphibia > Caudata > Ambystomatidae > Ambystoma > Ambystoma mexicanum. The sequence continues at coordinate 1,657,553,347 of NC_090929.1, forward strand.
CGAGAACGAGTTCCCTTGTCTGAACGGGACCTCTCCCGTGACTCGTGCCTACCACTCTTGCGAGCGGTGTCTCTCGACCTCTCACGACCGACCCCACTCGGGGGCGCGGACGGCTTAGTACCCTGCGACTCAAGAATCGCCAGCATTTTCTTCCCGAAGGAAGCCCATTCCTCCGGCGTCGCACGGCTGGTGGGGTAAGCGACGTGCCGGGCAAAGTCCTCCGAAGAGGACCTGGAAGACGACCGGTGTCGGCGCTTCCGAGAATGCCTCGAAGAGGCGGAGGAGTGGCGAGACCGACTCCTAGAAGGAGACCCACGAGACTTCCGACGATGACGCGGAGAGTCTCCTCTCGAATCATCCGAAAGCCCCGCAGACTTAGACTTCCGGGGCTTGGACACCCGACCTACGTTCACGTAAGGCTTTGGACGTGAGCGACTGGCAGTCGATACAGTCATCCGTGTCGTGGGCCTCCCCGAGGCACCAGAGGCAGGCGTCATGCGAGTCCGTCACCGACATCTTGGACCCACACTCCCCGCACTTCTTGAAGCCCGGACGCGGGGTCGAAGACGAAGTAGAAGACATCTTCACACGAAGGATTTCACAAAAACGAACAGGTTCGAAGAACAGAACTCCAAAGAGTCGAGGCGTTAACCGAGATTCACGAAGCAACACGTTCGCGGAAAAAACGGAACTGAGGCTACGGGCGTCGTGCATCCCACTCATCACATCGGATGACGTCGGACGTCCGAGGAGGTCCTCGACGACGGCGCATCAACGTCATCGACGCAGAAAAAAGTTTCCGAAGCAGCACAGCTGTGGTGATACATCGGAGGACCCAATCCCCTCGAAAAACTGTTTCAACAGAAGCAAAAGAGTTGTACAACAGAAAATTCAACACTAGACTATCAAGAGTAGTACATGGTGATCCAAGTATGGGTTCGTTGACCATAGGGGTACTTAAAGGAGAGAGTACATTCAGTGGTCCATTCAAGGTAGACCAGATTTTGGATTTTGCCATTATATTAAGTGATGGTCGGACCTGGAATAAAATCAGAATAGGCACTCAACCAAAATGACATTTAAATAGAGGAAGGGAGGTGTGTTATATATCCCTCACATTTTAAGTCAGTTGGTAGTAAGGTTGTCATGATATTCAAGTAAAGGTAACCTTACAAGGTCATTAGCATCTGTTATTTAGAATGCATCTTAAGATTTGCAACTGCATTCATTAAACTCGTCATGTGCCATTACCACAGCCCTACCCCCCAATTGGAAAGGTGTTAGGATGGGCATGTCATTCACCCTATTCACTACACTTATTATCTATCTTGCATTCCTAGAGTATCTTAGGTTATCTATGTTACCTAGTTACCGTATAACTTGCACTACCACACTGAGGGTTCTGGAGTGCGAGAGGAGGCGTTGAGAGAAGGGAGGACGACGGTTGCACTTTCCCTGGCCGGGGCCGTTCTCCATGAATACGAACCTACTCAATAAAAGATGTTGAACTGTTACGACGTCTCAAGTTGTGTTTCATACTTAAGAATTGGCAACGAGGATTGCAGCCAAGGAGAAACAGCCCCTGCAGAACGTGAGGCGATTCCTTGTCTGTGCTCCGATTTGGAGGCTTGCCCATGTCCGATTACAGAAGGAGACTGAGGAACCCTGCAGCTGCGAGTTGCAAGAGCCCGCCTGGCAATCTGGAGGACAGACTCACGAGAATCTAGTTGGCGAGCTTCCAGAACAAAGGGAGCCAGCGGGGATCGTGGAAGCTGCGTTCCCTTGCATCTGATCGATTTCAGAAAGGTGGCGATCTGGTAAGCCTAAACTATTCCTGGCCCAAGCATGACGGTACATAAGTTATTTGGGACAGTCGGCCTCCGTGTCATTTGGAAGAGCGCATGCACCCTGCATGACCGGATTACATGTGAGATTGCCCCAGCACAATTTGTTTACATTTGAGAGCAGTGACGCCACGTCACGAAGAACGGTCCATCACCCGGACACAACAATACGTTGTTACGGTCCAGAGGAAAGGACCCAAATGCGTGCAGCCATCAGGGTTTTGCCGGCATATTGCTCGAGTGCGGCTGCACGTCATTACGCCCTCTAGAGGAAGGGACCGGAAGACGTGGCGGACATCTTAAACCTGCATTGAATTTTGTATTCAATTCACCCTAGCCGTGGATGTTTGTATTTACAAGCCTTGTGCAACTGCAATTCATTTGTCGGGACGATTCGTAGCAGTGACTCTTAGTGAGGAGGAGTCCCACGGGTGAGTGGATGCAGACTTGTGAGAGTACCTGGATTATTAATATCCTTAATTTTGAGAGAGTGTGCTGAACTTAAATATTCTGAAGAGTTGGCCTTCAAGTAAGTGGAAGTTAAAGTCATGGCTAATGTACCTGTCCCAATCTTTTTCCTGCCTACACCAGGTGAGCCAAAGGTGCGATGGGCAGATTGGAAAGAGGGTTACCATAAATATGCGCTTGCAGTGTTTGGTGCTAATTTCTCCAATGAGCGCAAAGAAGCGTTGTTGTTTCATTGTCTGGGAACTGCAGGACAAGAGGTTTTTAAAAAATTGCCAGAACCTCCAGATGTTCCTGATGGAGGCCCTTATGAGCGAACTTTGGCGAAATTGGATAAGCATTATTGTATTGAGGAAAACATATTGGAGAGGTACAAATTTGTTACAAGAAGCCAGAAGTGTGGAGAGATTATTGAAGACTTTGTTACAGCCTTGAGGGGTTTGGCAGTCAAGTGTAGGTTTGATCATTGTCAGGATGAACATTTAAGAGATCAGTTGATGATCAAGTGTTCCAATGACAATATCAGGAAGGAATTGTGGAAGGAGAGAAACCCGACATTAGACAGGGCCATTGAAATTGCAAAAACTGTAGAGCACACAGACAAATGCATACAATTACTTCAGACGGACAACTCTGTTGAAAAATCCAAGCCAGAGGACTGTGAGGGAGCAATCCAGAAGGTATCCAAAGTAGCTCAGAGACAAAATACAGGGCCTCCAAGGCATTTTGCACAGATGGGGAAGAGACATGAAGGGCTTCAAGAAAATAAGTTTACCTCTGGCAGGGGTTGGGGTCAGCAATGGCCATCGGCAAGAGACACCAAGGGTTTGCCCAAGGAGAAATGCCTTCAGGAATCCCAGAGTATGGTTATTCCAGGGGTCCTTCAGGGAGGAGGAGTTACAGATGCGGGAGTTCACCACACTTGGCATCCGACAAAGAGTGTTTTGCAATACACATTATATGCAATGAGAGGGCACATTGCCTGGTGTTGTAAAAGTTTTAATACCAATCCAGGTCAAGTTCATGAGGTCAGTGTGGATTATGAGGATGATCCACACAGTGAAAATGGTAGAGAAGTGGCGTTTTCCGTGAATGCCATAGATGGCAAGATAAAAAAGAAAAAAACCCTATGCCACTGTGATGATTGGAGGTGTGTCAGTATCAATGCTTATGGATAGTGGAGCTGATTACACCCTGATAAGTGTACAGGTGTGGAAGGAGAAGTTTGATTGCTGCACGTTATGGGAAAACACTGTCGGAGCGAATGCTTATGGGGAAGTTATTATATAAATTATAGGGAGCATTGAGGCTGAACTCCAATTTAAGGACAGAAAATCTACAGGGACCATTTATGTTGCAAAAAGAGGGGGAGAGCTGCTTGCGTGGAGTGACCAAGCTGAATAAGAATAAGGCTTGAAGCTAGTCATCCAGAGCAGGTGTTGTTGATGAAGAGTGAAGGCACCTCTGATGTACAATTGAATACTGCATCCAACAAGTTAGGATGCTTGAAGGGGTTTGTGCATAAAATTCAGTTGAAAAGGGGTGCTGGTCCCAATATGGCAAAACTCTGCACCATTCCCCTGGCTCTGAGAGAAGGGGTAGAGAAGGAATTGAAAAGGATAGAGAGTGATGGAGTGATTGAAAAAATTCAGAATGGGTTAGTCCCATAGTGGTGGCTAAGAAGACCAATGGGTCTTTGAGATTATGCATTGATCTCAGACACTTGAATAGTATGGTAGTAGCGGACACATTTCCCTTACCTAGAATAGATGATCTGTTGGTGGGAGTATCTGGCTCTAAGGTATTTTCCATTCTTGACTTAAAAATCAGCCTACCATCAAGTAGAGTTACATGTTGACTCTAGGGATCTTATGGCTTTTATTACACCAATTGGGCTATTCAGATGTGTTTGCATGCCGTTTGGGTTAGTTTCAGCAGCGAGTGTCTTTCAGAGTATAATGTATAGATTGCTTGGGGAGAACGTGGCGTTGTGTTACCAAGACGACGTGCTTGTGTGTGGGAGTGATGAAGTTGAACATGATAAGCGGCTGAAGAGTGTCTTGGACATTTTGAAAGAAGCAGGTCTCACAGTAGCGTTGGAAAAATGTATATTCAAAGACAATAAAGTGGTGTATCTAGGCCATGAGATTACAGGGGAGGGTTTAAACCCAAAGAGGAAGCCATAGAAGCTATTAGAAGGATGGAGGCACCTAAATCAAAAGGGAGATGTCTTGTCCTTTCTTGGTTTAGTGGAATTCTATGGTAAATTTATCAGAGGTTTATCAGACAAGGAATTTGAGAATGCTTACATATAAGGGAGTTCTATTTAAATGGAATGACCTCTGCAAGGAAGAATTTGAAAGAATAAAACACTCCATTGATAATGCCCCTAATTTGAGGATTTTTAAAGAAGGGAAACTTACTTTGTTGTTTGTGGATGCCAGTGACTATGGCATTGGTGCGGTACTAATGCAAGAGGATCAAGATGGTTTAGACACTGTGGCATTTGCATCTAGATCACTTAAGGGACCTGAAGGTAGATATTCTGTCGTAAAAAAGGAAGCCCTAGCTTGCGTCTGGGGAGTTGAAAAATTTAAAAGGTTTCTGTGGGGCAGAGAGTTCACGATTTGCACAGACCATAAACCCTTGATTGGGATTTTCACCAAAGGTGGTTTCGAAGGAGTGTCCAGGCATATTATGAAGTGGATGACTTCTCTGAAGGGTCTACAGTTTATCATGCTTCATGTCAGTGGAGAGACCAATGTCGTTGCAGATGCTTTATCTAGATCAGTGCAGAGGGAAGTTCAAAATGGTGACCATTATTCAGGTTCTGAGGAGTGTGTTCGAGATATTTCAGGTACATGAGACATTAAAAAAGATGATTGGGAGACTGCCTGTGGCGAGGATGCCACTTACCAAAAACTGTTGACTTTGGTGATGGAGAGGAAATTAAATTACAGTGGTGACCTGTGTGATTTTGCTAAAGTGAAGGAAGAATTATGGGTGCAGAAGAACAAGTTACTTACCAACTGGTAATGTTCTTTCGATTGGATGTTCCTCCAACGTATTCCTCATCTTAGATATATTCCATCCAGCTTTGCTGCTCTTCAGAAATTTTTTTGGCAGAGGGCGCCGTGCGTCGATGTCGATGGGTCCCTTGAAGGCCTCCGTCGAGGGTGACGTCGTCGGGTGTATAAGTAGCACGTGTGGCGCCCGTTGGCCTCAGTTCTGTTTTTCCCCTTTTTATCTTTGATCTTGTACTGTGTAGATTGTGCCGGCAGACAGGTATGAGCCTTGCGAGATTTGAGATGGCAATAACCCGGAAAAGGAAAAATCTACAGAGGGGTAGGCTGGGAGGGCGATGAAGAATACGTTGGAGGAACATCCAATCGAAAGAACGTTACCAGTTGGTAAGTAACTTGTTCTTCGAGTGGATTGTGTCCTCCAACGTATTCGTCATCTTAGATAGACTCCCAAAGCAGTATGGACAATTCCTCTGGAGGAGGGGGTAGATTTTGATGGCCGAGTATAGTACTGCTTTTCCAAAAGTTAGCTCCCTAGACTGGGAAGCATCCAGGTTTTAGAATTTTGAGAAGTTGTGTAGTGAAGACCAAGTTGCTGCTTCGCAAATGGATCTTATTGGAACACCTCTTTGAAGGGCCGTGGAGGAGGCGATACTTCTGGTGGAAAGAGCCTTTAACCCTTCCGGAGGGTCTTTTTGAGCTAGTCTGTAGCATTCTGAAATGCAAAGCACAATCCAGCGTGAAATTGTCAGTTTTGTCACCGATTGACCCAGTTTCCTTCCTATGTAACCTAAAAACAGCTGGTTGACCACTCTAAGTCTGGAAAGTCTAGAGATGTAAAAAGCTCTTTTCGGATCCAACCTGTGTAATCTTTCCTTCTCCTTCGAAGGATGGGGTGGAGGATAGAATGCGGGTAAGAATTTTCTGACTTAAATGAAAATCAGATATCACTTTCGGTAAAAATTATGGTTTTACCCTCAACACAACTCTGTCCTTATGGAACACAGTATAGGGTGGGCCAGAAGACAGTGCCTGCAATTCGCTCACTCTTCTTGCTGATGTTAGAGCAACCAAGAAGGCCGTTTTCCACGTTAGTAATCTTAATGGATACGTGTGCATAGGCTCAAAAGGAGCACACTAAGAATTTTAGGACTAAATTTAGATCCCAGATGGGTACTTGAAATGGGTGAGGAGGAAACACATTAGTGAGTCCTTTTAAGAATTGTATTAAAGGAATTTTGAAGTAGGAGCATTCTTCCGATGAGCGCTTGAAAATGGAAAGCGCAGCAAGGTAACCTTTTATTGTTCCGATATTCAGGCCTCTATGTGCTAGGGTCAGAAGGAAAGATAATACTTCCTTGAATAGAACATAGGAAAGGATCGACATTCTTTTCTCTGCACCAGTTGCAAAACCTTTTCCAACGGCAACGGTATAGAGACTTTGTTGATGGCCTTCTTGCCGAAAGCAACACCTCCATAACGTCATCTGGAAGGTTCTAATCCCTGTATCTCAGCCTTTCAGATACCAAGCATGAAGGGTGAGCGTTTTGACCTCTGGATGGAAAACCTGACCCTCCATTTGAGAGAGAAGGTTCTCTCTGAGGAAGACGTACTGGAGGACAGATGGACATGTCTAGAAGGTCTGGGTACCACGTTCTCCTGGCCCAATCCGGGGCAATTAGGATCATGCGGCTCCAAAACCTTCTCAGCCTCCTGATGACCTGAGGAATGACGGGAATTGGAGGGAATGCGTACAATAGTGGGAAATTCCACTCCACCACGAACGCGTCCCCCAGGGCTCTGGGGGAAATTCCCTTGAGCAATACCTTTCGCATTTTCGGTTGATTCCGGTTGCAAACAGGTCTACTTGAGGGGTTCCCCAAAGGGCGAATATCTCTCGAATGACTTCCTGAGCCAATTCCCATTCGTGGGATACCGTGCTCTGCCTGCTCAGAGCATCTGCCGTCATATTCTCTTCCCCGGCTAGATGAATTGCTGTTAAAGAGATTCCTTCCTGAATCGCCCAATACCAGAGCTGCATTGCCTCTCTGCACAGAGGTAGTGACCCCACACCACCTCTTTTGTTTAGGTAGTGCATGGCCACTGTGTTGCCCATCATTATCAGGACATTCTTTCCCCTGACAGATGGCAGGAAGGCCTTCAGCGCTAGTCTGATTGCTCTCAGCTCTAAAAGGTTGGACTCCAATGGAGACCAATGACCGTTGATTGTCAAATCGTTCGCATGAGCTCCCCACCCCAGGAGTGAGGCGTCCCTCACTACTGTGATCTCCGGCCATGGTTGCCAAAAAGGTTCTCCTTTTAGGATGTTCTCTCTGTACAGGTCCACCATAGAAGGTCTTGTCTGACCTTGTTCGGAATCTGAAGAAGATCCGTCATTTGACCCGAGAACTGGGACCACTGAGTCTTTAGGGCCCATTGAAGGGATCTCATCCTCAAGAGTGCCTCTGGCACCAGAAAGATGCAGGATGCCATGAGGCCAAGCTACCTTGTTGTAAGCCTGGAGATTTTGGGCATTTTGGAATTTGTAAACCATCTGAAGAATGTCTTGAGGCCTCGACTTGGGAGGCGAGCTCTTTCCCAAGGACGTGTCTAATACAGCTCCTAGGTACTGAAGCTGTTGGGAAGGGGTCATCTGTGACTTCTTGAAATTGAGGGAGAAGCCCAGTTTGTGGAGGAAGTGGCAGGTGACTTTCAGATGATCCAGTGCTTGCTCGGCAGAACACGCTCTGATCAACCAATCGTCCAGGTAGGGGTATACATGAATCCCCCCTCTCCTGAGGTGTGCTGCCACCACTACCATTAACTTGGTGAAGACCCTTGGGGCGGAGGTCAACCCGAAAGGCAGGCCTCAAAACTGATAGAGTCGCCAACTACGGACCTCGGGTATTTTCTGTGTTTGAGATGAATCGGCACATGAAAATAAGCATCCTGGAGGTCCAATGACACCAACCAGTCCTGAAGTTGAAGGGCCTGAAGGATCTTAGAAAGGGTAACCATCTTGAACTTGTCCTTTCTGAGGAACTTGTTCAAGTTTCTTAAGTCCCCTCCGTCCTTTTTGGGGAATCAAAAAATACAGGGAGTACCATCCCTTGTTCCTCTCCACTGCAGGTACTGGTTCTATAGCACCTTTCTCCAGCAGGGTTAAAACTTCCTGCTGTAGGAGCGGGTTTGAAGACTTCAACGGGTGTCTCCCTGGTGGATTGCTTTGAGGTTGCGTTAGAAAAGGAAGGCAGTAACCTTGGGCTATTATTTCTAGAGCCCAAACATCTGAAGTAATGGCTCGCCATTCTTGCAGATGCTGTGACAGCCTGCCCCTACAGGTGTTTTGTGGCGGATGTTGGTTTAGCACGTTTTCCTCGTCCACCACGAGTGGCCTTTTTCTGGCCCCTTTGACTGGCCATTCCTCTCGCCTTTACATATGAGGTGTAGTAACAATAGGATAGTCCCCTCCATGACTGTCCTTGCGCACGAAAAGGCTGAGGTTGCCTAATAGCAGCTTCTAAAGATTTGGCAGCTGCTTTTGAGGTCTGCAACCTCTCAAGACTCTCGTCAACCTTGTTGCCAAAAAGGTAAGACCGTCAAAAGGCATGTTCAGAAGGCCGTTCTGTACGTCTGGTGCGAAACCCGACTTCTGTAACGACGCAAATCTGCGCATTACCGTGCTAGTGCCCATGGACCTGCTTACACCATCTGCAGTGTCCAATCCAGACTGAAGGGATTCCTGCATGACTTCCTTTCCATCTCTAACGAATGCTAGGAACCCTTCCCTTTCTTCCCCTTCTGGTATGTGCTCCGCCGCCATTGCAATGCACTCTCAAAGAGTGTCCGAAAATTTTGCCAAGGCACATGTGGAGTTGGCATATTTTAATGCCATGCTCCCGGCTGAAAATACCTTCCCTGCCCAACCATCCACACGCTTATCGTCCCTGTCTGGAGGGATAGACGAGTATGCAAGTTTGTTAGAAGCTGTGGCTGCCTGTATGACCAGACTCTCGGGAGTTGGGTGTTTGGACAGATAGCCGGGGTCGCTACAGGCCGGGCGGTATTTTGAGGTGAGGGATTTATTTACCGGAGGAATAGAATCCGGAGTTTTGCAAATTCTTGGCCACCCTATTTTGCAGGGCTACATGAAAGGGTAGTACTGGGTCTTCGGTGGGACCATGGTCCAATATATCTGTTAAATCATCCTGGATGAATTGGGCTGATGGTTTAGCCCATCCTAAGTAATCTACTACCTTTGTCATTAATTGAAGGTATGATGGACTGGCATGCTCTCCGGGTTCTGGTCTGCCAAAGTAGTTTTCAGGAGATGTGTCAATGCCACTTGCATTGTGTAATGATTCCACCAAGTCCCTCATTCTGCATTCTTCTGAAATCAAGCATTCTGGAACATTTGGGGTGCCATATTCCAGCCCAAAAGGTACATTCTCATCAGATCTCTCCTGTTCCTCAAAAATTGAGGTCAGGGATTTGAAAAACTCCTTTCTGGGGAGAGGCTTGAAAACCTTCTCTGGGAGAGGAGGTGGAAGAGGTCCAGTACCTGGCTCTGAGGACAATACAGGTTTTACCAAGCGAAAACTGATCAATATGCACTCCTAATTTTTAAACAAGAATCTGTTTACAGATGTTGTCTTTAAGAATTATTGTTTTTAAGGTGCGGAGGAGATAAATAGCAACCCTGGCATATGGGTTGCAACAATGTACAAAATAGAAAAAGTTCCCTAATGTGGGAACTCCCGTCCTCTGCACTCCATGGCTCTGTGAGGAGTCCTTGTATGTTAGATTTTTAATTAAATCCTTTATGTGATAGTTTAATTTGTACTGGACTGTAGGTAATTTACTTATTGACATATATAAGTACATATATCAAACACACAGTAACAAAGTTAGGTTTTTTTAGAAAAAAATCCATTGGTTTATTCCAAGCCCAACGTGTTTCGTGATGAAATCACTTCTTCAGGGGCAATTAGCATAATTTTTCTGAAAGACATAATATTAAAGTACATGCATTTTAGTTCCAATTGTTACAAAGGTTTATGAAATTTCCAATAATAATAATAATAATGCTTTAATGTGATATAGATTGAAAAATTCAAACTTTACACATATTGCTTATGCATAATCAGAAAAAGAAAATTTTTTAAAATATGCAATTTATACAATTATGTAAGTATAAAAGGAAAAGAAAAAAATCAAGTATATCTAAATACATATAACTTTACAATATCCAAAAGCTTCCTAAATAAAAACTTCATAATAAAACATCATTTCACCCATTTATTTAAATCCGGATGCCCATCGCTTTTTCAATCTGGAGCCATACATTATATAATGCAATATAAAGATGCATGTTTATTGTATTAGTGCAGTATAACCAAAATTGATTTTCCGGTATAGATTCCAGATTATGGGCAAATTCTCCTAGATATTTAACAATTGTGGGTCTCATTGTGAAGCATTCAGTTAATAGATGCTTGGCTGTCTCCAAACTGTCAGGTAGGTTACATATACGACATATTCGTTCTACAGTTGCAATCTTTTCCCTAGGTCCCACATTACACAAGGTCGGCAGTTGCTCCAGACGGAAAAGAATAATAAAGCGTCTTAGCCTTGTGGAAGGGCATAGGTAAAGATATGCCTGAGGTTTCATAAAGTTGTAGAGTCGATACTTTACAAAGGCACATGACTTTAAACACCCTAGATGGGAAAAGTTCTCTAACCAATCCCAGCGATCAACCTTTTTCCCCAGTGCTGTCATAACCTCCTGGGAAATGGTTGTCCCTCTGTCAGTCCAGCCAATGTCTCTCAAAAATTGGGTCATACTTTTCTGGAGAGGAGAGGTAGTACCTTTTTTACTTACTTCTATATGCATGGTAACCAGCATAGAGTTAGAAGAACTATTCTTCATCTTAAGATACAAGCCCACCCTCTTTTTCAGTACCATTGCTTTAAGTGAGGGAAGACCGAGCTCCAGCCTTATGAGGGCCATAGGAACACTAGGGGGTAACCCCAGTATGCGTCGCCAGAATTTTCCCTCAACCACTTGCAGCCAGGCTAGATCAGAAGAAGTTAGTGCTTCCAGGCCATACGTAATCATTGGCGCAAACACCTGTATGTAAAGGTGTCTCGTCCGGCCTGCCTCCTGGTAAATGACGCAATTAAAGCTGTAACTTGCTGCGCCCTAATTCTCCTATTTTGTCTACATAGAGAGTAATCACCCCAAGGTTCAATTTCAACTCCTAAGTACCGATAGGAAGGGGAATAAAGTATATTATCATTCTGCACCCATAGCTCAACACGAGAGACTTTTTTCTTCGTGAATCTAATCACTTTGGTCTTATCAAGGTTAATAGCTAACCCATTGATCTTTGCGTATTCCCATAGTGCTACCGCTGAGCGCCTAATACCAGCAATAGTGTTGTCAAAAATGACCAAATCGTCCGCATATGCCAGTACTGCACAAGTTGTATCCCCTACTTTAGGTGGGCAGTTATTTACTTCGGCCAATACTCTTGGGATATCGTATACGTACAGATTGTACACCAGTGGAGCAGTTACACATCCCTGTTTTACCCCCCTGTCTTGTCTCACTTGTCTAGTCAAGGATCCCTCTTGATTTAATCTGAGGCACACCATGGTGTTATAGTGCAGCTGTCTTAAGTAATACATTATACTAGGCGGGCAACCCATAACTTCTAGCTTTGTCCACAGCCTGGCTCTAGGTATAGAATCGAATGCGGCCTTAAAGTCAATATAAAGGGCATATAGTGGGGGCTGTCCCTTGCTAAGTGCTCGAGTTCGTAGTGTGTCCATCACCCACAAATTGTGCGTGGTGGAGAAACCACGCCGGAATCCACATTGGAACTTACTAAGGATGTTAGTCTGTTCCGCCCAATTCTGTAATTCCGTGAGCAATAAAGCCGCAAAGAGTTTTCCCGTGGTATCCAGCATAGAAAGAAGCCTATAATTATTTGGGTCCATACGGGATCCCTTCTTAAACACCGGCACCAATATCGCCGTTTGCCATGAACGGGGAATCGTCCCCTGAGCTAATACCTTTTTAAAGAGTATAGACAGAAGAGAAGCCCAAAAAGTCCGGTTGTTCTTAATAACTATATTCGCTAGCCCATTCGGGCCAGGAGCTCTAGAGGCTTTCAAGGTTGCTATTTTATTCAGTATGGCCTCTTCCGTGGCCTCAAAGGGCGGGGGTAAGGGATTCTTCACTCTAGATATTATGGGAACATCTAGCTCTCCAGAGTTACGGTCCAGCAGGAATCTTACCCAAGTTTCCTCTCCTATAGGATTATCTAGCTGAGCCTTGGCCTTCTCTTTGTTCTCTTTCAGTAGCTGCCATATATTACGCGAATTTCTAGCGCAGATAGCGTTTACTAGTCTCTGATTTCCAATATTCCTCTCTGTATTTCGAATGGTTCTGATATTAGCTCTATATTTATTTTTAGCTTTTTTGACTTTGTCATAGTAGTTAGAACCCGCTATATTCAGTCTCCTAAGCCCCCGCAATTCTGCTCTTAGCCTTCTCTTAGCATCACGAATATCCTTATTATAAGGCTGAGTGGTACCTACGGGATTTATCATAACATTTTTCCTTGAGGTCGCATGTAATCCTGAGAATTCCAGGATCCATTCTTCTATTTCATTTACGGTCAGCTGTTCAAAATGGGGAAGGGGAGCCAGGGCTTGAGATAAGAGTGCTTCCGTAGCCTTTTTAATATTTCTCTCCGACCAGATAATTCTAGTGCCTGTACAGTTGGTTTGTATATTGCCTATACTACACTTAATAGCGGGTGAGAGAGAAAGTTGAAGGGAGCACTCGAAAGCCGCATGGTCATTTACTATTGGCAATATTTCAGGACACATAAATATATAGTCTAGGGTGCTGTAAGAAATCCCATTAGACCATGTCCGTTTCCCCGGCCTATCACCCATTGTTCTACCGTTAATCATGGATAAATCCCATGTCTCAAAGAATTGTAGCCACCCCAACCCTTCACTCTCTCTTTTGTCATGAGTCATTAGACATTTTTCGTTCAAGGCAGGGTATTTGGCGACCAGCTGATCGTCCTTCATATGACAATTAAAATCACCCATCACCACTACCGCTAAATTGCCGGGTCTTTGAGTCCAATAAGTCAGTAACTCATGAATGGCTTCTTGTAGAGATTCCCTTATCAATGCTCCCGGGGGATTATAAAGGTTAATCAGTAAGAATCTACCGTGCCCATAATCCTTGGGATAGTCAACCTCAACCGCCAGATGGTAATCAGTGGTATTGACCAGGATCTTCTGCGAGTTGATCGTATTAACCACCCCTATAATGAGTCTCCCATAAGGGCGACCCTTATCCCCCCTTTTGGCAAATGTCTGATGCACTACAAAACCGTCCAATAATAGAGAGTTCAATGCCCATGTTTCCTGGAGACATATACAGCTATGCTTCAGCAATAAATCCATAGACCCTTCTGATCTCAGAAGATGGGCAAAACCCCGACAGTTCCAAGAAACGAAAGAAAAGCTTCAGAGGTTCTGTGTCATTCGCGGAAGAGCTTCCAACAATGTTTTGAGGGCTTGTTGTATTTCCGTCATCGCCGTGTTTTCTGGTGCCTCTTGATTGACCACATTATCTTGCACCGCTAGCTTGTCCAATGGAGTTTGTAACTCCTTGGTCATGTAATCCTTAGTTTCTTCAGTAAGGTCTCTCTCCTGTGGATCTACATCAATAGCAATATCTACGGTTATCAGTTCTTTTTTAAATTTTCTAATCAGCTGAGCTGTGGCTAAGAAAGTACAGTGGATGGCGGAAACATGTGGATTAGGGACCTGCAAGGGTTCGATGAAAAAGAAATCGTCGGATTTCAAGACTCTCAACTGTGGGATATAATGTAGTCGGGTTAGGAATTCTGATCTTGCCAACCAGGGATTTTTACCACTAGGGTAGAGGTTCTTAATATAGCAAATACGATTCACATTACATTCCTCATCCGTGCTAATTTGCATGGGCCGTACCGGCTCTAGTGTTTCATCTGTACCAGCTGAGCCGATCTGATCCTCCGGCTCGACTGTGACATTATCATCTTGATCAATGTCTTCATCAGAGAGGCCATCTATATCTGCCTCCTTGAATTTTTCTCCTGGTACTAACCAATCGGCCAATGGCCCTTAGCTTCCGCAGCTCGAGCTACTGCTCTCGCCTTTCTTTTTCTGGCTTTTTTGGAGCGTGTTTCCGTGGCTGTTTTAGGTCTTACACTGGAGGGTATTGGATTTGTTGCTACTTTCTTGCTTTTCAAAGCCCTTTTGGCCAATCTTCGTTGTTTCCTCGTAAGAAGGATCCCGGGGCTGTGCACGATTTCTAGATCCTCTACAGTTATTACTGAAAGGTTTTCTATAGGAGGATTGCCCTCCAGGTCCTTGTCCAGGATCGCATCTTCCACCACTTCTCCCATTCTCTCCTCTGTTTCTTTCATCTCCTCAATGGTATGAATAGCATCCGAGAGGTTCGCTTCTATCTCATCCTGCGGGAAATCCTTCCGCTCTAGTGCCCTCGTAATATTATTCGTATTTGTCAGTATGCTCCCAGTCATCTGCAGCAGTATTTTGAGTGCAAATTGTAATGACGCTACAGATGATTGGAGCTCCATAATGGCCGTGTTGCTAATATACGGATTTAAGTCTTCGTTATCCTCCTTCTCCGGATCATCTTCTATAGAGGCCATCGCTAGATTAGGAGATACCGAGAGACGTCCACAGCTAGACATAGGATTGGCTTCGTCAGATGTTATATTATTACTTTCTTTATGGTGAGTAGAATTATTAGATGCCTTTGCTGAGTTCTGCGTTACCATCCCTCTCTGAATACTCAAGCAGAGGTCAAGTAATGAGTTATTATCAATATCCTCATAATTTGATGAATTTAGTAAGATACTCTCCTTATTCCCTGGCTCAGCCATTACCTCATTGATTGTTGAGTTAATCTCCGGTGGTGGATTTACTCCAAAAAAGTCTGTGATGGCTCCTTGTACCACAGGTGTTGTGTTGAGATTCTTTTTGCTTTTATTACCTTTCTTTCTATTTTCCTTGCCATTGTTCACTGGCATAGTCATGCCTTTCCGCAGGTTATAATTTGACTGTGGTACTTTTTTCCCTCGCTACATTTCCTCAGCGTGATAATTCGATCCGTGGGAAAATATTGAATTATGCTCCTACTATTTAGCTTACCCTAGAACAGTCACCACGATTCTGAGCCTGAAAAGACCAGCCACCTCTATGTGTCACGTGCCCCCGGCAACGTTATGATTAATGGATAGCTCACAGAGGGATACGAATGATGTGGGCATGGGGAAGGGGCGGGGGTGTGTGTGTGTGTGCCAAAAGGAACCCCAGAGTACCCTGGTGGGCCCGTTGTCTAGGGCCAGTAGAAAACACACCACACCTTATCAGTCGTCCAGGCCCAACCGTTGCCCCCTGCCCTAGCCCCGGTCACCCCAGCCAAGGCACACCACTACCACTCCCGTGATGGACAGTTGCATATGACAGCACCCTGGGGTACTCGGGTCCGTGATCTGGAAATTCCAGCACCCACTCTGTTCCTGTCGCCCAGTGCTCTGCCACCTACTTGTGATACTCCGAGGAGTCGCCTCGTCTCGGCACACAGTAGTGTTGGGTGTCCTGACCCACGTTTAAGCTATCATGCCACAACATTTGGTGCTGTGGGCTTAGAAAGTTCAAGATGGCGGAAAACCCACATGTGCGCCGAAATCCAGGAAAGCTGCGCAGTTTGTGCGCACACCAAAATGGTTGCCTCACTTGCCACCCACCAGTGCGAGAATGAAAGGCCGGGTTGCCATGAGGGAAATGGGTTGCCAAAGGAAAAACAGTAGCGCCGGTTAGCTTCAAAGCACTTTAAAACCACCATTGGACTACCCGCACAGTAGTCTGAAACCATTGGGAATGGCAATGCTGATTGCCAAATGCAACCTAGAATTGTGGGGAATTCATTTCTTAAATCCCAAAAATGGGTGCAGTACCAGTACTCACCACTATCCAAAAGCCGGCGTTTTAAAACCACCCTGTGTTTCTCTGAAGGCAGGCTCAAAATGCCTATTTTCAAACATTGCAACATGTGCAAAATATTCACTGAACACCAGCAGACATTTGGCAGAATGGAGTTTTGTGTGCTTACAAAATCTGGGAAATGAAGAGCCCAAAACAATGCTTATAACAAAACTGCTATGGAGTCAGCAGTTTAAGTTGCACTGGATTTAAAGACACTAAAATCGAAAATGTTTAGATTAAATGAGTGACCTATGTTTGGTGTCACATGCCTTTGTAACTGTTGAAATGTCATAGTTTGCACTTAGAATCAGCCTTCTAGCTGCATGTGTAAAATTGCAAGTTAATTTAAAAAGCAACAAAAAAAACATGACAGTTAGCTGAAAGTCTGGCTTAAGGAACTTGATTTTGCTTGACGGCTACCCCCATCAGGAGTGAAACTTGAGTCACAACTGTGTTCCCAGGCCTATCTGCCTTTTCCTGGCCACACTAAGGATATGCCATCTATCTGATAATTGAATTACCTGTGCTCTACAGGAGCTCTGAACAAAGCCTGTCTTGACTCAGGCAAAGGTTTTATTACAGCGGTCGTAAAATGTAGCTTCCTCTTGGCAGAAGCTGGGAGGGGCACTGCCTGTGAGAGCAAGCTGGCTTGGCAGAACTGGATAAACCAGTATTTCCACCATGTGACCTGGGAAACCACACCCCTTTGTAGCCAGAATATTGTTTAGAAAAAGATGAATAACTCATGGTGCGGACATGTGAAAATTTTATAAATGATACCATAATTCTTGTGATTTTTCTGCCCACAGTTTAAGAGGTTTTTAGAACCGGTGGTATGTTCAGGGGGGTGTTAGCGGAAAAGTGGATATTACTCTAAATGTATGCATGTTAAAAATCTGAAACTTCATCAGTTAATGTCCATACTCCCTGCGCACATGTATGTAAAGTTGGGTCAATGTCAGAAATTGAAAAATCAGTTAAAAAGTCAATTATGTGCCATTTCTGAATGCAAGCTCTTAGAAACAGCAGATTTGGACAGAGACATGGCTAAATTCAGCCACACCATGTATATGTAATTTCAAGCAACTGTGTAACTGTGAAATATGTCTTTTGTTATCAAATATAGAATATGTGCAATCTGACAGGGGAGTGTCCTATCTGCAAGCCATAAAATGACATCACTCTGACTCACAGTTCCTTCCCCAATCAAGTGAGGAATGGAAATTTGACCAATGACAAGGGAGAGGGGCAAGTTTAGTTATGACCAACACACACACCCACTTGCAGAACATATAAATGGACCACTGAAACTTAGGTGGAGACCTTCAATTCCATCTGCCGCTGGAAGCTCTGCCGGAAAAATCCATACTTACCTCCATCAAACTTCAAAGAGCCAACACTTAGACTCCAAGATAAACAGAGACTTCAGAACCTTAACCAAAAAGGTCACTGCCAGCAAGAGTATTTGTCAGCAGGCCTAAAAATCTTTTTGCAACTGAACTCTTCAGACAGCCGGCTGACGCCGTCTGAATTTTGCCAAGAACTTTTGCAAGAACCCGGAGTCAGAAATATCCAAAGAGAAGGCAGGACCCGACCCAGAGAACCGGTGCCTAGAAGAGACCAGGCCATTGTATCCAGAGTGCTGACCCCGATGCTGTGAGCAGTTCCAGAGACCAGACGCTGTGCCCAGAGACCGTCCGAAGTCCAGACCTGTTGACCAGATCGTGACAAAGCCGCCTTCCTGTTTAAAATCTCTTGTGAGTACCGCCAAACTGTACCAAACCAAAGCTCTTAGTTTAAATTCAT
Source organism: Ambystoma mexicanum (assembly GCF_040938575.1). Taxonomy (NCBI): domain Eukaryota; kingdom Metazoa; phylum Chordata; class Amphibia; order Caudata; family Ambystomatidae; genus Ambystoma; species Ambystoma mexicanum. Next base: position 1,657,571,576 of record NC_090929.1, read on the forward strand.
CTAATTCAATCTATTTAACCTAAGTAGAACTGCCTGATAGCTCCAAATCTGTCACCTGTCATTTCTAGTAAAATCTGTCACTTGTCATTTTGAGCTTTTAAAATTTCAAATCTGAAAAACGACCTTCACAAAATCGCTCATATCTCCGCGACCGTTTGTCTTAGAGACTTGCAATAACTTTCATCTGAAAGCGTAGAATCGTGGCTTTCCTACGAACCTAGAACCGCATTCCTACCCCCTATAGTTTTACCGCAATCGCGGAACACGCATCCGCAAATGTTACCGCGATTTGCAAATTTCTCCACATGTAAAATCAGCTGCTGCTTGCCTTCCATTTGCCAGAAAATCGTTTGCCTCATAAAAACTATCCCTGAATCATTGCAAGAGTGAGCCTGAGCTAATATTAACTAGATACCACTCACCCTGAACCTCTAGAGGGAATCAAAAGCATTTTAGCATACTTTTCACTGAATTGCCAGCACATATCAAAGCATTTTGCCTGTGTTTTAAACTTCTGTTGTCTAAGCTTGCTGGGGATTGAACTGAATTACGTTGATTGCATTTCTGAGAACTGTGTGCTTTCCTCCCATTTCCTTGCATTGCATAAAGAGGGGGGGAGTGAATAGCCAGAGAAAAGTGATTACATTGTTTGGTTGAAATCATATTGAGTATTTTCTGTACTGCATTCATTGAATATTGCATCCACGTGAGCTTACATAAAGCATTCTGTACCACCTTCTTCTTTTGTTCCTATTCACCTGTGTGCTACCTTATCCATTTTATGTCAACTCCTTATTGATTATAGAGAAGCGTGTTAGTGCCAGATTCTCTGTTGTTAATATTTATCATATCAGATTAAGTGTGATATTCAATTATTAATTTATTATAAGGTGTGACATATATATATCTATTGTTTAAATTATCAAATAAACCTTTTAACTTGCAAAACAGAACTACTTCTTGGCTCAGTGGGGTCAGGGGGATTCCAAGAGAGGGGTGTTATATAGGGGTAGTCATCCAGAACGCATGAACTGGACATAAAGATATATCAATAAGGGTTTTCATTCAGTATTATAGACTAGGCGTTGACTTAGCCGTAGTGTTGAATTGAATCCTCTTACAAATTGGGGGCTCGGGCCGGACGTTTGGGTTAGAATACCACTTGTGCAGCTTAATACAGCGTGCCAGCTGACCAGATACACATATCCAGTCGGATCACCACGCTGTGTTACGCTGTAAAGCACTCCTTAAAAGGGACACTCCAAGAAAAGTTCTGTTCTGCAAAAATAAAATACTAACTTCTATAAGTCAGGACAGAGACCAATCTCTAGAATGACGACCTTAGTAGACATGAAAATAGCCAGAGAGCACTTCTTACATAAGTTATTTGTGAGAGGTGAGTGGACTCACCAGGACCAAACAGTCTGGTTGCAGGCCATCACGCAACAGGTCACTGAAACAGGGTCAGATATATATAGAGATCAGGGTCCATTACATGTGGCCCTGAGTGAACTATACATGGCCCCTAAGGCCAAAGATGAACACGACAAGATTGTTAGGATAGCGGCATACCTGTACCTACATATGGGAGACATGCAGGACAGATGTGCTGAAAGCCAAAATCTGGCAAATAGGCAACAGATGGTGTTAGAGAAGGTCCAATCTGATCTGGCCTCTTCTGAGCAGAGGCTGCAGAGGAGCCAGGAGTCAGAAAATGATAGTAGGCAATATATCATTAAAATAAAAGAGGATATGGGCATCCTACAACAGGAAAAGACAGACCAGGATACCAGATTTCTGGCCTTGCAGAAGGAGCACCAAGACAGTTTGAACTCCCTACTGCAGAGCCAGAAAAAGCTGGAGCACAGATCAATTTCAACAGGGCATGCACAGAGCAGGTAGCCACCCTGCAAATCCAACTAGACAGAGAGAAAGAGGAGAGCAATAAACTGATCCTGAAAGACCTGGATACCCAGGCAGAGTTTGATCAGGAGTGCCAGAAAGCCGGCGCCTTCCAAAGGCAAAGGGACGACCTGGCGGCGCAGATGCAGGCTCTTAGTCAGGAAAGAGACACTTTAGGCCAGGAAGTCTGCCACTTAAAAAGGAAAATGGAAGAAAATCACCTGGCCCACCAGGGATTGGGTGACCTCCAAAAAGAACACCAGAACTTGTTAGTGCACACCAGGAGGGTGGAGGATGCTCTAGCAAGAAAGGAGCAGGCCAATAGGGACACAGCTCAGGAGGTAACCCTCCTGCAGCAAAGACTGGCCCAGTTCTCCAGGACCAACCAGGAAGCACAGAGGGAAAATGAGGCTCTCTGCCAGCACAATGAGAGGCTCCAGCAACAGGTAGCGATGCAGGAGAGACTGATAGAGTCCAGTAAGGCCTTAACTGAGGAACTGAAGGCACAAATGCAGGCTCTTGCATTGCAACAGGGAGCAGGGGCGGATAGAGATGAGGTTCGCTGGGAAATGGAAACTCCGGAGCATAACCTCAGGAGCCCTAGTACCAGAGGCCCTCATACCTCTCAGTCCCTGGACTCTGCCACCCCCATGTCCCCTGGCGCACGTGAGCACAGGACCACAGGGATGGCAGATTACTATCCAGCCAGAAGCATGGGGCTCATAGGCCAGTACCACCCAGGAATGGAGGGGTGGGCATCCGGGTATGGGCACCCAAGTACAGTACAGTTCAGTGGGGAACCCCAGGAAAGTAGGCCCATTAAGGGCATCCTGAAAACCTCTGCCCAGTTAGGTCAGTGGAGGGGGTACCCATCAAATCCTGGCAGCAAGGAGGAATCTGAAGACTCCTCTGAACTGCGCAGGACACAGGAGACCAGGTCCCCACATTCTGCCAGCCATTCCCAGGCTCGCAGAATCCGGGAAAACCTGGAAGAACAGACGGGAACCTCTGGGAGCAGTGCCTCTGAGTCAGAGGACGAATGGACAAGGGTTACCCGAACCAAAAGGCCAATAAGGCAAAAAGGGCCTTGCTTAAGGACCCCTTAAAGCAGATTAAGGCGATCAGGAGCGTCATCACGCCTTACCATAAGAACGCTAAGTATTCTGTTTGGGAGCACTTAGAGTTGTTTGAACAAATGATGGAGACTTTCCATTTGAAGGACAGCCAAAGCTGTATTCAATATGTAAAGTGGACCTTCTCCCCGGAATACTCCAATTTCTTTGCGGGGCTGGAGGACCAAAATCATTTAAGATGGTCCACCTATAAGGCGGCCATCTTGAAACATTTTTCTGTTCACAGAAATCCTCAAGAGGCTCGCAAGGCAGCCTACAATTTGCAATGTGGGGAGGATCAGGCCCCACAAGAATTTGTGCAGGAGTTAAAGCGTGCTTTTGCGCAGACCACCAGAAGGGTGCGCACAGATAGCAGAGAATTTATAAATACGTTTTTCCATGCCTTGCCCAAATATATCATGACCAAGCTCGTGAGGGATTTTCACGAGAAAAGATCTTTAGACTGGGTCATTGAACAGGCTACCCGGATCTATGAGGTGCAGAAACCGATAGATAGCAAAAGTAATGCCCAGAAAAACCCCAAAGCCAACAGCACCCCTGCTGCTGCCAAGGTGGCAGAGGTAAAGGTCACCCCCGTTTTGGATTTGGAGATGGGGGGGCCTAAAAACCTACCTGCACCTAATAATGCTAGGCCCAGAAGGTCCTCGGGCCAGTCACAGACAGGGAGCCAGGGAGGCAGCCCCAATGGGGTCCCTCGCTCTCCTGACTATGTAAGTCCTCGCTACAAAGGTAACAGTCCAATCCTGGGTTATGTGTGGACTCCCCCAGCCCAAGGGGGGGGATCCAACCGAGCACCAAACCCAGGGAACTTCCCTCCAAACTTCCCACAGGAGGGCAGAAATTTACCAAACCCTGGGCAGAACTTTTTCCCCAGGTATCCACCCGACTTTCAGCCCCAAAACCATCCATCCTTCTTTCCCCAATTCCCTGAGCCCAGACCACTGAATCCGGGAGAGGGGAGGCCAAGGGTGGAGGGGTACCCAAATCTTCCCAACCCGGGGTATTACCAAAGGAGGGACAGCTACCCTTCCCGGGATCAGCCCAGGGGAGAAAACAGGGCCCCGTATCAGCCTGAGCGGGTTTCCCAGTTAGAGCGCCAGGTTCAAAACATGGCGCGGATCTGGGTCACATACTGAGGGCTCAGCAGAACCCTCAGATGGGCGTGCCGGCGCAGAACGCACCCAACTCTGGACCTGGTGCTCCAGAACAATGACGGGGGCAGCACCCTGATAACTCACCGGTTCCCAGGGAGGAGGCACAAAGGGAAGGGGGGTGTGAAGCCTTGGAGGAAGCTTCCTTCCTCACTTGTAAACAGCCCCTGGAAACCCAGGAACCGGAAACAAAATCTCTTGCCCCTGAAAGTCTGCCTCCTAAGGAGCAGAGGGGGGGTAGGAGAAACAAAAGACCCAAACAGACTCAGTTTGAGGAGGAGGTACAGATCTTCCAAATTGAGGGAGAGGGATCCTCAGAGGATCCTGGGAAAAGGATCTTCTCCTTCAGAGAGGGGGGAACTCCTCCCAAAGAAAAATGGGTTCCTAGGGATGCAAATCCAGACTGGGGAGATGTGGAGACTGAGCTACCGCCGCCCACCATCTCATCCCAGAACCAACAGCAAGAAAACCCCCTGGTTCAAACCCATCCTGGTGACTGCCTCCAAAAAGGGGGGGGCGGCCCAGAACCGGAACCAGGGGAACCCACAATGGCTCTGATCTCCAGTTGCCAACTTTTTCTTTCAGATTCCCAAGGCTCTCCACAGAATTCTGCCCAAAATTCTTCTCTCGCGATGTCCAAAACCAGAAAATTAGCCCACCAGTTGTCCAAAAATGTACATTATCTGTGCCCCCTTGAGGAGAAGGAGGGAAGATATTATGCACCGGTACAAGTACAGGGGCAGGGTACAATCTCGGCACTGGTGGACACTGGATCTCAAGCTACCCTTCTGTCCAGAAGGGCCTTTGACGAACTGAATGCAGGAAGGGGAGAGAATTACCAAATTCCTCTCACCTCTCTTCCTGGACAACTGCAGAACTTTGACGGGAAGGAAATTCCCGTTGAGGGGACTGCAGACTTGGACATTAAGATCGGGCGACACAAGTTGAAACACCCGGTCATAGTTGTGACCCCAGAGGGCACCCCTTGTTTACTAGGGAATGACCTCCTGAGAAGGTTGTCACCCCTAATAGATTGCGTAAACAAGGTCCTCTGGACCCAGACTAGCCGACCAATAAAATTAAAACAGAGTGTCAACCATGTTAGTTTAAACGGCACCTGCCACATGGTTGAACAAAAATCTGACCAAGTAGAATTTCACTTCCAGAACAACCAGATTCCAGACGTGACGGAAATAGCAGTAGGACAACAGACTGGTGATGGGGGGTCCTCTCTATTTCTGAAAATCAACCTTCCTTCCAGTCTAAAGTGGTATTCCACGCTGGAAGGAAACACTCTGAAATTCTATACTAATCCACAATCAGAACCTCCCACTCCTATAGTCCAGAAAGATGTGAAATCAGCTCAGAGCCTGGCTGATATTCAGCAAATTGGAGAGCAGTTGTTCATCCCTGTGCAGTTAAATGATGGGAAGGACTCTGTTCTCGCTCGAGTGTGTGTGAACAACGTTAAGAGCTTCATCAGCGAAGCCATGTTTCGCCAACTCCCAAAAGATCCAGCCATTCCAACCTTCAAACTGATAGACAAATGGGAAATGGACCTGGAAGCACCTAATTCCAAACATCTCCTGCCAAGCAGGTGTATGCTCAAAATCTCCATTGGCAACAAGAGCATAGTCCATAATTGTTGGGTCGTGCGAGACGTCACTGCTGCCTTTTACTTAGGCAGTGACATTCTCAATCGCTTTGCCATTAGTTTGGACCTAATAAACTTCAAAGCTTGGTCCCGATTAGCGGATAATCCCATGGGCTTTGATGATACAGAAAAAGCATTTAGGTCAGCTCAATTGCTACCTTATGCAGTTGAAATTCAGACTAAAGAGGAAGTCACCATCCCAGAAAGGACCCGACAATTCTCCCTGGAAGTGAAAGTTAAAAGAGGACAATATTTGCAAAACCCTGATGCTTACATACATCTAAATGCTTCTCTCCAACAGCAAGGGTTGGGGGTAAACCCAACACCATTAGTCAACATAGAACATGACACCATTCCAATAGAGGTGGATAACAGCGACTTAAAGAGTATTACTCTAGCCGCAGGCACCATTATTGGAATGGCGGTTGATGACCGACATTTCTCCATTGATCTTGGAAATGAACTGTTAGGACCAATCCCCAAGGACTGTTTTGACAGTGACAGTGATGACAATGCAACACCAGACAGGATTTTTACCCGGCATGGGGGGAACTTCCTGGTGTACACTTCCTGCCCGTATGGTAAGGAAGATGTGACGTGTGACTTCAGGAGGGATGAGGTGATTTTCCAGGTTCATGAAGGCTGCCTTTCCCACCTGAAGCCTCCGGTCCAAATCAGCACTCTGACCAGGGACTTCTCCACCCAGCTGGAGGAGGCCGCGGAGATAGACAAACCAGAAGTCTTGCCTGTGTGACTCTGGAACAAAAGCAAAAGTTGAAACAAGTTTTCTTGGATTTCCAAGATCTCTTTGCGGTAGACTCATATGACTGTGGTCGCACTGACATCCACACAACAACAATCCCCACGGACCCTGGCATGACTCCAGTGTTTGTGAAGCAATATCGCTTGCCTCTCGCATCAATGGAGTCCCTCACTGAAATAATTAAGAACCTTGAGTCCCGGGGAATAATCCGTCCAGTCCACAGCACCTTCAATAATCCGGTGCTGGGGATATTGAAGCCAAACGGCCAGTGGAGACTCTGCGCCGACCTCAGGGAGCTCAACAAACGGGTCCATACTTCCCGATGGCCTCTTCCCTACATTGACCAAGGGCTGGCCCAGATCCAGGGGTCACAGGTATTCACTGCAATAGACCTGACCAATGGATACTGGACCGTGCCTGTCAGTAGGGAGGACCAATACAAACTGGCTTTTACCTTTGGGGGGCCAGCAGTATACATGGACCCGGACTCCCTTCGGATACCTCAACTCTGGCAATGAATTCAACATTTTCCTACATAAGGCCATGCCCGACCTGGGTGCGAGGGGTAACCTGGCTTATGTAGATGATGTCCTCATCAAAAGTTCATCTGTGGAGGAACACATAGCGGAGATCCGTTATGTTCTGACACAGTTGAGGGCCGCCGGAGCAAAACTTTCCTTTCAGAAAGCACAGTGGTGTAGAACCCGTGTTATTTTCTTGGGGCATGAGTATACTCCTCAGGGTCTCTGTCCCCAGGAAAAGAAAGTGGAAGCCCTCCAAAAATTGAAAGACCCCACAACTCTGCGGGAACTAAGGAGCCTCCTTGGACTGACTAATTACAGCAGAAAGTTCATTGAGGGCTACGCAGAGATCACTAGACCCCTGATTCATCTCCTGAAGGGGGGGGGGTCAAGTGGGAATGGGGTCCAGAACAAGCCGAGGCAGTAAGACAACTCAAGAGAAGCCTCTCACAAGCGCCTTGCCTAGCTTACCCTGTCAGAAACAAGGAGTTCTTCCTGGAGACAGGGTTCTCTAATACGTGCTTGACGGCAGTATTATACCAAAAGCATGACAAGGTCAATAAAGTAATCTCCTATGCGAGCAAAACTTTATCCTCTGTGGAGGAAAAATTCAACGATTGTGAGAAGGCACTCCTGGCAACGGTGTGGGCATTGAAGAATTACCGCCCGTTTATCTAGGGGGAACACATCATAGTGGAGACTCCACACCAGCCTCTACAATATCTCCAAAGTGATAGAATCCGGGCCGGAAATGTGAGTAATTCCCGAATTACTTCCTGGATTCTGTCAATGCAAGGCTTTCCTGTGGAGGTCAGATATGGCCAAAACAAGAAGAGTCCCCTCGCGCAAGGTCTGGCTGACTTGCATGATTGTGCCAGAGAAAACTGTCTCGAGGACGAAAGTCTAAAAATAAAGGACAACATGGAGGCATACCTTAATTCCCCCCACCAAGTCTTTGAAGAGGACAAGTGTGAGGGAATGCCCACTGTCTATGTGGATGGATGCTCTTACCATGTTGACAACAACGGGGAGAAAGAACTGGTGGCTGGCGTAGGGAAGGCATGGGTGAATGAGTCCCCAGAACCCTCCGCTGGATACAAAATTGGTCCCCGAAGTAGTCAGGTGGCAGAATTGATGGCTGTGCATCAGGCCATCCTCACTGCTGTCCAGCATCAACTCCACGAACTGGTCATAATCACAGATTCGGATTATGTACGGAACGGGTTCGTGGAGCACCTGGTTAATTGGAAAACCAGAGGCATGTTATGTGCTAACAACAAACCCTTGAAACATGGGAAGTTGATCCAAAACATTGATGATCTGGTCACATCGAATGGGATGACCATCTACTGGAAAAAGATCAAGGCCCATTCCAAAGTAGAGGGACCAGACAAAACTGGAAATGACTTAGCTGATCAGCTGGCCAAAACCGGGGCCATCCAAGGGGATCTAATTGAGATTGAGTCCCTGTTGGGGGAAATCCAGGTCACTGCCATCACTAGGTCCCAGACAAATGCTCACAACGACCTTTCAATTGTACAATGGAGTAAGGAGACCCCTGATGCTGATTTGATTACCGCTCAGAAGGGGGATCCAATTATTGGTAAATTTTACCAGCACCTTGAGGACCCTGAGAACTTTCCCCTGACGGATACCGATTACAATGGGAAAGAGGACCTAAGAGTGTTGATGAAATGTCCAAAAATGTTCCGAATCCAAGACGGTTTGCTGGTAAGGAAATCCAAAGCTGGCCACGATCAGTGGGTGGTTCCTAACTCATTCCGAAGCCTGATGTTAAGTCACGCCCATGATGCGGCCACCGCCGGTCATAGGGGGTTTCACACAACATTGGAAATCTTAAGAGAGGTTGCATACTGGCCACACATGGGGCAGGACCTCGACCAATACTTGAAGGGGTGTCTTGTGTGTGCACAATTTCAGCCATCATCCCTCACGCACCGGGCGCCTTTACAAAAGAGGGGAATGACACTCCCATGGTCAGATTTACAAATCGACTTTGTAGGCCCTGTGATTCGCTCAGCTAGGGGGAATAAGTACATGTTGACTGTGACATGCTTGTTTACCAAGTGGGTGGAATGTCTCCCAGCCCCAAACTGCAAGGCAGAAACAGCAGCTGCCTTGATGATTAACCACATCTTTTCCCATTTTGGTCTACCTCAAAGGATTGAGTCAGACAGAGGTAGCCACTTCACCAGTGAAGTAATGACAAAGATGTGGGAGATATTGGGGGTCAAGAGAAAGCTGCATATTGCTTATAGACCAGCTTCTTCTGGGGCAGTAGAGAGATATAACCGGACAATTGTGAGCATATTAAAGAAGTTTGTGGCAGATTCTGGGCCAAGTTGGGATATCCGATTACCTCTGGTCCTAATGGCCATCAGATCTACCCCTTCATCTGCAACCAAAATGTCACCATTTGAGTTGATGACTGGGCGCAAGATGGTGCTTCCTCAGCATTTGCTCTACAGGACCCAAGAGCAGACACTGATAAATGCCTCCACTACTCATGAGTATGTGGAGAATTTAAGGAAACACCTCCAACATGCTTTTGCTTATGCTCAGCGGAATCTAGAAAGATCGGCTGATAGCATGAAGACCCATTATGACCTGAAAACTTCCAGGAAGGAATATCAGGTGGGAGACCGAGTCTATCTATACAACTTCCAAAGGAACCAGGCCACGCAGCGCAAATTCTTGCCTATATGGAAGGGACCCTTTGAGATCATTGACAAGATCTCCCCTGTGGCCTACAAAATCCACATCCCCAAAGGTCCTTTGGCAGCGGGGGAAGACAAGTGGGTCCACATAAACCAGTTGAAATGTTGCCATCCCAGGCACGCTCTGCAACAACTGGAGGAATCCTCTGGAATCCTAGCGGGTACTGTCTCAGACTAATTCAGTTCCAATCATAAAACATACCACATCTAGTCTCTAAAATATTGTGATTTGCATGAAACTGTCTCTTAGTTATACTGTTTTTTTTTTCAAAATAAGAATGTAATGTTTCGTGATGATGAAATGCATATGCTGCCCCACTATCTCAACAGTGGTGGAAAAACGTCTATGAGTAGGTATTGCCGCTCTTCCTTTGTCGTCCTAGGAGAAAGAAGACCTTGAGACTGGCCAAGGAGGACGATCCGGAGACCGGGAACGAATATCCAATGGGCCCAGTGGACCGCCCAATACTCCCATCAGGACTGGCGAGGAGAGCCGATCGATCAGTACCGGATGGAGAAGAAGATGCTGAACTGTGCCATCCACAGAAGAGGAAGAAGATTATGCGGACAGACCGGTGCATGGGTCAAAACCCTTGGGCACGCGACTCCCCATCGACTCAAATTCAAAGTGCAGTCGCGTGGGGGGGCTTGTTGGGTGTCCTGACCCACGTTTAAGCTATCATGCCACAACATTTGGTGCTGTGGGCTTAGAAAGTTCAAGATGGCGGAAAACCCACATGTGCGCCGAAATCCAGGAAAGCTGCGCAGTTTGTGCGCACACCAAAATGGTTGCCTCACTTGCCACCCACCAGTGCGAGAATGAAAGGCCGGGTTGCCATGAGGGAAATGGGTTGCCAAAGGAAAAACAGTAGCGCCGGTTAGCTTCAAAGCGCTTTAAAACCACCATTGGACTACCCGCACAGTAGTCTGAAACCATTGGGAATGGCAATGCTGATTGCCAAATGCAACCTAGAATTGTGGGGAATTCATTTCTTAAATCCCAAAAATGGGTGCAGTACCAGTACTCACCACTATCCAAAAGCCGGCGTTTTAAAACCACCCTGTGTTTCTCTGAAGGCAGGCTCAAAATGCCTATTTTCAAACATTGCAACATGTGCAAAATATTCACTGAACACCAGCAGACATTTGGCAGAATGGAGTTTTGTGTGCTTACAAAATCTGGGAAATGAAGAGCCCAAAACAATGCTTATAACAAAACTGCTATGGAGTCAGCAGTTTAAGTTGCACTGGATTTAAAGACACTAAAATCGAAAACGTTTAGATTAAATGAGTGACCTATGTTTGGTGTCACATGCCTTTGTAACTGTTGAAATGTCATAGTTTGCACTTAGAATCAGCATTCTAGCTGCATGTGTAAAATTGCAAGTTAATTTAAAAAGCAACAAAAAAAACATGACAGTTAGCTGAAAGTCTGGCTTAAGGAACTTGATTCTGCTTGACAGCTACCCCCATCAGGAGTGAAACTTGAGTCACAACTGTGTTCCCAGGCCTATCTGCCTTTTCCTGGCCACACTAAGGATATGCCATCTATCTGATAATTGAATTACCTGTGCTCTACAGGAGCTCTGTACAAAGCCTGTCTTGACTCAGGCAAAGGTTTTATTACAGCGGTCGTAAAATGTAGCTTCCTCTTGGCAGAAGCTGGGAGGGGCACTGCCTGTGAGAGCAAGCTGGCTTGGCAGAACTGGATAAACCAGTATTTCCACCATGTGACCTGGGAAACCACACCCCTTTGTAGCCAGAATATTGTTTAGAAAAAGATGAATAACTCATGGTGCGGACATGTGAAAATTTTATAAATGATACCATAATTCTTGTGATTTTTCTGCCCACAGTTTAAGAGGTTTTTAGAACCGGTGGTATGTTCAGGGGGGTGTTAGCGGAAAAGTGGATATTACTCTAAATGTATGCATGTTAAAAATCTGAAACTTCATCAGTTAATGTCCATACTCCCTGCGCACATGTATGTAAAGTTGGGTCAATGTCAGAAATTGAAAAATCAGTTAAAAAGTCAATTATGTGCCATTTCTGAATGCAAGCTCTTAGAAACAGCAGATTTGGACAGAGACATGGCTAAATTCAGCCACACCATGTATATGTAATTTCAAGCAACTGTGTAACTGTGAAATATGTCTTTTGTTATCAAATATAGAATATGTGCAATCTGACAGGGGAGTGTCCTATCTGCAAGCCATAAAATGACATCACTCTGACTCACAGTTCCTTCCCCAATCAAGTGAGGAATGGAAATTTGACCAATGACAAGGGAGAGGGGCAAGTTTAGTTATGACCAACACACACACCCACTTGCAGAACATATAAATGGACCACTGAAACTTAGGTGGAGACCTTCAATTCCATCTGCCGCTGGAAGCTCTGCCGGAAAAATCCATACTTACCTCCATCAAACTTCAAAGAGCCAACACTTAGACTACAAGATAAACAGAGACTTCAGAACCTTAACCAAAAAGGTCACTGCCAGCAAGAGTATTTGTCAGCAGGCCTAAAAATCTTTTTGCAACTGAACTCTTCAGACAGCCGGCTGACGCCGTCTGAATTTTTGCCAAGAACTTTTGCAAGAACCCGGTGACAGAAATATCCAAAGAGAAGGCAGGGCCCGACCCAGAGAACCGGTGCCTAGAAGAGACCAGGCCATTGTATCCAGAGTGCTGACCCCGATGCTGTGAGCAGTTCCAGAGACCAGACGCTGTGCCCAGAGACCGTCCGAAGTCCAGACCTGTTGACCAGATCGTGACAAAGCCGCCTTCCTGTTTAAAATCTCTTGTGAGTACCGCCAAACTGTACCAAACCAAAGCTCTTAGTTTAAATTCATCTAATTCAATCTATTTAACCTAAGTAGAACTGCCTGATAGCTCCAAATCTGTCACCTGTCATTTCTAGTAAAATCTGTCACTTGTCATTTTGAGCTTTTAAAATTTCAAATCTGAAAAACGACCTTCACAAAATCGCTCATATCTCCGCGACCGTTTGTCTTAGAGACTTGCAATAACTTTCATCTGAAAGCTTAGAATCGTGGCTTTCCTACGAACCTAGAACTGCATTCCTACCCCCTATAGTTTTACCGCAATCGCGGAACACGCATCCGCGAATTTTACCGCGATTTGCAAATTTCTCCACATGTAAAATCAGCTGCTGCTTGCCTTCCATTTGCCAGAAAATCGTTTGCCTCATAAAAACTATCCCTGAATCATTGCAAGAGTGAGCCTGAGCTAATATTAACTAGATACCACTCACCCTGAACCTCTAGAGGGAATCAAAAGCATTTTAGCATACTTTTCACTGAATTGCCAGCACATATCAAAGCATTTTGCCTGTGTTTTAAACTTCTGTTGTCTAAGCTTGCTGGGGATTGAACTGAATTACGTTGATTGCATTTCTGAGAACTGTGTGCTTTCCTCCCATTTCCTTGCATTGCATAAAGAGGGGGGGAGTGAATAGCCAGAGAAAAGTGATTACATTGTTTGGTTGAAATCATATTGAGTATTTTCTGTACTGCATTCATTGAATATTGCATCCACCTGAGCTTACATAAAGCATTCTGTACCACCTTCTTCTTTTGTTCCTATTCACCTGTGTGCTACCTTATCCATTTTATGTCAACTCCTTATTGATTATAGAGAAGCGTGTTAGTGCCAGATTCTCTGTTGTTAATATTTATCATATCAGATTAAGTGTGATATTCAATTATTAATTTATTATAAGGTGTGACATATATATATCTATTGTTTAAATTATCAAATAAACCTTTTAACTTGCAAAACAGAACTACTTCTTGGCTCAGTGGGGTCAGGGGGATTCCAAGAGAGGGGTGTTATATAGGGGTAGTCATCCAGAACGCATGAACTGGACATAAAGATATATCAATAAGGGTTTTCATTCAGTATTATAGACTAGGCGTTGACTTAGCTGTAGTGTTGAATTGAATCCTCTTACAGTAGGCTCTTGTGGCTGCTGCCTTAGTCCTGTTCTCCGCACCAGGACTCGGTCCTCGCAGCCCCAGCCTTGGCGTTAAAGCGTCTCCGATCTCGGGGCCCGACCGAGCACCACGTACCTCCTGTGCTTTCCCGCACTTCCAGCACGGTCGGCAACCGCAACTAGCAGCAGCCCGCAGCCGCCCACCACCGCGGCCGCCGTACTGGCGGATTCGAGTAAAGGACCTTCCAACCACAAAGTCCACAGAGTCAAGTAGCACTGTCGTCCGGCCACAGACCGAGACACAGCCGCTGCCGACTCCGACTCACTCGGTTTTAGGAAAGGAAAGAACAGATCATTCGTTAATAATCGATAATCACATTTTCATCAATGATAGATATATTGACATGTTGTGTAAGCAAATTACCTAAAGAGAAAGGTTCCCTTGTTTGCGGTCCTTCATACGGGGAAAGCTATCAGTTTCCTTTGCTGGTAGTGTAACCTCAGTCTCTAGGTTATTAACAAGAGAAAGGTGGAGATAGTGTAGGATAAATCAAGAGTAAGAAAATTAAGTCAAATTACAAAACGGTGAAGAAAAGGTTAACTTACCACCTAATTTCAGTAGATGGTAAGGAAGGTTGAGTAATGATTCACTCCAACTTGTCATGTAGAAACAATCAACAAAGCCCATGGAGGGGCCTTTTACCTACAGCTGCCCAGGGGAGGTGATTTGGCTAAACTTCTGGCTCAGAGGGAGCTATACTGGATCCATAAACTTGACTCACTGGCCCCATTCGGGCTTAATGAGGATTTTTATATGGGTCCCTTCTTATAAAATTATGGTCAGGCAAATACACAGTAACAGGATGTGTGATGTCTATTTTATTTTGTATATTCCATAAACTGTGTTCGATTTTTATAAAATATGCCACGAGCTGTGTTCGATTTATACAAAATGTGACCTACCAGAATGTGAGTTCAATATGAGACAGAAATATAAGCTCAACTTATTGATAGTATCTTTAGAAATGACCACTCACTTGTCTTCACATCTCCTGATTTTTATACTCTAAGATTTCATGACCAAATCATGTTCCTTCATCAGTTCATCCTTCACCTACATGTAACTACCTTGTACTTCCTTCTCTGGAATTTTTTCATTTAAGAACCTTTTTATCCCATTTGGCTGGTCTAGAATTATGTATGTCCCATCACATTTTCCCCATTTTCTTGTCATTACACATACCCTTCCTAAATTATATCTATCTTTATTACTTGGGTATCCACTCGCTTACCTTCACTCCAGCGCTTCTACATCTAAGTCTCTTTTTTCTAAATTTACCTCGCTCTCATGAATGCCCTTGATTATTATAAGACCCCCTGCCTTAGGGGCGCATGACATTTGAATTCCTTATTTCAATTGATCGTACAATCAGCACCATGCGCATGCGTGCGATGACGTCACAATGTTTACATTGGGACGTCACACGTCTAATGACGCACGTACGCCTGACGTCGGGCAGCCATTTCTGACAGTATTTAAGGACCGCTAGCACCGGTAAACGGTAGCGAGTCCGGGATGAAGATCACGCTCCTTACTATCCTTCAGACAAACTCGAATGTAAGTACTCGAAGGGATTCTCTCGCTCGTTGTAGTCTTTCAATATCTATCAGCTTACTTAGAACACTCTGCAACTCTTTTCTAGATTTTTCTGTAAAAGGCCCCTCCATGGGCTTTGTTGATTGTTTCTACATGACAAGTTGGAGTGAATCATTACTCAACCTTCCTTACCATCTACTGAAATTAGGTGGTAAGTTAACCTTTTCTTGACCGTTTTGTAATTTGACTTAGATTTTCTTACTCTTGACTTATCCTACACTATCTCCACCTTTCTCTTGTTAATAACCTAGAGACTGAGGTTACACTACCAGCAAAGGAAATTGATAGCTTTCCCCGTATGAAGGACAGCAAACAAGGGAACCTTTCTCCTTAGGTAATTTGGTTACACAACATGTCAATATATCAATCACTGATAAAAATATGATTATTAACGAATGATCTGTTTTATATTCAGACCTTAAAACATTGAAATTAAATGATATATGTAATATCTGAAGAAGTTTCTTTCCTTTCCTATTGGAAATTTTATAAACCTTTGTAACAATTGGAACTAAAATGCATGTACTTTGATATTATGTCTTTCAGAAAAATTATGCTAATTGCCCCTGAAGAAGTGATTTCATCACGAAACGCGTTGGGCTTGGAATAAACCAATGGATTTTTTCTAAAAAAAACCTACCTTCGTTACTGTGTTTTTGATATATGTACTTATATAGGTCATTAAGTAAATTACCTACAGTCCAGCACAAATTAAACTATCACAAAGGATTTAATTAAAAATCTAACATACAAGGACTCCTCACAGAGCCACCCATAGAGTGCAGAGGACGTGAGTTCCCACATTAGAGAACTTATTCTATTGTGGACAATACAGGTTGTGTAACCTTATCCTTCCCTTTCTGGCTTCACTGGCTTGGCTGGAGCCTCTGGCGCCGAGGGTTTCGGCTTCGACGACACCGTGGTCATCGAGGGCGTCTCGGTATGATGGGTCTCAGACGGCGGCGATGACCTCGAGCGGTCGACTTGAGTGTTTTTCACTCTGCGTCCTGGAAGGTTTCCTATCCTTCCTTTTTCGATCACCCGGGCTCGAGGGCGCGCGAGTGTCGGAGCGATGGCGCTCCCGGCCGGCTTCTGAAGAAGGCGTGGGCCGAGGCTTTGCTTTTTCAAACATCTCCATCATTTTGACCCTGAATGCTTCCCACTCTTCGGTAGACAAATGTTTCGTGGGGCATTTCATCTTTTTTGGCGACTCGTCTGACGACAAGGTGGAGGGAGACCTATGGCGTCATTTCTTCGGTCTTTTTGACGAAGACGACAAGCGATGGGAATCGCTACGGGACCTCAATCGATACCTTTCGCGTCGAGGAGAATTCTCCTCACGGGATCTCGACTCGACGCTAGAGGTTTTTCGATTGGTTTTTCGACCTACCTGTAAGCTTTCCTCTCCTCTCTCGCAAGGCCTTCCCCATCATCGCCTGACACTTCGTACAGGCCTCCATGTCGTGGCCTTCTCCGAGGCACCACAAACACTCTCGATGCAGGTCCGTGATCGACATTTTTGACCCGCACGATTTGCACTTTTTGAATCCCGATTTCGGGGTCGTGGTCGGCGTCGATGACGAGGACATATTTCGTTATTATATATCTTCTCACAGAACTCGGGGTGCGCCAAATGTCCGAAGCAACGTATACTGCAGAAAAACGGAACCGAGGCCAGCGGGTGCCGCGCGTGCTAATTATACACCCGATGACATCACCCTCGACGGAGCCCTTCGAGGGACCATCGACTCGACGACATCGACGCACAGCGCCCTCTGCCGAAAAAATTTCCGAAGAGCAGCAAAGCTGGATGGAATACATCTAAGATGAGGAATACGTTGGAGGACACAATCCACTCGAATGGTTATTTACATAGGGGACATCAAATGGTAGCACCATTCAGGATGAGGAAACTAATAATAGATTTGGCCCATGTAGGACACTCAGGACTGGCCAGAACTAAAGGTTTGGTGAGGTCAGAGTTTTGGTGGCCTGGTGTTGACAAAGATACTGGGGAAAAGGTCAATGATTGTATCGAGTGTACCGAAGGCAATAAAGGACTCAGGGTACAGAAAGTGGCCATGATAGTGAAGAAGTGTCCCAGGGTAGCATGGGATGAAATTGCTTTAGATCTGTTGGGTCCATTTAATATTGGGGGTGGAAGAGACAGCTATGTGTTGGTTGTTATGGATCTATTGTCAAAATGGCCTGAAGTTTGTGTATGAAAAGACATTTCAAGCAACAGCATTATAAAATGTATGTAACAATTGTTCTGGAACAAAGGATTTCTCAGTAAATGTTTATCAGACAATAGTTCCCGATTGGTGTACAGGGAATTTAGGGAATTCCTGGGTAATCATGGAATAGAACAGTCAATATCTCCTTATACCACCCCCAGAGTAATGGATGTGTTGAACGCTTCAACGGGATGCTCATGGAAGCTATTAGGATTGCTGTTGCTACAGGTGGTGATTGGATAAGAACTGTGATGGAAAGGACATTTCAGTACAGGCTTGCTCCCCACAGTGTCACAGGTGTGTCCCCGTTTGAGGTGCTGCGAGGGAGGAAATCCAATTCCCACACATGTCCTGGCTGAATGGGTGGGTCCAAGTTAGCGGGGGTGGATTTAGAGAATTTAAGAGGGAAAATACTTGAATCTGGAGCCAAATCCAAGGACAATATGATCAAAATAATTCCTTTAGAGATTTCAAGGTTGGGGAGGGTGACTGGATTAAGGTCAAACTTCCCACCAATGTACGCAAAGGTGCTTCATTGTTCTCCCAGCCCAAACAAGTTATTAAGGACTTAGGTCCTTCGGTCTTAGTCAAAGGAGGTGGCTGGAACAAAGAGGGTGGCCGTCTGCAAGCCAGTCAGGGAGATGAATGGAAGTTGAAGGTGGTGAGGATGAGTGGAAGTAGTCTCATGACTTGAACTGAGTTCAAAAGACTCAAGACAAGAGCCACTTTAATCTTAGTATTGTTCAGTGTTCGTTGTTTTTTATTAATTCAATTTTTTAAGTATGAAAGGAAGTCGATTTATTTTTCAAGTGGATATTTTTATGGATAAGGAGAGGAGGCGTTGGGATGGGCAACGTGTCATTCATGGTACATGTCATTCACCCTATTCACTCTACACTTACTATCTATCTTGCATTCCTAGAGCATCTTAGTTTATCTATGTTACCTAGTTACTGTAGAACTTTCATTACTATACTGTGAGGGTTCTGGAGTGCGAGAGGAGGAGTTGAGAAAAGGGAGGAGGACAGTTGCACTGTCCCTGGCCAGGGGCCGTTCTCCTTGAATACGAACCTACTCAATAAAAGATGTTGAACTGTTACGACGTCTCAAGTTATGTTTCATACTTAACAAGAGGGTACCCTAGAGTCCATTTTTTCCTTTTTCACCAACGATCATAAAAACAGCCGCCGGGAAATTTGTAGCTTTCTTCTCTCCCCACTGTGCAGCACGTCCACACACAAATCACCTTTTCCCATGCACAATTTGACCAGCTCACAAGACTGAGTTAACATTTTTGATTCAATGCCGGATGGCTCCTGTTACTAGTCTGTGGGGCGTAGTAACTCTCCCAGTACAGATCCCCATACCAGACACCTGTCTGGCGTGCTCTCTCCTACCGACCACTCCTCTGCATCCTCTATGGTGCAATTGAACTCTGCAGGCTTCATGGATACTCTTTCTGGACTGGTTCCTCTTATGCTGCGCCTCCAGGAGGCTGGTCCTTTAGCCGCTCTGCCATTTTCCATATGGAAGAATAAATAA
Organism: Ambystoma mexicanum; assembly: GCF_040938575.1. Taxonomy (NCBI): domain Eukaryota; kingdom Metazoa; phylum Chordata; class Amphibia; order Caudata; family Ambystomatidae; genus Ambystoma; species Ambystoma mexicanum. Next base: position 1,657,590,831 of record NC_090929.1, read on the forward strand.
GTCAAAAACGGAGCCAGACATCATTAAAAGGGTTTTCATACGCATATCCCATAAAGGTGTTAAGTGTCTGGGGGCAGGATAGTGACTTAAGTCCCGCCATGGAGTTTTCCGGTCCCGGAAGGGGAGAGTCCCCTTCAGAGGTATCCCAATTACCCTGTGCTCGAGGCAGTGTTCAGCGCAGCAAGCTCACCTCCCTAGTCCCAAAGAGGGTGGCTCGCCCTTGGGGACAGGCGACTATCTTCTAGGAGTCGTCACAACAGATACCCATCTGACCCTCACATGAGTGCAAACCACATCTTTACAGCCTGCCTCCAACCTATGTACAAGTGGATGCTCAAGTACTGCCTCTGTCTCAATGCAACAAGACAAATACCGTTTGCGATTAAACTGTCCCCTGTATCCCTACATTTCCAAACCCTGGGCTCTGCAACGAATCACAGGTATCCGTCCCTTCTCCCCAGGAGGGGAGCCACCCCCTATGAGGCTAGGGAGGTGAGCCTGCTCCTCAAGACCCTCCCCTAGTGGCCTGGGCAAGTCGTACCTCAATAGGAGTGACTACGCCTTGGGTGGGTGGGGGTTAGAGGACTCCCGTTCTGATGAGGAATACCCTAGATCAACTACCAGATCTGCATATATGTGACTACCAGCATTGATGACCAATCGGTCATCCTTATATTTGGTTTCAGGCAAGGTGGGATAAAACCAGCCATACAAAGGAAAAGGAAAGGTCTCTTTAAAAAGAGACGTGTATATAACTGGGAAGAGTAACTCTTGAGGAGAGAGAGCATGGTAAGCCCCCCCCCCAACATGATTATGCCTTTGAGAGGCAGAGCAGAACGAAGCGGCAGAGCTCATGGACAGGTAAGGAATGCCAGACAGACGCTGGTGAGCCAACGAGTCCTGCAATGGGAGAAACGGTGCATAAACAGGAACCCAAGACCTGTGCAAGTTGGTACTGTGGCCATAGGTGCATCGTGGTGGGCAAGGGGTCCAGCTAAGGATGCCAAGACTGTCCAGAGAAGGGAGTACTACGCGCTCCCTGCTGCCCATGTCCATAGACAGCATCCCACTGCAGAGGAGCCGAGAACATGACGCCGGGGGAAGCCAGACACAGAAGAGCAACTGAGAAGCCGAATACCTGAGTGTGCGCCGAGCCCCAGCATCAGAAAAGGTTCCCACAGAGAACAAGAAAAGCGGGAGGTCACTGGAGCAATGTACTGAGAGAAAAAGAAACTTCTCAAACTAAGAAGGAACAAGTTACTTACCTGTAACTGTTGTTCTCCAGCATGGGTCTGGCATGGATTCACATGCTCATGAATATTCCCCGTCGTCAGGCTGGGAATCCTCGGTAAAGAAAAAACCAGTATCAGTTTCGTTTCTGATCTGTCTTTCGTAGTAATAACCAATCACTGGTCTCTGCGTCATACTGACCACAGCCAATGACTGCCCTCTACCTAAGCACCGCCTCTGGCAGCCATCTTCAGATTTGGAAGCACGTGAAGTGGCAGTATGACCAAGTGAAGAGCCGCAGAGGGGTAGGCGGGAGGGTTCGCATGTGAATCCATGCCAGACCCATGCTGGAGAACAACAGTTACAGGTAAGTAACTTGTTCCTTCTCCAGCATGGGGTCTGGCATGGATTCACATGCTCATGAATAAAGAATACATAGCAGTACACACATGCACAACCACGGGAGGTGGCAAAGGCTCAACATTAAGCATCACATCAACTCAACATTAAGCATCTTACCTCCTCACCAGGCTCACCTCAGGCGAACAGGTTGCGCAGCACTGCTTGACCGACCCTGGACTCCTCCCTGGAATCCCGGTCGACGCAGTAGAATTTCGTGAAGGTGTGCGTCGACCTCCACATAGCAGCCCTGCATATGTCCAGCAGGGGCACACCAGATAGGAACGCCGTGGTAGCTGCGATCGCTCTGGTGGAATGGGCTCTCGGACGGCCAGGCAGCGGTCGGTTTGCCAACCGGTGACAGCACATGATACAGCCGGAGAGCCATCTGGAGATGGAAGCCTTCGAGAGAGCCTTCCCCTGATTGACAGGTCCAAAGTTCACAAAGAGTTGTGACGTCTTCCGAAAACCCTTCGTGCGGTCCACGTAGAACTTCAGCGCTCTAGCTACATCCAGCGAGTGCAAAGTCCTCTCAGCCAGCGACGAAGGCGACGGGAAGAACACAGGTAACACCAAGGGTTCGTTGAGATGGAAGTCCGACGGTACCTTGGGCATGAAGGAGGGGTGCGTCCTGAGCACTACCCTCGTGTCGTGGAAAGTCAAGTACGGGGCCTTGCAGGAAAGGGCCTGGATCTCTCCCACTCGTCGTGCGGAGGTGATGGCCACCAGAAAGGCTGTTTTCCACGATAGAAACTTCAACGGGGCCGAGTGCAGAGGCTCGAACGGAGGTCCCATGAGCTTGGTCAGCACCACGTTGAGCTCCCACGCCGGAGCCGGAGCCTTCACCGGTGGGAACGATCTGAACAGTCCCTTCATGAACTCTTTCACCAGACGATGAGACCACAAGGACGTCCGGCCCGTGGTTCTGGTGTATCGGGAGATCGCAGCAAGATGAATCTTGATGGACGCATGTGCCAGACCAGCTTTGGCCAGCGTCAGCAGGTACGGCAGTACTTGGGGAGCCGTAATCCGTAGAGGGTTAATCTTCTGTGCGTGGCACCAGACAGAGAACCTCTTCCATTTGTGTCCGTAGCATTTAAGAGTGGAGGACGCCCTGGCCTTTGCAAGAACCTCTCTGCAATCGGCCGGTATGTCGTATCCTCCAAACTCTAGCGCTGCAGGAGCCAGGCCTGCAAGTTCAGCGACTTCGGGTCGTGGTGGAGGATGGCGCCTCCTTCCCTGGAGAGTAGATCCGCGTCCGCCGGCAGCTTGATCGGCGGGGACGCTGACAAGTCCAGAAGGTCCGGGAACCATATCTGCCTCGGCCACGCAGGTGCGACGAGGATCATCCTGCACCGTGACCTCTTGAGCTGGTTGACGAGCCGGATTAGCAGAGGCAAGGGAGGGAACGCGTAGAGGAACAGGCCCTCCCAGGGGAACGAGAAAGCATCGCCCATGCTCCTCGTCTGGGGAAACCTGCTGGCGAACCTCCGGCACTTGGTGTTCGTCGCCGTCGCGAACAGGTCGATCTGGGGTGTGCCCCACCGTCGGAAGAGGCGATCCGCCAGATCCTGCCGTAGTTCCCACTCGTGGCACGAGCGCAGCTCCCTGCTGAGTGAGTCGGCGATGGTGTTTTTTATCCCTGCCAGATGAAACGGCACCAGAAAAATCCCTTGGGCGACGGCCCAATGCCACAGGTCCTGCGCCTCCTTGGACAGCGCTGGGGACCTGGTTCCGCCCTGTTTCCTGATGTAAAACATGGTGGTGGTGTTGTCGGTGAAGATCCTCACCACCTTGCCCTTGAGGGACGGAAGGAAGGACCTGAGGGCCCAAAACACTGCACGGAGCTCCAGGACGTTGATATGTAGGGACTTCTCCGTCGGGAGCCAGAGTCCCCTTGCGTGCAGATTTTCGGTGTGCGCTCCCCACCCTTCCAGGGAGGCATCCGTGGTCACAGTCTCCTGGTGGGCTGGGGTCTGGAAGTCCATGCCCGCCGTCAGATGCGCGCGGGTGCCCCACCACCGTATCGCTCGTCGGAAACTCTCGTCGAGCTTGATCCTTTCCTCGAAGCTGCCCGTCGTCTGGATCCAGCGCGCATCCAGGAATTCTTGCAACGGGCGCATCCGGAGCCTGCACATGGGAATGAGGTAGATGCAGGAAGACATCATCCCGAGGAGGGACTTGATGGACCTCACTTTGGCCGCGTCGGCCACCAGCATCCGTTGCACCTTGCCCAAGATGGTCCTGGTCCTCTCCTCCGACGGGGAGGCCAGAAGGGACACTGTGTCGAGCCTCGCTCCCAGAAACAGTGCGACTTGCGCGGGCACCAGGTGGGATTTGGCATAGTTCACGGAGAATCCCAGGTCCGTGAGGAGTTGGACGGTCCTTGCCGTGTGGACCACGGCAAGCTCCCTCGTCTTGGCGCGGATGAGCCAGTCGTCCAGGTAGGGGTAGACGTGGATCCCCTCGCGGCGCAGCTGCGCCGCCACCGGTGCAAGGCACTTGGTGAATACCCTGGGTGCCGACCGTAGTCCGAAGGGAAGGGCTTTGAACTGGTAATGACGCCCTTGGACCACGAATCTGAGGAATTTGCGGTGCCCCTTTAGGATGGGAATGTGGAAGTAGGCATCCTCCAAATCCAACGACGATAGGAAGTCTCCTTCCTCCAGCTGACCCAGGACGTGCTGGAGGGTGACCATCCGGAACTTCTGCGCCTTGATGAACTTGTTCAGACGTCGCAGGTCCAGGATGGGGCGCCATCCTCCCGTCTTCTTCTTCACGAGGAAGTATCTCGAGTAGACTCCGGAGCCCCGAAGCCTCTTTGGGACGAGTTCGATGGCGCCCTTTCTTAGCATCGCCTTTACCTCCAGGAGAAGTTGAGGGACGTGAAGTTCTTTCCTGGCCACGGGGGGGGACGCGCGGGCACCTTCTTTGAAACTCGAGCGCGTGGCCCCGGGCCAGGGCGTCCAGCACCCAAAGGTCGGTGGAGATGGACTCCCACACGCTGACGAAGCCCGCCAGCCGGCCTCCCACCGGGGTGCTTCGGTGGGGGCCCGACCCCACGGCCGGTTCAATCCTGCTTGGACGCGGCCTTGCCGCCTTGACCTCCTTGGCGACGATGGCGGGGTCCGCTAGACTTGCCTCGTCCTCTGTAGGCCTCTTGCGACGACGAGCGGGCCGCTTGACGGTAGGAAGCGAAACCGCCGCCGGAACCTTTGGAGGCGCCCTTGCCTCCGCCGCTCCGAAAGGGCGTCCGTCGTTGCAGGACCCCAAGGGCCCGGGCCGTCTCAGTATCCGCCTTGATGGCCTGAAGGGAATCGTCCACTGTCTTCCCAAACAGGTTGTTCCCGTCGAAGGGCATGTCCAGGACTCTGGTCTGGACGTCCTGCCGGAAGTCCGTAGCTTTGAGCCATCCACGACGTCGAAGGCAAACACCGTTGCCCAGCTGGCGGAACCCAGTGTCGGCGATGTCCGTCGCCACGGTGATGGCGTGGTCCGAGGCCACCTCACCTTCCTGCAGGATCTCAAGGGCCTCCGCCCTCTTGTCGTCCGGCAGAAAATCCAGCAGGGGAGCCATCTTGTACCAGAGCTCCCTGTCGTAGCGGGCCACGATAGCCAAGGCGTTGGCCGCTTTAATCGTGGTCGCTGCCGACGAGATGACTCTACGCTCCATAGTATCCAATTTCTTTCCCTCGCCGTCCGGCGGGGAAGTCGATGTGGAGGCCGCACCCCCCCCCCCGCTTTCTTCCTGGCTGCCGCGGAGACGACGGAGTCCGGGGTAGGCTGCGCCCGGAGGCATAGGGGGGCCGTGTCCGGGACCCGGTACTTTTTCTCGTACCGGTCTCTTCTAGCTGGCGTCGTGGAAGGGTTCTTGAGGAGGGAAAGGCCCTCATCCCAAATGTCGTCCAACAGAGGCACTGCGAGGACCGTCTTCCTCTTGGCCTCGCGCCGCTGATAAAGGAAGCCTTCCTTTTTCTTCTCCTCAGGGCAGAGTTGGAAAAGCTCGGAAGCCCTGGAGATCATGGAGTGGAAAGATCCGATCTCGTCGGGCGGAGAGGCCCTGGTGGGAGGCGACGACGGAAAATCCTCGTCGTATGCCTCGTCGTCCGTACCCGTCGCTGCCGTGTCAGTCCCCGTATCATCCCCTCGGGTGGACGGGGAGGAGGGCTGGAAGGGGCGCGACGGTTGAAAAGGAGGTGGTGGATGGATCCTTCTTTTCTTGGTAGGGGGAACACCAGAAGGTCCCGGTTCTGGATCCCCCGACAGGAGAGGTTCCTCCGTCGGTAACGGTAGCCTCGTCCTTATCTCGGAGCATAAGGACCGTATGGCCAACAAAATGGCCGCCGAGTTGTCTTGCGGCGCTGGTAGAGGGGAATCCGACGGGCGAGCAGGGGCCCCGTCGGTATCCTCGACGATGTCGTCGTCGTCACCTGCGTCGGGGTCCATTCCGACGGGCTGGCCTTCTTCCACGCCTAGGCCGTGGCTTAAGACCTCGATCAGCTCCTCTTCTGAGGTTGAGGCCGACTCTACGACGACGCCCTGCCCCCCCTTCTTCCCCACGGAGGGTTTCACGGGGGTCCTATCGATGGGCACAAAGGAAGACTCCCTCCGAGGAGGCAGGGAGATTCTGGGCCCTGAGGTCGCCACCACTGGTGCAGCCACCACAGGCTGAGCCAGGGCCGCCGCGACCGTTTCGATAGAGGGCTTGGTCGGATGGATCAAGGCCTTCACCACCTTAGGTGCGCTCACCGCCTTATCCTTGAGGGAGGGGGCACTGCCACGCTCCTCCTCTGCCTTAGAGCTCGACCGGGGCCTCTCCAGGAGCTTCGCCGGGTGCTCGGCCTTCCTCTTACCCGACCCAGAGCGTTGGCTCGTGGTTGATGGTGCCGGGGAGGGTGCGCCCTGCCTGGCGCCCGTAGAGCCCGACCGTTCGGCGCTCCCGGTGCCAGCGGACTCGCGGTGCTTGGCCTTATGTTGGGCCCCCGTCGCCGGGGCGCCCTCAAAGGTCTTAGAAGACCGCTCGGATTTCTTCTTCTTCTCGCCAGACGGGCTCTTACCCTCCAGCCAGTTGGCGAGACGTTGATGGCGGTCCTTCATGGTCCGTTCCGACATGTTGCCGCAAAACGCACAGTCCTTCTCCACGTGCGTCTTGTCCTCATGAAGGCAGTAAAGGCAGAAAGAGTGTTCGTCCTCCTTGAAGACGTTCTGCAGCTGGCATCCAGGGCAGACCCTGAACAGCTTTCCGGGAGTCGAGCTTCCCTTCTCCTGGGCCATCTCCGAGACAGGGCCTGAGAAGCTTCTGGAGTCCTCCGAAGTGTAGCTCGACGAAATCTTCACCCTTGAGGGGCACAGATGAATCCGACACGGGTCCCCGTTGATCGGATGTAGGATCGGTGGAGCTTGAGGCTCTTTTGACCGAAAGAATCGAAGTTTTTTGTAAAAAGCGCGAAAAAATAGCACTAACGCTCGAGAGCAATAGCACGAGGATCCCAACACATGAACGTGCGGTAAAAATCTGAAGATGGCTGCCAGAGGCGGTGCTTAGGTAGAGGGCAGTCATTGGCTGTGGTCAGTATGACGCAGAGACCAGTGATTGGTTATTACTACGAAAGACAGATCAGAAACGAAACTGATACTGGTTTTTTCTTTACCGAGGATTCCCAGCCTGACGACGGGGAATATTCATGAGCATGTGAATCCATGCCAGACCCCATGCTGGAGAAGTATGAAAATCGAAAATTAAATAAGCAGAATTGAAGATCTATGCAATCAATACAGCGTGTGGTGAATAATACAGTTTGGGAGATTAAGTGTGGAGGCTAATACCATGGTAGTAGGGAGAAACCCCCAGGTACAGAGGCTTAAAGAGAGGAGAGGGCCCTCTGCAAATACGTATAACAATTGGTGTAAAAAGACACTTAAGAGAACAATCAGCAAAGAGAAAATTGGCATAAAGTCATACAAAACTTAGGGAAGACTAACCCTCAAGAATATAAGTGATATACAAGACACGAGGGTGAGAAAGGATACAAAGGAAAACAGTTGTAAAGCTGACACTAAAGAGAATACAAAGCCCACAAGTGCATGGGAAGAGCTACAGGAGCTCATGAAGGAAGTCTCAAGGTCTATCAGGGAACAGTATTAAAAGAAGCATATATTCTAAACAGACATTCGAGTATCAAAAACCACAGGATATAATATACAGACTTAAAGAAAAAGCTGCTGGAAGGAAGGCAAGAGCAGACGACCAAGAGAAGAGACATTCTTTTGCCCATTTTTGAGTTATTCAGGTTAGTAGTTGGTTCAGAAAGAGCTCGGTTTAGGACTGAGGACAGCTACTTTTGGACTTCCTAACAACAGATGAGCACATTTAGTTAATTTAGATAGGCAGGGTGCTCCCTTTTACATGTCCTTCGTGTCCGAATCCTCCTTCCGAACAGCCACAGCTCCCAGCCGACAACTTCACCCCAGGAGAAAAGCTTGGACCTCCTCCTACATGCTAGCTGCACTAAGGGGGGGTGGGGAAAGGGATGAGGCAAAGGTTTAAAACAAAAACGTTCTTAAAAAGGTCTTGAAACATTCGAAACGTGTAAGTGCTATAGAATGAGAACAGGGGTGGGGGAGTGCAGTTAGCGGCTAGAGGGGAGGAAGGCAAACAAAATGCTCTGGTTAGGTAGTTAAGACGAATTGCAGCGTGAAGAGCCACACATAAAAAAAAAGGGGAGAGGGGAGACAAGAAAGTGCAAGGGGGAGAAGGAGAAGAAAGCAAACGGTTGAGGTGCAGGAGAGTAGGTAAAAGGAATATATGGGAGACCAGACAAGAATATAAAAAGGAAAGAGTGAATGCAGGAGGAAAACCGTGCATCAAGGAGTTAGGGGGCAAATGCAAGCAGACAAACTGAATTCTGAGCAGGAAGAGTGACAGGGGAGGCCATGAAGCACAATCTAGCAACAGTAAGCAGCAGTGGACAGAAGGTGAAGGATAATTACAGAAAGAATTAACACAATGCCAAGCAAGAGAGTTCAAAGGACACCTCCACCATGGAAGGCATGATCACCGCCCACAATGCCTTCAGGAAAGCATCTTTTGAATCTCCCGCCGAATCTATGCCGCTTCCCACCCGCAGCCCGCAGCCTGATACGGCTTCCCGCCCTGCCGGCTCCACCCCCCCCCACCATAAAAGGAGACGGGGCTCACCGCCAGGCGAAGCCGCGAGGAGAAGGCCAGAGGACAAGGCCTGCACTCCTCTTTGCAGCTCTTCGCTGCTCGGCTGCCATTTGCCACGATACCATGCAACATCACAGAGGTAAGGAGCTCCCCCACTGCCTCTTCCTACACCAAGACTTGTCCACCAGGAGCTCCAGACTACGCGCTCGCACCATAGAACCCACCATCAGCTCCAATTCCCTTCCCACTAACATCCGCAATGCGCGGCTATGTTCCCGTATCCCACAACCCACCCCACCCACCTACATGGCCATACTCAGGCGGTTAACCACAAAGCCTAAAGCCTTCTCAATTACCCCCTATACAGTAGCATATGATACACTCCACCCCACACCTAATTGTACCTCCTCTACCCGCAATTTCTCCCCATCCATGCCTACCACCACTGAAACTGCGCCCCCCAGTGCAAAATGCGTGATATGCAATTCTTCTACCCCATTGTGAATGCTATTGTGCCAAATGTGATCTCACCTGTGCCCACCACCACTGAAACTGTGCCCCCCAGTGCAAAATGCGTGATATGCAATTCTTCTACCCCCATTGTAAATGCTATTGTGCCAAATGTGATCTCACCTGTGCCCACCACCACTGAAACTGCGCCCCCCAGTGCAAAATGCGTGATATGCAATTCTTCTACCCCATTGTGAATGCTATTGTGCCAAATGTGATCTCACCTGTGCCCACCACCACTGAAACTGCGCCCCCCTGTGCAAAATATATGATATGCCATGCCTCTACTGCCCCCCACCACAACACCACTGGAGCCCCCAGCCCCACACCGACCATACCCATCACCTCACCCTCTCCTCCCACAGACCCCTCCCTAGTCGTCACAGAACCCCACCTCAAATGTGCCATGATCAATGCCAGATCCATCAGCGCCCACGCTCTAGACATTCACGACCTCATAACCACCCATGACCTTGACCTGCTCATGATATCTGAAACCTGGCTACACGAGGCCTCTGGCCCTGCGCTCTCCTTGGCACTCCCTTCTGGCTACTCCATCACCAGACAAGATCGCCCCTCTAAAGGTGGAGGTGTCGCAATCATCGCTAAGGACTGCTATAGTATTAGAAAGATAGATAAATCCCTACACAGCAACGACTACCTCCAAGTCAAAATTGACCTCTCCCCCAACTGCACCATTACCGCTCATATTGTCCATCGCCCTCCTGGCCCAATAGAAGACTTCCAAGCCTCCCTCATCCATCTCCTATCTGACAACCTCAAAAAACATTCGAAAGCCATTCTCCTTGGGGTCTCAACCTAGGCCTACCGGATAAAAAGGACCCAGCAGCTAAATCCTTTGACTCAGCCCTAACAACACTAGGCTATAAGAACACCATCTTTAGCCCAACGCACACTCAGGGCAGAACACTCGACTGGATTGCTCAGCACAACTGCCCACTCATCATCACTGGAAACACTCCCACCCCATGGTCTGACCACCATATCATCACATTTAGCATCCTCACCACTAGCTCTTCCACCCCGCCACCCCAACCCCTACCCCTACCATCTTGCCTCACAAGAAGCTCCCGCCAGCTCACTAAGGAAAGACTGCTGCCCTTCCTCCAAGGCCCAGCCTTCAGACCACCTTTTTCCACAGACCCAGAAACTCTTGCATCAACCTACGATGCTGCCATTAAAGCAGCTATCAACTCCATTGCCCCACTTAAACCCCATAAATACAAACCCACCACCCACTCTAACTCTTGGTTCACCTCAGACTTGCTCGCACTCCGAAACGAGAAAAAGGCAGCACTTACTCAGTGGCAAACGTCCCACACTGACAAAGACAAGCTGCTCTTTAAAGCCTGCTCTACGGAGTACAAAAAAGCTATCACCCAGGCAAAATCCAAATCATTTGAATCCAGAATCTCGGAAGCCCAATCCAGCACTAAAGAAATCTTTGCAATATTTAGGGAGCTAGAGACTCCTACTCCCACCCCCCAGAACTTCACCAAAGACAAAGCCTGGTGCGACGAAATTCAAACGGCAATGCTAACTAAACTGAGCCGCCTCCAAAGCAAAATACTAGCTACCAAACAAGCCCTGCCCAATACTCATATCCCTGTCCCACCACCAGCCCAAGACCCTCCCCAACCCTTCTCCTTCAAATCCATACAGGAAAAGGACATCATTAACATAATGAAGAACATCAAAGCATCCAACTGTAAAGGTGATGCCTGCCCAGCCACTCATCAAGGACTGCACTGAAGCACTTGCTCCCTTCCTGACAGCATTTGTTAATGCCTCCTTCGCAACAGGGAAGGTCCCCACGTCCCTCAAGGAAGAATGGGTCCGCCCCCTCTTAAAAAAACCAACTCTCGATCACACCTCCCCCAACAACTATAGACCCATCACCACTGTCCCTTTCCTCCTCAAAATACTCGACAAAGCAGCCTATCTGCAGGTTCAGCACTTCATCGAAGAAAACAAACTCCTGGGACTCCGCCAATCTGGCTTCCGCCCTAGACATGGGACTGAAACCGCCCTACTGGACCTGAAAAACCAAATGGACGATGCCAGAGACATGGGCAAACCAGCTCTTCTCCTACTCCTTGACTTATCTGCAGCGTTCGATCTCGTAGATCATGACGTCCTTTGCCATCATCTCTCCTCCACTGCCAAGTTCTCCCCTGACGCCACAGCATGGATCACATCCTTCCTACAAGACAGAACCATGCAAGTATTCTCCGACCTAGTCTCTGCCTCACCCACTACCATACTCTTTGGCGTGCCCCAAGGCTCATGCCTCTCCCCCACACTCTACAACATTTTCACACGACCCCTCTTCCTCATCCTTGACGCTATGGCTATATCCTACACTAACTATGCGGACGATACCCAGATCCTCCTTGCCCTCACAGGCAGCTACGACACTGACGCCATGACCCTTAACAACCTCTACAACACCATCCAAGCCTGGATGGCAGACAATGGACTATGCCTCAACTCTGACAAGACAGAACTCCTACTGATAGGTTCCCCCGAAACGCTAAAAAAACTTGACTCCCAATTCAGTCACTTCACCATCGACACCATCAAAATACCTGTATCAGACTCAGTCAAAACTCTTGGAGTCTATCTAGACTAACCTTTCCATGGACAGACAAGTCAACGCCATTGCCTCCTCAGCCGCATATCATGCTAAACTGATCAACGCAGTCAGGCCTTTCCTCTCCAAAGAGAACTGCTCAAACATAGCCAGAGCCATCAGCGGCTCCAGGCTAGACTACTGTAACATACTCTTCCTAGGAACCTCTAAAAGAAACTTGGAGAGGCTACAAGTCATCCAGAATAGTGCTCTCCGAGCAGCCCAAGGTATTGCCAAAAGGGACCACATCTCAGAAGCCAGAAAACTAGCCCACTGGCTCCCAATAAAGGAGAGAATAATTTTCAAAGCTCTCACACTGACACACAAATGCATCCATCTCACTGCCCCCGACTACCTCTCACAAAGAATCCACCCCGTCGCCTCTACAAGGCCAACAAGATCACCCTACACCAACATGCTCTCTGTGCCATTAGTAAAAAGATCCAGAGCAGGTGGATCTAGCTTCCCCTATCTCGCACCCACTCATTGGAATGCCCTACCTCCCACCATCCGCAGTGAGCCCTCCCTCCTAGCCTTCCGCAAAGCATTGAAAACCACCCTCTTATCATAAGGTCCCTCGCAGCAGCATGAATACCAACCATAGGACCCACTGCTTAAGTTGTATTGACCAACCGCATAATCTGCAATGATAACCGTGCTTGTTCCTTTCTGTAATATGCCTCTTGTTGATACCATGCCTGTAACTAAGCTCATGCAAGTAACAGCGCCTCAATGCCCCTGGGCTGCTTGCGCGCTATACAAATTTAAATAAATAAATAAAATAAAATAGCAGGGAATAAAGAAGGCAGAATATGGAGGCGAGAGCCGTGATGGAACATGAAAAAGGACATGTCGGAACAGGGTACAGTGGGATATAGGACGGCCACAGCTGCCGGGAGGGCAGCATGAGGTATGCGGAGTAGTATGTCAAACATGTAAAGGTACAGGAGACATTGTGTGGAAAGGCTAGGTTACATAAGAGGAAACTAGAGCTGCCAGTAACTGTCAGGAAGTGAAAGGTGGTCATCTTCAGACCACAGTCGCATCAACAGGAGAGGCAGCGAGTCAAAGAATGAAATGATGGATGTGAAGCAGCGGCTCAAGGGTTGGACGACTCCACCATGTGAGCGACAGAAAGAACGTCAGCAGGGACCAACTGAGTATAGCACAGATACGGAAGATAGACACATCAGAAGCTTCAAATGGGAAGATAAACATCCACGCGAATCAGTTGGGGGCAGGAGAGGACAATGAACGGTGTGTAGGGCGGAGAGCGAAAAAAGGTCAAGATGAGGCAAGCAATCTTACCCACATCGAGGGCTTTAGGTAAGATTTGTGCTTCTCAGGAGGAGCTCAGTGATCAAAATGGAAAAGTGGAGCCGGCATTGCTTTGAGTGAAGATGGGCTGCGTCGGCAAGAGTCCAACCGGCAACCAGCACACCAGCAACAGCCAGACAGGATCAGAAAAGGGTCTTAAGAAGTGGGCCGTGAGGCTGTGGGCCAGCTACACTTGCCAGCTCAGCTGATGGGCCAATTTAGATGCTGGTGAGGAAATGGAGTGGGGCGTGACCCATGTGGAAACACAGAGCCTGCAATGCAGCGGCCATTTCAGATGGATGTGGCCGCATGGTGTAACAATGAAGCCCGGGTGGCCTTAACCTGGGGCTTCCTGGACATCAAAACGTAACCATCCAGTACTGAGCAGTTAGCCATGCTTCCTACAATGTAAGTATATCGATCACAGAGAGGGTTTTTCCATTAATCCTGGTTAGTGAGGTGTGTATTCCACAAGAAAACGTTTAAGAGTAGCATCTCATAGCCAAAGCCTTCAATTGAAGCTTGCTTGGAAGGCAACTGGAAGCTATAAACAGTTTCCCTTTTCCGTTGCTTTTTGTTCCTTTTGTCCTCTCTGCGCCTCAATGTAAACCAGCCCGTGTTGTAATTATCAGGGAAGTATACACAGGCATACTTCTCAACGTTCCTCACTTTGGACAAATCTGTATATTTTAAGTCAATTCCCATTTTTAAATAACAGGGTGCATATAACGTGATTAATTTCACGCTATGACTTGTGAGACAATGTACCAGGGTAGCACAGTTGTATTGTTCATAAACTCCATAGACTCCATATAATCCATATCTGTGGCATCAATAACCCCTTAATGAAGCTATAAGAATTTGTAGTTAAAAAATCATGGAGCGATTTAACAGCTGACTTTCAGTAGATGGGAACATCATAGTTTTGTTACTAAAAATCAAGTTCTTTTCATCCGTTTCAATCTCCGCCTTATGTTGCTCGGGTGCTTCAGTGGTCATTATAGTTCATTATGGCTTATGCCATGTTGGCATCTGTACTTGAGAAGACACTTTCATTTACCGCTTGATTTTCACAAACCCCCAGCTACAAGTGGCTCACTAGAAACAAGTGACTTGTTTACAACAATATCCCCTGGTTGCGTGATGCTCTAGTCTTGTGTTTTTGCATTTCCCCTTATATGATGTCCATCTTTCGGTCATCCATCAGTGGGATGCACGCTTGAAGGGGCTTTGTTTTTTACCTTTTGCTTTCGTCTTTCCTCAACTTCTTTTTGAGTCCCCATTTTTTTGTGTTGTTTTCCCTAGTTTTCATTCGGGTATCGCCATCATATATACATTGTCCACTATGGTTTTTGAATAAAGGACATTATTTGCAGCCTCCACCAGAGTAGGTTTTGATGTTTGGGAAATACTGCCTTTGTGCCGCTGTACTCTAACTGCTTTGCAGTCTTGTGATGGATGGATGGATGTCCATCACAATCCAATTTGTCCAAATCAATTTCCCAGGACTTGTGTTGGTGACAATTGTGGCATCAAGAATTACTATTCCACCCCCTTGTTAACTCCAGTTCCCCTAAACTATCTATTGCCACTGATTCTTTTTTTTTTTTTTTTTTTTTTTTTTTTTAAGAACCTGCATTTTCTACACCGATTGCTTTTTACAGTTACCATGTCATTACTAAATTAGGAAAACCTTAGCCTTTTAGAATTCTGGGGGAGGTGATAAAGTAGAGGAAACGAAATTCTGTACTAACGCTTCATGGATTCGAACTATAATGAGCAAAACAATATTTTAATCCGAAAGAAAAAAAAATGTCCATTCCAAACTAAGTTGAAAAAAGTCCGTTGACCTTGTTGATACATACCTGAACCTTTTTGTCAAAACAGAGGTTTCTTCTTCCAAAGAAAAAAAAAACATATATATATATATATATATATATATATATCTCAATTGTCTGCTTCCTTCGTACTACATAATTGCCATGCTCAAGAGTTCTACAACCTGCCTGAAATACCTCCAATTCCAGCGCCTACTATGCATGTTCCAAAGTTGACCTGGCCAGAAATTCTCTGTCCCCTCTGGCCCCCTTAGAGAAAAATGTGATTCTCCGAGTCCCCATCCTGAAATTGCTCAGAGTACGATGTAGAAAGAACTACTGGACCCCGAGATATCTGAAAAAATAAACAAATCTGAGTTTCCTATTCCATGAAATAAACTGCCAATGAAACGCCACAACTTAAATAAGGCATACATAATTAGTAGCAGAATCGTACAGTAAAGGTTCCACTGTTTTAGTTACATTTAATTCAATTGCCCGCAATGCTCAATTTCAACTGCAATTGAGGAAGAGGCCACAGAACCGAGGCAGCTTAAGCTCGGGTACTATGACGTCTGGAGTATTGTTAAGGACAATGCGAAGCCCCTTCCCCTTCCAAAATGGTATCCTACAACTGTACTAGTTCAGAACAAGACCCCTCACATGATACTGTTCTTCAACCGAATACACCCGTCACAATCACTCATCGGTCTAACTGTCGACCCACCAAGAACCATTCTATGACCCAATGGGCCAACTGGTCCCCAGGCAGACTAAACATCAAAACCACCCTACTGACCTCAAGCCCAAGTCCTCGCACACCTCTCTAAGGAGTAACGCGCTACAACTCCAGCACACAAAGAAAGCAACATGTAACAAGATGATATTCGCTGCCCAAACTACTCTGTGCAGCCTGGCCAACCACCGAGGCTTCACAGCAGCATGTTCTCTAGGTAGGCCCTACTAGAGCTGGATGCGCGACCCTGGCACACATCCACTCTCGCACCAACCCATTAGCTCCCTCGAGGCCCCTGCCACAGGCAAAGGGCCGAATTTACATTGCGCAAGCACTGACGTTCCCATGATATAGTTAACTCCCATTGTTCCTGTTCACATGGACTTCTGCCTCAGAAAAAGAGTCCTAGGTCTGCGATTGGAAATACGCGAACCCCACTTCTTTTCTCTCCCTCTCCGTCCCAATTAGCCCCTCTCGCAGACCATCTATCCTCTTGCACTCTAAAGCCATCAGATCGCATGGGTCGGATTGTAAAATAGCACTGCATAATGCAGACTGCACGAGCAGTGAATAGTAGTGCTAACACATCAACGTAAGCACCACCGCCTGTGAATTCTCCCGCCGCCAGTACCAGAGCGCCACTGCTGTAGCAGTTTGGTCTCTTTCGCCGTTTGAGACTGCCGCAAACTCGCAGCCTTTCTGTGCACATTCACGTGAAGAAGTCACCAAATGGTCTGCAGGAAATGCCAGGACCCATGAAACATACTTCATTATAAAAAGACACATTTATAATACAAGGGAGTTTTCCAAAAATAGGTGCCAATATAATAGACTAGAGCCGCACCAATTGGGGAATTTTTCAGTTCCATTTTATTAAGAGACTGGCACCGATTACTAGCAAGCCAACATTTCCCAATTTCACCATTAGATGGCAGCTCGCTATCACCAATGCTGCTCTTCAATGCACTAAACAATTTATTTTTTCATTTGTTGAGCGCACTAAATAAAAGGGCATCAAGGCGCTGTAAACGGCAAAAGACAGTTACACTTGAACATATTTACACTTATTTCAAAAAAAGGAGCAGGCGCTCCTCTCCAGAAAGAACATGTCATGATAACCTGTTCTGAGATGAGAGTTTGCAGCACACGCGTTTTGCTCACTGTACCTTTCACAGATGGGGAAATATCAATTTGCATATCAGTCTTTGTCCCGCCCACATGGGCAGTCCAGCACCGAAATGTTATGGCAATTCCACTCTGAAAAGAGTAACAGCAACCCCATACACGTGTTTCAGTCGTTCAGATATACCCAAGTATAGGCTATTGGCGTAGTCTACTCTGGACATAAGAGCGATGATGGTGGTTGTTTTGTTGGCAAATGATTGGAACAGTAGGATTCTTTTTGCCACTCGCAGGAGGAAGTGAGTAGTGTTTACTTGTGGCTCTAGGGTAAGGTTGTTGTCCATCAGGACTCCCAGGTTTTTATACGGTTGGCGATGGTGCTGGGGTTGCACAGAGTTCCCTTAGCCAAGGGATGACGCGGTTGTCTCCTCCGTTTTTTGCGACGATCATTATTTCTCTTTGCCTGGGTTGATTTTGAAGTAGTTAAAGTTCGTTAAAGTTCATCCAGTTGAATATATCACAGAGGCAGTTCTCTAGGGTTGAGTTCTTTTCTTGAGTGTCTAGTATTTTGAAGATTATTTGTGTGTCGTCGGTGAAGTTGTAGCAAGTGAGGCCGTGACTTTTGAGGATTTTGATTAATAGGGATAAGTAGATGTTGAATAATAATGGAGAGAAGGGTGATCCTTGTGTACTCCACATGTGGAGTCTCTCGGGTTGGATTTTAAAGGTTTCATCCATATGGTTTCCGATCCGTTTGTTAGGAAGGATTTGATCCACAGTAGAGCGGTGTCTGTTATTCCCAGTCCTTCTATTGTTATGAGGATGTTGTGATTAACTGTTGAATGTTGCGGATAGGTCTAGAAATATCAAGGCAGTACTGTTGTCCGAATCTGTGTTTGTTTTAAGGTCATCCCATATTGAGAGGAGAGCCGATTCCGTTCCTCTCATTGGTCTGAAACCAACTTGTGCCTGGTCTAGTAGGCAGTGCACTTCTACAAATTCTTGGGTTGGTTGGTATATGTACGTTTCGAAAAGCTTGGCTGTGTACGGGATGTTTGAGATGGGTCTGTAGTTGGAGAGGTCCTCTACAGTTCCTGATGTATCCGAGTAGTGGCCTGATGTACGCGGATTTGAAGGATTGTGGCACTTTTAAAGGTTGAGGTTGTTCCTGTGATATTACATTGAAGTTCCTTCTTTAAGAATTGATATGTAAATGTCCGGGGGGGAGGGGGGGTCTTCAGTGGAAGAGTTGTTGCTTTGATTTAACAATTTGATGAAGAAGGTCTCCACTGATAGTTCGGGAAAGCTTCGTAGTTTGTTAAGATGTTCCTCGTGAGGATAGGTGGGGTTCGTAGTATGATCGGGTGGTCTGCTATGTATGGTATGTTGGATATGGATGATTTCGTTTTTGAAGTGGTCGGCTTGGTCATTGCATAGTTTTGTCGATGGGATTGGCATATTGTTGCAGCCCGGTGGATTTTTTTTTCATTTATGGTTTTGAAAAGTTCTTTTTGGGCATTTGGTGCTTTGAAGATTCGATTTTCGTAGTGTTTCCTCTGCGCGTTTTGCATTTCCTTTTTGTATGACCGGTTAAGTTGCAGGAATTCAGCTTCTTTGCAGTGTTTTTTGACTCTCCAATCTAGTTCTAATCTTCGGTTTTTCCTTTTCATGGTGCCGAGAAATGGGGTGAACCATTTTGCCATTGCCCTTTTATGACAAGGAGTGAAAGGTTTTTCTTTGGCGATGTGGTCGATAGTTGTTACAATCAGGTGTAAAGCAGGGCTACTTTTTATCCAGGTCAGCTTCTTCCAGAAATGTTGGGTGCAGTTTGCTGAGCTCCAGGAGTTCAGTTAGGTTGGAGTTTTTGATGGTTCTCCAGTTTCTTTTCATGGTGGTCAGTGGTTTGTCTTGTTTCTTGTTTACTTGGGTGGTCATTGTGATTACAAAGGGAATGATGAGGTGGTCGTTCTACAGGATTTGAATTCGGGGTGCCGTGGTGATGAGTTTTGTTCGCGAAGATTTCTTCCAATCCTTTGGCTAGTTGTTGTAGATTCATTGCTGCTAGTTGGCTGGTTAGAGATTTTTGGGTGGTTGGGGTTTCTTCGTCGAACCAAATGTTGAAATCTCACAGGGCGATCAGGTAATTGTGATTGATTGCTAGGCTGGCGATTGCTTCCGTTAAGGCGTCTACGAAGGTTGCATCGTAGGTTGGTGGTCTGTATATCAGTATGAATTTCAGGTTTGTTTTGGGGTTTACTGATAGGCATATGATTAGGGATTCACATTTATCAACGTTTAGTGGGTCTTCATATTTGATAGCCAGATGTTCCTTATGGATGATTGCCAGTCCACCTCTTCTTTTGATTTTTCCGTTCGCTTTGACGCATTTGAATTTTTCAGGCAGACAGTTGAGGGTGATCTTGTAGTTGCCATCTAGCCAAGTTTCAGTTACAAATAGGATGTCGATACCTCCTTCGCAAAGGAGGTTGTATATTTCGGTAGCATGTTTGGACATTGACCTTGCATTGATTAAACTGCAGTGGATCTTTTTGGTGTGGCTTTGCTTATTAGTTGTTCCCTGTTTTGTTATGCAGTTGTTCAATGGCGATGCATCTTTAGATTACCTAAATATTATCCTGACGTGCTAGTTTAATTCGCTTTCAAAGTCCCTGAGACTTTATCATCAGATGGTGGTCATAGGTTAAATGAGCAACAAAGAAAAAAAAACAAGCATTGGCAATGCCAACAGTTTGGGCTTTTGATTAGGCATGGGGAAGGCACTTGCCAGGCACAGCCGTAGCGGTATGACTGCCCATTAATGGTAGCAGGTGCAAAATGGTGAGAGTACCTCAGCATCTAATAGCAGTAATTAGCAAAAGCCAAAAACGAATGAGCAAGCCAAAAATCTTGGCTTTGGCAAAGTTTGTTTATAACAGGACTTCAGTAAAGGACACGTGCTTATAAATGGAGAGGCTGAAGGCAGACCTGGTTAAGACATTTGTATTACATCAGTAGCGGGTTTACAACTCAAATTAAATCAAACACTCAGAAGACTGCTTTGAAAAAAGGCTGACAGGCACTTTGAATGCAAAGCTTAATGACGAGGCTTGATTAAAAGGGAGCTCAAAGAATTCCCATGAGGAGGTGTTTTGGGAAGGGAGAGGTACGAACTGGGCGACAATGGCCATAGGGATTAGCAAGGCCATGGGCAGTCAATGGGCGGGTAAATAACCAAACACTTACAAGTTGTGCCTCCCTCCTGATATGCCATTTCTTCCTAGCCGTACACAAATGCAATAGTTTAGGCTTATAGATGTTACAAGTGACACCTAATAGACAAAACTAATAACACACACAGGTGGTCATCACTTGTTCATAGAGAGACGAAAGGACAAGGGATTCTACCACTTGAAACTCCATTGGCTGCAGGAAGAAATACGCAATTCAATCCTGCATGGCCATACACCCACTTCACCTGAGAAGCAGTTCTCATTGCTCAGAAATTAATGAACCAGAGTTACTAAGACCTACGTGGATGCCTCAGTGGAACCAATACAGAAATATTCCCCATGTGTCCAAGGGTGATGACCTCTTAATTAAATAAGAACTTTAGCACCAAAACAAAGTTTATAAATACGCAGTGTATTAGAAAAAAAGTACATTTCAAAGACAGCCCACCACTATATTATGTTGTAGGTCCACTACCAGGAAGTAGGCACATTGACTATAAAAACACGGGGTGGGAAGAGAAAGGAACCAGTCACTAAAACAGTTAAAATAGTCCAGGGATCGAAATTAAGATTGAATAAACAGGAGCTAAAAGTAGCTTCTGGGTGTCCAGCATTAACCAGGCACTACCACTGTGGAAGAAGGAGCTAGTACGTTCGTTAAGCAAATCCAACTTCCACATAAGAAGCAAACATTCATTTTGCCCATTATTTATGAGTTAATTTCATATATTTGTTTGTTTGGGATCGATTGACCTGGGGAGCCAACTGTAGCAACTGGTATCGGTTGACAAGCAGGAGCTAAATTGCTCCCCGCTACCCTCACTTTCGAGCCCTGTAGTCATATGGGAACCCTTTGCCAACACTAACAAAGTCACATGATTTCTAACCTCCCAGCATATATTATTTAAGGAAATACAAAAGCAAACATCCCAGTCAATAGTGGCACTAGATGTCTGGAAACAAATAAAACAACCAGACACCAACAAAGGACAGCACACATTTTAGCAAGCAATACCAGGACAATACACTATACGGTATGGCCACCAACAAATAGGTGCAGTGTAAATATGCATTCCCACGACTTAAATTTTTAAAAGAAAAAAATAAAAAAACAGGTAAGAGTTGAAATTATAGCCTTTGCCTGAAACTCAATAGACCCCACCGAAACTGGATAGAGGAAAAAATGTCCAGAGGCAGGTAAGTACCCCCACTCCCCTCTAAAAAAAGTCACGTTTAGAAGAGTTGCAGGCGAGTAGGAAGTTCCCATAGAATTCAAAAGAGCATCATCGATTTGATCATATGGAGAAAAGGCAGGTACATCACAGTTCTCCCCCTCACCCAATTCTTTCAAAGCAGGTTCTGATTCTGCATCTAACAAGCCCACGGAGGACCAGAGAAGACTAAAATGAAGCGCTCCAGAGGTTGGATCG
This sequence comes from Ambystoma mexicanum, assembly GCF_040938575.1. Taxonomy (NCBI): domain Eukaryota; kingdom Metazoa; phylum Chordata; class Amphibia; order Caudata; family Ambystomatidae; genus Ambystoma; species Ambystoma mexicanum. The sequence goes on from NC_090929.1 coordinate 1,657,612,443, forward strand.
AGAACCAGGAGCCCAGAAGAAGTTGCAGTAAAGCAGGAGAAGAACAGATGGGATGATGTGGTTAAAACCCATCCAAGAACAGTCTCAACTCTAAGCCCAGAAGGTGCGTTTCTCATATAATCCATACCCCCGTACCCCAGGACCGAGAGGAAAGTACTCACAGTGTTTGCTTCACAAAAGTCATTTTCAGGCAGGCTTAATGCGGTAGGTACAAAAGGTATGTTCTAGGTGCTGTTTACATGATGCGACTTGCCTGGCTCTTGAAGTCTGTGCCAACTCCAACAACTGAAAAGAAGATCGAACAGCGTTCCTAAAAGAGAGCCCATCAAGCCAGAAGCAAAGGCAGTGGGGTCAGGATGAATCCAGAACGACGGGAGAACCAGATATAGCACATCCAGATAGAAGGACAAAAGGGAACCCACCAGCATGAGACTGTCTTGCCAAGACTACAACGTTGTGGGTGACCAAGGACAGCTCTGAAGAGCAGATGAGGCGGCTGCTGGCGTCTCACACCCGCAACCAAGCAAAAACCCTCAGCAGATAACAGTAGGAAATGGCACTACAACATCTGGAACAGCCAGACTCAGCACACAAGTGGATCCGGTAGGTGAACAGGGAGAGGCCAGAATGAAAGTTAAAAAGCCAAAAAGCCAAATCCCTGAACCAGAGTTCAGTCAAGGAGAGCATCCAGCCCCAAAGGCTAGGTTTGGACGTTAAAAAAGCAGCAACGGCTGAAAAGACTACAGCAGGTGAGCAACCTGCTCCTTCTAAACAGGTACAGGACTTGGGAATATGGTTTTGTTAGGGAGAATTCTCATTTCTGTGCTAATTCCCTTCAACCTTAGAGACGCCCAGCTCTTTTGCTGGACTTTTCAATTGTAACCCTGGAGTGAGTGAGCCCCTTTTCTCACTTGCTCATGTGTTTTGACCTGATTTGGATTATGGGTTTCCTTTGTTTTTGAGTCTGACAAACTCCATAGGCATCTATTTTTATTTTATTTATTGCATTTATAATACGCCCAAACCAGTGGGTGTTAGACATATTATCATGAATGAACATAATTCCAGACAGTGCTTATACATTAGATACAGTATATGTAAGTACAGTTCAATCAACAGGTAGTGCAATAGTAACATTTGCAAAGAAGGTTTGCGATACATAAGATAAGAGACTGTGGCTGGTCAGGAGGGTAAGCCCTGAGAGTGGCGGTTGGTTGGCTAATATTTATTAAATAACCACGTTTTTAGAGATTTCTTGGAGCAAAGGTGAGAAGGCTCCAGTCTGTTTTGTAGCGGGAATGCATTCCATATTTTGGGTGCCATTACTGGAAAGCTACTCCTCCCAGCTCTAGAGCATTTGAAGCGTGGGGTGGAGAGGTGCGCTTGTTTGCTAGATCTGAGTGCTCTGCATGTTTTATTCAATGTTACAGTGTTGTTGAGGTATCTAGGTGCTTTTTCAGCTAGGCATTTGTGGGTGACAGTGTTTTGTATAAGATTCTAGCTTTTATGGGTAGCCAGTGGGCTTCTCTCCTCATGGTGGAGATGGTCTGATTTTTTTGAGTCCAAAGGCTGCTCGCAGCGTTTATTTTTCAACAATTTCAATTTAGCGAAGTTAGCATTAGAGGTACCTAGCATAAGTATATTACAATAATCTAACTTAGTTAGAATGAGAGCCCTGACTAGGGCGGTGCAGTTATTTGATGTGAGAAATTTCGACTTAAAGCAATTCATTTGGAAGTGCTGGGTGTGGCCGAAGATGGGGCATTCACATGTTTTGGTCATTGTCAAGTTAGCATCTAGATACACTCCTAGAGTTTTGACTTGTTTTAGCACTGGGATGGGGGTACCGCCAATGTTAATTGCTGAATAGTCACGGTGTAAGGCAATAATTTGGGCTGGGGAGCCCACAATAAGTATCTCAGTTTTCTCATAGTTGAGGCAAAGACTGGCGATTGCCATCCAATTTTGAATTATGGCATAGATTCTATTGATCATGATTGTATCATGGTCGCAGTTGCCCGTGAGGGGGTTGAGAATCTAGGGGTCATCCGCGAAGTTCGTATAGATGACACCCATGGCATCCAAGGCAGCGAATACAAACTTCGTATATGCATTGTATAACGTTGGTGAGAGGCAAGATCGTTCTGGTACTCCTAGTGGCACTGGGATAGGGTCTGCTGCTTCCTTGCCAATAGAAACTCGGAGGTTCAATACACAAGGAAAGATTTAACCCAGGAAGTAGCTTCTTGCGAGAATTGAAAGTCCTGTGCTAAAGTGTCATATAGCTTTTCATGGTCGACTAGGTCGAATGCTGCGAACAAGTCTAATAGCAGCATAATGCATAGTTTGCCAGTGTCTCTTATGGAGTTCATCTGGATTTTTAGGTCCAAGGGTGCCATTTCGGTACTGTGGTTGGGCCTGAAGCCAGATTGCCTGGCTCGGAGTAGATGATTTTGTTCAAGGTGGGATTGAATTTGGGAGTAGGCTATTTTGTCGATTATTTTCACTAAAAAGGGGACCGTGGTTATGGGGCGATAATTAGTAGCGATTGTTGCGTCCAGCGATGATTTTTTAAGGAGTGGTGTAACCCAAGCTTCCTTGATGCTGGCAGGGATGGTGTTAGTACTAAAAGAGGCATTAACACATTTGGTGATTAGGGAGTTAGCGTAGGGGCACATAGTTTGACTAGGTGAGCTGGAAAGCTATCACCTTTACAGTTAGCTGGTTTAAGTTTGGATATAGTGTCTAGTACTTGGATTTGGCTTACTGGGGAGAATTTGAATTCTTACATTTATTTGTTTGGAATATCTGATAAGTGCAGAAGAAGTGGGAGGGGGTGTATGGGTACAGATACAGAACCCTAGTGCAGCGGGTGGCCTTGAGGCAGTGCAGGAGGGTGGCAGGGTGAGCAGGTACCTGGGCCCGAAGACAGAGGGTGGCCAGGTGCACGATGTCAAGAGAAGAAACAGATCAACAGGGGAGAAGGGGGGGCAAAGGTAGAGGCAAAGAGGAAGGACTTGAGATGCTTCCGGAACCGTAGATGGTTTTCCTCAAGTTTCAAGTTGGCCGAGAGGCTGTACCAAAGGGAGGCACCACCCGAAAACAGATCTACCCCCAGTTCGTTTCTTTGCAAAACGACTAACCCTGAGGGAATTAGAAGTAGAGGAGCGAAGGGCTCAAGAGGGGAGGTATTTACGGAGTGATAGTTCAAGGTATTTTGGACCCAGGCCCCAGAAGGCCCTGTGGACAATGCAGATGGTTTTAAATTTAATCCTTGCAACCACTGGGAGCCAATGAAGGGATTTCAGGGCTGGAGAGATACGATCCCAGGCCTTGAGGCCAAGGACAAGTCTTGCAGTCCTGTTCTGGATTAGTTGTAAAGGGCAGTGTGTGGAGGCAGGTAGATTTAGAAAGAGGCTGTTACAGTAATCCAGTCTGGAGAGAACCAGAGCTTGGGAGACAGTGAGCTTTTGAGGGAAGGAGAGGAAAGGCAGAGTACCAGGAGCTGGGGGGTACGAGGAGGGCCAAAGGAGGCCGGCCAGAGAGTGAGAGGAAAGGATGGAGATGGTGTACCAATAAGGAGGATCTTGGTCTTGTTGGCATTTAGACAGATCGTTGGTGGTACACCAATTTTGAATGGCAATTAGACAATCAGAAATGAGGGAAGGAGAGGAGGAGGCTGAAGGAAGCCTGAAAATGAGTTGGTGTCGTCAGCAAAGCACTGGAAAGTTGTACAGAAAATGGAGATGAAGTGGGCGAGAGTTGCCAGGTATTGGTTGAAAAGCCTTGGCGAGAGGTTAGACCCCTGGGGGACACCACAGGTGGAGAGGGAAATAGAAGATAGAAAGGACCCAAGTTGTACTTGAGAGGGTCGATCAGAGAAACGAGGTCAGCCGGGCCAGAGCCCGATCACCGATTCCCAGGTTGTCACAGACGTTTGAGCAGGGTGGTTTGGTTGACCGTGTCGAACGCAGAGGAGAGATAAAGTAGGATGAGGACAGAGGGAACGTTGGAATCGAGGTTGGAGAGCAGGTCTTCACAGATGTTCAAGGAGAGCAGTTTCCATGCTTCTGGCAGCTCTGAAGCCAGATTGGTGATCATGAAGGAAGCCAACAAAGTCGGAATGAAGATTAAGCTGAGAGATGGCCAGCTTTTCCAGGAGCTTACCCAAAAAGGGAGTGAGGGAAATTGGGCGGTAGTTTGCCAGACATGATGGATCAGCAGTGGATTTCTTGAGGAGAGGATGTACAAGGGAGTCCTTAAGAGGGGAGGGGAAAGAGCCAGAGGCAAAGGAGAGGTTGCAGAAATCAGCATGAGCCGGAGCAAGGGTTTCAATGTGGTCCTTAATGGTTTTAGAGGAACAGGGATGGACCTGTTTTGAAGAGGTTTTCATAGATCGGACTAGTCTAGCTACCTTGTCAGGGGAGAAAAGAGGAAAGGAGGAGAAAGGGGGATGGGGTTAGCTGAGGGAGAGTCAGCAAACTGCAAAAGAGAGGGAGGAGGGGGGAGAGGAGGAGAGGGTGGACAGGATGTCCTGGGTTTTAGAGATAAAGTGAGAGGCAAGGGCATTGCAAAGGGCCTGCGAGGCGAGAGGAGGGGCGGAGACTGCAGCAGGGTTGTACTAGTCGCCATGGACCTGCTTATGCTGTCAGCAGTGTCGAGGCCTGTCAGAGGGATTTGCACATTGCATCTTTCCCATCCTTGACTAGATTTCAAAATCTGTCCCTTTCCTCCCCTTCGGGGATATGTTCAGTCGCCATTGCTACACATTCCCAAATAGCGTGAATCCCGCCAACGTGCACTTAGCATTTGCAGACTTTAGGGCCATACTTCCCGCAGAGAAAACCTTGCCCCAAGCATCGTAACGCTTATAGAACTGGAACCTATCTGAATTCTTTCATTGTGCCACTAACCCAGAGGCCTCAGGGCGCGCACAAAAGAGGGGAAAAAGAAGCACATATACAAACAGGGAAACGGGGGGGGGAACGATAGGCATAGTGGATCAGGATAAAAATGACCTACAGAGCCTACACAAGATATTGGTGGATGTTACCAGAGGCAGAGCATGGAAGAGAGTGAAGGCAGTCTAAAAAGATTAGCTATGGCCTGCATCAAAGAGGTACGTTTTTAACAGTTTTTTTAAAAAACAGTTAGTGAGTTGCTTTCAGCCAGATATCCAGGAATAGAATTCCACAGGGCAGGTGCCCACAGATTGAAACTGGCACCCCCAATTTTCTTCAATGAAGACAGAGGTTGAATCAAAGAGATGTCACACTTGGATCGTAATTTATGTCCAATGGGCTTCTTTTTTTATCCTGGCTGTAAGATAGGATGGGGCGTCGCCCCGCAGACATTTAAATACAATAGACAGGCCCTTATGCTGCAGCCGCTGTTTAACAGGTAGCCAGTGCAGGCAACGCCTGGCCTCAGAAATATGCAGATTACGCTTGAGGACAAACACTACATGCACAGCACTGTTCTGAACCACCTGCAAAGATTTAAGATTTGCCTGAGATGTGCCGATAAAGAGATTACAATAGTCTAACTTGCAATCAAGGCAAGATTTTCCTTGAACAAATAAGGCCGTATTTGCCAAAGTAACTGAATATAGAAATGACAGGAAGATTTCAAATAACTAATCTGCTGATTGAAAGACAATTGGGGATCAGAAAAGACTCCAAGTGTTTTAACAGTTTCTGAGACTTGGATGGTATTTTGGCCAATCAGAAAATTATCATATTTTACACCCAGTCTCTTTAACCGTTGCAGGGTGCCTAAAATAAGCAGTTCAGTTTTGGCATTATTAAGAGCCAACGAATTTGTGGCCATCCAGTTCTGGATTTCCGTGAAAATATGGTTGATATGCTCCTGATCTTGAAGGTGGTCACCAGAAAGCTTAATAACTATCTGTGTATCGTCAGCATAGTTGGCGAAATATATGCCTATAACTGACAAAAGTACGCAGAGAAGATGGGAGTAGATATTAAAGAGTAGTGGTGACAAGCAGGATCCCCGAGGGACACCACATAAGAGGGTAGAGGCGATGGAAAAGTCATTATCTTTAGTAACTCATGCTACGTGGTCCCAGGAAAGATTTGAACCAAGCAGTCGCTTCTTTAGAACATTTGCCCACTGAAATTAGTCTGTCCGCCAAAAGTTGATGATCAACAAGATCGAACGCAGCGGACAGATCCAGGAGTAACAGTAACGCAGTACATCGCCTCTTACGCAGCATTACCTTCATCCACGATTCCAGCAGTGTATGATTTTAAGTCCAGCAACGCGGTCTCGGTCCCATAATTTGGTCGAAAACCGGATTGCTGGGCAGCCAGTATATCATGTTCTTCAACGAATGACTGATATTGACAGTACACAATCTTATCTAAAAAATGTAGGATGAAGGGGACATTTGTAATAGGCCGATAATTGGTGTCAGACCACTACTGCATTGCTCAAATTACACAAAAAAGCAATTTGGGAGATTATTCATCCTGCGGGAGGCCATTTACTGAAAAGGTTTAAAAATGTGAAGATCTTGGACACTGGGTTCACCCATTCTTCGACAGAACCTTTTGGGGCAACAACCCAAATTATGGACAACATGAAGGCTGCTCTGGAGTCTTAGCAGCTGGAAAAACAGTCAACCAAGTCCTTGCATCGGAATAGATTCATGGGATATTAGATGTAGAAATGTTCCTCCTGCTGAATCATACTTGAAATGTTTGTGCTCCCATAGGGAAAAATGACACTTTATATTAAGCTTCGCCTGATGTCTTAACTTTAGCTGAACTTGCCCCAGGGTTGGTCAATGGACACTTCGAATATTTGCCAATTTTTCCCTGCACAGATTAAATATATATCAAATTGTTTCTGATTTTATGCCCCATGTTCTGATGTAAAGGAAGGGTTGGTTTGTAATTTTTTGTATTCGAACTCTGGAAGATGCTTCTAGTTTGGGTAAGGAAACTTAATGTATGCCTGTTATCTTTGCCGTTTCTGACTTTATGCAGGGCCTGGGCCCGGAGAGCAAAATATTTAGATACAATTGTTTGAGAAGTAGTTTAACTGATGATTTACCACCATTGTGGCATAATGGCTTGTTTATTATAACTTTTTTATACCTTTACCTACGATATTTATCTGTGAAAGCATGCTTTGTGAATTCAGCATTGATCATTTCATTGTGGGATTTGCTATTTGCTTATAAGTGGCTATGCAATAAAGCTTTAACTTAAAAAGAGCTAGTTAAGAGTGGCTCAAGGAGCTCCAGTGATGTAAAGCTTGCCCCACTTTTAGCACAGCTGTGGCATACCCAGAGCGGGTCACGTGTATCTGTAGAACATTTCCAGATCCAGTCATTATCTGAAGGTCTATCTAAAGATGAGGCATCTATCCATTAGAAGCTCTTCAAATATATGGCATGCTGTTTAACACTAGAAAGAACTGTGAGAAACCGGAAGGTGTCTAAACCGCTAATCTCCGGGGATCGGTCATCAACGTGGCCAGGACACGGCCATCGCTTTTGGATCCATTTCCTGGGGGTGGACCAATAGTGGAGGATCACCTGGATGAGAGGGATCTCGGGGAGTGGAAGTGGGACACTGGAGGGCGAGACACAGCATCCCCTTCCCAAGAACACCTTTTCCCCATCCTACCAGGTAGGAAACCTAGGAATTCAGCGCCTCCCTTTCCTGACACAAACTCTTTGTTAAAGTTAGTTCATCAAGAGCGACAACGGACTAACACCAGAGCTATATACTTGACATGTCCCAACACCATGGACAGGCAAGGTCAGGCAATTACGGATTATTACACACACCTGACTTCATCACACTTACCCACATGGATAAAAGGCGGAGTACGAAAGCACACTCTGAGGGAGGCAAACCACACGAGGAAACAGCAGTTCCAAGAAAACAGTTTAATACAAGAGGAAGTACAGCGAGATCAGAGAGTCGCAAGGAAGCACCCCTGACCTCTAAAGACCATTACTTTTGTGAACCTTGCAAAGTAAGAAACTGAAGACCATGAATTAAGGTTGATCAAACCTGCACAGTGTAGCGGAGGTACCAGGGGCTCTCCTGCGTTGATAACCAAGGCGGGGAGGAGCGGTTGCCGTTGTGGTACTGTCCTTGGCTCCTACAACAAAGCAGCATCAGAAAATACAGCAAATCCACTGAGTCAGAGAGACCGATACCAGCCCAGCTTGTGTTTTGAACCAAGGTTGCAAGAGGCAACATTGTATAAAGAGAACAGTGTGAGGCATTTGCAAAGAGCGACACGGATATGAGTGAAAACCAAAAGGAGTAATTAACCGTTAGAATTGAACTTTGTGTAAAGATACCATACACAGAGTGGTCCGGCGCCATATGGGTGCTCATTCGAATGTCGTTAGGTATCCAACTGACGCACAGTCTGGGAAAAGACTATTGAGATCTAAGTGGTCAGGCAACGGGTCAAGCTAAACCCTGTGCATGTTCGAAAGTCTTTGATAGTTTAAAGTACATCCCAATTGGTCTGATGCTGGCTAAGGGAGACTTATCGAGTGAAAGAGGGATCTGAGTCCGGCTCAGGGGGATCCTGGGTGAACCGTGAGTCACCAGAGAAATAATTATCTGTTATCTCTTAAGTTTATCCCCTAAGAAATACTTAGATATATATATATATATATCTAGTAGCAAGGGTAGTGATGCATTGGTTACAGGCTAAAACAGGAATCAACAGTACAATCCCTACCTTGTCTTCGGAAATCCTACGAGGAAAGTGAGGACTCACCTAACCCCTCCCTTCCCCGCCCGGTGGAGAGTGAAGGTGCCAGGGAAACCCTCGTGGGGGAAAAAACCCTGCGTGGCTGGAGAGCGAGGTGTTCCCGGCCTGCTGATGTCCCTCGAATGGATAGAAGCTGCATAGGCTGTTTTCAGGTATTCGAAGGCGGGCTGCTGATGGAAAGGAATTGTGTTGAGAGATTGCAGGAAATGGTAGTGATGAAAGAAGAGAGCAATGGGATTGCCACAAGTAACTGGGATTCCGATTAGTAGAGTTCTAATCGGACAAAGGCTGTATGCAGACGAGGGAGATTCCAACTTGATTGGAGGTGAGCAGAGTTTTATGTGTAGCCAGAGGTTTGTGCTAAAGAAGGAAAATAAGAATTAGGAGAAAAGGAGTCTAATGGCCCGAATCACGTTTGTGGGGAATTAACACCTACCGAGCAACAAACGTGGCCGATGTGTAGCTCCGTTAGTATCTGCTTACTGTGGATCGCAAGGGTTGTTCGGAGTTGTAGGCACGTTTTCTCATAAGATAGTACAGGTAGAAGTGAAAGGAAGCCGGCGGTAGCGAAAGAATGTTACAGAAGGGAGATTCAGGACTTACTGTGCAGAAGAGCTGAGTGGGCTTTGCACAAACTATGCTCCGAAATTCTCTGAGGTTCGGGAGCGGGAGAAATGGAGTTGCTGCTTACAAAGGGATAGAACAGAGATTAGTTACGAGGGAAATTAGAATGAAAAGAAGAATACTCGTAACGAACGATCAAGAAACTCACGAAGCGTAGCTGGAGAAATTCGTACAACGCACTTTGGTGCTGATTCAGGGTCCGGAGGTACCGCTACCCGAGAAAGGGGAGGAGTCGAGTTACTTCTTGACAACCGCAAGACTGAACCGTTCCTCGAAGTCCAAGCCGCCATCTTGGTAGGGTGTATACTGCTCAAGTGCATACTGCGCCAACGGTGCTTAATTGACCAGTGCCATCTAAATCCCATGACATTATCTGAATATACTTGGAAAGGGATCAGAGTCCGGCTGAGGGGGATCCACGGTGAACACCCAAATTGAATAAAAGGAAAAGAACATTTCATTGTTTTAGTGTACTAGACCCTCCGAGTTAAGAGACTTGCAATAAGTAAAGAGACTTGCACACAGAAGGTCTTGAACTGTAAAAGTGGTACTGTATCCTCGTGTCGCACAAGCCAGAGTGTGTGCTTTTGCTCGAGTGAACCGCCTTGTCCCGTGCTGAAAATGTGGGTAAGGGAGGCCAACGGCCCGAACATCCTGACTTATTTTGTGAACACTTTTCTTTTTCATGAACATCCACCCCACATTATTTGTACATTAGTAGTAAGGTTTGGCAATACGTTTTTAGTATAGGCCCTTTTAATTTGACAAGACTCCACTAGGACTGCATTATTATTATTTGATGGTCGTAGCTTGCTCCCATCTGTAGATTTAGTTTTAGATAGGTGTTTATCTCACCCTTGTGAAAGTTCAATTAACACCCTTGAACTGTGGTCACTTTTGTCTATCTTCCTGTTGATACCATACCTTCCTTACAGAACCGTCGCAACCTAGCCTGACTGCACACTTCATAATCCATGAACTTGGATGATCACGTTCCCTATTCAGCTTAACAATGGCTGTGCTGCGTAGCACAAGGTATTTCACAAATCATCCTCCACCCCTGAATCATTTCTGTAGCCATGCAATCCGGATACCCTGATCAGTGTGCTTAAGGCAACGCCTTTGATGAAATTGTATTTAGGTGGACTGATCCTGGGCCCATCACTAATTTGTGGACCATAATTTAAGTTTTCAACAGTACTATTTGGTTCACCAAAAATGTGCGAAGTAATGTACAACTAGGGTTGGTATGGTCCCCGTCCTAACACTTTGATTGCATCCCCATTTTGAGTGACCAGCAGCTTGCTCATTGTATGAAGAAGTTAGACTTAGCTTGAGAAATGAATGTACATTCTTCACTGAAAAAGATTGCTCTGGAGGGGGCCATGACTAAAATGATCTACAATGCCAGAGCCGTACGGCGAGGGCTAGCACCTCTTTCTGACCTTCGGAGTAAAGACCAAAGGAAGAAAGGAATGCACTTCGATGCATGAACCGTTAAGTGCACCTGAATCACTCATCCTGCCAAGAGGCTAGTGGGGCTAATTTTACCAAAAACAGAAAGACACTACCAGTGGTTTTTCCTCAGAGTTGTAATTTTGCAAATCTGTAAACACAGGGCTCGCACTTAGAAGCCATTGCTACTCTAAAAGTAACATTGGGAGACTGAATTATTTAGTCCAGGAGCCATTGGAAAGTGCATTCTGAAACCACTCGCGTGTATGCATCTCTGTGCCCAATTGCCCCATTTGTTAATGTTGAGAAGGCAGTGGTACCTCAATTGGCTCCTTGCACCTGCATTTATTTAAAAGAGCCACATCAACACGAAGCACCTTGAAACAGTACAAGGAAAAAAAAGAAAAATAGAGCCAGTCACAAACTTCAGTTTCATGGCATGAAGAGGTTTATTTGAATAAATGCACCCCCCCCCCCTCTCCTCTACCCCCTTCCTTATTCAAGGAAGATGGAGTTTTTGCATCCTTTCATAAAACTATATCAATTTCAGGGGATTAGGAGTCAAACTCTCTTACCAAAAGACAGTTGCTCAGGACTACACTCTCGAATTCAGAGATTTGGACTGACCCAGGTCATATCATTAGAGTTGCTTTTTGTGTTGTGCTCAACTTACCCTTTAACTATGTTTTGATCATTAATCACAATGAGATGTACAGATTAAGCATTGTTCTCATTTCCCTCAGCCCACGTGAAAAATATTCCGCAAAGAGAATGTGTGCATCAGCTGCAGCCAGAGGTCCTGAGCACATGGCAGGAGAATGCAGGTTAATATCGGCACCTCTACTCTGGGCTTTCTATTATGGGCCAGCAGGAGCCCCTAGCTGAAAACGGATGCAAAAAGATATTAAAAAGCTGAACACTCCGATTACGAAATCACAATCCTAATGCAACATGCACCATCTAAACTTGTTTCAATTACTTTCAGGTAATATTTTTCAAATGACTATGCGAATTAGCTAACACAAATATTTAACTATGTAACATCCTACTAATGTATCTGTTCTTTGCAATTTGTGCTGCCATGGTTATTAAACATTTGGAAACCAGTAGCTTCCTAAACAGTTTATCATCCAATCAAAGAAAAGAAACATTCAATTAAGTGAGCAGACATGCAAATAGTGTTTTCCATTCCTGGCCAATCAGGTTGAACAACCTTTTCGTTTCTTGTTTCAAACCAGAAGTACCACCTCACTTACGTTGGTCAATGTTCACATGGATTCTCAAGCAACCCTGTAGGAGAGTTCGGAGAAGCTAGCCTAGTCTGTACAGTCTAGCCAAACTATCAAGGTAATGTAAGCTGATCAGTAGGGCAGACCTCACACGCTATGTGGATGGGATGTAAGAACACTCAAGGACACAGACGGTCAAGTACTAGAATTCCACACAGAGGTTTGAAAATATGCAGACTTATTACATTCAGGTCATTTGTTCCAAAATAATTGACCTTTTCCGATTTGACCACATTTTTTTGTTAGTCCCCCACCACCTTCACCTATTCCATTACCCCACAACATATCTATATTTAATTAAAATGGACCGGAATTCCTAAAGAATTCAAACAAACGAATTTCGTCAATTCGGAAAAGTATGCCAATATCATTTATTAGGCCTGAACACAATCGGCAGAAAAAAGCAAATATCCCAACACATTCAAGGTATTGACGCGCTGTTTTCTCTTGGATCAAACCTTTATTTTTCCCCTTCTCTAACAGAGTACTAGCAAAGTGAGCTATACTTACACAGTTGGTAACCTCGAAATTAGATTATCCACACTTTACATCAAAGCAAAGTAAAACAGTTAAATCAAGTAAAGCAATGAAACTGTAGCAAGTAAAATGAAAAGAACAATGAATTAAAACAAACCATATACCCTGCCTTAATATAAAAGGTGGTTCCCAAACTTTATCAGACCTTTCCCCATTGGATACGCTCACCTAGTGCCTCAAAGTGCCAAGTTAAGTACCTGAGACGGGGTAGGAAGTCTCAAATATTCCCCTGCCCAAGCCAACGGCTTTGTAAAAGATATAGTTTAAAAGCAACTTTGACAATAACAGGAAACAATTGCAGGGGCACACGCTCAACCCCCCATGCCAGTGGTTACCCTAGGATGAGGGTGAATCCTTAGCTAGAACCCCACTGATCACAGCCAAGCAAGTGTTGGAGTGGATCTTGCACCCATACAACCACTATGGCAGGAATGGGGCACCAAAAGAGACAAGTACACTCAGATGTTCCAAGGACCAACCCTCGGGGTAATCAAAATCACTGAGGACACTTCTGACGTTGATCCAGTTGGTGGAGGTGCAGGGGTCGCAGCTGCAGTGGCTGAACACCGTCACTATTGGGTGCAGCTACACAGTGGTTCCATTGTTCGGTTCTGAAATGTTTCTGACAAACCTGCAGCTGGACAGGTCAAACACCTCAAGAGAGCAACCAAGACTGGTCCCATAAAGTGGGACAAAGCAAAAGAATGAACACCGCGAAAATCACCCCAATCAAGGGGTCAGCCGGTGTGAGCAGCAATAGCTGCAGAGACGATCTTTCGCACCAAAGTCGACAGTCGACATTTTCCCAAGCACTAGCTTAGATGGCGACTGGTGCAGCAGAGGCATTGATCTTAGCAGAAATGTTGGTTGTCCCAGAAATAGTCATCCAGGTCTTCAGGACAGGCTCCTGGTGCTTGGCATCTTGGCTCCAGTGGTCGACCTGTGAAACAACTGCAGGGACCTCTTCTCCAAGATTCGTAGTGGCTGCCCCAGCTCACCAATGGCATGGATTGGAACCCTTCAGACAGTTAATGGCTGCCCAATCATGTTTAGCCACAAACCCAAACATTTGCCCAGCAACATTCTTCCTGGCAGAAATGTGCATTGGGTCTACACTGCTCCAAGCCCAGTCATGACCAGTTCACCCACACCAAGGAACTAGCCCTGGAAACCAGATTCAGGTACGCGCATTACCTTACACAGCGTTTCCTGACCAGAGTGGGCAGGAAGACTGCCAGAAAGCAAAATGCCCAAAAACAGGATTTACACCACATGGCACAGGCATTTTTGGTAGATGAATACTTGAAATGACATGCAGAAGAAACAGGGGGAGAGAAAAAGAAAAAAAAAAACTTAAAGTCAGTGTAGTTAAGACAAGTAGAACTCAGTTCACTGCCACCTGACGGCTCTAATAATATCAAAAAGGTCAAACTGTGGATACAAGGTACCCCTGCAACACACCACCATGAATGCATACATAAAAAGAACACAGGAAATCGTGAAAGGGGACATAATGTCCTGCACTGGTAACCTTAACAGTGCCCCTCAAATAAATTGGATGAACAAGGTAAATTAAGCAAAAAACGCTTTGTTAGATTCAACCTCAGTTTAGGATTCACAGCATAATAAAATAGCTGGGGGGCTCTATTGTGGTCAATTGAAGTAGCAAAAAATTTTTTCCCAAAAATGTACTTAAGTAGGAAGAGTAGAAACATTTCCCCCTCCAGGAAGCACAACACTGCAATTCCCTGCAAACCTCCCTTCAAAGGCCTGCACTTTGGCCTTCCACAGCAACAGAAGATCTTGTTGTTCACCAAGTTTTTTAAACTACAATTGATTCTCACCTCCAGTTGGTGCCAAGAAGACAATTTGCTAATACGTGAGCGCTTAAAAAATGTCTGAAAAAGATGCACGTACCCCAAACGAGAACACTTTTTTACTCTTTGGTGGTGTGATCTCATTCTGACAGCACAGGAAGCAACAGATACAAATGGCTATATGGGCTCCTTGAACAAACAATTAGGAGTTTATGCTGGACCCTTGGAGATCTAAAGGTTTAACCCTGATTTTCATATAGTAGCCCTTCTAGTAGTGACCCTGTGAGGATAGATTCCTGAAAAGACTAACATTTTAACGACACAAAAAGGAACCACTTCTACTATTGCCATGGTGCAACACATTTAAAGGAGACCAGGCTATGAAAAGTATCCTTTCGCACATTTGAAGTTCAAATGTGAATGTATTCCCTTTCAATACTTCACAATGTGAACACGCATTTTCTGTACAAACTAAATAAGTACTAAGGGCCCATCCCTTTAATCTTCTCACCAGAAGTCTTTAATTAAGCAACAGTGTTCCTACCTCCTCCTACAAAAGGAAGTGAAGACCAAACACTTGAGTGACAAGTGATTTTAACATTTAGACAATTAGTGGCATCTTATACTCTGATCACACACTCACTAGGAGAGCAAAGAGAACTTGATTCAATGTTTTAAAGACACTAACTGCAATCTAAATTAAACTGTATTAGAATGCTGAGCCTGGGCAGAAAAGGAGGGCACTTTTTGTAGAGATTGTGATGCAGTGACACTAAAATTAAGAAGTGGGTGAGTGAGCAGCTAGGTTACCATAACATGAGTTATATGGATTTCCAGAACTTTCTCAGTAATTTACATTTTAACACACAAAATGCACTAGGTCGTCATACCAAGTATACGAAATTACAATGTGTAAATTTTTACTTTCATGGTCACTTTAATTTTATTAGAAAAAGTACATGTGACGTTTTATAGTTACATGGCGATCATTGCAATTTTGATCCTAAGACTATTCTCACCCTACGCCATAATTGCTAGATCACAATGGAATACATAAGCAAGGGTTTAGAACAGCTGGGGGCTATTGAGTTCCTGATTCTAGCATAGGAACGCCTGGTTAGCTTGACACCAACAGCTACCAGGAGCCACGTTTTACTACACAGGCCAATAGGTGCTTTACAAACAGATATGTGAAGTTAACTTTGAATATTTCGGTATATTAAGAAGGAAGAATTAGGACACATCTATTACATATTTAAACATAATGGCCAAAAAGTTTAAGTATGTCTTTCCTGCAGACGTTTGATTTCCTGTGCCCTGTGCACTTAACCCAGCAGTAGCTCCTGTCTACTGGGTGATGCAGGACACACAGAAGCTGGTTTTAGCTCCTGCTCTTTGAATCCTAATTTCAAACCCTATAAATAAATATAGCCAGGTGTCACACTTTTTGTGGGTAATAGAGTACACATAGGCCAAATAACTCTTACAACACAACATTATTTAAAACTATATCTCTGTTGTAAAGGATACATAAGCAGTAAGTCTTCCCCCTCCGAAATGCAGGACTACTTCTCAGTTTCAAACACCAGGGGAAACCCCAGACCAGGGGAACAGTTCCATTGTGAATTATCTGTATGCGTAATGCTGAAAGGCACAACTTTTGTGAGTTCTCTTAATCAGTTACGATCTATGTCTCAAACAGACTTATTCCACCTCTTAGGTGTCCTCTGCAGAGCTGCACACCTATTCTTAGAGCATAAATGTTCTGTGTGATGAGTTTTCTCCTCAAATTATTCTGCCTTGCTGACACAATGCGTTGAAAGGAGGGCACAGAGTATAGTCTCAGATTACTGTGCAACATAGGAATTATCTCCCGTAAACTTATGACTAAAAGGATTCTCAACCAGTCTGTGAAACTACAGTGAAGTGAGAGGGCCCATGAAATACGAGTCTATTCAGCAATGTTAATTACCTTTCACTTCTGCTACATATCCGCGTCAATTTCACCTTTGTTGTAGCGAAGGCAGCGACTCTCTTGCAATGTCGTCCTTCTCTGGCTTCTTTCACCTGGTAGCTAGATGTCAATTTCTCTGTTGTGCTGATGAGTCAGCGCGAAGCCCCTTTAGTTTTCACAAGCCCCACCTCTTCAGACCCTCAATACGCAGCTCTGGCCTCACAGCTGATGTGGGCGGTCAGGGTTATACGTCAACTTCCACCGCTGTGCTGATCGAGTCAGTGCGATGCCTCTTCAGCTTTGACAGGGCCCGCCTCTTTAGACCTTCGTTACGCAGCTCTGGCCTCACAGCTGACAACTCGGCTGGGAAACAGCCGCTTCCTTTCTTTTATACTTTCCAACAAACAACAAGCTTTTGGCACAACATTATCTCCGTCTGTTATAGTGGAGCTCTGTCAATACGCCCACTCATAACGGACTTCTTTTCCTCTCCAAAAGGAGCGGTCTCCTAGCAACAACAAAAACAAATCCATTAAAGAAAAGTACCTGGCTACAGCTTGACTGTAGATCTCCATGACTCTGTAAAGTTCCTCCCACTTAACCTTTTATCTTCTCCCTGAGCTGCAACCTGTTTTTGTTGAAGACCTTAGGGGTAAATCCTTCACACCAGGTCATAAAAAATACTAAATTAAAAGGTTTTCCAAAAAGGTTTTTGCTTGGTCAACCCATTTTCCCAACATGTTTCAGTTCCATGTCGCTTTGAAACTTCTTCATGGGGACTTAAAGTGTGCATTATAGCAATGATATATATATATATATATATATACACACTTCAAGTAATGGTTGAACATGAAGTAATCTAGATGCATTAGTGGAAGTTTGGGGTATATTTAGTTGTGTGCTGCAGTGCCCCCGGGTTCCCCTTCCACTATAAAACCAGATCTCTCAAAATGGTTTTGACACAAAGGTGCTATGCCATTTTTCCAGAAAGTTTTTCCTGAAAACCACAGTACCGAGACTGCCACATACCTGCACAACTAAGTGAAACAGTTGATAAAAGTAATTAGTTTAGAAATTCAAACAGCAAAAAAGATAAGACAAACAAAAGGTGATGCTATAGACACACACACACACAGGTTAGTGCGCTGCGCCAAACTGCATGAAATCATGAGTCAATCACAGTGAGGAATGTAGAGAGCAGAATGGATAATTGAGCCAGCAAATCTGTGAGAATAACCCAGGTTTGCATTCATTTATGTTGTTTGCCAAAGGTTTTGCATGTTCCGAAACAATTTTAGGAGACTTAACTTGGTCTTTAAACTGGCTCCCAACATTGTAGAAGTGGTGCTCAAACCTTTTGCTGAGGGTTTGGTCAAAATGTTGAATTGGAGCCCTGTAAACAGTGCAATTGGCTACTCTGCCACATCCACCAAGACCATTGTCTGACAGACACGAAGGCTGATGCCAGTTATGGCAGACATGTTCTTTGATGCATCACCAATCCACATTCAGGAAGTAACCCCCAATCCTTCCCTAGACCCTGGATTGCTGTATGCTGAAGTAACTTAATGACTAGCTTGAGTAGCAATACACAACTTTATAATCTTAAACTGGTAGGCTGTCAGATTGTGCCTGCAGAGATCATAAAAGGAATATGAATTCAATATCACAGCATGTAATAATTGTCTGTTTTGGGAATTTCAGTTCTGCATCCCAGTCTGGAAACTTGGATTCACTATCCCAGTATAGAGTCTTCACTCAGAAAGTAGTCTTGAAAGTCGCATGGGAACTGGAATCACCATCCCAGTATAAGGGTGTGGGGGGAGATTCTCACAGCAAATCTTCACAAACTCTTCTGCAAGATTTGGTCTATTATTCCGACTGCATGTTTGCAGCTGATCTCCTTGGAACTATCAGTTGCTGGTTCTTGACATTGCTTGCTTCCCCTTCCTTAGTTTTCAGGAATTAGTTTGCATGCTCCTCCTTTTGCACCTTTTTGAACTGCAGTGGCCTTCTCCTTTCTGTCCCGGGGTCCTCAGATCCAAGAGCATCAACTGGCAAAGCTGGTTCCTGTGGTAGCAGTTCATCACCTCACCACTGGGCTGTTGTCATTCAGCAGACGTTACAGGTCTTTTTCGATCTCCACAAGGTCAGTGTCGGACATCGGATGGGCCCGACGGTCTCAACCTGGTTCCTATGGTCTTTCACAGGACTGAAGAGTGGGGTGCGTACAGGAGTGTTTACCCAAGGATTACACTCTCCTCTAATACTGCTTGTAGCACATCCGTAGCACCACACACAGCCCCAGTACATCAGGATGATGGTGACAACCTCTTCCTCTCACAAGACTGTAAGCGACCGCAATGCAGAAAGCCACATCACATTAACGGCACCATGGAAAACAGACTGCAGAGAGTACCCCTCAGCTGCATTGCCGATTGATTTCGGTGAAGACATTATGCCTGGCTAGAAGCCAACACAGAGACTTCGATGTAACTTCTAGAGCACAAGGCACCCATTTACACACCAATACATTTCCCAACTTAGCACCCATTGATTCTGTGGTTCCTCAGTGTCAACCATTTTCCATTTCTAGAACATATTTCACTTATCTGATTATTTCCACATCCACATATATGAACAAGGAATTCTCAAATGTGCTTCCCCAAAGCCACCATTGCGAGGTCAGTAATGCGAGGCGGACAACTGCTTGATGATTTATCAAAACTTGTCATTTTATGGGGGGGGGGGGTTGGGGGTACAGTGGGACGCCAACTAAGATGGCGGCCTAGGTGAAGAGCTGCGCTAATACATAAATCCTTAATTGAAAATCCTGCGGATTGGGGTAGAATACCAAAGCAGATTCGGGAAGCCGAAGATCTAGAGCATCAGAGGAACTATTCACAGGCAGTCCTGAGAGATTTACACTTGGTTACGGCTGCTGGAAACAAAACACATCCCTTGCGCCGGTGAAACAGGGAGCGGGAAACATCAGCGTCCACAGCCCCCAATCGCGACCGGTAGGAACCCACAGTCAAGATCCTGTACGCAGAGTACGAGCTCCGTCACTGCAAATCCATAAAGCGTGCTGACCCCCGAGTGACATAGAGTGTGCGGCGGTGGGAGATCCTTGACATCCTGCATCGCAGTGGGAGGTGTAGCGAGAGAGGTGCGAGACCCGTCCACCCTCAGACAGAACTGCAGCCTGGGAACCCCCAATATATCTGGGCAGAGAGTTGTGGGTCCCCCTCCGCAGCCAAGCACTGTGTGTGCGAGCGGTAGACCCCAGCTGGGTAGAGGGACACAATGTGCCGAAACTGAGGCGGACGATTGCTGGGCAAAGGTACGTGTGGACACTGTTATACTGATACGTGGTCCATAGAGGATCTGAGGCCAAGGAAGCATGAAACCACGACCCCAGACCCACACTAAAGTGTCTTTGGGAGTCCAGGTAGGGCTGCAGTAATACATAGCATACGGGGGACGGGGAGAGGAGAAGGCAAACCCCTGAATATCGGAGCAGGCCCCCAACGAGGGGACCCGCACTGCAAAACCGCAGAGGAGTCAGAGGGCCGGGCTGCAGAGTGCCGACATTATTCAAATAATCCTACTCAACCGAACCCAACGCGGATTGCTAAGGGCACATACTTGAACTATAACCTGATAGCACGTTATCACACCATACCAGTAAAAGCCTGCAGACACGTCCAAGCCGATGGATGTTGCCCTAGTCCAAGAGGCCAATTCAAGTCTTCTAGGGCACGACAGTGTACATCCAAGGAAGCACAATAGCTGAACCCTCCCTCCAGAACTGCCGAAATAACAGGAGAGATCCATATTTAGGATACTGGAGGTGGTGGGCAGCTCTGCTCAACTACCATGTGTATCAAAAGAGGCATAATTCTCGCCAAACCGGCAATCCATAACCCACAGTAGCTTACCCCGTACGTAATACCCAGTTTAAACTGTGGAGGCGCGTGTGAGCCCCCAGTAACCCCCCCCTCCCCAGCCGCTCTACTTCCTCCTCCTCCTCCTCCTCCTCCTCCTCCTCCTCCTCCTCCTCCTCCTCCTCCTCCTTCTCCTTCTCCCGTCCCTCCCCAGTGCCCGATTGGGCACTTTCACTAAGCAGCTGGGCTACCGGGCCGGACTGCACACACCGCCTGCATTCACCATCAGCAGAGCCAGGTGAGTGTTGCGCCCCCCCCCCCCAGAGCCTCCATTTTGGTATTACTGACATGCTTTGAGGTCGTCACAGGCATGTGAGAGCCCCCAGTAACACCCCCCATCCCCAGTCTCCCCCATCCGGCTCCACTTTCTCGTTCTCTTCCTCCTCTCGCCTCCCATCTCTCCCCCCCCATCCCCGATTGGCCAGCAAAACGGTCATAACTAACCTTCCCAGGGCAGCCCTCTCCACGGTGGCTCCTGCGGCTAATGGCTCCAAGGCAAAGGACAGCTCCTACAGAGGCGGCTCCAGAGCGTGTCTGCAGGCGTCCGCAGGGGAAGACAGTGGCCAGCCATCAACCAGCAACAACCAAGGACCAGTAAGGAAAGAGTGGCCTAGGAGTGGAATAGAGTAATAGCCCTAACCTGGAAGCCTAGCCCGCTTATCAAATCGATCCTAAAACACCTTAGTAATAACCAACACCTTCCTCAGCCGTCCTTGACTTCACACTATTGAGCATAGTCTAGTATAGCACCCATTTGAACAACCAGGCATAGGCCTCTCAAGTTAGAATTGTACTCTCTCACCTGTGCTTAGAAGTATACTCTCTCTCTCACCTGTGCTTAGAATTGTACTCTTTCACCTGTTAAGCACAGGCCCCTCTCCCACTATACAGGACTCTCAAATCTAGCCGTGTTTAGAATTGTACTCCTTCGCCTTGTAGGTATAGGCCTCTCTCCCACTATACAGGACTCCCAAATCTAGATCTGTTTAGATTTGTACCCTTTCAATTGTGCTCAGACTTATAATTTGTCACCTTGTTCAGGATTGTAATATGTCCCTGATTGGGCATAGCCCTTTCTCCCACCTTGCGGGGCTCTCAAATCTAGCTGTTAAAATTGTAATCATTAGTTCCCTTGTGTAGTTACTAGGAACCCCCAACCCCACATAGTCGGCTCACCGTAGTGAACCTCGTCCAGGGAGACTCCTTAAGGGCAGCCAACGTTAACCCAAAGATACAATACTAACTTCCCCCACCTTAACAAGCCGGCAATACCAGCTGCTGACCACCAACAGACAATACCAAACTTATAGCGGACATTTCCCCTCACCCAGTACTACACCACAAGACAGCCAGACCAAAGCAAAACAAACAAAGACCAAAACAGCTCTCAACCCAAAATGCCACACAAATGACCTGTACCAAGTGGAAGAAAGAACAAAGACACCGGAACAGCAACAAAGACGTGCAAATGCAGAAAACATTCCGACTGACAGAAACGACACTCGAACCAACGCTGAGAGAAGAGAAAAATCCCTTTACTTAACTCCATACCTTGCAAACAACCAGTGACCAGAACGAACCAACCCAACGTGAGAATTGGCAACAGCAGACAGCCAAAGACAACCACGCAGAATATCAGACAATGCTAGAAATAAACACATAATCGACGCAAGAACACCCTACATCACCAAATCAAGGGTAACTTCCACCCGATACCCACCATTTTTGGAAGAAGAACCCGACTGAACCTAGAAGAACTCTTCGACGACACATACACACCTGAACGAACACCTCAACTAGAGATCGACCCTAAAGGAAACCCAAACACTGATCAGAAGACGACCCCAACAACAAAGCCCAAACCAAACCACACCTCCAAATTCCACTGCAATCTATTAAATGCAAGATCCATGTCAAAACATTCAACAGAGCTCGTTAACCTTCTCAATGACAACAGCATTGACCACCTATTCATCACAGAAACATGGCTGGATGACAACTACAAAATCACACTCCAAAAGCTGCCTCCCAGCCAACTTTAAATGCCTTCAAATAAACAGGAAACAAAAAAAAGAGGAGGTCTCGCGATAGCATTCAAAGAACACCTAAAAATAAAAACAAACGACCCTCTCAACGTCATCAACTGCGAAACCATGGTCACACACCTATCAGCGAACCCAAAAACTAATGTCACATTCATCCTTGGGTACAGACCACCGTCATATGATGCAACCTTTGTCGATAACTTCATAGAAGCCATCACCAACATAGCCATCAAGCATGAACCTCTAAATATCCTGGGGAACTTCAACATCTGGTTTGAAGCAAGTCACGCTTACTCCCAAGCTCACTGACCGGACAATTTACAACCATGAAATTACGACAGCTGGTCAAAGGAGCAACACACTCAGCAGGACACACCCTCAACGTAATCTTCGCCCAGGAAAAACTTGGAACCACCGATACAAATACTCTGGAGCGACCATCTCATCAGACTACCAACTCACTCTGCATCCAGACCCCCAAACTCACAACCACCACAAAAAGAAACTGGAAAACCATCAAAACAAGCAACCTGTTCGAACAACTGGAAACAACCTAACCCTCAATTACAGAACTAGAGCTGGCTGACCTAAACAGGAAAGCAGAGCTACTACACAAATGGATCGCTGACGCAATCGAAAAGATCGCCCCGGAAAAACCATTCACACCATCAAAAAAAACAGCAATGGCAAAATGGTTCAACCCACTACTAAACACCATGAAAAAGGAGGAAAGAATACAACCCAGAGAGGAAAAAAAAACTGTTCCAGAAACAAATCAGAGGCTACAAAAATGAAATACAAAAGGCGAGAGAAGGCATTACGACGACAGAATTACCAATGCAACAAACTCACAAAAAGAATTGTTCAACATCATTAAAGAAATGAAAAACCCACCAGGCTGCGACAACACCCCAACCCACTCTGAGAAACTTTGCAACGACCTGGCAGACCACTTCAAGAACAAAATCAACGACATCCGACAAATCAGACAAATCAGACAAATCAGACAAATCAGACAAATCAGACAAATCAGACAAATCAGACAAATCAGACAAATCAGACAAATCAGACAAATCAGACAAATCAGACAAATCAGACAAATCAGACAAATCAGACAAACCAACCATAACATCCAACCAACCGAACCTAACCTAACAGAACCACAACACAAACTCCAACTTTCCCGAATTTTCATCAAAGGCTTTCGTCTTACTGGTGAAACACAGCAAGAAATCGGGTGGGCACGGATCCATGGTGTACCCGACATCTACAAATCAATCCTCGCATAAGGAACAACATCAAAATACTACAGAAACCTCCTAAACCTCTCACTAGCAACAGAAACTGCACCAAAAACATTAAAATCAGTATATATCAAACCACTCTTAAAAACACAAGTTGCGATGTAGAAGACCTCTCCAACTACAGGCCGATCTCAAACAATCCCTACCCAGCAAAACTCCTGGAAACCTCAGTATACAAATGAACCCAAGAACATGTAGAAAAACACCACTGTTGGACCAAGCACAAGTCGACTTCAGACCCGCAAGAGGTACTGAAACAGCACTACTATCCATATGGGACGACCTAAAAACAAACGCAGACTCCAACACAACCTCAGCCCTGATTCTGCTCGACCACTCCGCAGCCTTTGACACAGTCAGCCATGACACCCTAACCAAAAGACTAGAAGACATAGGAATAACAGATACGGCACTACTCTGGACTAAATCTTTCCTAGCAGACAGGAACAGAAACAGTCTGGTTAAAGCCCTTCAAATCCACACCATGAGTCAACGACTGGAGTACCACAAGGGTCCTCACTATCACCACTGTACTTCAACCTCTACCAAAGTGTGCTAATCAGAAACACTCAAACCGATCACTGACCCTAATCGAATGTCTAAAAGAAATCTTTAACTGGATGAATGCCAACAACTTGAAAAATCAACCCAGGAAAGAGAAATCATGATAATATCTAAAAATCAAGAGACCACCACCTATATTCCATGGCCAACGGAAATGGGATCCGCACCAATTCCATCTAAGGTATTAAACAATCTGGGAGTCCTGATGGACAACACCCTAACCTTAGAACCACAAATAAATGCAATAATCAAGAAATGATTCTTCCTCCTCCTTCACACAGCAAGAAGAATCTTACCTTTCCTCTCCTTGACCCACAAAACACTCACAATCATTGCCCTCATGTCAAGAATCGGCTATGCAAACAGCCTCCATCTCGGGATACCAGAATACCTCAAACTACAACAGATCCAAAATGCAGCAGACAGCCTCCTCCTCAAACTAGCCAGAAGAGACCACATCACTCCATCCCTAAAAACACTGCATTGGCTCCCAGTCAAACATTGCATCACCTTTAAAACAATGTGCATAACACACAGGGCAATCAGTGGACAAGGAGCTGAATTCCTGAAGAAGAAATTAACAATTTACAAGCCAACGAGACTCCTCAGAACAATCAATGAAATCCGCCTTGAAGATGAACCATATCTTAAGAAAAAACTTGGCGGACTCCTCCTTCCAGGTTTTTGCGGCTACGTCGGAACAACATCCCGAAAGAAATAAACACCAGAGACCACCTACAATTCAGAAAATCACTAAAAACCTGGCTCTTCAACATCACAGATTCAAACTGAAAAACCAAACCATCAAACGGGAAACACAATGAAAAGGATGACAAATCTAGGACGACAATGACAACATTTAGAACCAAAATAAAGAATCTCTCACTACAACAAGAGAGACGACACTATCTAATGGGACACAAGCGACACCCATTAGGACAGAATTCAGCATCCCTAGCCAACTCCCAGCGAACAACCTTCACCCACTCGATACATGCTACTATAGATCATACCTCTAACGTTGGGTGAAAGTTAGCACTTGCCACACTAATCTGTAGATACTGGCAGGGGCATGGACTGAAGAGAGCTGTGAATGAAGGGCGACACTGCCCCTGGACCTAATTGCAAGCGTTAGCATTGCCACGTTCCAAAGGGGGTGGGAGACATGACGACATGAATAAGCAACCAAATAAGATGATTAATGCCAAGCAGTCCCAACACATACTAATGCCGCCCTCCTACCAGATTGGGAATGCTTTCCCGGCTAGACTGCAAGGGACGCACAAATGCCTGTCCAATGCACATACAAACAGGGGTCACGTAGGCAGCCAGTGCCCAACTTGGGCAAGGTTATGCATGTGAATGGATGCCATATGGGAAAGGTGCAGTGAGCACCGTACAGCCCTGATCTGGACGGAGACACCAACACACCCCACCTGATTAGAAACACGGAAATTCAGCGTCTCACTTCAAGACAGCAATGCCACTTAGCCAACTCACTAACAACTTCACCCTCTGCATACACCTCATATATTCCAACCAAGCAACCACAAACCTACAACACAACAATCCGCACAAACTTCACTACACTGCAACAACAAAAAGCGCACAGACCCGTACAACAGCACACAACATCTTCCGACAACATAATACCCCAAGCCCAGCCCAGCCCAGCCAACGGAATTCAGTGCTGAGGCTGCCAACAGCACATCACTGCTCTCTTGCACTTCTCCAGCTGATCCCCACAAACTCCACCCCCCCCCCCCCCCCCAACCCTTCCTTTTTTTTTTTCAGAGCTGCTAGAACACGAGGGGACCACTCCGGTGGTGATAGTGCGCAGTACAAATATCCTTTAACATTAACTATGCTTCCGGAAGCTCAGTTCTCCCAACAATTCCTCATCAAGAGGTCCCACAGATCCCTCACCCCTTCAACCCCCCGGCCCAAACCGGGGGCGCCGCCGCAAACAATCATAGCACGCTTACTCAATTATCAGGATAGGGACCTGATCCTACGCCTCTCCCGAGAAAAAGGAACACTATCATAAGACTCTACACGGGTGCACTCGCACTAAGCAACAAAAACAAAGAAAATATAACAATACAGCCTAACATACAACATCCACAAGTTGTCAATAACCTTCTGATGTTCTGAGTGCATTCCCTTCCCCAGGATTCAAGGTTCCCTCTAGTAATGTTCAACCAAAGAAAGAAGTGTCATCAGTTCTTGAGGCTTCAAATTGACAGTAAGGTTTGTTAACCAAACTTCAATAATGGCAAGTCTCTTCTCTTTGGGGAAATATCCATTTTCAACTTCCATCAATCAGCACCAATGGTAATCCCAACCACAATGATTGTCACTTCTTCAAGGAGATATGCCAAAGCTCAAAGGAAATGCAATATCCCCAACTATCAGTGATATACAGTTCTTGGTTAACAGTTAGTATTTAATTAGTTAGAGTTTTAGAATTAGTCAATATGACCCAATAAGGGGAGCCCATTACTGGTAGTTTAATGCCCCTGGGATCATAGTTAAAGGGCTTTAATGACCGGTAATGGACCCCCCTCCTCAGATCATATTGCCATTAGTACCCCAGCATATCGTACCAGAGTACTAATTGCAATTTTTCTCAAGTCGAGAAACAGCACTGCAACCGTTTGACTCATCAGGGATCGGGGAGAAGGGACTACATTTAGTCCCTTGTCCCTTTGTATGATGGCCATTAAAACCAAGCTTTTAAAAAAGAAC
Organism: Ambystoma mexicanum; assembly: GCF_040938575.1. Taxonomy (NCBI): domain Eukaryota; kingdom Metazoa; phylum Chordata; class Amphibia; order Caudata; family Ambystomatidae; genus Ambystoma; species Ambystoma mexicanum. The sequence goes on from NC_090929.1 coordinate 1,657,639,496, forward strand.
TCCAAAAGAAATTACCGCCATGGAGTGAGCGAAGGGACTACAAGTAGTCCCATCTCACTTATCATGGCAGCCATTCACGGAAAGAACCCCGGGGCGTGGTGGTGCACCAAGCCTTGGCGGGCGGGTAAGGCCTGGCCGAGGGCCAATGAGCTTGCTCTTTACAAGCCGATTGACCCTCGCCGGTTACTAATTCACAGTGGTATATTTGTCAGGATGACTTCTCAGTGCTGCTGCTTCCACTTCAACAACTTCACTTCGACATAATTCACCAAGAGGGCAGTCACCTTTGTCTCATAGTACATCACTTGCCTGCTACAACATTGCATCCAGCGACAACCAGATATACCACCACAGCTTCAGTGATGTGGAGTACAACATCTTCAGTTATTTGTACTTCTAGGTAGGCTTAGACAAGTTCCACTTGAAGTACTTCAACTTTAAGTAGGCAAGACACTCTCGTCAAAAGGGGGAGCCTCTTTGCCTCTCTTGTCGGTCTCGCACAACAACAAACTGGGTGTGCCTTTAAGACTCACTTCTCTATGACTTCCACAGTCTTGGCACTACAGGTTGTATCAACTTCAGTAGTCTTTATAATCAGCTAGTTCCCCTTCACCAACTTGCTCAACCCGTAATCATCCAGATGCCTTGGTGCCACTTTTAGCTTCAGGTAATGCTTGCACATGAGTATCTCAGGCCAGCTGACCCGTCATTAACTTCACACTAGCCGTTATATTGCTTCTTAACTCGGAGAAAGGCCAACTTCTCTTTTAATATAGGGAGGCTCTTAGCTTGGACAATACTTATTCTCTTCAATAGGAGATGCACTTTAATTTCTTATATATGAAAAAGTATGCCGTGTTTGAGTAAAGAACAGAGTTCAGTCTTTCGTTGGATATGACAATTAGGCACACACAGATGTAGTTTTCAAATGTTAAAGACTTGTGTTGAATTGTATTCCCTTGAAAAAGTAAAGGATAGAGTTGCATCTTCCTTTGGGAATCATAATTAGGTACACGTGACCACTCTGATGTATTTTTCACAAGATAAAGACTTTGACAATTGTTTTATCAGGATTAGGTTTTCGGTAATGGTCTTCGCAGCATTTACTCCTCTTAAGTGACACGCGACCACATTCGGTAGATAGTCTTAAAGGATTTAACAGTGGGTTTAAGCAGCATTAGCTTTCCATGCAAGTAAAAGGACTCTCCTTATATACATACATTAGAACTTCAACAAATAAATTCAGCCCGCTTTAAAATCACACACGATTGAATAAGTAACTGGATATTGGCAATGCTCATGCAAGGTAACAACGCCAGGCTTCACTCACCAACTTCTTTAACACTTGCTCTCTCTGCTTCCCAGACTTCTGCCGCAGCTTCTACTGCTTCTGGCTTCTTGGGGACTCAAACCCTTCTTCCCTCAAGGTGTCGGTGGTCTAGCCACACGCTTATGGAGCCACTCTCACTCCTGAGACGTGCGCCTTGGCAACTGCTTATCGCCTCAGTCTCCAACACGTTCGATGCACGGCAACCACAGAAATCAGGCTCACATGGAGAAAGACATCACTTGTGCATGCCTTCCGCTGCATAGCCTCTGCACTACACAGTTTGAGAGAACACGGCCCGCTCAGAACAAGCAGGTGAAATCTGCTGTCTCCACATTCCAGCATCCCTCTTGTTCTCCCGCTTGGTTTGCCAGTTTTGGGTTTTTCTCTGTCTGCTACAGCTTGCATTACAGCGCAGATCCAGCTCCTTCCTCTGCGACCTCTCCTTCCTTCTCTTCCTCTGCTTGTCTGCACCCGAGAGGGCCTTTTATGCCCCCCAGGTTCCTTCAGGTGTGGGCTGTTGGGTTTAATTGCCCGACTATTGCAGTCACATGCCTCTTCAGCCCTCTTCCTCGTCCCAGCACTCATGAAATTATGGGCCATATAGTCCCCTCGATTTTGCAAATAGAGAGGTGGGGTCACAGGGAAGTTTAACAGAGGGGTTTCCCAGTCTTCCTGGTCCATTCCCCCTCCCCCATGTGATCCTCCCGCAGTACACCACCCCGATGGTCTGTATCAGGATGTGTCTGCCATTACCTGGCCACATGAAAGGGTCCCAGACCAGGTTTCTGGGAAGTATCATCACACATCCCATGATCACCACAGCCTGTGATGCACATGAGAAAAATATCAATGCATGTGGGACAGGGGAAGAAAATGCGTGCACTGGCAAAGAGGTTACAATGGGTAATGGGGGAACCCAAGCTTTTGGATGTGGCAACATCTTTTAGCATAAGCTGGATGGCAGAACATTTGTGAACAATAAAGGTGGAAGGACTTGTACACGCGTCTGCTTCAGGGGCATGTGAACGATTATTTCATGGTTATCTTCTATACAGGCATAAGGTTTTCACTTGAGTCAATCGGCAATGCAGCAGAGATGAACTATACATTTCTTCAAGCCAGGAGAGGCCCAAAGAAGGAGAGAAACCAGACAAAACACGGGTCATGCTGGGAACAGTGGGCGAGAGGTGTAACATGTTGGGAAAACAGCGGCAGGAGGTCTCAAACAGAAATTATCTCCATCTACTGTACTGCTACTCCCATCTACTGTACTGCTACTCACCGGTGTCTTGTGGGAGATTTTAGGCTGCTTGACACTGTTTGCATCAACAAATGACTGAGCACTACATTGACTGCTCTGCAATGCTCCAAACTGACCATAAAGTTACTCTACAGGGTCTTCAAATTTTATCAGCAATTCAAAAAAAAAAAAATAATAAATAAATGAAAAAAAGAAGAATAGCCTGCTGGGCTAACCACAGGAGCATGGAAACAGTCCACCCTGTAAATTGCGAGACTCTTGAACAAGGACTATTGCCAATTTCTAACTTTTGCCATACAGCATAAAGGCATCTTTCTTCTCTCTCCCTACAAGTCCATCTCCTCTTCTCTCTCCTCCTTAGGTTGGCTCCCCTTTCAATCCCAGCTCAAATTTAATTTCCTCGGTCTCGTCTTCAAATCCCTCCATGGTCTTGCTCCACCCTACCTTTCCTCCCTCCTTTCTGTCCATACCCCCTCTCGCCCTCTCCGCCGAACATTTCCTACTCACTTCTCCTCCTTCACCCTTTCCAACTACTTGCCCCTTTCCACTGGAATCGTCTCCCTCTCCCTATCCATCTTTCTCCTCCTATCCTTCTTTCCGCACCCCTCTAATATCCTATCTCCTCCATTCCCCACCCTGACATCATCTGCTACCGCTCTCATCTCGGCCCTACCACCTGTCCTTACTCCTTAATCCTTCTCTTACTATAGCCTTACAACACTCATGTTACACCGCAGTGTTCAAGTAATCTGTTGTAAATTGTTGCACGTATTGCTTTCTGTTAATTCACAGGTTTTCAATGCTTTTTGTATTTACTATTGTCCTCTTGTAAAGCACTATATAAAAATGTAATAAATACAAATACACCTCACACGCCTAGTGTTCAGATTGATTTTCAGAGTCTCACTGGTGTGAGAGTCAGAGAGAAAATAAATCTATAAGGAAGTGCTTCACGGGCTTAGGCTAACTACACTCCTTCTGGGTAGTGATGCTGAGTGATACAGATCGGGCTCTGATCAGCGGTTTAGTACACAAGTACAATTAACACAGAGGCTGCCAAATATTAGAAGTCCACACCATTGCATAGAAATATACTATTTCGTAGGCCAAAAAGCATGTGGGTAAAAATAAAAGGATATAAAAAAATATTTTCAGGGGTCGCCAATTTCCTAGATGCCCCACATAGCAGGTCCAGGCAAACTATTGTTCCATCGCTTTATGGTTAAAGCCAGAGCAACAATGGCTTGCAACTTGAATTATGTCCCCTGGGGGAGGGGGGGGCTAAACCTTATATAGATGCCCCAGAACCTAAGGGACCTTTATGTAGAAGCCTCCAAGCCCAAGTATGTGCAGGCCCATGCATATAGGTCAAACGGTTTCCTTTCTTTCTGCCAGCCCTTTAAAAAGATGCTATTTGGTCAGAAGCAGAGGGGACAAGAGAACAGACAGTGTAGTATCGGTCTATACTCTGGACACCCGGCCCGACAGAGACCCCTTTGCTAGTGGTAAAGGCCCATCCATGATGCTCTGCAACAAGGCACACTAATTCCATAAACCCAATAGCTTTGTCAATTGCCAGTTATTGCTACAGAAGACTCAAGGCATTCCCTGTCAACAGCTTGAAATCATATGGTAGAGCCCCCTTATAGGGAGTACTTGCTCCATTGATCACAAATGGAGCAAGTCGGTCATTACTGCTAAAACTGGACATCAGGAGGCACTCATGGGAAAATTGCCCAGTTGTGAGACCCAGGAATTCGGTCTGAAGTTCAAGCTGGCCTCAGTGTTCTTTTTTTGCCGTCATTTTCTCGCTAGCCTTTCAAGAAAGTTCAAGTAGTAATCATTTCCTTCCATGCATGCAATCTACATTGATAAAACACACAGAGAGACAGAATTGGGTGCCTTCTGTTTGAGAGATGCCGACTTTAGCTCGAATGCCTTTGCAGGTGAACTTGTAAACCTGTGCTGCCCGACCCCTGTAATGTATTATTTTAGGCTTTTTGTGCATTTGGCCCCCTGCAAGGCGAGTATCCTCATTCTCGCTCTCTGTGCCCTGTGCCTTCAATGTGATACTTGCTGCCATTTGTCTGCCCTTCACTCTCCTTTCATCCTCCTTTTGTCATCTTTCCATGCCTCTGTCTCGGTATTCGACACTTTCTGCCTCCTTTTTTCACCTTCCAGGCCTTTACCATACCTGGCCCTCTTAGGCGACCTCTGCCCTGCCCTCTTTCCTGCCCCCTGCCCTGCTTCCTGCCCTTTCCCCGATTGGGTCCTCCTCAGAGGGAGGTGCTTCTTAAGTGTCCCCCAGGGCAGCCCCTGGCCGGGAAGCCCTTGGCTAAGGGCCCCAAAGCAAAGGGCAGCTCCCGAAGAAGCAGCTCCAGTACGTGTTTTCCCATGTTCGCCTGGTAAGCCAGTAGTCAGCCGTCAACCAGCAGCAACTGATAAGATAAGTGTGGTCGGGTGGGGAGTACAGCAATCACTGTATCCCAAAAAGCCCTGCCAATCTTCTTACCTACATAACATAGCATACCAAAATTAGCTAGTTAGTAAATATTATTTCTATCACTGCTGTGTACCAACCTTTAGGTGGTTTTATTTACGGTTGTGTCCCAGACGTCGGCGTTCTCCCTCGATCCAGATATCGCAAATCTCGCCGTTTTGGATTTACTGCTGTGACTCCAATTTAGGAGTTAACCCTCTGGCCAGATGAAGTTTAACCATGCGCCACACCCAGATAGAATTCTGAATTTTATAATGTGTCACATGTGAATTGTGAAGTTTAGCCATGCATCACAACTTCCTCAAACACACCATCCAAACACTAAACACGCCCACTGGGCTAGCCAACCTATACCCGAACACATGCCCAACACAAGCAACACACAACAAACCCAGACACTGCACCTTACCCATACAGACACAACAAGCGAGTGCGCCCAACCTTTAAGACCTGCCAATCAAGACACAAAACACAAATACACCCTAACAAACAGTCACATAGAAACATCCCAGGCATTGAACTTTACCCATACGGATAGAACAAGCCAGTGCATGCAACCTACTGTCTAAAAGCCAACACAGACACCAGTTTCTCCTGGATCTATCAGATCATTCTTCACTCACTAACCAACCCCGTCCTCTTTCTTGCAGAGCCACGTGAGCACCTGGACAGTGGCCTTGGGTGGTATGGGTCCGCAGTATAAATCAACACAACATTACAAACAAGACCAATAAGAATTTAAATGAATAAACTGAGATTGCAAACTTTTACTTTGCCATTAAACTAAAATGGCTTCTCGTCTTAGCTTAGATTACCTTCCCATTTCCTCTGTAGCTACTTTTGGTTCACTAGACTCAAAAGATGAACGTGCATCAGCAAAGGTTCATGATGTGCCCTTCCTTCTCGACCCTGTGAATATGAGGTTGGCTTTCAACAGAAGGAACACAATGTGCCAAGCAGAATCACTACTTATCCCACACCATCAGCAATGTTGCAACTGTATGAGCACCTTTGCTATGATATAGCAGTGTGCAGCCAGGCTATCGTCTCACCTGTAGATCTGCTCGTAGGAGATGGGAATGTAGTCGCCGGGACTCTGGGTCAGGAGCTGCTCAATCGCACTGTCCAATTTTGGCCAATAGGTGCTTTTATAATCCTCAAGTGTTATGACGTTCATCACTAAAAGAGAAACAGGGTGAAAATTAATTCTAGGACCGTTACCCATCCCCAGAGAAATTGTTGTCTACAGGTGAAGTCGACATATTTCTAATAAAGGCAGACATTCTTAATGACAATGGTAAGGTAAGTGGTTTTGTCTAGTACCCTTCTACCAATATTATGGCCTCGCTGAGTGAAATGCACCAATCACCACCCAGACCATGTAATCCCCGTTTTCAAAGAACCACAAAACGTGCACGGTGGGTTTGTCCATTTCAGGGTGTAAAAACAAAGATAATGTAACTCATTTCAAAGTCAGATGAACAGACATTTTCGAGCCCTTAGCATTCTCTGTTAGACAATGAGTAGATGAAACAATAGAACAGGCTGGAAGTTTGAAGAACTTATTTCATAAAGCGAAAGCTCAAAAACAAACTCAAGACATTAGACTAAGTGTGAGATAATTTAGTGACTTCTTTCAGATGCATTTTGCTCGTTTTTCTTCTAAAAGAATACTTTTACTGGAACAATTCAAATAAGTGTAGGGGCTCGGCTGAGGTTCCCTAAAGACGACAACCGGTTCATTCTTAAAGCTAGTTTGGCCAAGAAAACAAGGGAACACCTAGTCACTATACTACTCAAAGTGAGCCCTCCAAAAATGTATCAAAACATTAAACCTCCACAATCACCTCTCCTTGTGGGCCTCGAGTGAAGGTCCTTTTAGTGTCAACCAAGCAAAGCATGATCTACTTCCAGATACCAACAAAACTACCCCTAGAATCCCAACACGGTCTCCATCACAAGCTCCTACAATCCTGCCCCAACAAGTGCCATAATACTGCTTCCCAAGCACAAGCCCACGAAATACTGCTTCAAGAAAAAACAGCCTAATACTGAGTGCAAACCTACAAGAGTGCCCACTCACAATAACCGGACAAAATCAAGCTTTTGATCATTGTGGCACCCTACTTTAATTAAGTGTGGAAACGGCCACCCCTAGCCAACGGATCATGACAGCAGCAAACAAAAACATTCAATAAATCCAGATATTCCCCCAAGGGGTACATATGAGCATACCATCCACCAAATCAGCAAGCAACACTCCCTCTCAAAAGGTACGCCGTAGATGGAGCAACAGAAGGCAGTAGCACAACAGAAGCACAGTTCTGGGCCTCACCCATTACATCTTAAATGGCCACAAAACTAAAACACTCTTACAATCACGCACCCAACTTCTGCAAGCAACCAGTCACAAGCATGCACTACACAAATGCGAGTGAACAGAGCACTACCAAACGAAACGTGATGTGCACAGTGTGACAAATGCAGGAAATGTGTTCCTTCTCCCTAAGGAGCCACCCCTTTGAGACCAGGGTGGTGAGGCCGCTACACTGAACATCCCGCTGGGGGACATGGCAAGAGGGATCTCGCTGGGGGTGGCCCCTCATATGAAGGCCAGAAGTCCCTAAAGAGGGTTTCTATTCATCCTCTTATCCGAGAATGTCCATTTATAGGTTGGGTATATGGGAATTAAGACAGTACTATGCAAGTTCCTTTAGACATGCCTGCTTCGATTTCTGAGTGCTTTATAGGAACAACTATGTCTGACTCTCAGAAGCAAGGAGGCTGTCCAATCTCGCTACACACAGGCATTGAAAGGACTAGTGAGAAAACGAGAGGAGGAAGGAAGAAGTCCCGCTGGGGGTGCAGAGCCGAGGAGTTCCGGGACCCACACAACGCTGCTTTCCCCTATGCAGATTGTTTAGTCTGGGAGAAAAAGTGCCCCCAAACCAGCAGGGGAGGGGGGAGAAAAAGTGCCCCCAAACCAGCAGGGGAGGGGGGGGGGGAGAAAAAGTGCCCCCAAACCAGCAGGGGAGGGGGGGGGGGGAGAAAAAGTGCCCCCAAACCAGCAGGGGAGGGGGGAGAAAAAGTGCCCAAAGGCGGGGGGAAAGCGCAGAAGAGGGCGGGGGAAAGCGAGGACAAAAGGCCCAAGCCGGGGGGAAAGCGAGGACAAAAGGCCCAAGCCGGGGGGAAAGCGAGGACAAAAGGCCCAAGCCGGGGGGAAAGCGAGGACAAAAGGCCCAAGTCGGGGGGAAAGCGAGGACAAAAGGCCCAAGTCGGGGGGAAAGCGAGGACAAAAGGCCCAAGTCGGGGGGGAAAGCGAGGACAAAAGGCCCAAGTCGGGGGGGAAAGCGAGGACAAAAGGCCCAAGTCGGGGGGAAAGCGAGGACAAAAGGCCCAAGTCGGGGGGGAAAGCGAGGACAAAAGGCCCAAGTCGGGGGGGAAAGCGAGGACAAAAGGCCCAAGTCGGGGGGAAAGCGAGGACAAAAGGCCCAAGTCGGGGGGAAAGCGAGGACAAAAGGCCCAAGTCGGGGGGAAAGTGAGGACAAAAGGCCCAAGCCGGGGGGAAAGCGAGGATAAAAGGCCCAAGCCGGGGGGAAAGCCAGAAAGAGGCCCAAGTAGGGCAGGGGGTGGGGGGGGGGTCGAAGCCCCTACGCCCCAAGAGCAGGTGAGAACTACAACCCAGGAAGGGAGGGGATAACAATACCCCATGTGGGGGTGAGATGTCCAACAGCCTATGGTGGAGCGCAAGGAAGCAAAGCCCAAGACAAAGAAAAGAGTTGAAACTTGGGAATGTAAACCCAAGCACATGGTTTGGAAGAAAGCAAAGTAGAAAGACATTGTTGTTCGAAGGAACTTTTGGACGGTGTAGATGGAAAAACACTACAGGGACAAGTAGGCGGGAGTCAGACACCATCCAAGATCAAGGGGATCGGAAACCTATTCACAGACCTGTTCTGATAGAATTTGTTTTATTCCTTTCCTTTTAGTAATACGGGCAGACTTAGGTTGCAGTAGGGTTACGCCAGAGGACTGATTTTCACTGTAAGGCACCCTGACAAGCACCTTTTATTATTTTCTGAAAATGGCTAGGGCAAAGATCTCCTTAGTCATAGGGAAAGGTTAGGCCATTTTCTTGTGGGAATAAAGAAACCTTGACAATCACAGACTTATTATACACTTCCTGAGTCCGACTTAACACAATAGATAGTCTGCTTCTGTCCCAGGCCCATAAAGATCATCCCACTATTGCTGGGAAGTGGGCAAGCCCATCCTACGCCCTAGGCCCTTTTTACAGTGAGATGAGCCCCGTTGAATGAACAATAGAAAAGGGGGTCCTAAAATTCCCTTCACAATCATAGTGTTCAAGGTGATTTAGACATTTAGACATAGTGCGTGCAACCAAGCTAACGCCGTTTTTCAAAGATCCAGGGCGGGAGGAACCAGCTTCCAACACCTCGCACCAAAAAACTGGAACTCCCTACCTACCTCACTAAGGAACGAAAAATCATACCATACCTTCCGTAAAAACCTCAAAACCCTCCTATTCCGCTAAAGTCTGCCACATTCACTCTCATGCTTGCATTGTATCCACAGCATAGCATAACCTTTAAGCTCAATGTTTATTACCAATGTGAAATGTACTATGTAACTCGGTTACATCTGTAAACACATTCCTATGCTTGTGTTCATGACTAAGTCTGCTGTAACAGCGCCACGATGCCCCAGGGCAGTTCTGTGCGCTTTATAAATGCAAATAAATAAATAAATAAATAAATAAATTTTTGTACAGATTAGTAATCATAGCTAAAGCACAGGGCCTTCACAGTCATTCATCATTCAGTGTGTTAGACACAGGCTGCGGGCCTGAAGGGTAAATCTGGTTATGCCCAAGAATTGAGGAGAGGCCCATGCCACCGACTTCCACAGAAACCCTTCTTTGTTCGAGGATTGTTGCCAATATGTTTGCGTTGAAAGGAATATGCCCTGCAAGGCCACGAGACAGTGCTAGGCGCCTTGGTGTACGGGTTATCACAAAACAGGCCGAAGCAGGCCTCCGACCCAGCCAACTGCGAGTTATAGCCCTACAACTGCCCAAGTCCCGAGACCCTGAATTCCAAGATACTAGTTACTCCCCAGACCACACACTAATCGACTATAAAAGATCTGAGAGTATGGTTGTCCCACCTTCATTTCATAATGACATGGTTTGTAATGTGAGGTACAGGGAGGGATACATTTTAGTTCAGAAGCGAGGGTGGAAGCCATGGGAGCGGATGACAATCGGGAATGAGTGAAGTGTGCATGGGTTAAAGTGACCTCGAGACTCCCCCTTTGCCAGTCTTCGAGCCTACCAGGTACACCGTATAATGATAGAGTAGCATTATTTATAAATGTAGATTGTTTCTTTGGCCTTGGTTCCCTTGAGACGATGAGCCCAGCCGAACCCACCTGATGGAAGATGGACGGATTGGGCTGGGACTAATGGCCTGGCATCCCCCATGGAGCAGGCCGACCATGTACGCAGACAATGATGTAATCTACAACAATGTGTCTCCTGCTTGTACAATTTCTGACAGAACGTTCTGTTGCATCATTTTTGTTTTTGGCACTTTTCCTTTTTGTGTGGAAATAAACACTTGTTATCCATGCGCGGCTCCGAGGTGATTGCAGGCTGGTGTTATTGGCAACCCCGTGTCAGGAGTTTGGGTGAACATGCACACGTGAGTAGTGGCAAGAAGTAGTGCATGGGTATTATGGGAAAGTGAAGTTGCGAGTGTGTAGAAAGTGAGATTTGCTGGTGGGGAGTGGATATGGTTTGTTGTATTTTTTAGTAGTATTAACTTTTTAAGGAGAATATTAATATTAGGGAGAGTGTTAAGGAGCCTTCCAGAGTGAGGAGAGAAGGTGGTACCACTTATATTGTGTAACGGAGGAAAAAGGAAAGTAGGATCTATGCATAATTAGCGGGCTCAGGAAGATTAGCAGTTTTTATTTTAGATGGTTATTTTAGCTTGTTTTGTTGGGGGGAGGACCGAGGAGGGGCAGTGTGTAAGGTGTAGGGGGTTTTCAGTGTGGAGAAAGGGGGGGGGGGAGGTAGTTTTGATTTTTTTGACTGTAGGGAGGGTATGAAGGACTAACATTTTTGACGTGCAGCGGCAGCATGTACGGGGCACTAGCAAAGGCTCAAGGGCAGTAGAGCCCAAGGACCCTTATAATGGGAGGAGAAACATCCGTAGAGTAAATATAGAAGGCCCTGAGACTATATTGTGACAGAGTCTAGAAGTATCACAAGCAATGGGCAGTGGAGACCAGAGGAGGGGGGGGGGGGGATGCCTTGCTCATGGCCAGGGCAGGGCTCCCATAATAAGGGTATTTTGGAACACGTCCATAATTTTGACAGCCAATACAAGGGGAAACAGTTGCAAAAGAGGAAAGAAATATTATACCTTTGGAAAATGTTCGATGATACCGAAGATACTGGAGGAAGGGTGAAACACAAAATTATAGCAGGGGCGACTGTTCAGGAAAGGAGGGCAGGGCACTAGCGTAATGCAGGGGAATATACCCATTGACAGCCCGCCCCACAGTAGGTTATACTACCAGACATGTGTCCACCACTCCACCACCGCGACAGCCCCACCACCCCCATATGCGTCCCCTCTGGCTGTCCCAGCACAAGCTGATGTCAATAAAAGAGACCTAGAAGTGGCGCTGGCATCAGCACAAACAGAATTAACCAGATTACGGGCAGCATAGGGTGAAGTGAAAATCGACAAACCAGCAGAGCAAGGATTAGAGAGTCGAAGACAGGAGACTGTTTAGAATAGATAGCGCAGCAATAAAGAACATGCATATAGAGAAGGAAGGAGAGGGGAGCGAGCTCACAGCTTAGGCTACGAGAATTTAGGATCTCGCAGAGGAAAGACGGGAGGAGTACATTTGATGAGCTGGAGGATGGGGAGGAAGAGGAGGCAGAGCAAGTGCCAGAATAAACTCCCCATGTGGAAATTTTGTGGGTTGGTAGGTTAAGGAGCAGGTTTGGCCGGATGGCAACAGCAAGGAAAAAGGAAGTGGAAAAAGGGCTGATGGGGGTAGGGCAAAGATGCAGATGCCCCTTATACATAAGGGGCCCGGCAGTCCGCAGTATGTGCCATGGGCACAAATGGATACAAATAATTTGATTAACTCCCGCCCCTCAATGCAGGTGCAGGCAAGTGGATTTACGCATTAGAGAAAGAGGCAGCCGGGGTTCCCCTGAAAGTCGGCGACATGAAAAGCTTATTGGTAGCGACTATTGGAGACCAGACTGGAGATGTGTCGGTAAAGGCAGGTTACCCGGGAGTGAATTTGGGGAACTAAGCACATGCTGGAGCATCGTTTAACAAGATTCGGGCACAGATATGGGACGTGCTGCAGCGAATGTTCCCCGACACACCTGACCTGCAATCAATAATGCAATGCACTATGGGCGATGACGAAGACCACACAGTTTATTCTTAAAGTTGAGAGCAGAGACTGGTAACTCGTGGGACCGATCAATACCCTTTTTCTACTTTATCATTAAAAAGGGCCTTCCAAAAGAGGTGCAAAAAGCAATAGAAAAAAATGTGGGCATCGAGGTGCAGGGGTGGGCCGAAATACAGAGCATTAAACTACACCATTGTAAATGATAAAAGAGCGCAACAAGGAAACAGCCCAGAGGGGGCAAGCAGAGGAAGCTAAACCAGTACAAAACAAATAAGCTAACATTGCTGGGGAAGTGTCAGTGACTATGCCAGTGCAGTCAGAAGTGGCAGGAAGTGACCAAGAGTTCGCAAACACAAGAATAGCTGTGGTTTGGTCAGAAGGAGGGCAAGGACAGTGGGGCAGGGGTCCACAGTACCCTGGCCCACTGTGGCAACAAGACAGCAGCGAGGAAGAGGTGGGTTTTGAGGAGCATGGGGAGGGCGTTTAGGAGGAATGGGGCCTTCACATTTTTCAAGAGACTGCAGGAGCAGGCCAGGGATATGGCCCATCATCCCAGTGACACCCCAACAAGGGCCGACACCCAGAATGACTTCCATACCCTATGTGATACACCAGGCCTACACCCAGTCATCCCTGCAGATACCTGGTCCCCCAGCACAACAGCATCAGACAGTACAACAACACACACCTGAGCACACCTTTCAAAAGGGAGGTGGAACAACCCGTTCAAAGGAGCACCAAATGGTAGTCTCCCCCTTTTGAGGCGCAGAAATAGTGGGGGTGAAGCACTTTGTTTGCTGGGATAAACACATACCCTGATCAGGACAGCCCAAAGAGCCCTTTCCTGTCCGGTCCGGTCAATTATCTTCAACCCTGAAGAGGAAGCTTTGGTGGGGGCAGAGAGGAAACAAGCAATTCACTTTTATGGTTGACTCAGTTGCAGCGAAATCATGCATCAGTGAGAGGGACTTCCCTCTATTGGGCAAAACTCTTGACATGCAGGGCTTCAGAGGGACTATTTCTACAGTTCCATATACTGAAGATCTGGATGTAAAAGGTGGGAAGGAAGTTGGTGGGTGCTCACTTATTGTATTCTGAAAGCTCTCCCGTCAACCTGTTGAACAGGACGATCGCATTCACAAATGACAGTATTGTTTGTGCCACGCCAGGGATGTTCGCAGTAAGAGCTATGGAAGTAAAACATGCAATGGCAGGGAAGGCAGTGGTCAGTGGGATGCCCGTGGACCCAGATATGTTTATATACTGAAATACAGTACTTGTGGAGGCAGTGCCACAAATTGCCAGGAGCTGTTGGAAGGCTTACTGTTAAACTCACCTGGTATCCACAGGGATGCCACCCAGCCGCGTTTCTCGCTGGTATGCTTCTCAGCTTTGCCCTGATGTGGTCTGCCGGGAAGGTTCTGCCTGAAAATACCGGAGGACTGTTCACGACTGACCGACTAGGGTAGGTATCCTCCCTCCAACCCTGTATGATATCAGTCCCTCTGGCGCCCTCTCCTCACCTTGTGGTAGAATTAGGTGTGCTCCCTGTCCTGCCTTCTTTGCAGGGGCGCATTGTCTTTCATGGGCGAGTGCAGTCCAGTTACTTCACCGACGCCGGCCCGTTTGGTATTGTTCAGGTAGGTCTTATTGCTGTTCTTTAGTTTTGCTTCTATCCTGCATGCCTTTCTTTGTTTAAAATGTCTCTTTTCTCCCTTAGGTATGCAGAGCTTCAGCGCAGCGAACTGGCTTGGTTGAGCCCTGCTGGTAAATGATGGCGCATTAAGAGCGCTATGATGCGGTAAGTAAGCGCTATGCGCAGCGCTGCAAAGTCTTGCCTTTGCTAACCTGTGTTTTCCTTCCTTGTAGGTCGCGGTGTTCTTCAGCGTGAGTGGAATGTCCGGAGTGGTGCCAGCCGAGAGGCGATCAGCCAGGTAAGCCTTTTGAGCAGTTCGTAATTTGCAAATGTCTACTGCTTTCTTTAATGTTGCCTCTATCTTCCTTTTGCAGGTCGTTCTGTCAGGAAGGCATGCAGATTTGAGGAAGCTTTTCTCAGCAGCTGCGAGAGTTTAAAGATGAAGACTGCAGGAAAGATGCTGCTGCTAATGATGTTCCTTTCGTCTCCTTGCAGGTTCTACTTCTCTGAGGCTCGAGGGAATAGCTGGACACAGTGAGCGTCACGTTGCAAGCTGCAAAGTAACACGAAGCGTGTTGTCTTGCTCGGGTGTGGTTTAAATAGCCCCAACAAAATAGTCCAGGTAAAGTAGTCCCTAGGCTACCACACCCAAAACACTAGACCGCATAGCTTGGTTTTCAGGAACCAAGCTATGTGGATGCCTCCATGTTGGCGACAATACAATAAAGTAGTTCCCAAGCACATTGTTTTTCATGGTGTATGAGCCTGGCGCCACAGGCGCCAGGCCTGGCCCCATGAGGGCTTTTGAAGAGGATGCCAGGCTCTAGAGGCCAGAGTCCTGACTCCACCTGGCCAATGGGTTTGCCAGAGGGGGTTTTGACCGAGGGTCGGGACACCGCCAGATTGTAACTTTCGCCCTGTGGTATCCCAGAGTTGGCAGCAAGCACAATATTGCCTCTAGACCTGCAAGGGTTGTCTTCAGCAAAGAGTGGTCGAACTAGAGACATACCGCGATGGGTGTGAGTGGCGCACAGTACTTTGTATTTACCCTACTGTACCTCTGAAGGAGGTGACAGATGTAGAATTGTTTGAAAATAATGAAGGTGATGGGGAGGTAATACTAGAGATTTGCATCCCCTGCGAAATCATTGTGAAGTATCGAAAAATGCAATGTTCCCTGATGGCCGCTGTGGCCCCTGCCCCCAAAGTATGTACCTGAGTGGTTATGGACCACCAATCCACACCATGTCAGGCTCTTGTAGGAAGTGACCCCAGTACACAACATTGAAAGTAGGAACAATGCTATCCTGGGTGAAACAGTACCCACTATCAAGAGAAGCAGAGGAAGGAATTAGGCATATGATACAGGCCCTGCTTGATCAAGGCATAATAGTGCCATCCACATCACAGTGTAACACGGCCGGGCCTCCAGATAAGGTGCGTACCAGGCCTTTTTACCCATGAAAATCATGTAAATTCAACAGCTTTATTATTTTCCTGTGTACATTTACACACAGGTTTAGAGCAGCGGGCAGTGCAAAGGTCAGGCTACTTGACAGAAACCAGTAGGCTTTTTTTGATTTTTTATCTACATGGATTTAATTGAAAGCTTTGGATTGCAAGCCTGTGAAACTGCACGCCTGTGAAACACAATTGCATTTCTCTGAAGTGTTTCATAAAAAAAAAAAAAAAAAAAAAAAAAAAAAAACGGCTCACTGTGACAAAAGGAATGGAGCAAACAGAAGCACTGCATCTATTTTCCTATCATTTTAGGATTGTAAAATTAAGATGGAAAACTAAGTTGCAATTGAAAATTCCTATTTTGTAACAAATTATGTTGTTTTCCCCACCGAAATCAAACCAGTATTGCACAATTGTATTTTTCAGAGTCCCTGTTCTGTGTGCATAATCATGCAGAGGCAGATTGTTTTTCTACTTAGTTTAATTTACATCAACACTAAAAACCTGTAGTCACCGTTAGTTCCTTCCGTACCTTAGACTAACTGTATATATCTCTGTATCCTGTATATTAATTGCTATTAACCTTTTGACCATAACGTATCATTGTAATTATGTAAAGTTGATATCTATGTACTATTGTAAATTTGTAACATTGTAATGCGCAGATTTTTGTAACATTTTAAGTTTCGCATATTTTTGTTCTGCTGCGCCCGGTTACCTTAGGGTCTGGCGCGCATTATAAATCAATAAACAAACTCACTCTAATAACAGTGTGTAAAATGATGACTATGCACAGTCTAGTTTACATCCATTCAACCTTGCAGTAATGGGGTACATTACTGCAAATGGTCATTGGCAGCAGAGTCGTTCAAGGGTGAGTGATTGTCATTACACCAATCACAGATGGTGTAGCCTCTCGAATCTTCAGGACTACAATTAAAACATCCAAAACCCGACGCTACAGTAAGTAAGCGCCGTTCAAAAACAAATGAAAGTAACATTTGTAATTGAAATATAAACTCAGCGAAACCTGTCCCTGTGATAATCCAGACAGGTATTTAACTTTATGTAGCGATTCATGCATGGTTCGCCCAACATCTAGTAACTGATTATTATACCTCAGTCGATACTCATTTAACCGACCTCTGAAGGATGTTAGCCAATAAGATAGCTCAGCCGGTTGAGCACTAGTTGCAGCGATCCGTTTGTGATCTGTAGGTTGCAGGTTCGAATCCCAGCAAGGCCAACTCAGCCTTTCATCCCTTCAAGGTCGATAAAGGAGTACGGACTTCTGTTTGGGGACATTTGTGATAAATATGTTACATGTACAGTGCTGTGCCAAAAGCGCTATATAAATAACCATTTTCCCATGAGATTAGATATTGAATTTAGCATGAGTCCTTGCCACTCTGCATGGTTCTGTTCTTGCCTCTGAACTGTTCTATCGTAACATTGGCATTCCATTAGGTAGTAATAGCTCCATGAAACAAGGACTTTCATTAAACATCAAAAGACAATTCTGCTTTCAAACCTCAAAACACAATACAATTCATACTCGCTTTACTATGTAATTAACTAGGTTTTTGTGTTTTCAACATTTAAATATATTCAGGAGTGATCAAATGGCCAGACCTTAGAATACACCTTTCATTATTTTTCTGTCACAATGTAGAAAGCTGCTGCATGGTAATGATTGCCGTACAGTTTTTGCACACGTCGGCTGGATGTCACTTACATTTTACTCTCTTGCGAGAAAAGTAATTTTTACCCTAAAAAATAAACACATTTAATCTCCAAGTTTAAAAACAGGGAGTAAAATACTCCCACCTAAAAATCTCTGGAGCACTGAACATGGCTATCTACCCCATCAAAAAGTTAACAAGGGAAATTGGAGGATTTACACCCCCTAAACGATGTGCTACAGAAGGAATTTCCCGTGGTCCCTAACCCTGGAACCATTTTGTATAGTATCCCCACGGAGGTGACCCACTTCACAGTGGTGGATCTAAAAACACCTTTTCGATACCCTTGCAGCCAGATTCACAGTATCTCACAGCATTAACTCATGGCGGGATGAGGAACATACTGGTTCTCCTCAGCCTCAGGGGTACTATGAGAGCCCAAACATTTTTAAAAGAATATTGCACGCTGACTTACGAACCATTCAAGTATCAAGTACGATCATCCAGTACATTGACGATTTGCTTGTCTGAAGTGACAGTGAGCAGTACTGTCGGAGGGAATCTATCACACTCCTGCAACTACAGGCCATAAGGGGTACAAGGTTGACAAGACGAAACTCCAGTACTGCCAGCAGGAAGTGATGCATCTAGGCCAATTAATATCAGCAAATGGCAAAAGAACCATACCAGACAGGGCAGCGTCTCTGCGTGCCACCCTGACCCACTACAGTGTAAGACATGCAGAAATGTTTAGGGTTGTGCAATTCTAGACTATGCAGCATATACCAGGCCGCTCCTGCTGGCCCCCAAGGAAGCACAAAAAGGCAATAACAAAGTTGAGGGGACATGCTGCAGACATGATTAAAAAGAATTCATGATCTAAAGGAAGTGATATCTACAGCTCGCCACCCCATACTACACATAGAAATCATACATATTCTCAAATTTCAACGGTCAATTTATGACTGCAGTCTTGAACCAAAAAGACTATGATAAGCCAGAAGCCATTAGCCTACTACAGTGGCACGCTAGACTCATTGATGCGAGGATAGTTCGCGAGCAGGCACTCCCTGCAGCTGCGTTCATGAACAAGAAAAGTTCCACTTTCGTGATGGGGTGTTCTGTCAATTTATCCTCGCAAGTCCAAACATCCATATTGTGCGGTGGAAGGACTTTGCAATGCACGACTGTCACATATGAAGGGGAGGAAGAGGACATCCCCAAGGCAAGAGATGGCATATTGGAGGAAGGGGGAGGTTATTTTTGTTGACGCATCAGCAACAATGGACCATGGCATAGGCCAGAGGCATACGGGCACTGCAGTGGTGCGCCTATAGTCAAGAGAGTATGAAACACTGCTTATGAAAAGATTTCCGTTGCATTATAGGCCCAGGCAGCGGAGCTCATGGCGCTCATTGAAGCGCTGCGGACGTCACAGGGGTGCCACGTGACCATTTATTCCAACTCAGCGTACAACAGTGCATGCTGGTCTGTCGCATTGGAAAGAGGGGCATCCCCAGTACAACATGCGGCACTACTAAACAGATTGATCTCCGCATTGTCCCATACCTCTATAGTGGCGGTCATTGAGTGTGCCACCCACACCAATAACGCATACGAAATTTCCTTGGCAAACGCCACCACAGATGCAGCAGCCAAAATAGTGGCTTATCTCCCAGTGACCACACCTATAATCAGCAGAACACCCCATACACAGCAGTGCCTATTGCACAGCTTATTGAATTACAAGGCAGGGCACCAAATGAAAAAAAGGAACTATGGGTAAAAAGAGGGTGCAAGCAATCTGACTTGTTATGGAGGCAAGAGTGCACTGGTAAAACAGTAATGCCTTACGTGCTGTTCACGATAGTCTTTGACCAACTGCACCACCTGTCCCACAGCTCACAGAAACACAATGCAGCTGATATAGAAGGGGACTGGTTTGTGCCCAATATTCAAGAGCACATCACTAACAGATCATGCCAGAGTTTCTGCACAGACATGACCCTACAGGGCTGTTCCACAAACAGCAGAGACATGGGGGGGGGGGGGGGACAAGACAGCAACAGACTCCCCGCCTCCCAACCACTACTGCCTGGAGAACTTATTTACGTGAGGAGCTTTGTTCGAAAATGGAATAACCCCAGATTTCATCATCCCGATGAAGTAATATTTTCAACTCCCCTCGCTGTGAAAGTAATAGTACTCTGTACTGGATTCACCTCAGACATCTGCAGGGCACCCCACACATTACACAACCACCTTAAGGGCCTGAGACACTGGCCATCTACCTCAGCCCCAAATATAAAGCCAGATAGTACAGTTTCTTCTGGACCTTATTTTAAGTGGTGAACAAGCACAGCTATTCGAACATAAATTCCTTATACTACTTAACCTTCTCTGCATCTCTGTTTTCTTCCTCATTCGCCCTCTCCCTTTTTCTTTCCTTTCGATTCCATCCTCTCCCCCTCTCTGTCTTGTGTGCATTCTTTTTCCCCCTTTAGTTGAGAAGACGATGGAACCAGCAGCTTCAGATACTTCAGTATATGTTAGAAAACATGTTATCTATGAGATTGTTCCTAGATGTTCACATTAATTTATGTGTGGCATGCATTTCAGAGGAGGACTATTTACCATTGTAACGTTTATATTGGAAATCAATTGGGGAGCATCTTTTATATGGGGAGATCATGTAAAAGAGGGGGTGGGAGGAGTGCTTACACAAACATCACCAACATTACTGTAATTATGTACTGTAAATGTGAAGAGCCTAATAACAGCTATAGCAGACCAATAAGTACACAAGTAGGATATCAGAAAACATTTTCCCAATTTCCTTAAAAGAATCTTTTTCGCAATATAAGCATAAAGGATGATAGAATTAAAAGTGTTAGCAAAAACAAAACCACATAAAACGTTTAAAGTGCAAACACAGAGGGCAAAGTATGACGCCTACCATGGGCTAGGCCTTGGTGCTATTGAAACTGTGCGACACTTTGAGATGACCAACAGTTGGTATATGGATAGGAGTGCGGTAGGGAGAGAAACCGTGAATGGTAGCTGTTGCGTATGATCACTAGTTGCGCACACGTCAGGAACACCCAAGGTATTAGTACTGCAAGAAGTACCATTCATAGAGGCACAGTGCTTGGTTCATCTTGCACTATGTAGGGTCAAAGGCACCTTCCAGGCACATAGCGTACGACTAGAGCTTATGGATCCATATCCCCTGCAATGGAACGATAAACCAAAAAACATTAAATGCTTGCAACAACCATATCTCGTGATTCAAGGACTTAAATATATAAACAGATGACAAGAAACCACTCAGCTGCATGGCATAAGGCCTCCTAGGAAATGCAGGAGCTCCTGGCTCGAGTGGAAGCAACCTGTGAACAAATTTTGACAGAGCATATTACAAAGTTGACATGGATTGCTGCAATGGAAAACCCAGTGAAGGTGCACCAGGATGAAACATATGAACTTTGCATCCACAGTAAATTAGTGATTTGTAATTGGCTCTAAAGAACGAACGTTGCAACAAGACTCTCCCGATTCCAGATCTTAACTCGTTTATATCTGCTTATGAACCCCGAGTACACTGATGCTATGGGCATGTCAGCGTTTGTGAATGGTTTACATGGAGGTGGCGGTGTAAAAGCTCTCAAGTCCCCCCTCCCCCAGTTGCCAATCCTGTTGACACTCTCTACCACTGGAGGCATATAGACTGGATTTGTATACCCTATTGCAAGTTCAGGCGTTACAGGGTATATATCCCCTTACATTGGATCTCTTTTTTATCTTCCTGATGTTGCATATCCTCGAATAATTGCCAGAGATCTTGAATCTTTTCTTTTTTGTAATTGTTTTCCCTTCTATTTTGCTGCTAAAAAGATGGACATTTTTTCTAGCATGTTTCTGTTTTGGGAGCCTTGCTCTGGCCAGAAGCAGGACATCCCATCCACCCCCTTTCTTGGTCTCCAATACCCATTATTTAGGAAATGCATCTATCCTGTAACCATACAGTGACAGGGTCCTATGCATGTGTTTTATCGGGGTTTTTTCCCCCCATAATGCTGCGCGCATCCCCAATGCTTCACTTAGACCTTACTGCTATGCTGAGCACGCTGCTCATTACACAAAAATACAGATCAACCCACTTTCCCCCACCCACCTTGTTTTCGCGCGCGCGCACACAGACACACACACACACACACACACACACACACACACACACACACTTCCTTCCTTCCTTCCTACAAAAGACTGCAAGTGAAAAAATCCAAATTGACTAAAATCCAGGCACATTCCTTATACTGAGCCACTACTTGTTTTCCCCTCATGTCCTTGTAGTACCACCTTTCCAGCTTTTTTTTTTTATATACTGAGGATACCATTGCTTCTATCGTCATAAGAGAATAACGTGTGGAACAACCTTCTCAACCTATTATGGCTGAGGATCACTTACTTCTCAGTCTTTATTCGCTGAGGATCCCTTTCCTCAGAGTCTTTATACGCTGATGTTTCCTTTTTCCATTATAAAAAGTAGAAAAACAGAAATATGCAACAATTTCAATACATAACCCCCCTCCTATCAATCTATACCTTAACACATCACCTGAAATCCTATCTAATCTAGACCCCAACACATCACCAAAGGTCCTATTCAATCTATTGACCTCGTACTTCACCTACTCATATCAACATACTGTCATACATAGATGTCCCCTTGTTATCTCTTACAAGAGTACACTCACATGTGCATGTTCACTCGAGTTTCCTCAGTTACGAAGTACCACTACTGGCCTGTCTTTCTTTCTGGAGCCACGCCCCACTTCAGGGAGCAAAGAGGATTTTTTAAAAAATGGCTCCTACTAAAACCGCACAGAAAAAACATGAGTTTTTTTTATTTGGGGGACCGGTCGATGTAGATGGGCGTGACTCCATCCTGGTGACTAGGACTGGGTCTTCGCAAAGGTCGGGGGAAAACTGAGATCACATTGGGAACATCCACCACTTGTAAGGGTAACCCTAATTATGTTCACACCAGAATAAAGAACACCCCTCTATGGAAATAAGGCCAAAAGTCTATCTTGTAAGGAGAACAAGTTGAATCTTACAAAAGTGAGGATGGTAGCAAAGGACTCTGCTGCCTGAAGTGTCTTGTCTTGTCCTGTCCCTGTTCCGTTCCTTTCCTTTCCTGCCAGAGTGGTCCCAGGCAGGAGGTTATATAGGCCTATCTTGCTGTAGTGGCGTCACTGGATACGGGCTATGGCTTCATCCCAATCCATCCTGCTTCTATACAAGGGATGCTCCAAAGCTTTCCTTTCTTCATTGTCAGCGGTTTCTGTCAGAGCATGCTGCTCTACATTTTGCTAGCTTATTTTTTTTTATTGAAAGTAGTTTATTACAAACTTTTTTCCATTTCCCTTTTAAAAATTAAATTAATCAAACTTATAAAACAACAAAACACCACAGCATTAATAAATTAATTCTTCTTAATTTCAATCTATTTAGTTATCGGATTTAAGAGGGAGATTTCCAGCCAAAACTGAAAGTACTGCAAAAATCCCAGTTTTCTCCTGATCCAATAGTATGCCGTTCCATCGTTCCTCAGGGTTTACATGGGCGAGGCGTTCTGTGTATTTAAATCGTATTTGAGTTAAAGCCTCACATTGCATTATTATATGTTGGAGCATTTCCACCAGTCTATCATTACATAAACGACAGCAATTTGGTAACATTCCCAGCTGATTCATTTGGCCTAGCCGTTCACGAGTGGGCAGTAAATTCAGCCTAAACTGTTAAAAAAATATATATATATCACGAAATTCGATGGAAAAAGTTGAAGATACAGTGGTTATTAATTTCATTTGCAAGCTTACACTGGGTAGTTTCTAGACATCCAAAAGGCAGCTTTCTCATACTTCGTCTGAATCCAGTCTGCATTCTGAATTTTCTTTTTAAGTGCCATGGGATTTTGAATTAAAGTGTCAGCTGAAGTTACCAATGCGTCAAACCAGCCTACACATCTCATCCTCCATTTGTTTAGCCTTGAGTTGTTTGCAATACTAGAGTTTGATCTTAATATTTTCATTGCCAGGATGTCATCAGCTAAGGTTTTACGATAATGGTCAAAGTTTTCCATAAGATTAAAGAATTAATGGACTGAAGACCTAGTTCAAAATCGTATTCTAGGTATCGGGAATGAGTTTGGTAATGCCAACACTTTTCACCAGAAAAGACCTTCCAGCTTGTCCCAGATGTAATAGGGTAAATTTAAGATGGTCTCAGCTCCATAGCTGAGAATAGGGATGACCGGTCTGTAGAATGTTTGTACAGGACGTATCGAACATTTTCCAAATGGTGTGCAATATTAATGCTTGACAAGCTAATGAAAGAGTCTTAGCTCGTGAAGTGTTAGACCAGTCTAGTACGCAAATGCTGGAATTGATGTGGATTCCCAAGTATTTATAGGACTTGGATAAGTCAGTTAGAGTGTAGAGCTACTGACAACTGCCATCACCTGCAATGTTTTGATGTTAGTCGTCATGTTATTAGTTTTGATATAGGATGCAAAGTTATCTAACCTTCTCTGAGGGCCTATTGGGTTTTTATCCAATAGTACGATGTAATCTGCGTAAATCATCCACGCAAAAGGGGTGGCATTCAATAAAGGTAGGAAACGCACCGACTTCTTTTGCTCTGCCATATCGTAGATATAAAGGGTAAACAATGTGGCGGTGAGAGGACAACCCTGTTTCAATCCTCTTGATGCCTTAATTCTCCCTGTTGCCAATCCACATGCTGAAAGCCAGACTCTCACTGAAGTATTGGAATAAAGAGCTACCACTAGATCTTCTAAACAATTGCATAGGTGCAGTTTATTCCATAGAGTCTCTCAGTCCAGAGTGTCAAAGGCCCGTTTTAGGTCTATGAATGTCACATAGAGTTTGGTCTTCATATTAATGGCTTCTAACTTTAGTAGATTAAGGATTAGCAGATTGACATTCGTCCCCACCCCCTTAACAAATCCCGTTTATCAGGGGTTTCCGCTCTTCGAAAATTT
Organism: Ambystoma mexicanum; assembly: GCF_040938575.1. Lineage (NCBI taxonomy): Eukaryota > Metazoa > Chordata > Amphibia > Caudata > Ambystomatidae > Ambystoma > Ambystoma mexicanum. The sequence continues at coordinate 1,657,663,905 of NC_090929.1, forward strand.
CATCCAGTTGATTCATCTCTTTTGCAACAGTGCGGCAAATAGCTTCCCCAAAGGATCTAATAGAGCAATGGGTGTAATTTTCAGGCAATGCTCTCAGACCTGGTTTGTAAAAAGGAATTAAGATCCCCATCTTAGTTTTCGGTACTTGATTGCATTCAAAGATCACCTGGAAAAATGGCATAGCAAAAATCTGCCCTACCTTATGCAAGAATACACTGTAGCTCATGCTTTCCTTCATTTTGTTACCTATGAATATTATGTATAAAAACATATTCCAGCCATTCTCTCCATATTTCACTCCGTCTACTCATGTTTATCTGGGCCCATATGTCCTGTTTCTGCATTTTGTGCAATGAGTATGTAAATCCCCTATTCCTACCCTGCATCGACCCTTGCCGGACAGTAGACAGCTGGTGAGTCACTGTGTGTGCTGCCAGCTCTTGGCTCCAGTGACGAGCACAAGCTGCATTCTTTCCGGCAAGGGGAGTTTGCATCTATTGTACTAAGACTTTTACAAATGCATAGGATCCAACAATACAAATCTATTCAGCTAATAGTCAATTGCGCCTTACATTTAAGCAATAACTGCCTTCTTCAGTGTCTGCCCATGTCCTTCTTCAGTGCCTGCCCATGTCTGTGAATGTGATTATATCTACACGAGAGCCTTCCCAGTGCCCTCCTACCCCCCCCAGTCCCTTATAGCGCCTATCAGTCTTGCCAAATTCTAAAGTGCTTGGGGGTGCTGGAGAACCCTGGTTCCTTCCCAACAGCTCTTTAACATCTACCTTACCCAGCTGGCACTCCTCAACTTCCAGTGTTATGCTGACAACACAACTCAAACTTCCTACAGACACTCTTGCAACTTCCATCATCCCGGACTGCCTTTCTGCCATCCAGGCCTGGTGCACTTCCAATGATCTCTGCCTCAATGCCAGCAAAAGAGAGATTCTTCCGATTGGGACCCCTGCACCAGACTTCTTCCCTTCACTTTGGCCTTCTTCCATGGCCTTCTCCCCTTGCTCCCTCTTCTGAAGGCAAAAACCTCAGTCATCTTCGACTCCTCTCCTTCCTCCCTCACACTCCGAACATTGCCAAGAAGTCCCACTTTCAGCTCTTCCTTCTCAAAGGAATTCTAACTTTTCTCACCTTCGCCCAGAAGCTCAATATTACCCGAGCCCTCGTTCTCTCTCTAGGCTTCACTATTGCAATAGCCTCCTCCTGAATCTACGTTCTTCCACTCTGCGACCCCTCCAGCTAATCCAGAATAGGGCAGCCAGACTTATGCTTGGCCTCAAGCCCAGGGACTGCATCTCTCCTGCCCTAAAAAGTCTTCCCTGGCTCCCGGTTGCTTCACGGACTAAATTCAAATCTATCATCCACAAGGCCGTCTCGGGCCGGGACCACACTATCTGCAGATTTTTTACTAAATATTACCCCTCTAGACCTCTGCGCACCTCTGACACCAACTCCTTGTGTGTAACGCATTGCTAAACAGAGGGCAGGGGGGGAAATCGCTTTCCTCGGCTGGCTCACTTCTTTGGAACAGCCTACCCCTCCCTTTTCATCTTGAGCAGGACTTTCTTAAATTCCAAAAGATCCTCAAGTCCTTTCTCTATCCCTCCCGCTCTCCTCTGTTAACCTCGCAGTTGCTTGTTTGGTGTTCAGGGCCCTCATGAATCTTGGCCCAGACCTCCCACACCAAATCGCCCCAGCTTCTGTCTATCCTCAGCACAAAATGACACAGCCAGGTCCTCAAAGAATACCTTAAATCAAGCATCATACCTCAGGGGCTACATGTTAAAATCATTCCTTGCCTCTTCCTAGAGGACTCAGAATATAAAACTGCATTTAGTCAAGGGGCCACTAAATGTAATCAGAACTTATTAGCGCTGATGATAACAATGGCCCAGAGATGTAGTACAAAAATTGCAGATACACTGGCCGAACAAGAAAGGGCATTTTTGAGTAACATTAATTACAGAAGCAAAACAAAAACTTGAACAGGTAAACAAGTAGTTTGTGAAATTTAAGACAGCAACCATTACAAAAAAAAAAACAAATAAACTCGAGAAAGATATCCATTTTTAAAAAGGAAACAGTATACCCTTACTTAGTAGATTATTTCAATTACCAGTCTGTTTGGAAGTCAAGAAAAAGATGGGTGACTTTTTCCAGACACTTCAAGCAACTTAAGGAACAAGGGGGCGAGCAACCAATCTGGTCCAAGTTTTGAATCAGGAGGGCAACCTTTGAGGAAGGGGTGGTCGTCGTGGCTGCAGGAATTTTAAACAAGGTTGGGCAATGCACAACATGCAGCCACTGAAAGCCGACCATCGGGACTTCCAAACCCGCAATCAGGCGTACCAGTGGTAGGCGGACCTCTACCAATTTTCAACTTGTGGAATTATCCAAATTGGCTCGTCCTTTGTTCTGACACAAACCCCTAGTGCTTTGCAACTCACCAGAGATTTTAAACTTTTTGCCAAAAGTGAGACTGAAGTTCTTTGTGAATAGAGACTCTGATTTTGAAGAGAATAAATCAGGTTTAGCTGTACAATCTGCCTTCACTGCCAATGCTTCATCTGTACCAGTTGAAATACTAACTTTAGAGAAAAACTTTTTTTAAAAAAATTGTCCTGGCTGAGCTTGACAAGATCATCAATGATCGCCATCATGCCTTCCACCCTAATCTTGCCCTTGTCGAATTCCAAGGCATTGAAACATTGGCGCGGGATCATTCGATTGTGATCAAGGTGGCTGATGAGGTTGGTGGCATCATGGTGTCTGATGTAAATCTCTACGATCAAGAAGATAAATAGATTGTTGACCATCCAGGACACTATCAGAAGATAATTCGGGACCCAGCGGCAGAGATCAAGAAATAAAATGTGGTATTAAGCAAGAGAGTTCTAGGGGAAGGGCATCTCTCCAAAAAAAAATATGAATTTATCAATCAGAGTGCACTGCTCTCTTCTATACCCTCCCAAAAATTCATAAGGATATTCATAAACCCCCAGGACGGCCCATGGTGTCGGGGTGTGGTTCCATTCTTGAACCTCTGTCCAAATATATTGATTTTTTTCATCAAACCCAAAGCAACAGATAACGTCCCTAGAATCCAACAAGAAAGTCATCACTTGAATTGAAGGCCTCAAATTTGATCTGGCCAAGAAACAATTGGTCAGCCTGGACATGGAGGCACCGTATACCAATATTCCACAAGACAAAGCAATTCAGAGCCTGGAGATTATGCTAAAGAGGTTACCAACACCCCATAATGTGCCTACAGATGCGAGTGCCTGTGCATCACTGGTGATTACCAATAGCTTCTTTACGTTTAAAGAGGCATATTTTCTGTAATGCAAAGGCACGGCAATGGACTGTACCTTTGCTCCTAATTTAGTCATTTGTATGGCTTTAATTGAAGAGTACTTGATCTTGAATCATTCCAACCCCTTCCTTCAATCCATTACACTATACCGTTGGTATATTGATGGCATCCGCATAATCTGGAAAGAGAACGTAGAAACCTTCAAGAATTCTGTTGTTTGGCTGAAAAAGGTGATGCCAACTTACACTATACATATGAACACTCAGCACAAAGACCATCGTTCGTGGACTTGTCTATTTTCTATAAGGAAGGCATCCTCCGAGTAGAATTGTTTAGGAAGGTGACCGAGAGGAACACCCCCCTAAATTTTGAAAGTCAGCACCCCAAATGTTTACGACAGAATCTACCATATGGGATGTTTCTGCGCTTGAGCCGGAATTGTACAGACATTAGATTTAACAAGGAAGAGAGTTAGGTTCACCAATCACGACAATTTACTTATTCATAAAACTAAATCTGAACTGGTGGACCGTGTAGTGTGCTCATCCACTTTCTGCCAACACAGTGAAGCAATCCAAGAGACAATTTAGAAAAACTGGAGAATTCTAAATACAGCAGGAGTCAAATTGGAAAAAACGCCATTTGCTTTTTATTTTTTTTTAAAAAGCAAACTTTTGAAACAGAAGCTCACAAGAGCAAGCAATTTTCCGCCCAACCAGAAGATGACCCAGAATATCCATCATGTACCAGTGGTTGGACATTATCCCTGTACTTCCTGTGTGGCATGCACATACTAAAATAATAAACAGGCCTTTGAGCACGAGGGGAGAGTATAGAAACTGCGGGCATTCACCACTTGCAAGAGCAAGAATGTTATATATGAGATATCGTGTCCATGCAAAAAGATCTATATTGGCAAGACATCAAGGGAGGTGCATTTAAGGATCAATGAACATTGACCTAAAATTCATACCCGGACTCTGAATGCCCCATTGGTGCTGCACTTAGTTTTGTGTTGATAAGATCCAGGAAGTCAATAAATCGGCCTACACGGAACAACTGTGGGTCTTTAATCTGAAGACATTTGAAAGAGGCTTGAACTCAATGGAACCGTGGGATTTTAAAATGTGATCGCCTTATGGATATGGAGTATTTTTCAAGCATCCTTTGGGCGATCTTACAGGGTATACCAAGCCAGCCCCTATGGCAATGAGTAAGCACACTCTACTACAAACCAGAGGGGCTGTGGTCTATGGGTATGACAAATGGCGCTGGCGAAACCACAAGTTAGTGCACACTAATATGTTACATGTTCCCATAAATTCACAGCTCCCTAAAGGGTCGGTCCCATTGTGAGAGAGATAAGAGCACCCAGGGGTTGAAGTAAATAAATGACTTAGGCCATTCAATGTATTTTGGATGGGATTCCACCATGCGGTATAAAATGCATGGCATGATATGTTTCAAATCCTCCGTCTCATGACTCACATGACCCAATGGGATAACCAAACAAGGAGTGACCGCCCCACAAGCGCACATTGTCACAAGCGCAGTACCATTCCAGTCATCATCAGAGTCGTGGATCATGTTATGACGTGGAACATCATAAGTCACATGACCACTGCGAACGTGGCAATACGCCTGATCGTGCAAAGTGCTCTAACCCGCGATTCACACTGAAGAGACGCTGGCTATTTTTCAAGCCGATCGAGATCCCTGAAACGCAAGTAGTTTAATTTGACCCTATTTTGGGAATCTTGAAAGGCACTGTAAAACACAGAGGCCGCCAGTCATGATGTGGCCCCCTTTCTGTCTGAGTGGCCTTCCATTACACACAAGCAGAACTTGTTTTGCCAAACCAACATTGCGGTCTTTTAAATAAACTAGAGATATGGCTATATTCTCCCAACTAATCCTAGATGTAAAAGTTTGATCTCCGTTTTCTTGTAAAGAGATATACGGATATTGTGACACATACCATTGTGTTTGTGTTAGCAGGATTCGTACTACACGATTGTTACTCACTGAGAACATGAATCGCCACTGCAAAGGCTGTAGTTGTAATGTACAACACATCATGTTCTAGAGTAAGACTTGTGACGAGTAAAGGGAGTCTTGGGACCGTGTTTGGGCATTGTGTCCGACTCCGAAACACCCCAGGAAGGGGCTGTAAATAATAGGGCCCTATGACACGTGCAACAATTGTTCTTTAGGCCGCTATCACATGCTCCTTGGACCGTGAGATTCCACGATTCACAGTAGGTCCCTCCTGGACCAATGACCCTCACAGGCTTCACAACAGGTCCCTCCGGGGTCGCTGACGTCTACTCCACCCCACGTTCCCTGCTCCCCATCCCAAGATTAAGGGTCCCTTTTAAGGCGGTTATTTAAACATCCTCCTGACCGGAGTTAGGTTTCCATTGTATTGCTGAGGGTCACCACTACTAAGCCTCCAGGCTCAGTTTACCAATTTCTCCAGTTACAAGAGTTGCCCTGGTGCATACGAGACGGGACTGCTGCACGTTTCCCTCCCCCCGTCCACACCTTCTCGCTTACTCCCTGTCCGGATCCATGCTTCAGGTTGGCTACCCCCTTTTTCCTTGTTTTTAATGAGAGCTTCCCTCTCTTTAAGCCATACAGGTTACTCTTCTGTATGTAGCAGACTGTTACCAATTTAAGGTACAGTTTTTCTTTGTGAGTCTCTAATACCTCCCCTGCTTTTGTTCTTGTTTATCACTTATAGGGAGATACAATCCTCTTTTGGCCCAGATGAAGGCACCCACACTAGAAGCCGAAACGTCCAAGGGTCCAGAAACATCACTGTAGACCCCAACCTAACATCTTTGGGAGTTTTTTCATTTCCTGACGTAGACCGACTGAGGATTGGTCACTTATAGATCTGCACAATAGTGTACAAATATAGAGGTTTCACCATTTATACTGTGAGGCAAACAGTTGCCCTCCTATATGTAAATGTACACAACCTTACTAACACTCACCTCTCTGTCCTGCTCAATTTGGTGCTACAGAGTTTCCCAATTGGGAAAATATTTTGCTGAATAATTTGTCAAACTGTATTTGTAACCAAAACAAGTGTAATTTTTCTTTCTTGTTTGAGACTGATGCTCTAATATTTTTTATATCAGAACACTGCATTTCTGTTTTTGTTGTTTTGTTAACATACTGAGTGCATCAAAAATAAATTGCACCGTATATAACTGGTTGTTTGTAACAGAACTTGCCTATACAATACAAAGTACATTGTCTTGTTTTCAACCACCAGGGGATGTTAGATTACATCACTAGGATGAATCATAGGTTTACTTCTGCATAGACCACCATTTTTCTCCATAATGTTCACCACATACATAAATTAGAGTATGGTGCAACTCCCCTTCCCCCCCCCCTTCTTTCCTATTCACCCAAACCCCCCTTTTCCCTTCCCCCTCTTTCCCCCCCCATACCCTCCCCCGCCCCTTTCTCCCACCCGCTCCCTTGGCGGACAATCCTTGCCTTCCATAGGCTCTTTGACCACTGTAAGGAGCTCCATTGAGGGTCCGACAGACTCTGGTTAGCTGGGCCCCTCCCTTTTCCCCTTCGTTGCGCCCGGGGAAGGCAAGGCAGCTTTCCCTTGATTTTTTCACATCCAGCTGCCACCCACGCATGCGCTTGGGAGCGGCGTTCCTTGCGGCTCCTTCTCCCTCACACTGCGCAAGTGCATGGGAGTAGTGGCATCTCCCGTAGCTATGCCAATACGCATGCGCGGGGGAGCAGTGTCCTTCCTCTTGCTCTCCACCGCGCATGCGCACTCGAGAAGTGGCTCAGTACACGGCTGCTACGTGCATCCGCAGCCCTTATAGGCAGTTTTCTGCCGCCCGTTAACCCCACAGCCTTACTTCGGATTGCTGTCCGGAAAGCATAAGGTAAGCAGCAGAGGGCACCTGCTATTCCTACCTGTATGCTGTTTTTTTAGGGTTTGGTTCCCTCATTTTTCACCAGTCTAGTATTCAGGCTTGTCCAATTCTAATGGCATTTTTCTTTGTTTTTGCCTCCCCTGTGTTGCCCTCCATTTTAGAAATTCTGACTGCCCACTGCTACAAGGGCTCCCCTCTGAAACTGCGGCCCCCCAACTTTTCTGTGTTGGGCCCCAGCTTTACAGCCCCCTGCCTGCCCAGGGTTCCATTTGGGCCTCCATTTGTCCTGGCCCAGACTGGAAGGTCTCCAGTCCACACAGTTTCAGGTAGGAAATTCTTTTTTCTTCTACCATTTCCCCTTGCCTTTTCCCGCTCCTTTTTCATAGTTTTGGTGGGATTTGCTCCCTCCCATGGGTCTCACCACTCTTTATTTACACACTGGTACTTTTTTGTTACTAGGTGGGGACCCTCCTTAGGATCTCCGGACCCTACCGCCTTGCAGCCGCTTAATCACCACGGCCTTCGAGACGGGACTGCTGCACGTTTCCCTCCCCCCGTCCACACCTCACTTACTCCCTGTCCGGATCCATGCTTCAGGTTGGCTACCCCCTTTTTCCTTGTTTTTAATGAGAGCTTCCCTCTCTTTTAGCCATACAGGTTACTCTTCTGTATGTAGCAGACTGTTACCAATTTAAGGTACAGTTTTTCTTTGTGAGTCTCTAATACCTCCCCTGCTTTTGTTCTTGTTTATCACCTATAGGGAGATACAATCCTCTTTTGGCCCAGATGAAGGCACCCACACTGGAAGCCGAAACGTCCAAGGGTCCAGAAACATCACTGTAGACCCAACCTACATCTTTGGGAATTTTTTCATTTCCTGACGTAGACCGACTGAGGATTGGTCACTTATAGATCTGCACAATAGTGTACAACTATAGAGGTTTCACCATTTATACTGTGAGGCAAACTGTTGCCCTCCTATATGTAAATGTACACAACCTTACTAACACTCACCTCTCTGTCCTGCTCAATTTGGTGCTACAGAGTTTCCCAATCGGGAAAATATTTTGCTGAATAATTTGTCAAACTGTATTTGTAACCAAAACAAGTGTTACCCTGTTGTTGCTGGTAAAAGAACCTTACCATGCAAACAATGATGCTATAAGTAATTTTTCTTTCTTGTTTGAGACTGATGCTCTAATATTACCTTGAAAAATTCTTTGGTTTTTATATCAGAACACTGCATTTCTTTTTTTGTTGTTTTGTTAACATACTGAGTGCATCAAAAATAAACCGCACCGTATATAACTGGTTGTTTGTAATAGAACTTGCCTATACAATACAAAGTACATTGTCTTGTTTTCAACCCCCAGGGGATGTTAGATTACATCACTAGGATGAATCATAGGTTTACTTCTGCATAGACCACCATTTTTCTCCATAATGTTCACCACATACATAAGTTAGAGTATGGTGCAATTTAGTTAGGCGGCTACCCCCTCATGTGACACACTGGTGCATACCTAAGCACAATCTCCTCCTCTGTGTCTCAGGAACCAGGCACTCCTAGAGAGCATCTCCAAACTGAGGGTCCTTGCCACCCTCCTCTAGGTAGCGGTTGCTTTCAACCTTTTCCAAAGCAGACTTCTCCCAGGCGGGCACTGCCTCTTTGGTCTCCCTTTGTATCAAGGGACTTGTGTGCTGCAAGTCCAATTGCACCAGGATGCCTCCATCTGACATTTCCCCACTCGTTTCATTCAGTACGCCGTTCATACATCGCCAGAGTTTGTGGCCGCCGATTTTGGCTGCAAAAAAAAAAAAGGGAGGGTGGGTGAAATGATATAAGGGATAAAATGTAAAATGTAAGACTAAAAATCAATTCTATTAGTTTTTCGGCCAACAATTGGCAGCAAAAAACTCAGCGGAAAAAAACCTGCCGATGGAGTGACATAGAACCTTTAATTCACCTGGTTTTGGGAAGGTTCTTCCCAGGCGCTTGCTGATTGAACACATTCAGGTCTTTTGGAATTCCGCCTCAGGATTGGTTAGTCCGATTTTAAATAACGAATTGCCTTCATCGTTTGTTTAGCCCCGATTTCTCATGGGCTAATCTTTTGCTGTAGTAACGGTTGTGTAATTGGGATTGCAAGACGTTAAAAGACGTCAATTTTCGGCGCCACCTTGGCTTTGATCTGCTTACTCGGGCCAGGTTCGTAAGCCCCCTTTTGATTCCTAGTCCATGGCATGCCTTCTAGCAGCCTGCATGAGGATGTGCCATTCTTTGGCTTATTCTGGGAATTCATCTCCCAACGTTGAGGGGTTCTGCGCGTCTTCTGCAGTTGTAGCACGTTCCACAAAGAGTTATGCATTTCCCTATGTGGTGCTTGGGCATTCTGGCATTGAGAGTCCATATCACACGTGTACAGAGCAGCCTCTACGATACTGCTTGCATGGTAGTTTCCTTTGCTAGGGGCCATGGTTTCCATTTCAGGAGTTGGGAGCACTCCATGCCACATAACCGGATGATTTGCCCTTTGATAGTCTCTAACCCGAGAGCCTTCTTAGGGATAGGATCGAGTGCATTTCGTGGGGAAAAGCGAACCAGCAGGCTCCCACCATGAACCCACTCTGATAGGCACATCGGGAGGCAGCCGGAGCAAGCTAGTCCCTGGTGGCTCGCTTCCCCCAGATAAAAGGATGGAGAGTTTGCACTCCCCCCATATGAACCAGATGAAACATACTGGCAGTAACCACAGTCTCACAGAAATGCAGGGGGGCCGGGAAGTGAATGCATGTGTGGATGGGAGCGGGGGTGTTGGGAGACTTGGATTCATTTTGTATTGTTTTGCCCACTAAAGATGTCCCAACAGTCGTACAGGGTACACAGGAGATGTACAGGTACTCAGGTAGTGCCAGGCCCCAAGTCACGAATCCACTTCGGGAGCAAGACAGCAACAAGCACATGTCAGGCGCACACGCGCTAAAGTATTGTAGGATGAAGCCAAACAGGAAATACACAGCAGCAAAGACATGGACGCCAGCACAGCATTAGCACTCTGGGTGTGTGCACAGATGACATACAAATAAATGTTCTTGCAGCATGAATAATGGATTGCATGCCAGTGCCCGATACCAAGATGGTGAACAGCCTGCTCGAGCCCTTGGGGCACCTGAGCTGGGACACACCAAGTCTTTATAGTATCGTAAACACTTGAATAGAAGCAGTGAACCGTGATATGCACATAGGGAGCAGGTAGGCTCATTAGGCACGCACCAATCGCCCAACTCTCCGGTAATGGGAAACCTACCAACCAACACACTAATAGAAAAAATGCTTAAGTATAAAAAGATGCAGAACCCTCGAAACTTTGACCGAATTAGGGCAACATTTCAGTAGCAGGAGGAAGAGGCTGAGGAACAGACATTTTGGAAGAGCTGAAAGATGGGAGGTAGCTGAGCCTGGTGGGCACCCACCACAGTCAGAAAGCTCAAGAATGCAAAATAGAATTGAGCCTCTGGGACACCTTAACCCAGTAGCCGTCATGGGTCTCCGGACACAGAAGAGTGGGGGAGTCCTACTGAGAGCACAATCTTAGAACCTGGGGGTTGTAGAAAAGCCACCAGGGAGAAAGAAGCTATGAACCTGTAACATCAGACCAGAGCCAGTGGCAGGTTCAAGGCTACGAGGGCAACCCTTGCCAGGGGACTATAATTACGACAGCCTGACAAAAACCAAATTAGGGAGGAAGACAATCCTAAGAAACCCTAAGGCAAGACAGGGAAAAATTGCAAGTCCTTCCCTCTACAGAAGCTACACAGATCCAATAAGGCCAGAAAGGGGAAACTAGAAGAGCTTGCTCCAGTAAAGATAGTAACAAGCCCTAAGGGCCACATAGGCAATGCTACAAGGTCTTACCTCAACAGGTGTACGTCACAAGGATAAACAAGCCAAGAGGATTGTGCATTTCTGGGAACAAGAACTAAGAACAAATAAAGATGTATGATGGGGCACTTAATACCAAACAGACGAGCGAATTGATGTGGATCCCAAAAACTAAAGTAGAGACTGGACTGTAAGACTAAGGGGACTTGTTCCTTTTTGTGTAGGAAATCTTCAATTTCCACGGTTTGTTTTACTGCTCTACCCTGAGAGTCCCCCAAGATGTTCCCCTTTTGTGCTTTTGTTGGTATACATCCAAGCCATGTATGCCCGTTTGCATAATTGTTGCAAAGACTAGATCATTAATCCTTTAAAACAAAGTAATGAAGTATGCTGTAGGAGACAAGATGACCACTTATTTGAAGGGAAAATGTTTAGGTGGCAAATAAAATGTCAATGAGGCAACCAACTATGTAGAAAACAATATTTTTGGGATAGGAAGCAAATTCTGAAGAAAATTATGCTAGTCCTGCTTGCGGGATATGTTTGTACTGGAAGAATGTGTCATGCATATTCAGGTAAGATATTTAAAGAGATAACACATTGTGACTTTAAAGGGTTGGCACACCAATGCTTTTTCAATGAAATTGCCTAATCTATGGTCTCAAAAGGTAGAAGGGATTTTTGTTGCAGTTTTATTTAGGCGCGTTTTGAAATTGTTGGCGTTTGGTAAATATATTACCCATGACACCTGTGGCAAAGGTTGAGAATGACTGGAGAGGAACAGCTGCCAGATGGCTGTGCATACTTCGAATTTGCCCTCTTCTCTCTCATGTCACCCCTGAGCCCCAACTGCACACATAGGCTAGGTGACTGCCACAAGTGGTCCCGCCCACTACCCAAAGTACACCCCACCACGGTCTATCAATGGGATGACTCCGCTTACTCGACTAGGTTAATTTTTATTTGATTTTTAATGCGCTCCTGGCGAACCCAATCGAATTTAGGCGCAGATGGACCAACTAAATAGTCTTGGGGAGAGGCAGGAGTATACAATACAAGAAAGCAAGCAGGAAAGAGTCCTGGTTCCATATTTTAGGTCCGTAAACTGCTAATCTACATCCCCCCCTTAACACCGAGGAGGAAGGCGAGTTCCTCAGAAGCAGTTTGTCCCCAGACGTGAGCCAGCAGGAAGGGATGCACTTATGAGTTTTATCAGCCAAATAAGCCACGACAGCTTGTTTTGGACATTTAAATAAAGAGGCAAAAAATTTTAAAATCAATTCGGTCAGTCACCAGTAACCAATGAAGGGAGCAACGGAATCCCGAAATATGAGCAGACTGCCTTACCCCCACCACCAGTCTGACTGCCGCATTTTTTGCCCTTTGTAACCGACGACATTGTTTGGCCAGAACACCTGCAAGCCGCCTAGTAGTCCAGTTGCTGCCTGCATATGTGATGGTACATAGGGCAAGGCCTGCTGCAGAAGACGGAGGCTATAGAAAAGGGACTGTACCATTGCGCTCACCTGCGCCTCTCTATTCATATTCTCCTGCCAAATGGAGCCCAGATTTTTAATCTCGGCAGCAAAAGGCAAGTGTGTTCCCAGGAAGTGAGGTACCCGAGGACACTGCTATAAGTGGTTTAGGGCCGAAAAACGACCCCTCGGTTTTATTAGCGTTAAGATACAACCAACTTGCCGACATCCAGCTGCTAACCTCATCCAAACACTCCTTGACCCTATGGAAGACTCTAGGTTGCTAATTTTAACGTACATCTGGGCATCGTCAGCATAAAACTGGAAGTTAACCCTGTGTCGCTTCAGAATATTCGGATACATAACAGTGGAGCTAATGAAGACCCCTGTTGTACCTCACAAGTCCGGGCTTAACTAAATCCCTCGCGATCACTACTGGTTTACTAGTCTCGTAGGTTCGGTTATGTTACTTGAACAATATTAAACTTTGTGTATTTACGACTGATGTGAATTTGGATCAATGTATGCATAATTATTTTGTGCACTAGAGTCTTCCATCCAGTTTGCAAACGAGAAAGTGAGAGAAGTGAAAGATAGCCGGTATACAATTAATCCAGTTTATAGCTCCCAGTCTCTGTAGGACTGGCCGCCGTTAACAAAAAAGTGGCGAGGATCCACTGTATATTGTAGGCCCTTTTCCATACGACTAAACTCTGCCTAGAAGCAATGAAGTTTCCACAGCTGCGCAAAATAAATACCAAAATTAAAAAAAAAAAAGAACAAAAAATAAATTAAAAAATGAAATACCGTAATCCAGTATGGTTACTTTGTAATTTGGCCACATCAAATATTAAAACCTTTCCAAATTTAGAACCTGAGACAACATTAACAGCCCTAGTACAAGGACCTAGAAAAGACCCAAGCCTCCACTCCAAAGTTATTTTTCAACAAGTCTTTTCTACATCTGAGTAATGATATTGATGTGTTATTTATATAGCGCCTTAAGCCAAAGCGCTTTACAGAGCACACATTTACATTCAATATCACCCAACCGAAATTGGTACACATTTATCAACCTCGGAAGGACGAAAGGCTGAGGTGGCCTTGCCAGGATTCTAACCTGCGACCTGCAGATCATGTGCCGATCGCAGCAGCGAGCGCTCAACCCGCTGAGCTATCTTATCAGCCAAATTATGTTATAGGTACTTATATAGCGCACCGTCACCAACGGACTTGGTCCCGAGGCGCTCTGACGGATCCGTAAACAGGAGGAGGGCGGGTACGGTTAGGCGAGGAGGAGGGGAGTAGGAGAGTGGGAAAATTGGTGTGCTGTTGGCAGCTTCCGCTCGGTATAGACAGAGTGCTGGGCTTTGGTGCAAGTATCAGATCGGGTGAGGCCTTGTGTGCCGTCTATGTGTTGTTGATGCGGTGTGGTAAAGTGTGTGCGGATTGCTGGGAGAGAAATGGTTGTGTGAGTTTTGTGTAGGTTGAGTATGCAGAAAATTGAGGGTTGGGTTAGTGGGGTCTATATCCTGGTCCAGTTACTTCTGGTTCGATTTGAGTTGTATCCCTGTGGGTGGGGTTGTTGCTGGTTCCTTATGGGTCGTCTCACTGTGGTGGTGCTGCGCATATCCAGCTGTGTCATAGCGAGTCTTGTATGGGGTGGTAGGTGTGTCTGAACCATTTCTTCGGGTGCGGAACTGGGTTGGTACCATCTATTCTCTTGTTATCCAATGTGGCATAGGTCAGTTGAAGCTTTGAATGGTTCAGGGTCAGAATGCTGTTGATGAGGCCTCCTAGTGTGCCTGCCTTGGTCAGCCTGTGTACTCTGTCGTTAGTTTCCTCCTATTGTGACTATCTTTCAGTTGATGCTTTGGTTTCCGTGGGGTGACTTCCTTAGGGCTATTGTTTAGTTGTAGCTTGTGTCTGATGGCGCATTGTGCTTCCCGCTGTATCTTGATGAGCATTGTGTGGAGTGGGTGCTTATTCTGTTTATCACCCTCTGGAATGGAGCTAACGGTACAGGGTTGATTATTCCCTAGATGTCTGCGGTAATTAGGTCTGTTGGGAATGGCTTTAGTTTAGGGTTGTGATTCTTTTGATGAGTTGTCCTGGTGTTTCTGTCTTCGTCTTGCTATGTATTCTGTCTTTTGGTTCTATTACCGCTGTCTCTCAGTTAGACATTTGGTATGTCTTGGGGGTGTCCTTAGGGTTTTTCTGTAGGTTGCTTGGCGTGGATCAGGGTCTGTCTCTTCATGAATCAATGTTTTTAGTTGTGAGTGTGCCCCTGTGGCCGGTCTTTCTAGTCATGACGTGAAGAGCCATGTTTTGAGTAATTTCCTGAATAGTAAGTGGTTTCTTGTGTTACGTATGTGCTTTGGAAGGTAGTTCCAGGTTTTCGGCGCTTGGTGAGAGAAGTAAGATCCTCCGAGTTTTCTTTTGTTGTAGGGTTTCGGTTCCAGGCGGAAGTCAAGACTTGATCTGAGCGTTCTTGTTGGTTGGTGTAGACGTAGTTGGTCTCTCAGGAACTTGGTGCCTTGGTTGTGTACTGCTCTATGTGTGATGTACATTGTTATGAATTTTATTAGTGATTTTATTGGTAGCCAATGTAGTGTTTTCAATGCTGGCGTGGTGTGTTCTCTGCGGTGTAGTTTCAGAAGCAGTCTGACTGCCGCATTTTGTATGCGTTGTTTTTTTTTTTTTTTAAAGAGTCGTTCAGGCATACCCAAGTATAGGCTGTTGGCATAGTCTACTCTGGACATGACATGGGCGATGATGGTGGTTGTTTCATTGGCCAATTATAGGAACGGTTGGATCCTTTTTGCCGCTCGCAGGAGGAAGAAGCATTTCTTGAGGAAAGCGTCTACTTGTGGCTCTAGCGTCAGATTGTTGTCCATCAGGATTTTCTTTTTTTTTTTTTTTTTAAACACACTTTCGGCGAAGGTGCTGGGGTTTTCCAGAGTTCCCTTGGCCAAGGGATGAAGTGGTTTTCTCCTCAATTTTTGGTGACGATCATCATTTCTGTTTTGCCTGGGTTGATTGGAGTTCATCCAGACGAATACATCGCAGAGGCAGTTTTCAAGCGTTGAGTTTATTTCCAGGTTGTCTTGTATTTTGAAGATTATTTGTGTATCGTCAGCGTAGTTGTAGCAGGTGAGACCGTGACTTTTGATGAGTAGAAGTACGTAGATGTTGAATGGTAGCGGGGAGAAGGATGAGCCTCGTGGTACTCCACAGGTGGAATCTCTCGGGCTGGATTTGAAGTGCTTCATCCATACGGTTTCCGTTCCGTTTGTTAGGAAAGATTTGATCCTAAGTAGGGCAGTGTCTGTCATTCCAAGTCCTTCTAATCTCGTTATGAGGGTGTTGTGATTAACTGTGTTGAATGCTGCCGATAGGTCTAGGAGTATCAAGGCAGTGCAGTTGTCCGAATCTGCGTTCATTTTTAGGTTGCCCCATATTGAGAGGAGGGCTGATTCCGTTCCCCTCAATGGTCTGAAGCCAACTTGTGCCTTGTTTAGTAGGCCATGCTTTTCTATGAATTCTTGGGTCGTTTTGTATATGTAGGTTTCGAGCAGCTTGGCTGTTTATGGGATATTGGAGATGGGTCTGTAGTTGGAGAGGTCCTCTACGGTTCCCACAATATATTGGAGTAGTGGCCTGATGTATGAAGATTTGAAGACTTGTAGCACTTTCCCCGTTGTGATTGAATTATTGAGTACGTTCCTGTGATATTCCATGGGCGTTCCTTGTTTAATAATGGATTTGTATATGTCTGGCGGGCAGTGGTCTTCGGGAGACCCAGAGTTATTGCTTTCATTCACCAGTTTGACGAATGTCTCCACTGATATTTCTGGAAAGCTTTGTAGTTTGTTCGGGTGTTCCTCCTGAGTGTAGGTGGGGGGTCGTAGTCAGATCGGGTGGTCTGCTTTGTATGGTTTGTTGGATGGTGGTGATTTTGTTTTTGAAGTGGTCTGCAAGTTCATTGCATAGTTTCGTAGATGGAGTTGGTGTGTTGTTGCATCCCGTAGGGTTTTTATTTAATTTATGATTTTGAAGTAAACAAATAGTTACACCAACACTTGTAAGGTGGCCTTTGCCACATATTACCAGCTGTTCCTTCAACTTCTGCATGGCACAGACACCAGAAAAAGCCTCCAATTGGGCACTTGACTCAATTCTGAGCTTAGAAACAAGTTACATGAAGAGCTGAATGCAAGTGGTAGAACCATTAATGGCCAAATAAAGTAACCCATGGAATCAGAATAAAAAATAAAATAAGAGCCACTCACAATAATGGCCCACACACACTCAGCAGCCAATAACTGTCAAAGTCTCTTCAGAATGGTGTCTTGTTTGACCAATGTAAAACAATGCCTCCTCTCTTCCAACTCTTTGTGCAAATTATCAACATATGACAGAATCTGTATGTGACTGGTAAATTGCCAACTGTGAGGAGTCGGACATGGAAGATGGACACACAGATGAAGTTTCCTCACAATTTGCCATTCATCGAAATAAGGGGCGAGACAAACGCCTATCTTTCCCTAACCTAAAGAAATTCAAACTAAAGGAAAATGTTTTTATTTGTAATGCGTACTATACAGCAAAAATTGTGCTTCAAGATGCAACAAGAATGGGGGTGGGAGGAAGGGAAAGTATAAAAAAACAAAAGCAAATGTTCTTAAAAAGGTCTTGAAACATTCAGAACAAGCAAGAGCTATAACATGAGAGCAGGGGCAGGAGGGGGGAAGTGCAGGCAGGGGAGGATGGCATGAAAAACAATATAAAGCATTCCTACGAGGCCACGAGGCGATTTGGATTGTGCAAGTGCTTGACAAGAAAAAGGGGACTGGGATGTGCAGGAGGGTGAAGAGGAGAGCGGTAAAATGCAAACAAGTTACTAAGTGAAGGTACAAGGTAGGTACATGTAACATGGAAAGGCCTCACCCTATGGTAAGGGGGGCTACATCACACTGGAGGAACATGGTAGGTAAATGCAACATGGAAAAGCCTCATAAAATGACCTAGCGTCCAAAATATCTGTTCTTCACACTAACATACAGCAAAATCATTTGTCAGTTTCAACTCTAAGGAAATTGGAACTCTTTTGATCGAGGTGGGTCCCCTTCCCCAGGATCAATTCAGAATGATTTAAACCAAAGCTCGTTTCAGGAAATTCCTTTTCCTTCACCCAGTTACACTCCAGGTGGAAAGCACAGTTCTTTGCCTCCAAGGTATCCTTCACTGGGCAAAGTAACTTCTCAGGTCAAAAGGTTTCTTTTTCTTAAGCAATTGTTAAAGCATCTACTTGACAATTCAAAGTCTTTTCTTCATACACTCATTTGAAAAAGTTAATGGAGGAATTCTACTTCAGTCAGAATGGATATACAACAGTTCCATCAGAAAGTGGAATTACCCATTCTTTTCCACCATAATCACGTTCTACCTTCTACCACATTAAAAGTACTTCAACTTAACTTCTTCCTGGTCCACTCGCCTGCCAGGACTAACCACGATTTGTCCCTTTCCTGGTATTCTCACCTGCCAGGACAAAAACTCTACTACTACTACCACTACTACTACTACCACTACCACTACCACCACTATTCGTACTGAGTGGTAAGGTTTGTTCCAAACTTTCCACACTCGACTCCTCAATGGGGAAAGTTATTTCAAATACAACTTCTTGGCGACAACACGCTGTGCAGAAGGACAACAATTCCTATATGCAGTTATTTGCCACTGGCAATGCAAGTTACAATAGTCTCCCTCCTTGGTACCGTTGACAAGGAGGGAATTTCTCCTGCTGTCTCTTATCGCATTCCCCACAAGTTATTGGCAATGTGATTCACAACTCTGACTGCTACCCTCAAATATGCCTTGACATCTCTGGACTTTGGCAAATCAGGTAACAATGTCTCTCGTTGGAATAGCTTTCTCTGGGAAAAGTATCCTCTTTGTTTCAGTTTTGCCCTTTTTGGCAATGATGGTTCCAACATTCTCTTTTTGGAGCTCTCTTTTCAGGCAAGTCTCATTCACCTCGTTTACCAATTGCCCCATTTTGATGTGGGAGATGTGGATTACCATCGCCTTCTGTTTGCCGCCTCTCCCTTTGGGGAAATTGCATTCAATCTGCTTTCTTGCAAATGTTCGCTATTCAAAAACTTTCATTTGAAGCGGTTTGGATGATTGCCTCAGATCCATCACACAACACAGTCGGACCCTCACTCGATACAGTTCACACTTTTTTGTCTCAGTGATTTGTTGACGCTTATTTTGTTCATAAACATATCACCAGACTGAAACCCAATTGTTCTTTAGCCAATCTAGTGTGATGTTTGATTAATCATTAACAATTATTGGTCTTCATTAGGCACTCGATTAACAAAATCTTTTTCAGTGGATTGTAAAGGCACCTTCAGTCAGACACAGACAACAGGCTCAAGTTTTCTCAACAAGGTTTTATTTAAACTTAAAAAGGCAGGGTGGATTAATGCCTAGCTTGCCCTATGCCAAGGTGGGATTGCCCTACCTAAAGAAAAGGATAGTGTATATCAGGAAGTCCAAAGTAAACATCTTGTCTGTGTCCAAAACCTATATTTGCCCTCACAACTAACTGCATACAACGTGTAGGGATGTCAGCATCAAAAGGGAATAGTGTTCAAAGTAAAGTTCAGAGTTTCTTCTAAGTCTTTGGCTTGTAATCAGCTCCCCTTCCCCAAGTTCAAAGTAGTTAATCATATACAGGGGTTCCCCTTCCCCAAGAGTTCAAATCTTCCAGCTTTCAAAACAACACTGGACTTAAATATCACAACTAGGTCTTTGAACAACTCAAGCTTCTTTGTAGGCGTTTTCAGTGGTTTTTCCATTCAGGGGGGGCCTGGCAAGGCGCAGTTTCAGTTAATTAGTTCAAGGCAGTTCAAAACTTGGTTCACAGTCTCTCTTTCACTCCTCTCAATATGCCACAGTGTTCCCAACTTGCTTTCATTTCGTTCAGTATTCAAAATGCCTTGTTTTCCTCTATTTATATTACCGCCTGCCAGCTGGGCCCCCCCCCTTCCTGGTTGCACGCACTGGGCGGTCTTACGGCTCTTTGCAAGGTCTTCCACTGTCATGGGTTCCTGTTTCTCTGTGTGGGCGCTTGAGCCTTCTCCCAGTGGTCTTCGTGTGGCTTGTGCACACCCAGCAGAGTTTCCTTGGCAAGCAGGATACACAGGTCTGCTTCCCTTGGTCCTGCCGGCCTCCAGCTCTGTATGCCTTAGCTTCCTGCTGCATACACTCTGCACTGCTTCACGGGTCCCAAATGCTCCTCCTGCCATGCCGTCACACCTGAGAGGTCTGCTAGCAAACAGCTGCCTGCCTCCACAGTCGACTGTGCTCCCACAGCCGACTCCATTTGTTTTGGGCTTCCACCTCCATGCACTCCAGAGAGCAGCTGTGGGGTACAAGTGTCCTTTCAGCAGAAAGAGGAAAAAACACCCCTTTGCATCCAGGCAGCACAAAATGTCTTTATTAGTAAATGTGCGGCAGGAAAAAAGGAACCATCCTAAACAAAAACTACTTGTTTCGCAGTAATACCAACCGCTTGATCACGTAGGATATATATGCGCCATCTTAAAAGGTTAATCTCAAAATAGGCCAAAGCCAATTTGTCACTTATTTTTTCCCAGCACAATTCCTGATAAAATCCAGGTGAAAGCCAGAAATAGGGAAAAACAATGCTGACAATTTTGAGATATTTGGGGCGAAAAAATTAGTTTTTTCCCATGGGAAGCCCACATGTTAAAAGCAAAACACATTTCAACTATGAAGGCGTTCATGTACAATTCTGAAATGTTGCATGCACAGAGTTATCTCCAAATATTACTGTGGATATTTGCAGATGTTTTCATGTAAGTGTTCATGTAAGATTACTGAGAAGTTTTTATCTAACTATGAAGCAAGTAAATATATACTTGTGAAAAGGCAATGGAACAGCAGTCCCTCAGGAGCACACTCAAAGGAACGCCACCACTTCACTTTCTCCTTTTCAATTCTTTATACATTATATGCAGTGTTGAGAACGAGAAAAAGAAATGGGAAACATTTTAAACGAAACCTGAATAACGACAAAAAGTCGAGTTTTTCAGTAAAAGTATATATGGAAGGGGGCTGTAGAAATGGGATGCCCCCAAATAAAAATAGAATCCACTTTTTTCGTTATTCTGGAGACGTTTAGAATGTATGTCGTTATAAACACATCAAACCCTTTATTCATGGCAACATGATTTCAACAACAACGCATTTTACCCTCTTCAACTTTGTCACAATAAATATATATATATATGCACACACACACACACACAATTAAATGAATACCTCTGTATGTGTGCAACAGTCTGTTTTGTGCAAAGATACAGTGTTGCAAATGGCCAGTGTGTGGTGGGGGCAGCTGATAACAGCAAGGCCTCAGGCAATGGAAGATAAACCAGCAAAAGCATAACCAATGACTTCAGAATTTCATTGTTAGTCCCTGACCAAAGTTCAACCGAAATCACATGCAAGTTATAACAGTCAGTTATGGGAGTTTCTGCCATAGGCTAGAAAAAACAAAATCAATAAAAAAAGCATAGTTTTGGTATCACATGCTGCAAGCTGGTACTTAACATGTTCTTTGAGGAAGACCAGGGAAGTCATCTATCTCAGCAGTCTGGGAGATCCCCCACACAAGATTCTTGTACCCAGATCCCAACAACAAAAGTAAGGCTAGAGTCGCTGAAGAGGCGGTTTTATGCCCTATCGTAGTGTATGTGGCTGAGGTAAGGTCAACTAAATTGCCATAAGCAGGCCCCTATAACCTGTACATGGTGGGAAAAGAACTTCAGGTTAATGAAAGGACTTAGTTATGACTGCTCACACCAACAACAGTGAAGGAGGACAAAAGGCTTCAGTTCCAGCAAAGACCATCTTCCTGGTGGAGAGTCGCAGAGCCACAAGGTCTGTTACTGGGAATATCAAAAAGGGCAGCTAAAAGAGAAAGTTCCGGAATGTCTGGGCAACCCATACCGACATAAAATCATGTCATGACATGACATTATGACATGGAAGGGTAATCTATGCTAGCTCTCAGGACATTCGCATTCCAATAATCACCAATGGAATAGGACAGGAATAAGGTGGGACACCACAACTATTACAAATAAGGGGTTTGGGCGGGGAGGGGTTAAGAATAACTTGCTATACATTTTTCACTGTAGCCGCTCAATCAAACACCAAACCTTACGCCAAAGCCTGCTTTTATCTGATAAAAGCAAGAGATATCTGTACTGCTGAGAAAACCCAAGAAACCGCTTGAAGAAAAACATGAGGTGTGTGGTGAAAAGAAACCTCTGCTGTGTCACCTACATGCTTATTTACAAGGTATAATAGTCAGACTAAACAGATCCAAAAAGAAAAAAGGAATTAAAAGTGCTAACGAGCACGAAAAAAATGTTCAGTCAAACAAATATGCAAGTGGGCGACTATGTGATACACGGCCACAAGCTGGGCAGTGACAGAATTATATATTTTTATTGTTTTTTGTTTTTTATCAAAATGTATTGATTTTACAAAATGTGTGTTCTCTTAAGTTGTTGTTCTTGCTTATTGCTGTAAGTTTCTTTACGATGTGGAGTTTTCTTCCTTCAAGCAGTCTGCTAGGGCCGCTTCCAAGATTTTTGCGACTGCCATCGTCCAGCGGGCTTTTCTTCCACTTAGCAGACGAGACCACCAGACTTCGTCCTCTCTCAGTACGAATGATTCGAGGAGAGGTGTTAGGTATGCTTTTCTTAGGGTGGCTGTTTCTGGGCACGTCATCAAAAGGTGTCTTACTGATTCGATTTCAGAGACATTCTTGCATAGTCGGCAGGTGTTGGATGTAGATAGGCCTCTTAAAGCTCCGATTTCGTTGGTATGCAGAACATCGAGTCTGGCCCTTAGGAAAGTTTGCCTTCTGCGTTTGTCAGCAAAGCATGTAAATACTTGGTCGTTATCGTTGAATTTTTTTAGTTGGATTGGGAGAAGGGAGTTTGAGGCGGCCATATGTTGTATTTCTATCCAGTCGAGTTAGTTTAGTTTTTTCTTGACTCGTGTTGGATTTTGGATAAGGTCCTCTTCGTTGCAGCAAGTTTGCTCCAGTTGGGTTTTCTTCTTGAGCGCCCAGGTTGAGAGCATTTTGCTTTTTCCGACGGCTGTTGCTTGTTTTATCAATTTGTATTGCGGGGCTGTGTCTTGCATGATCACTTTTCTGAATAGAGCCATTTCGTTCCAGTCGACTGATGCTTTTAGCGAGAGTAGGCTCAGTTCCCTCCTAATTGCTGAAAGTGATGTTGACTTTGGCAGTCGGAGCACTTTTCGCCAGAAGTGAGCTTCGAGTTTGGGCCAAAGAGATGAGGGGGATTGGCGGCATACCTTCTGCTCCGTAGTTCAAGGAACGGAATTACTTTCCCTTTGTAATATTTTATCACCGGCATGAGAGAGAAACGGCCAAATTTCCTGTCCAAAGCCTTCGCCTGGGAAGTAAGTTTCAGAGTTTTGTCCCAGAGATTCGTCTGCATACTTGACCCGTTGCCAGAACTGTCGATCATGACCCCTAGGTACTTAAATTCTTTTACTTGTTCGATTTTGATGGATTCTATTGTCCATTGATTCGGTTTTCTGGTTGTTTTTGTTGATTTTTCGAGCACCAAGATTTTGTTTTTTTCCTTTGTTGATCTCTAAATTGTTTTTCGTTATGTAGGTGTCCAGGTTGTCGAGTTGGCGTTGGAGACCTATCGGCATCTGGTCAATCAATATGATGTAATCTGCGTATAGAAGCCTGGGGATTCCAGTCCCCTCTATTTTTGGTGGGAATGTTCTTAAGGCTTTGCAGGAATCTTTGTAGTCACCAAGAAAAGCTGTAAATGAGCGCCGGCGCCAGGGGGCAGCCCTGCTTCACTCCTCTGTCGGGATTTCTTCGGAGAGTGTTCCTTTTTGATTGAGCTTTACTCTTATCGTTTTTGAGTGTAGAGTGGTGATGCGTTCCAGGAACTCGTCAGGGCAGTTCCATGCACTCAGCTTGGACCAAAGAAGGTCTCGATCAATTTTGTCGAATGCGTGGGTCAAGTCGACAAAGGCCAGATATACCTTTTTCCCCTTGTTCTCTTGTGATGCTTTTTATTATGCTCAGAAGCATGATGTTCGCTGTGGTCCCAACGTTCTTAGTGAAGCCCGCTTGCAGGGGGTCGTTGCACGGAGAATGTTTGGCCCAGCGTTGGAAGCGTTCAAGAAGACAGGAGCCGTAGATTTTTCCTATTGTATCTAGCAGGGCTATTTTGACGGGTCGGATCTGTCGCCTTTCTTGAAGATTGCCACAACTGTTGCTGAGGACCAAGAACTAGGAATTGTCTTTGAGAGACTGATCTCTTTGAACACGATGCTGATAAATGAAGCCCATGGACCTTGATGGTTTTTCAGGTCGATGTTCGTTATCCCATCCGGGCCTGGGGCTCTCGAAGGTTTTAGTTTCTGAATTGCTCTTTCTATGTCCTCTTTGTTGGAGTAGTCTTCCCATGGTGTAGATGGTTTGAGTTAGGCTTGTTAGATGGCTTCTGGAACAAACTGTTTTCCTCACTCACGGCGTTAGTTGTTGAAGGATTTGTGGATCTTCCTGTCCCTTTTACGAGATCCCAGAATTCACGGGAGTTTTTGCCGTTCACCTTTCTTAGCATCATTCCCGAGACTTGTTGGTAGAGCCTTGCTCGGTAGAATTTTAGCCAACCGGTATATCTCTCTGCCTCCTCGTGATAGTGTTTCTCGATTATTGGCGAGTTTGATTTGTTTGCTTGCCGTTTGAGTTTCCTGAGACCGCTGCGTTTCTCGAAAAAAAGTTTATGATGCGTGCCTTGTGGAGCTGTTCCAACTTTTTTAGAAGCATCCGCTTGGTATGCAATCAGAAGTGGTTGATAGTCGATTGAGGGGGGCTTTGGGTGTGGTTGGCGGAATTGTTTGTAGTGCCCGGATAATTCCAGATTTTTTTAATTTGTTAGCCGCAGACGGTTGCCTTGGTTGGTGGCTTCCACGGTTTCATTCATTTTTATCTTTGGGGGGCTGTGTGACCACCATGAGAATTCCATGACATTGTGATTGTTTGCTTTGGCAAGTATAACGTCGGAGGATGTTAGAAGGTTTAGCATTGCTTCAGAGGTGAAGATGTAGTCTATGGTGGCGATTTGATTGCCTCTTTCCCATGTTGGTATTTGGGATGCCTTGGAGATTTGGTCTGCGTTACGGATGAGTCTAGAATCCATCAGTTTCACCCATTTTTTTCTTCTTGAGTCAACCCGCCGTTTTCTGGAGTGTGGTAAGCGGTTCTTTTGAGTTTGGGCAGGATGCGTTTAGGTCTCCGCATATGAAGATCATCGTGATTTCTGTGTTGGCTTGGATGTCGTCTAGTTCGGATTCCAGTGTCCATAAGAATCTCTCGTCTGTTGTTGCTTTGGGATTCCAGTAAACGGTAATTATGGCCATTGAAGATTTCTGAGTCTTCTTGCTCGTTGGGTCGGTCCTGGTCCACTCCACTTGTACCGAGACATGACTTTCGGAAAACAAGCGCTTTTTTTTAAATAATTTCCAGACCGCAGCTAGTTCGGACTAAAATTAGGAGACCGGCTGATGGGCGGCCTATCAGGGCTCTTTTAGATGGCGCGATTTCCATTGTGTATCCGTCCATTGCTGGTGCTTCCGTCATCCAGGTCTCTTGGAGTGCTAGGATGTCATACACTCCCAGATTGGTGTCTCCCGCTGTTATTTGTTTGAAACCCTTTGTGTTCCAGGATCCTAGTTTTAGTGAGGCTGGTGTGTGATCCTTTCCTTTTTCGGACCTTGGGGTTTCTAGTCTTATTGGCCTCACAGCTGGTTGCCATTTGCTGGCCCTGGAGTTTGAAGGTTTTGGTAACCATGCCCAGAGCTGTTTTATCAGATCGAAAGAGCTTGTGGATTTTGTTGTTTTCAGGCTGGGATTCAGTTGATAGTTTGTTCCCGATTTCTCTGTCGGAGTGGTTGCCTTATCTTGCGTGTGGTCCTCAGTGTCCATTGGATTGATGTTTCTTCTGCTCTTGATTGGTCACGGGTCTTCATTATGGGGCGTCGGTTTGATGAGTACCATTGTTTGTTTCTTGGCGATGATAGTGTGTTTTCGTCCTGAGGTACGTCCTTCGACTGCCCGGCGTTTTATATTCTGTGTCTTTGGTCAGAGAAGGTTTGTTGTCTTGGTATTCAGTTAAGAGGAGCCCCTTTTTAAATAGAATTTCTGAGTCTTCTCTGGACAAGGTTGGTCTTGATGACTCCTTTATGTGAATATCAGCCTTTGCTTTCCTGGCTTTGTGGTACGGTTCAACGAGAATGAGGTTGTCAGGGCTTAGCCGTTTGAGGTCTTTTGTGCTTCTCAGGGTCTTCATGATGGTTCCTCTGTTCAAGGTTATCGGTTCAGTGTTTTTTTCTGTCCTAGTTTTAAGATGATCCTTTTTAGTGTTGTTTTAGGGGGACCTTTGGAGGCTCAGGCTTTGTTATGAATGCTACCTTCCTTCTGTGCGATCTGAGCTTGTAAGTTCCCTGTGTTTCTACATTGCAGTGGGCCCTAGCGGTCAAGGTCTTTCGTTTGTTCTTCTGTGTTTGAGAGTATTGAAATCTGGTTGTTTTGGTTGATGAGGTTCGTTCTGAAGTCGGGCTTCGGTAGATGGTTTTGCGGGAAGACTTGCCTAGCTGTTTCGTCTGCGCTTTTTTGGCTGGGTTTTCTTTCCAAAAGTGCACAGAGATCTTTGTTCGCATGTTCTTGTTGGCTTCTTGGCCACTGCTCAGGGGAGGCGTGAAGGGTGATGTCCATTGCACTTTTGTCAGCAATGAAATCCTCGATGGTCCTCAGTGCTTTTTGTGTTGGTATCACAGGTGTTTTGCGAGGGTTTGGAGTTGTGGTTTTCTGCTGATTGAATACCAGGTAGTTTTGTTTATGTAGGTTTTCATTTTCGGAAGCGCTGTTAGAAATGTTGGGATGGTCAATAATGATGCTGGTCTCGTTGCTCGGCATTACGTTGCTTGTGGAGCCTTTTTTTCTTATGTGTTCAGTTTTTTTTTTTCTTCGGGTGAGGGGGTTTCTCGTTGGATGCCTGAGAATACAAATGACACTGCCCCTTGCTGCAAGTCGGTTTGGGTTTCAGCACAAGTACCTTTCAACTTGGGTGTTTCCGTTTTGTTGTTTTCAGTAGTTTGTCTGCAGTTTTGAGAAATTGGACAGTCGTGGCAGGCTTTCGAGCTATTTTCTTTTGCAGTGATGAAACCCTCGATGTAGATAATTTTGGTGTGCATCAGGGCAATGAGCGTAGTATGGTATTTTAGCATCTCATTGAGAGACTTGTATAGTTTCCCAAATGGCGCCAGTGCAATCGTGATTGCTGACATTGTCATCATGTCTGTTTTTTTGTTGGAGTTTCTTTGGGTGTCGTGGAGAGCTGAGTTTTATTTCTGGTTGGCGTCCCGAATGGTAAATCGTGTGGTGTCCTATCATCCAGAGGGTGATGGGCGGGCCGGGGGTCCCTTGGGAAGTGCGGTAGAAGGATCTTCTTGCCGGTCTTTGGGTTCCTGAGATCAACCAGTCTGCGTTGGCGGCTATTTGGGGTGTTGATTCAATAGAGCTTTAAGCTTTTGGGGTTCTTCCGGCTTGCCTGGCGTGGATGAGAGTAGGTCTCTGGGAAGGGGATCTTCCGGGGCCTCGTCCTTTAGGTTGCCTGCGGCAGGGAGAGGGGCCACGTTGGAGGACACCGGCCTCTCACCTATAGAGGCTAGGGGTGTAGGGTTTGTGGGTGGTGATTTTTGAGAAATGTCCAGAGTGGCCATCACCTCCGGGGCTTTCCGGATTACTTGGAGTGCTCTCTAGAGGGGAGTTCGCAAGTGGATTTTCCTGTGATGCAGAGTCTGATCCAATTTTGCTGATTGAAGGCGCACAGCTGTCACTGGAGGTACACACTGTTTTTTGTGTTTTTATGGCTGGCTGTAGTTCAGTTAGAGCCTCAAGGATTTCATTGTCCGTGAGTTCTGAGAGCACCTTGTGCTTTCTTTTCCCTTGTCTCGCAAATAGTTCTTTTAGTGAGTTGCAGAGGACAGTTTTTGGGGTTGTTCCGTTTGTTGGCATTTGGGGCCCCTTTTTGGATTGCCCGCGTCTTTTGCCTTTCTTGTTGCAGGTTTTTTTGTTAGTCCTTTGGAGGCGTTTGTTTCTCTATTGGAGGCCTGGCTTTTCACTCTGCGATGATCAGATTTGGGGTTTTCCCCTTTTTTCTTTGCCCGAGGCAAAGGTTGGTCGTTGTATACGTTTTCCCCACTCCTCTGCTGTGGTGTCCGGAATGGGGAAGTCGTTCAGGACTATTCCTTTTTTCAAAGGCGTCTGGTGGTTTATGGAGCTGGCCACAGGGAGAGCTCTCGAGTCCTGTGAGTGGCTATGTTCCGCTGCCTGGCCAGAGCTGCTCGGCTCCGGGTCCCGCGGGCGGGGCTCCTGGAGGACTCCTTCGCCATCACTCCAACCCGCGTGGATCTGTGCCAGAATCGCCAGAGGTACCGGCAGATCCGCTGGAGCCCCCGGGACACCCAGGCACGTAGAAGGCTCCCGCGGCGAGGCTTGGGCTGGCGTCCTGGCAGTCAGGGGCTCACCCTCAACGCAGGGGCCCACCGGATCGCGAAGATTCTGTTGGATGGCCCCGTCGTCCGAGGTAAGTCCGGGTTCCAGATTGGCCTGGGAGTTTGTTTTTTCTCCCGTAGATGCTGGCTGGGCATCATCCGCAACACATTTACGGCCTGGCTCCGGTTGTGGCAAATCCCTCACGGCCGGTCCTCCGACTGGCAGCACTGGGATGCCTTCAACGCGGAGGTCAATTTTCCTTGGCTCCTGAGGGTTTTGGTCTTGAAGGCTCGCGGGCTGGGAGCTGGGCTATGGCGGCCTTCATGCGTTTGTGGTTTCTTTTTGAAAGGCAGGATTTTCTGCCGACAGTTGTGCCCCCCCCTTTTGTGGGTCTGTTGGTGGTTCAGCTCCAGTTTCGAGGGGCGAAAGTGCGCGCTTGGCATGTTGCTTGGACTGATTCCAGGCAAGGTGGAGGTAGTAGCTAGGAGAGCCTGCGGTCTTAGTTTGATGGAGTAGGCTGGATGGCAGTTGTTTGTTTGTTTATTAATTTGTATAGCGCTCCGGACCCAGGGGTATATGGGCGCTCAAGGAAATGGTTACAGGCAATATATTAGGGCAGTTGTGCAGCATATATACAATTACAGGAATAATGTGCAGGAGTTTATACATTTTGGAAAAAATACAGTTGGTGTAGATAGTAAGCAGACAGTATTATAAAAGGTGTTGAGCTGTTAAAGTGACACGTATACAAGATACAGGGTCTGTATTAGCTAGTAGCGGAAGAGGCAGGGTAGTGGTGAGTGAGGTAAGTGACGGATCCCCGAGTTATTTGTTTAGAAGCCAGGTGATGACCTGGGTTCTGAAGGGTTGAAAGGTGGGAATGGATTTAATGTTCAGTGGAATAGTGTTCCAAAGTTGGGCGGCTAGAACCGGGAAGCTAGTTCCGCCGGCTCTTTTGAGGGTGTATTTGGGCACTGTCAGGTGTAGTGTGTGGAAGATCTGGTGATTCTGGTAGCAGGTTTTAAGGTGAATTTGTTAGTAAGGTAAGGCGGGGCAAGGTGATTAAGTGATTTGTAGGTGAGGCAGATAGTTTTTAGATCAATTTTTTGTTGGATGTATAGCCATTTGCATGCTAGTCTGGTGGCCGATATGTGTTCTCTCCTAGGAATATTAAGAGCAGCTCGGAGTGAATTATTTTGGAGGACCTGCAGTTTGTTGATAACAGATTTATTAGCGCCTACATATAAGCCGTTGCAGTAGTCCAATTTAGACTGTATAAGTGCTCTGGCTAAAGTGAGGCAGCTACTGGGGGATAGCAGGGGTCTACAGGCCCTGATCAACTTACCTGAGTAGGCAGTGGCTGAGGCGGTCATGTTGACTTGTTTGGAGAGGTTGGTGTTGGTGTCTAGATAGAAGCCTAGGGTCTTTACACTTTTTGCGATAGGAATAGTGTTCCCGTCAATAGTGAAGCTGGTGTAGCTGGAGCTGAGCTTCAGGATAGTGTTAGGGGAGCCGACAAGGAGCAATTCCGTCTTGTCATCATTCAGGCAGAGGCCATGTGTGGCCATCCATGCCTGAATGATGGAGAAGACTTCATTGATCCGGGTGATGTCCGAGTTGTAATTACCGGATAGAGTTAGGAGTATCTGGGTGTCATCTGCGTAGTTGGTGTAGGTGACACCCAGATGGTCCAGCTTGTCGAATAAAGGCTTTGTAAATATATTATACAAAGTGGGCGAAACACAGGAGCCTTGTGGGACACCGCAGGTGATGGAAATCGGGTCGGCCGCTGCTAACGGTGAGAAGACTTGCATGGTCCTGTTATCAAGGAAGGATTGGATCCATGTGACCGCGGAGTGGGAGAAATGTGCTGCCGATGATAGGTGGTTGCATAGGATTTTATGGTCCACGAAGTCAAAGGCAGCGGAGAGGTCTAGGAGAAGAAGGATGGCAGCCTTTCCTTTATCTTTGAGTTCGTCGATCTGGCTTTTGAGATCAACAAGGGCTGTTTCTGTTCCATGTTGAGGACGAAAGCCAGACTGACAAATTCCCAGGAGTTGGTTTGTCTCGAGGTAATCTTGTATTTGTATGTAGGCCACTCTGTCAAGAATTTTTAGTAAGAATGGTACGGTGGTGATAGGTCAATAGTTGGTAGATATAGACGGGTCAAGTGTTTGTTTTTTTAACAATGGTAGAACCCAGGATTGTTTCAAGTTGCTTGGGAGTGCATTGCTAGTGAAAGATAGGTTTATTAGTTTGGTAATGATAGGGGAGAGATCCCTGGCTGCGTCTTTTATGACCTGCGCAGGGCAGCTGTCCCCCTTACAGTTTGATGGTTTCAAGCAGGCTATCATTTTTTGTACTTCTGGTATAGTTACCCTTTTGAAGGTGAAGCCTGAGTTATTGGCAATGGGCGAGGGTAAAGTTGGACCGGAAGTAGTCGCATGGGTGAGTTGTTGTCGTTTATTTTCAATTTTAGTTTGGAGTCCCGTGATTTTGTTGGCGAGGGCATTCTGGATACCTGTGCACCAGTGTTTATCCTTGGTAAAGTTATCAGTGGGAGGATTAGTGTTTTCTAATTCCTTTAAGATGTTAAATAACTCTTTCGTGCTAGAGCCTGCCTGAGTTATCCTGGAGTTGAAAGATTCTTTTTTAGCACGTATAATCTCATTTTTGTAGAGAGTGGTGATATTAGTAAGGTTAGTTTTATTTTCTAATGAGGGAGTGGTCTTCCACAATGTTTCAAGTTTGCTTTTTTGTTGTCTAAGTAGTTTGAGCTCAGGGGTGTACCATGAGTTCAGGTGAGCTTTCTGTTTCTCTTTGCATATTTTTAATGGGGCAATGCTGTCAATAGCTTTAGTCATGGATTTGTTGTAGGTATTGACCAACAAGTTCAAGTCAGCTGTGGCTGGTAGTGCATTTAGGGTGGGGACTACCAAGGGTATTAATGCTTCAGCTGTGATATTACTATTGTTCCTGGTTGGGCAAGCTGGAGCAATAAAAGGTTTTTTTTTTTTAGGGACTGGGTTACTGATATTAATATCTAAAGGGAGGAAGTGGTGATCCATCCAGACAAGAGGTATAGGGTCCTTGAGAGTAATGTTGTAGTTGAGAGCAGCTACCCAGTCAAGAGTCCTACCTTTCGAATGGGTAGGTTGGGAACAGAGTTGTGGGAGGCCATGCTCAGCTAGTGCAGTAGCCAGGGAGGTGGCTGAGGTGTCATGAGGGTCGTTAAACCCAAGATTGAAATCCCCAAGTATGATAATTTGAGCTGAAGGTTTCGAGTTTTCAGCTACTAAGGATGTAATATCTTCCTCAAATTAACCAGGCGGACCAGTGGGCCTATATATTAGATGCATCGTAATTGTACTCTTAGGGGAAGTTTTCAGTTTGACTGTGAGATGTTCACATGACTTTAGTGTAGGAGAGGTGGCTAGTCCGATTTCAAGTGATGATTTAAAGATGATGGCTACACCACCTCCGCGAGCGTTAGGTCTAACTGCTCTGAGGATGGCATAATTGTTAGGGATGGCTAAGGTAAGAGAAGGTCCCGCAGCGTCATGAAGCCATGTTTCAGTCACAGCAAGGAAGTCCAAGTTGTTGGTTAGAATGATGTCAGAAGTCTCTACGGAGTGGGCGACTAAGGATCTAACGTTTAACAGCGCTCCTTTTAGCTGGATTGGGTTGGAATTGTTAGAAACTTTATTCTGGATACTGGTCTTATTGGGTAGTTTATCTAGATGGATGCTGTTCTTGTGGAGGATTCTGGTACCTAGTCTATTGTTACGCTTGGTTGAGTCGAGAGTGGTAGTTTGTGTGTCAGTTTGGGTAATAGTTCTAATAGGGCTGTGACCAATAGATGGGCATGGTGATCTTGTGCTAAGGTGGTCCTGCTTGGGTGAAATGGTGTTGCTATGGGTTAGGTACTCAGTTAAGTGGGCGCTATCATGGGAAGGACGGGCGAAATGGGAGACTAGTGGGAAGGCTGGTGTAGTGGGCAAGAAGGGTGTGGGGCAGGCGATAGGCTGATGTCTTGGGCGGGCAGGTCTAGCTAGGCCATTTTTATGGGCTATGTAGCTATTACCGCTGCAAAGTACATTGTTATGCATGATACAGAAAGGGAACATGACAAATGTGAGCCAGAATTGCATGGTAGTGGCAGAGACAAGGGCACAATATCTAGACTGGGCACATTTCAGGCAGAGGCACAACAACTAGATCAGGCACATGGTTAGATGTGGAGACCAACTATGGATCAGTGTAGACTTTGCGAGTATCGCACAAGGTGTATCAGCCGTCTAGGGCTAATGGCATTTAAAGGTAGTTCAAATTAGGTATCTAACACAGTTAAGACTAGTTGGCATTGGGTGTACTTCAATAAGTATGTAAGCATGTATTGCAGCAGGTAGGTTATACGTGGAATATTCTAACATACTGGTTCATTGCTAAGGATTGCAGTAGGTATAAAAAGGCTGCCAAGTCTAGGCAGGAGTACTATGTCTGAGCTTAGTTGGGTTTGGCACGAGCTTCGTAGGCACCTTTTTTCGTCCTCGGCTCCCTCGTTTGGTGCTTCTGCCTGGAATTGTTGGAGGTCTTGTTCTGTAGCCATGTCCCTGCCAGTCCTGACAGGGACCGCAGAAACTGCCCTTGATTCTGCTGTGACTCTGCGGTTCTGGTGATATGATATATGATATTTGTAACGCGCCTATACACAAGTGTTTCAAGGCGCGATGAGACAGACAACGATTCTACTAGGCCAGGTGTCATTCAGATTGCGCAAGTGCAAGGGTAGAGGGGAAGGGAAAAGTGCATGGGGGAAAGGAAGAGGGGAAAGTGCAGTACAGGGTTATTAGCGTACAGGATAAATAACAAGGGCCAGCTGGAGGTAAGTGCAGACAAGTGCTGGGAAGGGGGGCTGTAGGGATACAGACACAGTCCCGCAGTGCAGGGGAGAGTGGCTGGGCCAAGAACGGTGAGTGCCCCAGTTGCAGATTCAGTGCAGTTTCAGTAGTATTAGCAGGGGAGAGGGGGAGAGAAGGCGAGGGCAAAGAGGAAGGTTTTGAGGTGCTTCCGGAACCGGAGATGGTTCTCCTCAAGTTTCAGGGAGGCAGGAAGACTGTTCCAGAGGGAGGCCCCTGCAGCGGAGAGAGATCTGCCCCCAACTCGTTGTTTGGAGAAGCGGCTGACCCTGAGGGAGTTGGAGGCGGATGAGCGAAGAGCTCGAGAAGGAAGATATTTAGGAAGAGAGAGTTGAAGGTATTTTGGCCCAAGGCCCCAGACGGCCTTGTGGACAATGCAGAGGGTTTTGGACTTGATCCTTGCAGTCACTGGGAGCCAGTGTAGTGATTTCAGTCCTGGAGAGATACGGTCCCTGGGCTTGAGGCCAAGGACAAGTCTCGCAGTCCTTTTCTGGATGAGTTGCAAAGGGCGGAGAGTAGAGGCGGGCAGATTTAGATAGATAGAGGCTGTTAAAGTAGTCCAACTTCGAGAGAACCAGGGCTCTAGAGACAGTGAGCTTCTGGGGGAAGGAGAGGAAAGGAAGGATACCTCTGAGGAGGTGTAGCTGGTAGTGTGACTTCTTAGAGACGTCGGATATGTGAGGAGAGAAGGAGAGTGTGGAGTCGAAGATGACCCCGAGGTTTTTTGCCTTGCAGGTAGGAGCAGGAAGAGGGCCCAGAGAGGCCGGCCAGAGAGCAGCAGGGAAGGAGGGAGTGGGAGTGCCGATGAGTAGAATCTCAGTCTTACTGGCATTAAGGCAGAGGTCGTTGGGTGGGTATTAGTATCCGCCTACTAATGAGCAGTGAAAGAAGACTCTGGAACGCTGAAAGGAGTCTTTCCTGCAGAGACTACTCTTGACTCTGCGAGTGACAGAAATTGAAACTAAGTACCACACATTGCTGACATGGGTAAGCCCAATGGTGGGCAAGAGTACATTTACCCTGTGAGGGTGCAAAAAGGTTTGAACTTTCCTACAGACAAACTACATGCTGAGAACAGTTCCCACAGAGATGGTGCAAGAAACTGGGGCAAATGATGCCACTGCACCATGGCTAACCCCAGCAATATCTGGTCAATGTGCTAATGCAGGTTCAATGAAGAAATTACTGCCATCTTAGCACTAATGCAAAGTCGGAAACTGCAGTGGTTCTTACAACTGTAAAAATACAGACAATTCCCCAGTATGAAACCCAGCAATGTTGTATTATTTAGTGGCACAACTACTGCACGTGCAGGTGTCACAAAATCCACTCGACCACTAACATAGTCGAGTACTTTTTAGGCAGGTCAAGTCATTTTTTCCTGGTACTCGACCCTGTGGTTGAGTGTCCATTTTGAAATGTTTGTATACAGTAATTGCAATGTACATGACAGCCCTCCAAATGGTAGCATTGCACCAGTTTCATCCCAAATAAGTGGAAGTCAATCTGTGGCAGCCTAGAATTTAAGCCTGTTGGTGAAGGTGGTCTGTAGGGGTGGGTGCTGGAGTAGCTCCAGGTGGATGTATATTGCGGGCCAAGTAGTCTGCCTGCTTGGGGGTTGGTCCATTTCTGTTTTCGCTTAACAAGAAATCACAGGAGGGGTCACAGACCTGTAAGTACTTCTTACATAAAAAGTTATCAAGGTGGCATATAATTGGTGTGGTACAAAACAGATTTGAAATTACACCAATCTGTATGCCAATATATGCCACATGAGCACTTGTATAGGGATTGCGAGTAGACTGAGTAGTGAGGGAAAGAGGCCGAAATACATTATCAGTGGTTGGGCAGTCATGGCTGGGACCGATTTGTTAGAGTTGCATATGTGTTAATGGGAGCTGAATAAGTAACTGTTCTAATTCAGAAAACAGCTGAGCTAGTGTAGTTTTGTTGCGCAAAGTATTGTTACAGCTTAAGAAACAGCTCACTTCTAGAAAGGATTGTTAAATTATGTACATGGACAGACTCTAGACCTTTCTCTTCAAGGAATCTCTCAGTCTCAACACCTAGGCCATCACATCACCCCTCGCGCCACCCGACTTGCTAGACGCTGCCCACCCCTCTGCCCCGCCACCTGCTGTATATCAGTTCCGTTACCTCTGAAAAGCTCTGCGCTGCTTCTTGAAGCTAGGTCCGCGCTCAATGAATACCATTAATAATTCTAGGAGTAGTTGTATCTAGTGATTCGCCTTATAACATCTTGACAAATATATCTACTGCTTAAGCTGAAAGTCTGTTTGTTGACAACCTTTTCTAAAGCAAGAAAGAGCACACAAGCCAAGAGCCAACGACGTGTCCCTCAAATCCTTACCCCAACAAATGCTGCCATCACCAGCTCACCACAAAGAAGGACAACTCGATCACCACAGCGATCTACCGACCAAAAACATCGTCCCACCAAACTGATCATATCCCCCCGGAGAGGACAGCCCCCTTGTCACACTAATACAGCAACTGGGAACTTACCCCAAATAGTGACAGCACACAACCACATCACCTAGAAACCTAGAGAACGCCTCTACCCCAACCCTACAACCAACAACAGCAGTCCTGATTCTACCCCAATCTGGGCAAGACTGTCACAGACCCAAAATACTAGGCAACAGTAACCGTCCTACCACTCTGATTTTACACAAATAAACACCCCTCCTTATACTGGAATCGCAACCAAAGTAAAGACAGGCGCCCACGAGACAATGAAACATGCTCCTGGCACTCTCAACAAGTGTCAACCTACCATCATCACAACACATCAACTACTGTCATCATCACAAACGCACTCCAAAGAGTGATAGCTCTCCAGCTGCTCCGATAATAGTGCCAAGAAGCAAATGCCTCCCTCTAACCACAGCTTTAGAGAGACAGCCCCTTGTATCGCCATCCTACACCGATGGCCCAAACCCCTCCCGCCACTACATTAGGCTCCCAGGACTGAAAGTTCATTGGCTACATGGGTAAAGCACCAGGAAGCGAAGCCTCCCTTCCACCCCCATAGGAATGGCAGTCCCCAGCCACACTCATCCTATCCCAAGGACCCACATAGTCTACCCCCAGAACCCCCCCAAACGTATCCTCTCTCAAAGGCCCCCATACCACAAGCCACAGGTCCCTTCAGTCTCTCCCAGCACTGCACTAGTGGCGGTCCTCTTGTAGGTGGAGGTGACAGCAGCGGGCACCCGGCTGCCAATGCCGCTGGGTGCATCCTCCAAGCCCCCCCCTCACTCACACCCCCCCCCCCCTGAGCTCAACAGGTCAAGCGGCCACTGCCCCTCCCCTAGGCAGCCTTCTGCCCGCGCATCCCTCCCCCACTCACGGAACTTGCTGGCCGAGATGCTGATGCTGAGGGCTGCACTGTTCTTGGCCGCTCCGGCCCCAGGAGGTTCCTCGCCGGGCGCTTCGGCACCGCCAACCTCGGGCTCCGCGCCTTCGGCCCCGCAGGTCTGCCCTCGCTGCGCCCAGCTGTTATGGTTCGGGTCTTCCATAACGTCGTCCTCCATGCTGCTCTCCATGGTCCGGCTCAGCCCCCAGGCCGCCTCCCGAGTGCCCCGGCGTTCATAGTTGCCACTACGCCGCACCAACCCCCGAGATCCGCAGGTAACAGACAGGCCTGACTAGGAAGGCTGTGTGGTAACCGGCAGCCGGAAAGCGAGCCTCGCGCGACACTGCACGACACCCGTCTCCATGGACACGGCCAGCCGGCGCAAGACCTGTCGGTAAATGTAGTGCGGAAGACCTTTGCTACAGACGGGCGGAGAGCAAAGAGTTCCAATAATAGAATAGAAATAGACTTGACAACATACCACGATAGTTCTTCCCTAGACACAGAAGAGAGGCTACAGCTTAAAACTATGCCCCCCTAGAGAACTCTGTGACGTCAGAGAAAGATAGACTTGACAACATACCACGATAGTTCTTCCCTAGACACAGAAGAGAGACTACAGCTTAAAACTATGCCCCCCCAGAGAAGGACAGCTCTCAAAACACGAATGCTGAAAGCTCCCAAAGCGCCAATGAAGACCTGCTAGTCAGTAGTTTATAAATAGTGATAAATGTATTATTTATATAGGCACATATTTACATATAATATCACTCACCCGAAATTGGTACCCATTGACCTCAGAAAGATGACCTTGCCGGGATTCGAACCTGCGACCTGCGGATCACGCTCAGATTGCAGCAGCGAGCGCTCAACCCGCTGATCTAATAATGATCACTACATAGAATTTGAGTGGAATGAAAAGATTATCGACTAAAACAATCAGATTTAGAACGTTGGAGACTCACGATTCTGTAAACAAAAATGTTCATAGTTTCATAGATGTTTGTTTTCCCCCCTCCTAAAATGTCCCTTACCAATTCTAAGTAAAAGGGCAAAATTCTGAAGCAGTTGGGAGGTTTTGCCACAGAAAGTGGGAGAAATTAATGTTCCCATAGACTTACATTGGGGTTAGAATTATTTTAGGCGGGAGAAAGGGAAAAGTAGCAATCTTTTTAATTGAAAAATCAGGAGTCTCCCGCCTAAATCGAGGGGGTTGGGATGTATGCATTCAGTCTCAAAATCTACACATCGATAGTATAAAATGCTGTATGATTGCACAGAACATCTGAAGAAGACACATGTATTGCAGGATCAATAAAGATGATGCAAACCTTCAAACATGGAGGATATAGTCACGTGTTCACAAAAAAGCACAGACTAGAATATAGACCATAGCTCACGCACTGCTAACTCCTAGCTGCTAAATTGCCCACTTCCATATGTGACTCCTGGAACCAGTCCTGGTTTTTCCCCACTGTATGCTGGGACTCGTAGGCCCATCCTTACAATGGGAATAACCAAACTACATGTTCCAGCATGCAATTGGAAACGATCAGGACTGGCTCGAGGTGTCCATGCAACAGGGAAACTTGGCAGGGGAGCAGCTTTAGCAAATACAAAGACAGCATAATTGTCAAGAAGATCATTACATTGATGTCCAAACTCATGATACATTGAGCAGCAAAGGCTAGAACATCATAGCTTCAATGCAGAGGTGCAACTAGACTAACATTTTAGGGGGCTAACCCTTCATATGTTGAGGGAGGGGCTAACTTCCGAGACTGTGGGGGAGAGGCAAACTTACTTGTGTGGGGCACCTAACTTCTTTACACATTCTAATGAGACTATTCTGGTGAAGTGTCAATGTTAAAAGCAGTTAAATCTCCCCTTCAAGTCTGAAACTACATGTTATCCAAAACAATGCTCTACGGGCTGCCCTGAACATCTCTAAGAGAGACCAAATTTCAGACACTAGGAAAAAAGTTCACCGATTACCCATTCGTGAAAGGATCATATTTAAAACAATATCCATCACTCACAAATGCCTCTCTAACACTGCTCCCCAATACCTAAGCCGGAAGATTGTAAGATCCATGTCTACCAGGCCAGTAAGAACAACTCATGCAAACCGCCCAACTGTACTAAAGGTGAAAAAGGCAGGAGGCGGAGGGACCAGCTTCCCGTCAGTCGCAGCCAAACTCTGCAACTGCCTTCCCCCGAACTAAGCGCAGAAACCTCCTATTGGCCCTTCCGAAAGGCCCTAAAAACATGGCTCTTTGCCTAATGTGACCTCACCAGTCTTATGGCTCAAACCACAACCAAGCAAGAACCTTTTCTGTGAATTCCAGTGTAACCGGATATAAACAGTGCCCTGATGCCTACGAGTATGGGCGCTTTACAAATGTAATAAATAAATAAATAAATAAATAAATAAATAAATAAAGGTGAAGGGAACATTCTCTAGCATGGGAAAACTGGCCCTCACACTAAACAAATATACAAAGGAAATTATAAAGCAACACAATATAATAAACAATATCAACACAATGGGCCTCATTACGAGGTGGGCGCAAAGGGATACTGGACACCATTAAGGACATCGGTGCCAGTAATCCCTTTGCGCCCTATTCCGAGGTCCCTTAGCGGGTCCCTTCCTTAATGCCTGGTTTTACCAGGCGTTATGGACGGGGCCCGTTAAGGGACTTCAGAGCTAATAACGGTACAGCAATTTGTGGTACCGTTATTAGCGCCTTCCCCCTTCCCGGTGAGCCCTATGGGGGCTGAAATGGGAATGGGGAATGGCTTTTTCAATGGGGACTTACCGGTCCCACAAAGGTCGGAATAGACCGGTAAGTCCCCATTGAACAAGGGCGGACTCGGTACCGGTATTGGAGGTAGTCATGCCGCTAATAGCGCAGTGACTACCTCCAACCTCGTAATGAGGCCCAATGTCTGAATTGCCTTCTCCTATCCTGGGTAAGATCCCTTTCCCAGGATTCAAAGTTAACTTCAAAATGTTCAATAAAAGAAAAGAAATGTTTTGAACCAGTTCTTGAAAGTTCAAAGTCAAAGAAAAAGTTAATCAAACAAAAATCCACAGGTAACAACTCTTTGTTCCTGGATGAAAATATCCCATTCCAACTTCCAGAAAAAGAAATAGCACCAATGGTAATCCTTGTTATAATAATAGATTGTCTCTTCCTTCAGACAAATGGTCACAGTTCAAAAGAACACATAATATTCCCCAATGTCAATAATGGACAATTCTTTAGGACTGCTTCAGTTACAACTTTACATTTGGTATATTTATCAGTATGCTTTCTCTGGGCTGCTGTTTCTATTTTCAACAACCACACTTCTACTGTTGGTACTATGAGAACAGCTACCCTTGTCCCACACTACGTTACTGCCTCAAAAACCACTTCAATGTCACATTTTCTGACAAGTAATGTACCACCACAGTTCAAGTATTACTACTACTGCTCAGTACTTTGGAATTGTTAGTCGGGCCTCGACAAAACATTTCAAACTCTGGTGATAGGCAAGGCACTCTTCTTTTTAGTTACTTTTTCAAAGGGGCCGGCCTATTTGCCCTTCCGTCTGTCTGACTGCCACAAGAACAACCTGCTTCCGCCCATAAGACTCACTTCTTTCTAGCATCAGCAGTCTTTAGCACCACAGGTTGCATTTTAATTCTGAATATCCTTCACAAGCATTTAGCTCCCTTTCCTCAACTTTACTCACACCTTTCTGCCGGTCAACTGCCCAAGTAATTACCCAGAAGTCTTGGTGCCACTCTCAGCTTCAGGTAACAATGGTATACTTGTTTCTTAGGCCACTTGACTGTTAACAACTTCACAGTGTAGTTGGATGTCTCTTTAAATCTTGGCAATACTGGTTTCACTATGAAAAGGGGGTGCCTCTTGGCTTGGGTAGTGCTTGTTCTTCTCTTCAACACTTTAAACTCTTTACTTCTTTGAAATGAAAAGAATGTCACTTTGGGGTACTGTATCAAGTTCAGTCTTTCAGGTGAAAACACAATTCGGCACATGCTCTCTTTCAAGTGTATTTCAAGGTTTAAAGTTGAACAAAGTATTCTATTCCTGTGTAACTGCAAAGGATGAAGTTCTGTCTTCCTTTGGGAATTACAATTAGGTGCATGCAACCTCTTTTTGATATAGTTTTCACTCTTTGTAACTTGCGATCGACAATGTTTGGTATTCGGTAATGGTTTAGGGAGCGTTTCCCTCTTGTTAATTAGGGACACGTGACCACTCGGTTAGACAAGATCAGTCTCTAAATAGTTTAACAATGGTCTTCAATGATTTTAGCTTCTCACGCAAGTGTTAATCTTTAGCGTTATACACGAGTGCTACAATTCCATTGTTCATAAAATTTCAGATATAACAAACAGCGTTCACTCGCATTAAACAATTCGCTAATCACTTAGGAGCTGGCTACAATTACTGACAAGGCTCACGCTGTGTATTTGAACCCTTTGCTTCTCTCACCGGCTTTGTTAACACTGGCTTTGTGGGGCGCACTGCTTTCCCCGACTTCCTCTACCACCTCTACTGCTTCTGGCTCGCTAGGGGCCCACACCCTTATACAGGCCGGGTACCTTCGGTCCGGACACTTGATTTGGAAGTTCCTTTTCCTCCCGAGACCCTCAGCTTGCCTTCTGCTTCTGGCCTTAGCCTCCTGCACTTTCCATGCTCTGCAATCACGGGAATCAGGCTCACGTGGAAAGCGTAGTCTCCTGCACGTCTTCCGTTGCGCAGCCTATGCACTTAAGAGTTTTGGTGAACAGGACTCTCTCAGAACCTGCATGTGACATCTGCGGACTCCACGTACCGGTATCCCTTCTGTTCTTCCACTTTCTTGTGAATTACCAGCCTTGTGCTTCTCCTCTGCTGTTACTGATGCTACAGTCAGCCTTCCAGCTCTCGTTCCAGCTCCTCCTACTTTCCGGCTGGGGCCTTTTATTTTATGCCTCACAGGTTCAATGATTGTCTTCAGGTGTGAGCTATTAGTCTTAATTGCCCGACTACTACATCTACATGCCTTTTCAGTCCCCTTCCTCGTCTCAGTACCTCTAGAATTCTGGGACCTGTAGTTTCTTCCACTAAAGTTGGGTTTTCAACTTCAACATTATGTGCAAGGGTAGATTTAATCACCTTAAGGCTTTTAACAAAGGGACTATGAGAATAAACTCTCACAGAGGAAGATGGTTTAGTGAAGACAGCATTTCCACAATCCTTCACATCATACCCTTGGGATTGAGGAAGGTATTTAGTTTGGGATACCAAAAAGGATCTTTCTTTCGGTATAGTTTGTTCTGATTTCATACCCTTGGGGTTCACAACCTTATATATAATATAAGGTTGAGAGACATTAAAATGACAATAGGCAATAACCTCTTTAGGCACAGTGGTAAAAATCCTCTTGTCTGAGGAAAAATACTGTGTCTCATCCGACGAAATCTCCTCACCACCCTAGGCCCTGTCTCCACCCAGGTGATACTCACGCAATACACCACCCCTATGGTTGGGACCAGGAAGTGTCTGCCTTCCCCTGGCCACCTGGGAGTAGACCTTAGTCAGGGTTCCAGTGTGGGATCAGCAGGATTCTTCACCCCCCCTCAATCCTTCCTCTCACCTTCCCTAACAGGGTCAGCAACCGTCTCATACTTTGTGGGACTTACCCGCATTGATGGGCTTTGTCCCTTGCTATGCAGACACCCTCTGTGGGACACTGTGAAGGCATCATGCAATAAAACACAGACAACAGATTAAAAGTTCAAACAAAATAACTGGATTAACTTAAATGTCAGGATGGCTGAAGGCCTAACTTGCCCTATGCTAAGGTGTGATTTCCCTACCTTAACGAAACTAAGGAAAGTCTGAGTCAAAAAGTTAAACTTAAATGTCTGCCTGTGTCTATAACCTATCCTGGCCCTTCCAACTAAAGCTAAACAATGTGTAGGGATGTCAATAATGAAGGAAATGGTTATCAAAACAAAGTTCTGAGCTTCTTCCCGCTCCTAGCTGCCCTTTCAGCTCGCCTTCCCCAAGTTCAAGAAAATTCCACACAAGTCTCAAGATTATCTTTCCCCAGTTCAAGGCAATACAGTTCCACACAATTCGCGGATTTCCCTTCCTCATTTCAGTGTAAGACAGTTCACAAAAAAGAAGGGATCTTGCAATTTCTCAAATCTCACGATTTCCTTCCCCAAGATTTCAATTTAGCACTTGCACTGGTTTCAACCTTTCAATGTTCAACACAAAATATGTCCACTTGACCTTCCTTCTAGTTCACTCCACCAGTTCACTCACAGTGCTCCTTGGTTTATTTCACAATGTCTTTTAACTTTAATCACTTAGGGCTCACTGGTCTAGGTACAGTTGTCACACCACACGGTCTACCCATCACAGGTCACGCAACCAGGAACCCCTTTTTCTCTATATGCCGTTTTACAATTTTCCGATTTCTTCTGCTTGCACTCTTGGCTCGGTCACCACATGTTGTACACTTCTTGCCAGCTTTTGGCTGTGCCGTATTGTATCCATTTATAAAAGTCACTTTACGGTGGTCTTTTCCCTGCCCCACCTTGCTGTGATATTCTTTCTCACCTGTGCTCTTTTCAGCAAGTTACTTGCAAATGGGCACTTTCCCTTTTGGTTGTCATCCATTGTTAACTTTGCCCATAAAGTGTTATTCAGCTCCATATGCAAAGAGGTTACTTTATCTCAGTTTCAAGGTTTTCATTCATTTCCGTTTTCGATATGTGTGAATTAGCTGTGTTTCAAAAATTCATTCAATACGGAGTTCAATAAACGTATTTCAGCTTTTTTTTTCAAAGTTTCAATCAGT
Organism: Ambystoma mexicanum; assembly: GCF_040938575.1. Classification (NCBI taxonomy): domain Eukaryota; kingdom Metazoa; phylum Chordata; class Amphibia; order Caudata; family Ambystomatidae; genus Ambystoma; species Ambystoma mexicanum. The sequence continues at coordinate 1,657,707,343 of NC_090929.1, forward strand.
TCGGTATTCAATACATGTAATTTAACCTTGTTTCAAAGTTGCATACAGTTTGGTTTTCAATAATCATATGCGGCCCTTAATTGCTTAAGCATAGCCCGCTAGGAGCGCCCTGGTGCTGGGAGACTTCCCTGACACTCACCAGTCCTGGTGTTTCTCTACGATGGCTCTTCTTCTCCTCCTCAGTTTTGTAGGCAGCTGGGCCGGCTTCTGCACTCACATTTCAGATGCCCTCCTCCACACGCCGGCAGCCCTGCTGCTTCGACTTGGACGCGGATGGCATCCTTTCTTCAGACTGTCTAGTTCGCAGCTCCAGCTGCTTTCTGACCCATACAGAGGCTCCCAAGTCTGTGGTAGCTTCCCAGCCCAGCTAGTCTTGGACTCCAGAGGTCCTCTAGGATCACGGCCAGCGTCCTGGCTGTCCCTTAGGTCCCACCAATGCTGCATCCTCAGAACACAGGTCCCCTGCTGCCCTTTCTGCTGCAATTTTGGTCTCCCTTTATACACCTGTAATCCTTTGACCGGTTGCAGGTGTGGATTTGCAATTGGGCTTACCTGACCATAATTTACAGTACATACCTGACCTATCAAACAGTCCACAGGCATCTTCGTCATCCCAGTACTAGAGTGGTTAAATGAGGTGTTAGTGCTCATCACTCCAAGTCGCCTCTTCTTCGTCCCAGTACTAGAGTGGTGACATTTATTATTAATAAGGCATCGTCTTCTAGAGTGGCGGGCCCAAACAGGCTCACAAATGCAATGCTGAAATCCAGCAGAGAAATGTGGTCTACATGGTTGACTTTTTTGTTCACGAGCATCCTCAGGTCTCATACTCTTAGGGAAATATGCAGAGAATCAGTAGTCATGGCGATTTTTAAGAAGGGTAACCGTGAGGACCCCTATAATTACAGACCTATTTCTCTGCTGGATGCAGATAGCAAAATGTTTGCGGCCCTGATTTCGGAAAAGTTAGAAGCATGGAAGCATGGCCAGTAGAGAATGGTATCTTGTCGAATCTTCAGACTGGCTTCAGAAAAGGGATGGCTACCAACATTAATGGCCTTTCCCTCTCGATATTAAAAGATAAGATAGTCTCTTCTAAGAAATTCCGCTCGGCAACTCTTCACGTGGCCATGATAGATTTCTCTAAAGTATTCAACATAGTGAATCGACAGGTGTTATGGCGTTAATTGAAGAATTGGAACATACCCCCATCTTGATTAGCCATCTTGAAACACATACACACCAATACAGTGGTTACGGTTAGGTTAGATGCTGCGGGTAATCTAACAGATAATATTAACTAGAGAATAAAGGCAGGGTTGCAGTCTTGCTCCCTGCCTTTCTAATCTATACCTATTTGACATGATTAGCCCTAAAATAGGTGGTCTCAGAACCAAATGACTAGAATATGCTGATGATGTAGCTCTTTTGGATTTAACTCCTGTTGGCCTCCAAAGGCTACTAATAACATTAAGTGCATATGCCATAGAGAATGACTTGGTAATTAACCATAAAAAATGTAATGTTATAACATTTCGAAAAAATAAAAAAGGTGGGTGGAAGCTTTAAATGGTTTTTAAAAACGGTACCAGAATTGCTGAGACAAGAGAAGACCACCTATTTGGGCTTTCATCTGTATGGTAATGTTAATAGATTGGCTGTGCTGGAAAGAATCGAGAACAAGATAGATCTACTAGTCCATCAAATGAATTTTAAATTCTGTAAATTCTCACTTAAGCCTCTGCTGAAATTCTATGTGCAAAAAGTTATCCCCAAGGTGCTATGTGGCCTAGAAATCAAGGCAGCTGCTCCTTATCTGCCTTGGGAGTGGTTAGAAGGTTGGGTATGTAAATGTTTCTTGGGTCTGCCAAACTATTTGCCTATGGCATCACTAAGGTATGAGTTAGGGCTAACCTCGCGAAAGGCCTGGTATACGCTTAGATTGGCCTCACCTATTGGAAACATTTATTCCCCCAAAAAAACACTCTATATGAAGTTCTCAATGTGGAATTATACCAGGAAACAATGAATTACAATGAAAGATACTATATTGTATATGCTGCAACACTGGGCAGGGATAAAAATTTGGTGGACAATCCATTTGTCGTAAAAAAGAAAGTGAAGGAAATGGATTGGATCACCATGATTGCGTTAACCAGGTCCTACAGAGTCCATTCCTAATTTTCAAAAATAGATATACCACTGGAAGCATTACGAAAATATCTTATTTAATTTCTCTAAGCCCCTACAAGAGATCATTTCCTGCGCTTCCGCTTAAACCTATTGTGTCATGAACCGCCGATTACGCCCATTCTGGACTTCGTGGTCCATGATGCATCGAGGTCTGAACTCCGTGATCCTTCCAACATGGCCGTCAATTTCGAAACGCTGCTTACTAGCCCTTGCGCATTACGTTCAACTTCCTACTAAACAGCCATGCCTCCGCGACTCTGCGTCTCTCAATGCTACTGCTTGGAGTAGTCAGACGTGTGTTGCCGGAGTCCGCTCAGGGCTCCCTTCCGAGTCCTTGTTCCCATCTTCCTGATTATATTTCCCGTTCGTTCCCTTTGCTTTCCCTACCTATTTTCTGTGCTTCATTCCTGAATCCTTTCTGTACTCGGTCCTACGACGTTTCCGTACCTTCTTTATTACGTTTTTTATTCGAAATGGGGGGTTCCCCCCCAACCCTTTTTTTTGTGAATTTTTTAACCTTTTTTTTTTTTTTACATGCGAGAGGCAAAAAATAAATATAAATAAAAAAAAGAATAAATCGGCTTTTTTTTTTTCGACATTATGTTTTCGATTTTTTTGACTTTCGACATTTTTTTTCTCGATTTTATGACTGCACACCGTTTGAACGCTACCCAGCGTAGGACATTTGTAAACCTCACACTGAAATCCAAAGACCTGCACACGGGCCTGTATAAATCCCGGACAGAACGAAAGAAGGAAGTCACTTCCAAGAAGGTTGCACGTAAAGAGAAACAGATGAGAAGGGGAGAGACTTGTGACAGATTGAGACGCCTCAAACCTGATACAAAGGCAGATATGGAAGCCGCAGTTCAAGACCTCATGCGAGGTATGCAGGAATTAATCACTGAAGTCCAGAACCTCAAGGCCGAGAACGCGGCATTAAAGCAGTTAGTCTGATCTCGTGACTCTGCAGCCAAAGAAAGTGTCTTGTTGGGAGGAGTAGTGGACAAATACGATGGCTCATCAAAAACCCTCAGTGCCTTCCTTGATTCTTGCTTAGTACATTTTACCTTCAAACCGTACTATTTTTCCACCCCAAGAGCAAAGGTGGGATTTATGATATCACATCTCATGGGAAATGCCTTAACCTGGGCAACTCCCTTAGTCAATGCGGGTGATGCACTCCTGGATGATTACGATGGGTTTGTGGAAGTTCTTAAGGCCAAGTTTGATCGTCCAGAACTCGTTTACAGTGCGCAAGAAAGACTGCTTGAATTTCAACAAGGGTCCCAGGACATGCTCACATGTGTGACTCACTTTAAACAACTAGTAAAAGAAGCCGATTGGTCCCAAGAAGCCAGCTTCACCCTCTTTCAAAGAGGTCTGAATGACGAGATAAAGGATGAATTAGCTAGGGTAGCTCGCCCAAGCTCCTTCCAAGCTCTCATGGACCTCTCCCTACAGATAGATTTCCGGATCCAGGAAAGAAAGGAAGAGAAAAGGAAGTCTAAGTCAACATCCCCAAAGGCAGCCACAGACCACCCCACAAAAGAGAAACCGCTGCATCATAAGCCTCAGATCCAGAACCCATGCAACTAGGCGCCTTCCAAGGACCAATTTCCCCCCGAGAAAGGATCTGTCAGATTAATACAGGACTGTGCATGTATTGTGCCTCTGATAAACACCTTGTAAGAGAGTGTCCTATAGTGCCGCCTCAGCGTTTGGGAAACGCCAGCTCCCGATCCTAAGTGGAGCACAGTTTCGGGAGAAAGATGTCTGCTCCTCATCAATTCCTTCCTTGAACTCCCCAGGACAGAACAATCTCGTGATTCTACAGACATTTCTGTCACCTTTCAAAAAAAGAATCCTGCCCCATCCTGGCCTTAGTGGATTGCGGCGCCATGGGCATTTTCGTAGATCATGATTGGGCCGTCAGCCATCACATTCCCTGGGAAACCAAAGAGATAATGCAACCTGTTGAAGCCATTGATGGCAGACCCTTGTCTTCTGGACCCATAACTCATCAAACCAAGGAGATTCTACTTTCAATAAACAACCATCAAGAGATGATTAGAATTGACATCATAAAATCTGCCCACTATCTCATGGTTTTAGGCATGCCTTGGCTACAGAAACACAATCCATGTATCAATTGGGCAACAGGCTCCTTTCTTGGTTCAGAACATTGTATATCCCATTGTCTATCTCTTACCACCTTGTCAAGCCCTTCAGAAAACCTCCTGGAACCTCAGCAATCCTCAGTAACTGTCTCCAACATTATCCAGATTCCCCAAGCTTACCAAGCATACTCAGATCTGTTTTCAACAGCCATTGTTCAATCTCTCCCACCTCACAGACCTGAGGATTGTGCCATTTATACTGAGCCTTCAGCTGTGATTCCCTTTGGAAGAATGTCAATTTTGTCTGAGCCAGAAAAGAGGGCCCTCCGAGAATATTTGGACACCATCTTCACAAATGGAACTATTCGACCTTCCAAGTCCCCAGCGGGTGCTTCTCTCTTCTTCATTCCATAAGAAAGACTCTAAGGAACTTAGACCATGTTTGGATTACCGTGGCGTCAATCAATGCACCCTCAAGGACCGTTAGCCATTACCTCTTATTTCGGACATCCTGGAGGCAGTGAGGGGTGCAGTCATCTTCACTAAACTCGATCTCAGGGGTGTCTACCATCTCATTCGTATAAAAGAAGGCAATGAGTGGAAAACAGCCTTCAGAACTCCCTTTGGCCACTTTGAGTATCTGGTAATGCCCTTTGGACTTGCTAATGCCCCCGCTGTATTCCAACGTTTCATGGATCAGGTTCTTTCTGACATGTTGTTCCTTTTCGTCATTGTATACCTAGACGACATACTGATTTACTCCAAGGAACCTCGGAAACATCAAGAAAACGTTAAGGCAGTTTTACAGCATTTACGTGAACATAAGCTCCTGGCCAAACCTGAAAAATGTCTTTTCCATGTATCAATCGTTCACTACCTTGGATTTGTTCTTAGCCCCAAAGGTATCGGAATGGATTCTTCCAAGGTTGATTCCATCCTATCTTGGCCTGTTCCTACCACGGTGAAACACATTCAATCCTTCCTGGGGCTTGCTAACTTTTACAGGAAATTCATACCCACATTTTCTGATATTGTACACCCTATTGTCACACTTCTAAAGAAAAACACTCTGTTTCAGTGGTCCTCAGCCCAGGAGTCGGCATTTCAACAATTGAAATCGGAGTTCACTCAAGCCCCCATCCTAGCTCAACCTGATACAGACCGACCCTTCCTAGTTGAGACTGATGCATCTGACTACGCCATCGGAGCAGTCTTGAAACAAGAACTTGATGACAAGATGGAACATCCCATTGCCTATCTCTGCCGTACTTTGACTTCCAGTGAAACTCATTATTCCGTCCTGGAGAAGGAGTTGCTAGCCATCCGACAAGCCTTCACTGACTGGCGTCATCTCCTTCTGGGAGCCAAACACCCAATACAAGTCTGTACGGACCATCGGAACTTACAAGTCTTACAATCCCTGGAGTGCAGAAACAGCCGTCAGGCCCGCTGGGCCTTCTTTTTTGCCCAATATCAATTTCAAATCCACCACTTTCCTGGAGCACAGAACCTCATAGCTGATGCCTTGTCCAGACGTCCTGATTATGAACCCCTTGAGACCCGGACCTTTCCCAAGATGTTTCCTAACACAGTGTTGTTGCTCAAGCCATTACTCTCCTGGAGGATATTTGAGCCAAGACACAGTCTTCCGAACTTTGGAAGGAATATAAAGGAGGCAATCTAAGGAATCTCAAGATGAAGGACGGATATCTATTCAAGGAAACACGGCTGGCTATTCCCACACAAGAGCTGAGACATAAGATCACAAATCTATGCCATGATACCCCCCATTCTGGACACCGTGGCATCACCAACACCCTCCATCTTATACAGAGGCAGTTCTGGTGGCCAAGGATGAAAGACGACGTAAGAACCTATGTCCAATTCTGTGCAGTGTGCAATCAGAATAAATATAACAGAAGACCAGTGGGTCTCTTACACCAACCAGCAATACCAACAAGACCTTGGGAAATCATTGCCACATATATTATCGTGGAATTACCCTCATCCAGAGGATACACGACCATAATGGTTACCATCGATTTGTTTACACATATGGCTCATTTTACACCTTTTTACAGGCTACCATCCTCATCTGAATTGGCTGGAATTTTTCTGAAACATATATTCAGGCTACATGGACTACCTTCCAAGATCATTTCTGACGGAGGGCCCCAGTACATATCCCAGTTTTGGAAACAACTATGTCGGATATTGGGGATCCAGCACGCATTGTCCTCGGGGTATCATCCACAGACCAATGGAGCAACTGAACGAGTCAACCAGACCTTGGAACAGTATCTTTGCTGCTTCGTCACCAACGTCCAGGATGATTGGTCACTCTCGATTCCTGTAGCCGAATTCGCTTACAACAATTCGGATCATTCAGCTATCAAGACCAGTCCATTCTTTTGCAGTCAAGGATTTCACCCTTCAGTTCTACCATCTGTTCTTCCACATCCTACCCCAGTTCCTGCAGTCGATTCCTGGATTGAAACACTGATCAATGTACACAAGGAAGCCAAGGAACACCTGGAAAAGGCCTGAAAAGATGTCAAACAATATGCAGACACTAAAAGAAGGTCTAGTCCTTCTTATGCAGTGTCGACATCTACAACCAAATAAATTGGCTCCCAGGTATTACGGACCTTTCTCCATAAAGGAAATTATTAATCCAGTGGCCTTTCGACTGCAACTTCCAGAGTCGTGGAAAAGGATTCATCCAGTCTTCCACACTTCTCTGTTAAAACCATTTGTACAATCCACTCGAACTGCTCCAAGATCTACTCCAGTAATTGTCAATAACCAACTTGAATTTCGAGGTCTCCAGGATATGTGACTCCAGGTACAGACAAGGCCAACCCCAGTATTTGGTCGAATGGAAAGGATATCCTCCCAGTGAGCGCACCTGGGAAACCATCTTAAACATGAACGCCCCCCCGATTGATACAAAGATATCATCATATCCACCCAGGCAAACCCAGAGGTGCGGGGCTTCGGAGGAGGCATACTGTCATGAACCACGGATTACGTCCATTCTGGACTTCGTGGTCCATGATGCATCGAGGTCTGAACTCCGTGATCCTTCCAACATGGCCGTCAATTTCGAAACGCTGCTTACCAGCCCTTGCGCGTTACGTTCAACTTCCTACTAAACAGCCACGCCCCTGCAGCTCTGCGCGTCTCAACGCTACTGCTTGGAGTAGTCAGACGTGTGTTGCCGGAGTCTGCTCAGTGCTCCCGTCCTTGTTCCCATCTTCCTGATTATATTTCCTGTTCGTTCCCTTTCCCTACGTATTTTCTGTGCTTCATTCCTGGATCCTTTCTGTGCTCAGTCCTATGACGTTTCCGTACCTCCGAGTCAGGACACTGTTCCCTTCCTGGTTCCCAGTCCTGGATGTTTGAACGCTACCCAGCATAGGACATTTGTAAACCTCACGCTAGAATCCGAAGACCTGCACACGGGCCTGTATAAATCCCGGACAGAACGAAAGAAGGAAGTCACTTCCAAGAAGGTCGCAACTAAAGAGAAACAGGTGAGAAGGGGAGAGACTTGTGACATATTGTCAACTGGGGAAATATTATTTATCCGCTCCAAAGATAGAAATGGGTGCAGTAATATTTGTTCTTTCTGTTAGGGTGCTGATGCTGTTCAAACCTTTTTTGGATACAATGTCCAATGCTAATTGAGATCAGAATGAAATAATCGCTTTTTTAGAATGTGCTCAGATGCTAATGAAGAAGAAATTTGGGATCGTATGAATGCAAGACATGAACTTTTCTTAACTACTGAAATAATTAGGATGTCACGTGTATTGGGTATCATGGAATTTCTAAAGAGTAATTGTTGATATTAATATTCATTTTTTATGAATTTGGAAAATGTATACTGTATTTTAGTATTTATCTTTGTTAGTATATTTATATTAGCGTTTGTTTAGGATTTTTATAAGGGTTTTAAGAATTTGTCATGTGTATTCTGTCTATTGGTATACCTTTTGTACATATCCATGTGATTGAAAAATTGTATTGTTAATTAAGTCAGCTTTTCTATTTTTGTGAAAGATCATAGTTTTGATCAATACACAATAAAATAAAAAATATGTTTTGGGGCAGTTAACTGTATGCATAAACATGTTTTGGTCATTACTACATTTAAAGATGTATTTGTTTATCTGGTTGCCATTCTGTTGATCAATGTAAAGACATGTTATTGGGTTGCTTGGGTAACCTAGAACCTCTAAAAGGTTCCAGCATTAAGTGTATATAAGGTTGCATGATTGTCCAAGCCCATACTCATCTTGGACAGGATGGCCACATTTTTATATACATAAATACTTCAGAAAATGTACCTGAATCCTGGGCATCCTTTACTTCAGAATGGCGACAAGTTGAACTGAGCCCTCTGGAGGCACTCCTTATCTTTCCTGCATTGTTCTTCCCGGACTACTCTCTCTGTCTGTTCCGTGGAGTCAGTTTTTACACATCCGCTGCTGTTGGATTTCATCCTAGGTCTTTGGAACGTGTCTAATTCTCTTTAGCCTCTCCTTCCTTCCTGTCAGTCTGGTCAGATGCCCGACTGCATATTGATCCGTCCTGGACCCTTTCTTCCTGCTCTCACCTGCCGGAGCTGTCTTTTGTGAGTAAGCAACCCTTTGACGTCTCACACAGCATTGGAGCATCCCAAAAAATCCCTAGTTTACGTGCACCAGGGAATTGCGCAATGTTCTCTTCCCCACGTTGTGGGTAGCAACATATGACATCTGCGTATCCACCTACTCTCCAGACTCTGCACCCTGGACTTACACTATATGCACAGCATTTGGCTCACAGAAGACTCCATCTATGTTCCGATCCTGCTTGGAAAGCCTTGTTCCACAGATCTGCTACTTTCCACTACTTTCTCTGCCCACTACTTTATCTGCCCCTCGCCGGGAACCAGAGACATTGCTTGCTTCTGCTGTCCCATGGTGTGTGAGTCGGACTTGGATTGTGCCACCGGTGACTCGCCGGTAAGCAAAATAAGCTAAATCTGGCCCTACTGATCACCCTGTGACTCTGCTGTCTATATTCTCTTGCGAGGCAGTTTCTCCTCTAAACCTCTGCATTCTGTTCAGATCAGACTTCTTTTGTGCAACATTGTCCCTGGTGCTCTACAGGTTGGGTAAGGTAGTAGGCAATCATGTTTAACTTACCCCCACATTTTCTTCAGTCACCTGGTGAACCTGTGGTTCCATGGGACACCTGGAAAGATGATTTTATTGGTTGTTACTGCTATCAATGGCCCTAATTTTAACATGGAGGGACGCAGAGTTCTGTCGATGCACTGTCTGGTTATGAAAGCAGGTGCATTCAGAAGAGTCTCCCAGATCTAGCCAAAGCCCCTCAGGCTACTGCTGAAGGTGTGGACATACCCTCAGCCTATGATGTCTTCTTAAAGAAGTTCGACCAGCACTATGAGAGAAAGGGTAGCATTATCTTACAGTGCTATCATTTCAGTACCAGGGAACACGCTATGCATGATTGAATTGAATGCTTCATTACAGTTCTAAGGGAGCTTGCTAACAAGTGTTATTTTTGCTCATCCTACGACGAGTGCCTTTGTGACCATTTTATGTTGAAGGTAAGAGAAACACAAATAAGGGAAGAAATTTGAGCAAGGGGTGACCCAAGTTTGGATGATGTTCTTGAGATTGCCAAAAGACTGGAACATATGTTGGCATGTGTGAAAGAGTTGGACTCAAAGGAGTCTAAAGAAAATATTAATGTAGTAGGGCAGTGATCCCCAACGTGTAGCTCTCCTGACCCTAAAATGTTGCTCGCCAGTTGCTCTGGGCCATTGTGTGGTGGCTAAGAAGAACATCATTCAGGGATGAGACATCAATGGCAGTGTAACCTGAGCCAGAACTGCGCAGGAAGGCTAGCCAATCAGTCTGCTCTATTTGACTTACATGACATACTGTTAATTGTTGAAGCATTAGTTGTGGAGGCATCAGTAGAACTGTCTGAGTGGGGGCAGGCTATATCGGTGCAGGGAGCAAGAGGTTGGCTACATAAATTAATCTCTTGGGGCTTCAGATGAGACAGACCCCAGTGATTGAAGAGAACCGATGCACAGAAATTAGGCTGTATTGATCTGTAATTAGGACTAAAAAAAACCTGCCTTATTGAGACAATCCCTGTTTTAGCATTCTAAAATTACTATGTCACTTGGAGCTCTGGTACACTATGAGGTGCATCACTGTCTGGATCAAGTACACAATCTACGAAGATAATGTTGCCGCCAACTGAGCCTTCCCCCGTTGCACTTAGGTGGACAGTTAAAGGGTTAGTTGCCGAACAGTATGAAAATAAGTAAGAAAAGTAGTGACTTGAATGCCCAATTGTCAAGGAAGTTCCAATAAGCTTATTTTGTACATGTATGATTTGCATTTGTTGCCAAAATGCAATTTCTTGGTCCAAAATGTTTCACATTAATTGCATAAACTTTGTTAAGACATGTTCATCTTCTGATTCTTCTTTCCAGTACGCAAGTGATTTAATGGAAAAGATAATCGTACCAGATGCCCATGTTTCTGTTCTGGCGACAATTTCCAACTTCTGTGTCTTTATACAACAGGAACTGCATATTGGACAAAGTGGCATGCATGATCAAACATTCCTTCTTAAACAATTGGCTCATGCCAATTTCTTTACATGTGAAGTTTGTGTTTGCGTGGCCCATGCATCTTAATTTGCAAACCTGTTAGATATTACTTGCCTTGCAAAGCACGGTGGGAAACTTCATACTGTATGATTCTTTGCTTATCTGGCATGTAACTAATGGGTTGGTAAGGGGAATGAATTTAGTGTAGCTACCAATTACATTTCACTTAATTTACTGAAAATAATTTCTTAGTGATATAGTAATTATTTTTACTTTAGCATAGTGTTTCTTGCTAGATTCTTCCCGCTTCTAAATTCTTTAAGAAAGGATATTACCCAATGTAATGTACTGAATTCATCAACCTCGAGCAATTAATTGCTAAGTCAACCCTTCCACACATTGGAACTTGCGAAGTGCAGGCTGACCCCATGTCAAGTAAGTGCACTTAACAAGTGAGGTATACAACCATAAATGTATAGGAAATGAAAAAAGTAGGTCAGGCGTGCACCCTAGTTCCCAGTCAAAAATTCTTAATGCAAACAGTAACTGGGTTAAATCCAAACAACATGCAGTAGTAACAGGGTTGAATCCCATGATGCAGAATAACAGGTTTGAATTTCATGTGTTGCAGTTCCAATTCTTCTGTTGATTTTCTCCTCCTAGTACTTTCCTGTATCAAACATTCTTCAGGGAGGCTGTAACCTTTTCAGGTGCTGCTAATTAGTTTATGATTTCAGTCTCAAAGGATTTTGGTACATGTAGTGATAACAAAGTTCAGTCATTTCAGGTGGCCAGGAACCAACACCCCTCCAAAACCCAGTTCTTACCCAAAATTGGGGGAGGGGAGAGTACCAGCATTGTCGTCCTCCATAGTGGGGCATGGTAACCCTGGTGTTGCTGCCTCGGAACTCATGTAGAAAAAATGAAAAAAGTAGGTCAGGCGCGCACCCTAGTTCCCAGTCTGGTACACTCCCCTCCCCCAATTTTGGGGGAGGCACCATTTAAGAGGAAGAAAGGTCTGAAGTTGAGGAACCTGGTGACCTTGATGATTCTCCACATTTTTCTGGAGACAGTCAGTTGGAGGAGTTGCGGCAGACCCTCCATGATGCCAGTGGGTTGGACACTTCTCCGGAAGTGGAATTCTGTAGGCCTGAGCCTGGGGCTCATGCATAGTCTTCATACAGGAGGCTCATGGCTAGGGTCTCGGAGTATCTGGGCTGGTCCAGTCCTCCCGAAGACTTTGTGCAGGATGATCTGATGGACATTTTAGATCAAGGTCTGTCCTCTTACCCTGTTTTGCCATTTCATTTTACCTTGCAGAAAAGGGTGGCAACTGCTCGGCAGTCCCCAGAATCTCTTCCGGCTGTTAAGTCTTTGACCAAGAAATACCGCCCTTCCGTTAGTGACCCCAACTATTTATCTACTCACCCCACTCCTGTAAGTTTGGTGGTTCAGGCGGCTACGGCCACCTCGAGGCAGGCGGTGTACCCTACCATCCCTCCGGATAGGGACGACAAGCGATTTGACGGTTGGTCCCGGAAGGTATTTTCTGCTGGGAGCATGGCCCTGAAAACGGCCAACGCCACGTGTGCCTTGGCAAGGTTTTCACACACTCTTTGTAATTGTTTCTTTGGCGGCTGAGCATATTCCCGAGGGGGAAGAAAGGGATGGGTTCCTTGCTCTTGTGCAGGTCAGCAAGGATGCCAGGTGCGAATCCCTTCAGTCGGGTTTGGATACGGCCGACAGTGTTAGCCTGTCCATGGCTGCAAGCACCGTTGTACGCAGATTTGAGTGGTTGCGGAAGTCGGGGGTTTGCTGCAGATGTGCAGGCCTGTCTTCTGAACATGCCCTTTGATAGCGCACATTTGTTTGGCAGCAAGGAGAGCCTTGAGAGGTTGCAGACCTCAAAAGCTGCGGCTAAATCTTAGAGCGGTGCAGTGCATCAACCTCTGCCTTTTTGTCCTAGGGGACAGCAGTGGAGGGGAGGTGTTTTCGTTACTACTCCTCCTTTGGTAGAACGAGAGGTGCCGCCAGTCAAAGGGGCCAGCAAAAAGTACCTGTGGTGGTTGGGGAAATCATGGTGCCAAAGCCGCTCAGGCAGCTGCCTCTTTGCCTTCAGGCACTGCAGCAGCCGCTTCCAAACAGTCATGAGGCCATGTCCCATGGTTCGCCGGTTGGGGCAGACTGTCTCAGCATCTCAAAGAATGGCGGGCCATTACTTCAGATGCGTGGGTTCTGGATACCATAGCCCACGGCTACTGCCTTCCCTTCCTTCAACAGCCTCACGCCAATCCACCGGGGAAACTCTCTTTGAAGCTTCCGGCTCCGCTCCTTGCGCAGGAGATCTTGTCCCTGCTGGCAAAAGGCGATATAGAACTGGTGCCTGTAGCAGAGAGGAACAAGGGATGGTATTCCCCTTATTTTTTTATCCCTAAGAAAGACAGGGGTTTTGGTCCCATAAGGGACTTGTGTTGGTTAAACAAACTTCTCCGAAAGGACAAGTTCAAGATGGTCACTCTTTCTCAAGTCCTCCAGGCCCTTCAACTTCAGGATTGGTTGGTGTCTCTGGACCTCAAAGATGCTTACTTTCATGTGCCGATTAATCCAGCACACAGGAAGTACCTGAGGTTTATGGCTGGCGACTCGTATTTTCAGTTTCGGGTGCTGCTGTTCGGATTGATCTCCGCCCTCGAGGGTCTTCACCAAGCTAATGGTGGTGGTGGTGGTGGCAGCGTACCTCAGGCGAGGGGGGATTTACGTCTACCGCTACCTGGACGACTGGCTGATCTGGGCGAGCTCTCTCGAGCTAGCGTCGGATCATCTTGGTGTCACCTGCCGCACCCTCCACAAGCTGGGCTTCTCCCTGAATATCAAGGAGTCTCTTCTGACACCTCCCCAACTGCTCCAGTACATCGGGGCTGTGTTAGACACATCCTTGGGGAAGTGTTCGCCTCCCAAGGTAAGGGCTCATCACATTGTGCAGATGGTGGACAAGTTTCAACACGCCCAGAGTCTCCCGGCTTTTGAATTCTTAAGGTTGCTCGGCCTCATGGCATCCTGCATTTTTCTGGTGCCAGAGGCCCGGCTGCGGATGAGATCCCTGCAGTGGGCTCTCAAGATGCAGTGGTCACAGTTCTCTGGCAAGATGTCGGATCGCGTTCAGATTCCACACTCGGTCTCCCAGGATCTTCTGTGGTGGGCCAACGAAGGGAACCTGATGAAGGGGTAACAGTTTTGGAAACCGTGGCCGGAGGTGACGGTAGTGACGGATGCTTTCCTCACAGGATGGGGTGCTCATGCCAACGACTTGACCGCCAGTGGTCATTGGTCTCTGTCGGAGTCCAGACTCCACATCAACCTGTTAGAGCTGAGGGTCATCAGGCTAGCCCGGATAGCTTTTCTGCCCTCTGTACAGGGGAAGGGTGTCCTGATCATGACGGACAACACAGTGGCCATGCATTACCTCAACAAAAAGGGGTGGGGTAGGGTCACTTCTGTTGTGCAGAGAGGCAATGCACCTCTGATTCTGGGCCATCCAGCAGGAGATTTCGATCTCGGCAGTTTATCTGGCTGGAGACGAAAATGCGGCGGAGGACGCTCTGAGCAGGCAGAGCTCGGTCTCCCACGAGTGGGAGTTGGCTCAGGTAGTCCTTTAGGAGATCTTTGCGTTTTTGGGAACCCCGCAAGTGGATCTCTTCGCCACCAGTGTCAACAGGAAGTGCGAGAGATTCTGCTCAAGGGAATTTCCTCCAATAGGAGCCTTAGGAGACGTGTTAGTGGTGGTTTGGTCATTCCCGCTGCTGTACGCATTTCCTCCAGGCCTAGTCATTCCTCAAGTGTTGCAGAGGTTCGGTTCCCACATGATTTTCATGCTCCGGATTGGGCCAGGAAAGCGTCGTACCCGGACCTTCTAGAAATGTCCATCTGCCCTCCACGCCGTCTTCCCTACCGAGAGGATCTGCTCTCGCATGGGGGAGGATAAGGGGGGGTTCAGGTTCTCCATCCAGAGGTCAAGACTCTCAACCTTCACGTTTGGTATCTGAAAGGTTGAGGTATAAGGATTGGGACCTCCCAGATGATGTGATGGAGGTGTTGCTTTCGGCCAGCCGGCCTGCAACAAAATCCCTGTACCGTTGCCGTTTGCGTAAGTTCTGCGACTGGTGCAAAGATCACAATGTTGATCCTTTTCAGTGCTCCATTCCTATGGTTTTGTCTTTCTTACTTTCTTTGGCCCACAGGGGCCTTCACGTGGGTACCATTAAAGGATACCTGGCGGCGCTGTCTATCTTTAAGCGCTCGTCAGAAGAATGTTCTTACTTTAACATTCCTTTGATTTCTCAGTTTCTTAAAGGACCGACTAATGTATTGCCGCCGGTTTGGGATTTGAATTTGGTTTTGAAATTTCTCATGGGTGCTCCGTTTGACCTTTGTACTCTTGTCCTTTGAGATTACAGTCCTTCAAGCGGGTGTTCTGGGTTGCGGTTACTTCCGCTCGCAGAGTGAGTGAATTGCAGGCACTTTCATCTAAGCCACCCTTTACTGTGTTTCACAAGGACAGGGTTGTACTGCAAGTACGTCCCGCTTTTGTACCTAAGGTAGTTTCTGAATATCATTTGAGTCAAAAGGTGGTTCTTCCATCTTTCTACCCTCCTCCTCATTCTGGCAAGGAAGAGGAGCGACTCCATCGGTTGGATCCTAGGAGAGCTCTGAGCTTTTACTTTTCTAGGATGTCCAGAGTCAGAGTGGATGATCAACTCTTTGTAGGATATGCTGGACACCGATTGGGCCAGGCTGTTACCAAACAGACCTTTTCCAGGTGGATTATCCTTACCATTACGGGGTGTTACCGATTGGCGGGTAAGGACCCTCATGAAGGGTTGAGAGCTCATCCCACTAGGGGCGTGGCTACTTCCACCACCCTCCAGCGGGATGTTCCTATTAGGAATATTTGTGATGCCGCTACATGGGCTTCCATCCACACCTTTGTTAAACATTATTCCCTGGATACGATCCATGGTCAGGATATGGCCTTTGGGAAGGCGGTTCTTTATTCCACAATCTATTTGGGTACTCAATTCTTTTCCCAGCTCCATTTACTGGTACGGCTTTGGGGGTCTGTCAAAGATGTGGAATAAGTTGGAGGACATAATCCAACAAGTTACTTACCAAACTGGTAACGTTCTTCCGACTGGATGTTCCTCCAACGTATTTCACATCGCCCTGCCAGGCTGCCCCTCTGGAGAATTTCCTATGCGATTGCAGCTTCCGTTTCCACAAGGCTAAGTTCAGTCAAGCAGGCATGAGACTGGTGCCACATGTTCGGAGGAAAAAAATTTAAACTGAGGCTACGGGCGCTGTGCGTCTTATTAATAACATCTAGTGACGTCGCCCTCGACGGAGGCCTTTATCATCGACGCAGGACGCCCTCTGACGAAAAAGTTTCCGAAGTGCACAGCTGTGGACATTACATGTAAAAAATGTGGAATACGTTGGAGGAACATCCAGTCGAAAGAACATTACCAGTTTAGTAAGTAGCTTGTTCTTCCCAGGGTATTGCTTGGGAAAACGAGTACCCAAAATCCATCAGAAAAATGTTTTTTATTCCTAATCACTTGTCTTCAATGTAACAGACCTTGAGTGCTTTAAAAAGCACTATTTTCCACTAGATTTCTTGGGTGGACAACCCCTCACACAAGGCATGGCTGAAATGATCTTTACATTCTACCATATTCTGTCCAATGTTACTCATCCTGTTCTAATAATGTACAATTTGCCCCTAAAGATCCTGACAATCCCTTTTGATTTAGGTGGGGTAGCACCAAAATAAGCCTTTATTTTTTGGAGTAAATGCTACTGTGAAAACATGCTTAAAACACATTTGCCATTAAATCGCTTGAAAATTTCCTGGGAGAGAACTCCAAGCACTCAAATATTTTGTTGCATCCTGTAATGTTTTTGAATAGTTTTGCTGGCATAGCACCTAGAAATGTACTGTTTTTCACTTCATTTACTAAACATTGTATTTCTATACCAATTTAATGTCAAATGATGTGTAAGGCCATTATGAATTGCTTGGAATAGGTTTACACCTGGATGAGATTACTGTTAATTACTGACAATTAACAGTGCTATCAGCAGTATTGAGTTTAGTACAGTTATGATTAGTTCCAATCATTTTACCACCGACTGAATGCGATAAATTACATCAAAGTACTGAAGTTGCTCACCATTTCATCTGATGCTCAAATGTTGCTCATTGCTAACAAAAGGTTGGGGACCCCTGTAGTAGGGTCACACAAAACTAGGAAATTCACAAAAAAGAAATCTCACCCCAAAAGGGATGAGTGCGAGGAGAAAATAATTCACAAGAAGGTCAACAGATCCACACCCTCTTCAGGCTCCAAAAAATGTTTCAGATGTAGAAGTCACTCCCACCTAGCCAATAACCTCCCAGTCACCGGGCACAGTGTAGCAAGTTTGGGAAAAGAGGGCACTTCACCAAATGCTGCCAGAACATGACCCAAAATGTGGTAAAAGAGATTAATGAAAATCCTGAGAATTAAAGTTTGGAGGAAGTCCTTTTTGATGATGAGGCATGCAGTGTGAGTTGGTCGGTGAGCGAAGCGGGCCCCTCCAGAAAAGTAGATTAAAAAAAACACACTCCATAGTACTTATTGATGGCATAGCTGTAAAAACGAATTGATACAGGATCTGACTACACTATAATTAACAGGGCCACATGACAAACTAAATTCCCTAATGTCAGCCTATCACCATGTTAGGGTGTTTTATGTCAACTTTGGAGTGCAAGAATAAAATCAACAAAGACAGAGTGTATGTGTCTGACAAATGTGGATGTCTGTTGGGATTATACCAACAGTGTGACATGGGGTTGACCATCAATTCCAGAGTTCCTGGCTGTGTTGTCACCATCACCTCATCCCCTGAAAACAATATATCTGTTGTCTTCTGAGAAAAGCTTGGGGCTTAAAAGGGAGGCGTCACAAAATTAGATTAAAAAGGAATCCATTCCAGTAGCTGCCAAGTTAAGGTGTCCAACTCCTGCCCTTAGGGAAGAAATATCCAAAGAAATCAAGAGGCTGATTGAGGAAGACATCATTGAAATGGTTGAGGCATCCAAATGGTGTTCCCCGGTGGTAGTAGTTAGAAAACCAAATGGAAGCACTCGTCTCCGTGTGGACTTAAGGACTTTAAATAAATGTTTAGTTGTAGATCGGTTTCCTCTTACAAACATTGATAAACTGGTCAATATCACTTCTGGTGCATAAATGCTCTCTACTCTTGATTTAGCAATTGCATATCACCAGATAAAACTCCATCCAGAATCTTGGGACCTCACTACCTTCACTCAACTGTGTACACTTTTCGTAATCACAAGCGAATACAATAAATCAACAACAACTTCCCCCCTCAACACCCAACTCCCGTTCCCACCCCAGGGCCTACTATACACTTCTAATCACGGTTGTTTTTCTGTCTATGCCACTGCTACTGTGGCATCGAGTTATCCTACTGGGATCTCACTCACTTCCTGAGTATCGTGCACTGAGCCAGCCTACTCCACATATCAACCCCTCTCACTCCCAGTTACTCCTCTCTGCTGGACGTTTCCAACCACGCTACCGTTTCCGCATTGGCCCATTTTAACAGATCTCCCCACCATACTCGAGCTACTGGTCTTACCGATGCCTTCCATCCCATTGCTATTCTCTATTTCGCCAAGATATGCGCTAAATCCTTCAGTCTGCTTACGTGGTTTGCCCGCTTGGGTCTTGGAAAGCACCCCAGCAGGCAGGCTTTCGGAGAGTCTACATCCAACGTGATCCCATCCCTCGCAAATAGCTGTGCCACCTCCATCCAGAATCTATTAATTTCCACGCATGCCCAAAACATAGCACCAGGTTAGCATTACTCTCCCCACATTTTGGGCACGCCTGGTCACTTGCCTGATGAAACCTGGCTATTTTGTGTGGGGTTAGGTATGCACCATGTGCATATACAGCTGGATCTGTTGGAGTTTAGCATTACACGACACTTTATTATGATACATTTCACTCTATCCCATTGTCCATCTGATAGTGGTGCTCCCAGTTCCGTCTCCCACCTCCCCCGGGCTTGATCTATTTCTTCACCTACTGCAGTCATCAATAACTCATATATACGTGATACCTTGTGTCCCCCTTCTGATACAGCGTAAAAGGATTCAATCACCCTATTTAGCAGCATTTGCGTGTTGGGATCTGGCCATTTCGGTTTCAAGCCTATTAACAATCTAGCGTGTGTAATGTGCTGGCCCCTGTGTATCCCAGCATCCGCTACCAACTCTTCAAATCTCTGAGGTTTACCTTCTACAAGCACGTCTCCTACTGTAGCTTCTCTCATGGGTTCCCACCTCTTCTTTACATTCACCCTGGTCTGTTCATCTGCTCCTGCAAGCACTGCCAGCGGCACCTGCGGGGAGTACGGAGCTGCAGAGTCCAGAAATCCCAGCGCCCTCTGCCATATATCACATCCCAGGCGCAGCAGGAGGTGCCGCTGGTTCCATGCGCATCTGGTAACCATATCACTTCCTTCAAAAAGAACGGTCTACTCGCTGTTTTTAGCAGCCTCAATTCAGTAGTCGGTTCGGCTGACAACCATCTGGCCACATATTGCAGCTGCCTAGCAACAAAGTACACCTCAAAGTTAGGCAATTTAATGCCCCCTCATTCATGTGAGTTCTGGAGCTTCCATAGCGCCACCCTATTTCTTGTCTTGTGCCAGATAAAACTTTGGCATACGCTGTGTAATTTAACAAAAAACTTTTTTGGGGATCGCAAAGGGAATATTAGCGAAATAATGCAGCTGTCTCGGTAACACTAGCATTTTCAATAGTGCTGTGTGCCCCATCATGGTTAATGGCAACCTCCCCCAGAATGTTATACTCTTCTCTATCCTCTCCACCGCTTTCTCTGTGTTATGCTTATGTTCCTCCCTGGGGTCATGATATATGTCTACTCCCAGGTACCTGAACGTAGCTAGCTCCCATTTGATAGGCAGCACCGGCAGGCTGCATATGGGCTTCCCTTTGTAACCCCCCAGGAGGTACAAACAAGATTTCTGGGGATTAAGCGATATACCAGACACCAAGGCATACCGTTCCAGCACCTCTACGACATATTGTAAATTCACTTCTGGATAGCTCAGGTACATCAGCATGTCATCTGCATAAAGCGAGACCAGATGTCTCCCGACCTGCGTGCTTACTCCCACCTCCCCGAATTCCACCCTTAAATAAGCCCACAATGGCTCCAGCACGAGTATGAAGAGCATCGGGGACCATGGACGCCCCTGTCTCGTTCCCTTACTTTACTTAATTGCCAACACTCCGAGATTACAGAGCCCGCTTTGACTCTGGCCAACAGGGCATTATACAGCAGTTCCACCCATCTTATATACCCGGGTCCCATGCCAAAGGCCTTCAACACTGCCAGAAACCAGGGCCATTTAACTGAGTTGAATGCTTTCACGGCAGCAAGTGAATCCACCACCACCTCATCTGTACTCCCATTAGTGTAGTCCATTATGTGGTGCAGCCTCCTAAGGTTGTTGGTTATGTTCCTATGCGGGACATACCCAGTCTGATCCAGGTGGATAATCTTACCTATCATCGGTCTCATCCTCATTGCCATGACCGCCATAAGGATCTTCCCATCCTGGTTCAATAGTGACAGAGGCCTGTATGACCCGCAATCAGTGTCTAGTTTAATAGGGTTGAGGAGGGGGACAATTATGGACTCTCTTAGTGATTCGGGCAGCTTTCCTTGTTTTAATGCCTCATTTAGCATGGTCTGCAATGGAGGGAGGATTTCCACTCTGTACTCTTTGTAAAACTCACTGGGGAGCCCATCCACCCCTGGGGCCTGGTTTGTGGGAAGCCCTTTAATCACATTCTCTAGTTCCTCAATCGTAATGGCGGCTTCTAATCTGTCCATATCGTCTTCGTAGAGTCGGGGGAGACTTCTCTCCGCCAGTGCTTCTTGTATGTCCACTACTGCCTTCTCCACAGGCACCCTATACAGGTCCCTGTAAAAGTCATAGAAGCCCTCGTTCACCTCCTCCTGAGTCTCTCGCAAGCTCCCATCTGCCCCTTGCACTGCCCGTATCGGTTGCGGTGCAGCCTCACTCCTATATAGCCACGCCAGTAGGCAGCCAAGCTTATCCCCTCTGCGTGTTGGCGCTCAATATATTTCCTATAGTTCAGGTTACCCAGCCTCTCCCACTGCGTCATGCATTCCTACTGGAGGCGTACGAATTCCCTTGCTTCCTCTTGTGTCCCCTTACCCGTTCTCATCACATCTTCCAGTTTTTGCTCTGTCTTTTGGAATTCCCGCACTATTTCCTCCTGTAACCCTCTGGACTTGGCTATCGCCGCACCCCGCTCCACCACCTTGAATGCTTTCCACAGCACCCCGGCCGAGCTTACGCTCCCGCTGTGTAAAATATTCCTGCACCACCGTTCGCATGTGGTCTCGGAAACCTGTATCTTTAAGAGCTTCCACTAAGTTTCCAGGTAGGGATCCTCGTACAGGGTGGCCAATCTGCCACGTGATGATTAGGGGCGCATGATCAGACAGGCCTTATATTCAGCATGTGTGAACTCATGCATCACCTCCTCCCCTGCAAACACATAGTCCAGCCTCATGTGCAGATTTTGTGGGGCTGAATAATGTGAGCATACACTGTCTAGCGGGTGCAATTCCCTCCATTTTTCTGCCAATTTCAGGTCCCGTAACAACACCTTCAATGCTTTAGCCGCAGGGGATGAGTGAGAAACCTTGTCAGCCGACCTATCTTTCGTCGGGTCTATAGTGCAGTTAAGGCACCCCCCCATATGAACCCACAATAGCTGTGCAGGCTGATCTTGGGGTATAGTGCCTTAAAATAAGCCATAGTGTTCTGGTTCGGGGTATACGTATTTATGACGCATAACTCTTTGTTCTCAACCATGCCCCTGACGATTGCCATCCTGCCATCATTATCTACTACTGTCTGGAGTACCTTAAATGGGACCCTTGGTGCCACGCAAATCAGGACCCCTCTTGCATATGTCGAGTAGGTCGTACCAACCATAATACCCCTCCATTTCTTTGTCAGTGTGTCTAGTTTGTCTCTGGCGAGGTGAGTCTCCTGTAGTAGTGCTATATCAACTTTCTGCCGCTTGAGATTTGTCATGACTCGGTTTCTCTTTATATAGCTGTTTAACCCTCTGACATTCCATGCCACATTTCTCAGATCACCCATTATCATATACCATTTTGAGCTCCTCCTCCCTCTTATCTCTCACAACCCTTGTGTATGTACATAGGCCCCCTCCCTTCCGTTACCTCAACTCCCCCCCCGCCCGGTTACCCCAACCAACCCCAACTGTTGCCCAGCTCCATCCCTGGATCTCAGGCTACCCCATATCTCACCTCTTTCCCGGAAAACCGGTACTCGAGGTGCTGCAGGAGGATACTGCACTACCAGTATCCTAACTACACTAAATGTCGGGGGAGCTGGTGTGTCTCCTAATGCTGCGTAAAGCAGCCCCTCCGACTCCTGCCCTTAGCAATCAATATTCTGCACAATGGTTCTATGTCTACAATCCCTACCTCAACATTGTTCATTCATTGTAAGTCTCTCAGGATTGTGTTCCTATCCAATGTACGCTTAGGTCTTATGGCTGCTAACTATCATCTGCTATTCTAGTCAATCACACAGTACAGGTGGAATTCGGTTCACTTATCCTGTCTGCTCTGCGACTGTCCTGCCGCTTTTGCTGGGCATCCCACCATATCCAGCCAGGCCATCGCATCCTCAGGAGTATCAAATAGGGCCGCCTTGTTCTTGTGTATGACCTTCAATTTCGCTGGATACAGCAGCATGTATCTGAAGCCGTCTTCGCGCAGCCGTCTTTTGACCGCCACATAGTTCAGCGATTATTTCTGTACCAGAAGTGTAATCTGGGTACGCTATGATGGTTGCTGACGCTCTGGTTACCGTCCCGCCTTTGCAAAGTGTTCCAAAATCCTTTCCCTATCTCTATAGTTTAATATCTTGCAGATGATCGGCCGGGGAAGGGCGCCCGGTGTGGGCCTCCTAGCCAAGGCTCTGTGCGCTCTCTCCACTGTGAACCCCTGGGTGAGTGCTCCCGCGCCAATTTCTTGGATCAGCATATCTTCTATGTAGTTTATCGGTTTCTCCTCCCTCCTTCTCCTCCCTCCGGAAGCCCCACCACATGTATGTTATTTCGCCGGGCCCATCCTGCCTCCTCTGCCCTGTTTTCCAGGTTGCGCACTTGTTGTTGCAATGTAGTAATCTCCTTGCTGTTGGCCATGCTGAGGTTTGTGTTGGCTTTCACTTTGCTTTCGAGTCCGCTTGTGCACTCTGCCAACACCCTTACGTCTTGTCTTCGCAGGTTAACGTCCACACTGACTGCGTCAATCTTGGGTTTCAGTGAGGTTTTCAATTCCGCCATGGCGGCATCGATCTTGCTCTCCCATGAGGTTTTCAGTTCTGCAATGGCTTCCCAAATCTGTTGGTCACTGCGTACTGGATCCGCTGCGCCTCACACTTCTCCTCCCTTCTGTATGGAAGCTTCTGGCGTTTCGGCTGGTTTGGCAAACCCGTCTATCGAAGGCTGTTTCGCCTTGGCCTTGCCAATTTTGGACACCATCCCCCTGCCTTATATGTCTTAAGCATGGTACGTCTCACCAATGTCTTGGCTCTTAGGTTTCAGTCACCACCGTGCAACCCCTCGGTCGGCTGTCGTTGTGGCTCGCTGCTGGGCCTTGCGGTATGTTATTTGTTCAGCTATGTGGAGGTGTCCTTTATGTGCATCTGATGGCGAGGGCTGGCGGGCTCAAGCTGGTGGGCTATGCAGTTCTGGCTGTTATGCTGCTTAGTTGGGCGGTGTCACTCAACACTACCCTGGTTGTCTCCTGCTGTTTCCGGTCACATGGGTCAATTCCGTGTGACCTCTTCCCTATGCGGACCTCTGGTGTCCCCAGGAGGCCACGTTGTGCTCGCCGTTGCATGGCACCAGCCCTGTGTCACTGCTCTACCAGTTATAATGTCGCCGCCGGAGTCTTTGCTTCACCTACTCTCACCGTAGTGTCTTGTGCTGCTCAGGTCTGGCTCTCCTCTACCATTGTGTTCTCTGGCTTCTGCCGCGGTGCTTCTCCTTGCCTATCTGCAATAGGTCTTCTCTCCCATCCACTCTGCTTCAGTGACAGCACTGTTTGCTACGTGCCGCAATATTACGGCTCTGTCTTACACTCCCCAGTGTCTGACTTAATTGGTGCAGCCATGTCCACCTCGTGATAGCCTTGTGTATTGATCTGGGCCTGTCCGTGCATCCTCTTGTTAAACGATGAGCTAGTTCCATATATGTGACACTGGTCGTCCTGCTGCAATCAGCCCTTCCTTCGACCACCTAGCTCTCCTTCCATGTGGTCCTCACACTACGTTAGCCTCCTCTTGCAATTTGTAATGCACCAGCCTTTATGTGAGCTGGCGTCAGATCTTTGTCTCCTCTTACCTGCACCACTATATCCTTCCACTGTGTGCTGCACTGGCCTCTGGGTTATTATGAATCTTGTCAGCTACCCTTTACAGACACCAATCCTTGCCTGCTTCTGCATGCTGTACCGCAGCCATCCGCCGCCTGCCGCCGCCTGCATCAGCTCAATTTGGAAGGTGTTCATTCGCTTGTATTCTAGTCCGGTCACCGCACCTTCGTGCGTTCTGTGCTGTAGTCCACCACAGCCTGCGCTACCATGTACCAAGCTCCCCCTGCAAGCTTCCCCGGGGTATCAGCTGTGCCAGTCTGCACTTCGGCGGTGTTCCAAATATTATGGATTGGTTCCGCTCACTCCAGCCATGCGTTTGGAGCCGACTTCATTAGACGCTTATGCGGCTTTCCCGGAGCACCGCCACTGCCGCTGTGATTCTGCTTCGGTGCTGCGCCTTGCCCACGAGTGCACTGTCTCCGTCTCCGCTCCCATGCGTGGCGCTGTCCGGACCATACAGCACATTCACTGTTCCGAGTCCCAGAACTGTTGCCACACTGCCCATCACAATCCGCGATGTGCTCTCATCCTTACGTTGATGTGCGGAATTCAGGGATCCACCCAGCAGCGCAGCACTCTCTCTCCCTCTCTCTCTCCCGGTCCCGTGGCTTAGTTACTTTGCGGCTGGTCCCTTTGTCCTGTTTCTGCCACCGTCTTATCAAGCCGCATAATGTTGGTCTGACAACCTTCACAAGCTCGCAGTTAGTGTGCAACTCCTGATGTGCACCGCGATGTCATTCCTCTATTCATGTGTTTCTGCACCACACGGTGCCTCTGTATATGTCGGATCAGCAGGAGCTTGGTGGAGACACGTCTTACTCCGTGGCCATGTAGCCACGCCCCCCGGGACTTCACTACCTTCATCACTCAGGAAGGCACATTCAGATTTAAAAGGATGCCCTTTGGACTTATATCTGCTGCTGCATTCTTCCAAAGTGTGATGAAGGATCAGGTTGGCGACATTGATGGTGTTCTTACCATCAAGATGGTATTCTTGTGATGGGTTCCTCGATCAGGGACCTCAAGTTAAAACTAAAGTCTTGGATAGGCTCAACATGGCAGGATTGACCCTACAGAAATCGAAATGATGTTTTAAGACTTCTCAAATTGATTATCTGGGGCACCAAATATCTGGTGAAGGGATTTGCCCCAGGGAGGGTTTAGTTAAAGCCATCATGCATATTCCACCAGCAAACGATAAGCAGGGTGTTATGTCCATCTAAGGGGTGGTCGAATACTATTCAAAATGTGTTTAAAACTTTCCAGGTAAATGCATAAATATTAGGACCCTATGCAAGAACGGCTGTGCTTTTGAATGGTCCAGTGAGTGCGATAGGGAGCTTTGTGACATCAAGCAAGCAATTTCAAATGCCCCAATTCTTGTTCCTTTCGATACTTCTATGCAAACGTTTGTAAGTGTAATTATCAATGGATCCATAGTCATCCTGAGTAGGTGTCAGCTTTATTACATATTGCAAAGTCTCTTTAAGATGGTAAAAATGAACCACTGGGTCCCATCACCCAGGCTGGGGCTCTCCAACTGACATACGCCAGAACCTTCATGACGGCATTCCTACACTCACAGCCAAACATTCTCTCAGGCATTCCCACGCACCTGCACACACACACATCCACGAAAGGGAACCTACAGGAGACACTTGCACAGCAGCCACGAAGAACCGAGCAGAGCCGAGAAGGGCACCCAAAGACAACGTTCCTGGTGAGTCGAGTGAGGCTGAGTGACTCCAGGATGCTGTGGTGCGAGCCGCGTGCTGAAGGAAGGTAGGAACACTTGTGAGCGAACGGAAGCGAAGGCAACGTAATTGCCACTTCAGAAAGGTAAAACACAGATGCTGGATGCATACGATGTTGTGAAGGCTGATGAACCTTGTGAAAAGAGCAGTTTAAGAATACCGAACTGTAAACCAATTGAGAAGGCAGCGGAAGGGCCAGACAAGCAGTGAAGCTGAAAGTGAATGAGAAACCTGTGAGCAGGGTGCACATTCCCAGCAGGAGAGTGAACTGGGAATTTGCCATTACATTGGGCCTCATTACGAGGTTGGCGGTAACCCGCCGGTGCGACGGCGGGTTGCTGCCAAAACTGTAATACCGAATCCAGCGCCTGACTTCCCGGTGCCACTGGGAAATTACAAGTCCCGGCGATGCGGGAAGTCAGGCGCCGGATTATGTAACTCCCCACTCCCATCATAGAGTCCTACAGGACACTATGGGGGTGGGGAGACAGAACCGCTGGCACTGTTGCTAACGGTGCCGGTGCTTCCATGAAGAATCTGCCTACCAAGGCCGCTGTACCCGGCAGGGTCAGACGCAGCAGCCCCAGCTGGCAGACTCTTAGTGTGGCGGTCTGGAAACAAGGGTGCCAGTAAGCTTACCGGCACCCTTGTTTCCGGACCGCCACACTTGTAATGAGGCCCATTGTTTTGAATATGAGTGAAAAGCATTTTTAATACTGATCCAAAGGAAAGCGATAATGAGTGAATGCCACATGCATGGAAAGCTTAGGAAAACGTTCCGTGATACAAAGGAACAGTGAATTAGATAAACTGAAGAAAGCAAACATTTGTAATGAATATGATGAAATGTGAAGTGTTGAAGTTGAAAAAAAAGGAAGCATTGGCTAAAGGCATAAGGAAAAAGAGGAATTGTACAGGTTGTGGCAAAAATATAACAGGGTTGTGATACTTCAACAAGTCGATAGTGGCAAGACAAGTATTGTAAAATACTGCCAAGATTTAAGCCTGATATCACTGTTGAGCTGAAGCAGTGGTGGTGCAACTGTGGAAAAGAAGCCAATGAGTTGTGTCAGTTGCGTGACCTTTAATGGCTGGACTGTGTGGTCTGACAACTGCGCCTAGACCGAATACACCCCACTCGTGAGAAGCCACTTGAAGTATTTATACGTTTAAGGTTGAATATATAGAAAAGCTTGTGCATTGTGAACTTAAAGAGTTGAATTTTATGATTTTGATGAAAGAGCCTAAAGCATGAAATCTGAGAAGAATCCCAAGGAATTGTGGATTATCCGTGGTGTTCTGTTAATAAAGTTGGTGATGGGAGGCAGCATCGCTCAGTGTCGCCGAGTGTCTCATTAGGTCCCTGGGATGAGGAAGAAGGGCCTGCAGTTAATGCCCCAGTTAATGCCCCAGTTAATGCCCCAGTAACCGTCATTACTCCTAGTCTTACTCTTCCTCATCGCAGTATTGACGATCCTCCTCACCCTCCTCTGGGTGTAGAAGATCCCATGATCCGACTTGGGAAATCATAACTAAGGGATTGTAGGTAAGTAGGAGGTATTATACCTCACACAAAAAAGCTTGCAATGAAGGAGGCAGAGCCTCAAAAGGTAAGTACTGTGATGAGGAAGAGTAGGACTAGAACTAATGAAAATTACCTGTAAGTGATAGAGGTATTTTAAAATAGGGGCATATCCTTCAAATGGATGATGTAATTGGTTATATTACAGCCCAAAAAACTACATTTGCATTGTGGCGAGTCAGAATGAGGACGCAGACACTCTGGAGGGCATTTCCAACATGGGTTTCTTAAAGAATAAGAATAATGCCTAACTTTCCCTATCAATATGGGGTATTCCCCACCTATTTTGCTAACTAAGGCGCTCGTCAGTCATCAGTAAATGTCCAAACAATAAGTCTGCTGTCCAAAACTAGTGCTATCTGACCCTACCACTATTCTAACAAATTAAGGTCAGGAGAATGAGTCCCTTATCCTGATGGGTGCTTCACCGCTCTCTTCTTTAATATTTCTGGTTTCTTGTTAATGTGCAATTTTCAAATATTCTCTTGTTACTTTGTATACCAGTTCCTGTAGTTCTCTGTAGAATATTCTCTTGTTACTTTGTATACCAGTTCCTGTAGTTCTCTGTAGAATATTCTCTTGTTACTTGCTGTACCAGTTCCCTTTAGTTCTCTGTAGAATATTCTCTTGTTACTTTCTGTACCAGTTCCTGTAGTTCTCTGTAGAATATTCTCTTGTTACTTTCTGTACCAGTTGCCATAGGTCTCTGTAGAATATTCTCTTGTTACTTTGTATACCAGTTCCTGTAGTTCTCTGTAGAATATTCTCTTGTTACTTTCTGTACCAGTTCCTGTAGTTCTCTGTAGAATATTCTCTTGTTACTTTGTATACCAGTTCCTGCAGTTCTCTGTAGAATATTCTCTTGTTACTTTCTGTACCAGTTCCTGTAGTTCTCTGTAGAATATTCTCTTGTTACTTTCTGTACCAGTTGCCATAGGTCTCTGTAGAATATTCTCTTGTTACTTTGTATACCAGTTCCTGTAGTTCTCTGTAGAATATTCTCTTGTTACTTTCTGTACCAGTTCCTGTTGTTCTCTGTAGAATATTCTCTTGTTACTTTCTGTACCAGTTGCTGTAGTTCTCTGTAGAATATTCTCTTGTTACTTTCTGTACCAGTTCCTGTAGTTCTCTGTAGAATATTCTCTTGTTACTTTCTGTACCAGTTCCTGTAGTTCTCCGTAGAATATTCTCTTGTTACTTTCTGTACCAGTTGCTATAGTTCTCTGTAGAATATTCTCTTGTTACTTTGTATACCAGTTCCTGTAGTTCTCTGTAGAATATTCTCTTGTTACTTTCTGTACCAGTTCCTGTAGTTCTCTGTAGAATATTCTCTTGTTACTTTCTGTACCAGTTCCTGTAGTTCTCTGTAGAATATTCTCGTTACTTTCTGTACCAGTTCCTGTAGTTCTCTGTAGAATATTCTCTTGTTACTTTCTGTACCAGTTGCTATAGTTCTCTGTAGAATATTCTCTTGTTACTTTGTATACCAGTTCCTGTAGTTCTCTGTAGAATATTCTCTTGTTACTTTCTGTACTAGTTCCTGTAGTTCTCTGTAGAATATTCTCTTGTTACTTTCTGTACCAGTTGCTGTAGTTCTCTGTAGAATATTCTCTTGTTACTTTGTATACCAGTTCATGTAGTTCTCTGTAGAATATTCTCTTGTTACTTTCTGTACCAGTTGCTGTAGTTCTCTGTAGAATATTCTCTTGTTACTTTGTATACCAGTTCCTGTAGTTCTCTGTAGAATATTCTCTTGTTACTTTCTGTACCAGTTGCTGTAGTTCTCTGTAGAATATTCTCTTGTTACTTTGTATACCAGTTCCTGTAGTTCTCTGTAGAATATTCTCTTGTTACTTTCTGTACCAGTTCCTGTAGTTCTCTGTAGAATATTCTCTTGTTACTTTCTGTACCAGTTGCTGTAGTTCTCTGTAGAATATTCTCTTGTTACTTTGTATACCAGTTCCTGTAGTTCTCTGTAGAATATTCTCTTGTTACTTTGTATACCAGTTCCTGTTGCTCTCTGTAGAATATTCTCTTGTTACTTTCTGTACCAGTTCCTGTAGTTCTCTGTAGAATATTCTCTTGTTACTTTCTGTACCAGTTCCTGTAGTTCTCTGTAGAATATTCTCTTGTTACTTTGTATACCAGTTCCTGTAGTTCTCTGTAGAATATTCTCTTGTTACTTTGTATACCAGTTCCTGTTGCTCTCTGTAGAATATTCTCTTGTTACTTTCTGTACCAGTTCCTGTAGTTCTCTGTAGAATATTCTCTTGTTACTTTCTGTACCAGTTCCTGTAGTTCTCTGTAGAATATTCTCTTGTTACTTTGTATACCAGTTCCTGTAGTTCTCTGTAGAATATTCTCTTGTTACTTCCTGTAGTTCTCTGTAGAATATTCTCTTGTTACTTCCTGTAGTTCTCTGTAGAATATTCTCTTGTTACTTTCTGTACCAGTTGCTGTAGTTCTCTGTAGAATATTCTCTTGTTACTTTGTATACCAGTTCCTGTAGTTCTCTGTAGAATATTCTCTTGTTACTTTCTGTACCAGTTCCTGTAGTTCTCTGTAGAATATTCTCTTGTTACTTTCTGTACCAGTTGCTGTAGTTCTCTGTAGAATATTCTCTTGTTACTTTGTATACCAGTTCCTGTAGTTCTCTGTAGAATATTCTCTTGTTACTTTGTATACCAGTTCCTGTTGCTCTCTGTAGAATATTCTCTTGTTACTTTCTGTACCAGTTCCTGTAGTTCTCTGTAGAATATTCTCTTGTTACTTTCTGTACCAGTTCCTGTAGTTCTCTGTAGAATATTCTCTTGTTACTTTGTATACCAGTTCCTGTAGTTCTCTGTAGAATATTCTCTTGTTACTTTGTATACCAGTTCCTGTTGCTCTCTGTAGAATATTCTCTTGTTACTTTCTGTACCAGTTCCTGTAGTTCTCTGTAGAATATTCTCTTGTTACTTTCTGTACCAGTTCCTGTAGTTCTCTGTAGAATATTCTCTTGTTACTTTGTATACCAGTTCCTGTAGTTCTCTGTAGAATATTCTCTTGTTACTTCCTGTAGTTCTCTGTAGAATATTCTCTTGTTACTTTCTGTACCAGTTGCTGTAGTTCTCTGTAGAATATTCTCTTGTTACTTTCTGTACCAGTTGCTGTAGTTCTCTTTGCAGACTTTTGGCGTTAGAATGCAATAGTGATACATCCTTTACCTGTGTGCATGTTTATTAAACAGTAGAATTAATAGAGAACATAAATGTACAATAATGTAACTCGATTGTGAATGAGTAGATTAGTTATCCTAACAGATCAATAGAAAATAGCAATAGTTATTAAAAAAACTGTTTTAATTATACAAAAGGTAAGTATTCAAATGTCCAAGGTTAGAAAAATTCAATAGCCAAAAGTGAGAAATTCCTTGCACTAAAGCCAACACGTGTTTCCACCATATTACATTCCTTATCAAGGCTGAGCTTCTTGTCTGGATGTTTAAGTTCAGAATTGTGAGATTATTATCTCAGAAGGTCCATGCGCTCCCACTACTGGGAGATTGGTATCCCAAAAGATCCTCGTGCTCACTGTCTGCAAAAGAGCATCCTTTGTTAAAGGAGACCAAGCCTATCGGTTAGGCTTAAAACATTCTGTCTTATATATCATTTATTCCTGAGGCTTCTGTGACATGGCCATTGATCCAGCCCTGTCAGGAGTGGGAGAGAGACCAACCCAAACATTCCTGGGTGGCAGAGAATATGTAGACAGGACTCCTCCCACCATCTCTTTAGCTGCCAGGATGGTATCATGGCAGGACCTGGCGTCGCGCTGCATAACATCCTTGCAAGAAAAACCATAGACCAGAAAAGAGCCAGCTCACCAAGAGAAACTCGTGAATAAAGTAAAGCCGCATAGAAAAGGGGGCGGGCGTAAAGCCCTTATGTAATCTCCCTAACCCTCCCCTGTCACACCTCTTGGAAGCAAGGTAAGCCATTGGTAGATAAATGGCAAATCCGAGAGCTTGGGAGTTTTTGGTGTGTGCTGCAGTTTGGGGAGGATAGGCAGCGGAGGAGGACGTCCAAGAGACCAGAGGAGATGACAGCAACTGGAGCGTGGAGGCTATTGTTAAGGAGGAGGTCTGTAGAGTGTCTGTGTGAGAGAGAGAGGAGTGTAAGCAGTAGAGGTAGAGTAGGAGTGGTGAGTGGGGTAGTGGCAGAGGTAGTAGTGGTTGGGAGTAGAGGCAGTAGGTGATGGGAGTAGCCAGTGGAGCACATTAGTTGTAGAGGGAGAAGATGGTAGTAGAGGGTGAGCAGGGCATCATATCCCTGAGTAACTGGGAAGGTAGTAGAGAGAGAGAGGTAGTGGTAGTAGCAGAGTGGGAACAGTAGTCATGTTAGTAGTGAGAGGAACAACAGTGAATGGGAGAATGAGTAAATATTGGTATAGAGTAAAATAGGAGTTAGAATAGGAAGAACAGTAGGAGGAGAGGTAGAGTGAGATGAAGGAGGGAGAAGAAGGAACAGAGGTATAATAGTAGTTGGAGATAACTGGTAGTAAGAACCGGAGTGGGAAAAGGAATTCAGATTGCAGGGTGGAGGTGGAAAGGCATAGTGTGAGATTGGAAGGACAGTGATGTGGTGGGAGGAGACCAGTTAGAAGGGATCAGTATAGTGAAGGGTAGGAGTGAGAGACTGTGAAAGGAGTGAGCGTGACACTGGGTGAAAGAAGGCACCATTCCCTATTCCCAGAGAGACTAACCAATGTTAGGAGAGGGAAGGTTAGAAGGTCCCTACGGATACAGAAAGCCAGTGTCTTAGGGAAATCACCTATACTCATAGAAGAACAGATAGGTGTTACAGATTGGTAGTTACCAACAACTGGGTAGATATCTCTGGGGCTGGTTGGTGGTTGCCAGGCCTGGGGAAGTTGAGAGAAGAAAGGGACGGCCCTAGCGCCAATCATTCCCAGTCCCTTAGAATCAAAACCAGAAGGAGCCATTATAACCATTACGTTTTTAAATAAACACCCTTGGACTTTCCATAAGAGTCAGAGTGGTTATTTGTGACAGGCTGCCCCATCACACTTCCCTGTCCTTCACTGGTAATATTATTTCTCTGTTGCGTTCCCCTCAATGTTCAGGATTCCTGAGGCTTCTCTGTCCTTCAATCTATAATATTCTCTGTTGCGTTCCCATCAATGTTCAGGATTCCTGAGACTTCTCTGTCCTTCACTTTATAACATTCTTTCTATGTTGCATTCCCCTCAATGTTCAGGATTCCGGAGGCTTCTCTGTCCTTCACTTTATAATATTCTTTCTATGTTGCATTCCCCTCAATGTTCAGGATTCCGGAGACTTCTCTGTCCTTCACTTTATAATATTCTTTCTATGTTGCATTCCCCTCAATGTTCAGGATTCCGGAGGCTTCTCTGTCCTTCACTTTATAATATTCTTTCTATGTTGCATTCCCCTCAATGTTCAGGATTCCGGAGGCTTCTCTGTCCTTCACTTTATAATATTCTTTCTATGTTGCATTCCCCTCAATGTTCAGGATTCCGGAGGCTTCTCTGTCCTTTACTTTATAATATTTTTTCTCTTTTGCGTTCCCTTCAATGCTCAGTATTACTTTCTTTGGCCCTTGTCAAATCCTTTGGGTTGGACTGATATGTTCTGGGTAATCATGGAAAATGCCCTTTCTTATGTGTTGTTTGTTTTGATTGCAATTATGCTTCAACCTTTCTTGACATAGTCTGTCTTGTATATCATTATTTCCTTGGGCTTCTCTGCCCTTCTCTTTAGAATATTCTTTCTCCGTTATGTTCCGCTTACCATTCCTTTAGTAACTAGGTGTTTTCCCCTCTTTGTAGGATAGATTCCCTTGATCGATCTCTCAGGATTATTTATGATCTTTCTTCTTATATCACTGGTCAAGTTCCTCAGATTTCGTTTCATGATCAATTGTACTGAGATGAGACTCTGTGCTTGCATGAGTCCCACTCAATACCTTAGGGCCTGTTCT
Organism: Ambystoma mexicanum; assembly: GCF_040938575.1. Lineage (NCBI taxonomy): Eukaryota > Metazoa > Chordata > Amphibia > Caudata > Ambystomatidae > Ambystoma > Ambystoma mexicanum. The sequence goes on from NC_090929.1 coordinate 1,657,741,253, forward strand.
GGCGTGCAACCTTCTCCTTTGCTCGGTTTCTCGGTCAGCTCTCTTCTGCCAGCATCTTCTCCTTGCGGTTCTCTCGCTCTCTCTTGGCGTCTCGTTATCCCAATGGGAGACTGGAGCGTTTGCCAACTCCTGCTTGGTACGGTGTCAGTGTTGTTAGATGGGCAGCCGGCACACCATAAAGTCCCTGTCGTCACGGCACCATCCCGCTTTGGGCTCCACTCACCTCCGTTTCATGCGTTCTGCACACACTGGGCTTCTGGCGTTTGTTTCTCGTGTTCAGAGCACTTCTGAACACAGGGGTGCTCCGCAGCTTTCTCCAGCTCCCCCTACTCCAACTCTTACGCTTCCAGGGGGTCTCCTCTGACTATGTATGTGTTCCTCTCTCTCTCAGCTTCTTACGACCTGCACTCCTCCGATCTCCTTATCAGGTTGATTTGAGATTTTTATTTAAAGAGACATTTTCGGTTTCTTCCTGGCATAAAATAGCTTTCTCTTTAGACAAATATCGGGACTTGACACTACTTTGGATATTAGATAATCCCATGTATGCCATCATGCGACATAGTTTAGGGAGTTCCTCACAGGAACAGAAGTCTTTGTCCCCTAAGGGGGAGTCTCTCCCGGTGAGGTCCAGCTTGCCTCTACCCCTACGGAGGGTATTGCGGAGTGGGCTCACCTCCCTTGCCACACAGAGGGGACGGGGGGGAGCTCCTCCTTGGGGAGAAGGGACATACATCACAGCATATAGGTGCCAATGAAATTTGTCAAACATCTTGGTAATAGCGGATATAATGACAAAAAGTAATTGAACAATTTTTGACTGCACTCATCAACTGCACCTTTCTCTACCTAGCCTGCTCAGTGTGCAACCATGTAATAAAAGGCATAGGTTTGCTCAATCACAATCTGGGAAACATATCACGTTAAAATAGGTTATCGCCTGTGTGAAACAGTTTACCATCAATGCCATGATTTGCCCATGTGGACCATGGTATAGAGGAGAAACAATTTTTTGTTACCAATGGGTATTATGCTTTTGCGCCAACTGGCAATAAATCAAGGTCCTGCTAAAATAACAGTTACTTCAAAGAGCAGTCAAGTATTTCTCAGTTTCTTTATTTCATCAAATTTCCCAATTGATGATGGATTCCAAATTCCACATTCATTTATTTCTCATTTTGATCCCATCTCCCACATTAGTTTGTCTCATTTTATCTCTCTACACGTGTTTCACCATCTTCATACAGTGGCTCATCAGGAGAGATTCTAGAACAATAAAGGCAAAACAATTCAACATCATATTCATGTCAATAAATCCTATCTATACTCACAGGGTTTAATCTTTTCAATTTATATGTGACTTATGTTTATGATTTTTGTTGTTTAAATTAAGGTTAACCACACCCCCTAAATCAGTTCCAAATTGTATATAGAAAAAAACCCTTTCTTCCTTTTTTTCTTACAGTATATTCAAATGGTAACTTCTTTGACACATTTCTCTCTTTTTGGCTTGCGACTAATTGTTTAAAGGACCCAAAAAGGAAGAAAAAAAGGTCAACTGTTTAAGCCTTACATTTTTTCTATTTCTCAGATTTCCTCAATTTAAAGCAAGAAAGTAAACCAGGATTCAGCAAAGACCATCTGCATTTTATCCTGCAAATTATCCTGACCAGTTTTGAAGGTTAGGGTACGCCTTCCCTCAGCCCGATGCCACCGATCCGAGACACGGATCTATACTGGTTATGGTGCCCTTTTTAATACTAGTTTTGCCTTGTTGTGCGGTGACATCACACGTTTTTGTGTGTCAGCATCATCACGTTGCAACGTGAGACAGCCATTTTTTTCTTCTTCCTTTTCCAATTATAATATTCGAATCGCAGTTTTTATCTTAATGTGTTTCTTCTATGCCCAAATTTGTATTTAAGAGGTTATTTAGTAGGTAATAAAGCCAATTTACCATATATAAATTCAGTGACCTAATCACACAACCTTATGGTAACGTGGTTATGGACCAACAGTTTGGCATCATGATGTCATTATGCTTCTACAGACGGCAGCCATCTGTATTTATCTTATTTGGCTGATTCACCATTCATTTTCAATAGCAATTGAGTAACTAGTCTACATCACAATGTGATGTTGTCACGAACCATTATGTTGGCTCGACGCCGTTATCATTTATCAACAGAAGACAACCATCATGGTTTATCTTACTTAGTTTAATATGATAGTGATTATTGTTTAAGATTGTTGTCTCATTTGTAATCTATTTTCTATTTACCAAACTCTATTTTTGATTTTTCGTGTCACTCTATCTCACTTTACATTCAAGATTTGCTAAAGTGCTAGTTTATCTTTTGGAAATTTGCTGATTAAAGACACCATGCATGATTCCTTCATCCCAGCTCTATATTTACTTCTCTATGAACATTCCTTTTTATCAACAACCTTATTGGTTAGTTAATCTTGAAAGGTACAATTTTCCAAATTTATTGTATAGTGATTAGTTTCATAACATTTTACTACTAACCTCCAATATGTGTTAATTTAGGCTTTTATCCCTCTATTTGAAGTCTTCAAAATGTAATAAATGCATAACAAAGAATTTCCGTTACGTTCCTAAATCATAGTGACCAACCCCAGGATTTACAACCAGTTGTACATTTCATTGCCACAATTTAAGTCAGTCTCAAAAGTATCCATGAGACAAATCCATTTGGCTTCTTTTCATAAGTAAGAGGAATTCTCCGTTTCCGCCCCCGGGTGGTTCCTTGATGCTTTCAAGACCCAGAACTTTCAATAACTCCACTTTGTCCATATTGCTTCCCACACTGTCCATCAACTCCTCCTGGCGAAAGTATGATATGATATGATAGTTTATTCATATAGCGCCTATACACAATGTGTTTCAAAGCGCTTCAAGGCAAGGGAGGGAACAAGGGAAAATACAACCACATTCTTACAGGCCATGAACAGTAAGGATGTGAAATTAACTATCGTACTCGGCCTGATGACATTTCAGGTAGTGCAAGAGCTAAGACATAGATAAGGAAAGTAGGTGGAGAGTGGGAAGGAAATGGAAACAGACAGGCGACTACCATACTAGGCCTGACGACATTTCTGGTAGAGCCGGAGAAAAACAAAAGGTGAGGGAGAGGGGTGCAGAAAGGGAGGGGAGGAACAAAACAAGCGACTATGATACTAGGCCTGACCACATTTCAGATAGTGCTGGAGGGGGTAGGGGTGCAGGGGGTGGGGGGAACATGTAAGGGGAGGGGGGAGGAGGGGCGGAGACAGACGAGGTTGCTATCATACTAGGCCCAGGGATAATTCTGATACAGTAAGTGCATAGAAGAAAGTAAGGAGAGGAGGGGAGGAGATAGGAAAAGGGAGAAAGGGAGGAGAGGAGAGAACAGAGAGTAAGCAGTCAAAAAGAGTGGAGAGGCAAGAGTGGAGAGCGAATACAATTGCAGAAGTCAGAAGTAACACATAATGTTGCAAGCCAAGATACAAGATGAAGATGGGAACAGCATGATTCAGGGCCACCATGAGTACAAGATGCAAAGGAAGTCCAGCATGAGAGTTGAGAAAGAGTGACGCACCGTGAATGAATGAAGTCCATGAAAGTCAAATCCAGCATTGGCCACAAGACAGTGATGGTGAAGGAAGGCACCAGGTGGGCGGGGCTTGCTAAGTGGTGAAAAAGAGCAGCAGGCAGGAAGGTACCAGGTGGGCGGGGCTTAGGCCAGGTGACCTAGATCCACTTGCACCTGCTCCCCATCTGCAAAGGAAAAGAAGCTGGAGGGCTCCTTAAGTAGGGAAACAGAGCAGCAAGCAGGAAGGCACCCGGTGGGCGTGGCGTGCTAAGTGGTGAAAAGGAGCGGGAAGCAGGAAGGCACCAGGTGGGCTTGGCTTGCTAAGTGGTGAAAAAGAGCGGCAGGCAGGAAGGCACCAGTTGGGCGGGGCTTGCTAAGTGGTGAAAAAGAGCTTTCCACCCTGCGTGCTATGGGCTTTGACCTAAGCGAAAAAATGCAATAATTAATCATGGAATCTGAGAAAACTCAATTCCAAGAGGTCTATGACACTCACAAGAAATATGTGTTCCAGAACCACCAAAAGGTGGTAGATGGAGATCAAGCAAAATGGAAATGGCTGGCCAATTTAGCAGCTGAAAGAATGCAAGAGCAATAACACCTAAAAGATGTCCACAAAAAATACTGGTCCCTGATAACATGGAACACAAGAGGGTTCAGTCACCTGCTAACAGAAAATGAATTTGGAAATGAGAGGCCCAAAGTCATATGCCTGCAAGAAACATGGTTATGACAAACTCTGTTGATAGAAGGTTATCATGTTTTTATCAACCCTGCAGTGAAAGGCCCCAAAGGAAGACCTATGGCAGGGCTAATTATAGCAATCAAAAACGACCTTGACTAGACATTGTTGAAGTGTGAGAAACCTTCCCCTTATATCTTGATGGTGGTGGTCCAAATGGCAAAAGCGCTAGAAGCAAGACGATTTTAGACATACATTTTAATTAACATCTATTGGACTCCGGGGAAAGAAAAGAACAACACCCTCCCAGCGGAAATTCTCCAGCTAATTAATGAGCAGAGAGAAACATGGTCATGCATAGACAAAAAAAACAACATACTAAGGGGCGAAACATCTAACATGACACCCAAACAGAAACGGGGAGTTGCATGGAGAACGGCAATGGCATTACAAGATTGTATAATTCTAAATGGAATTATAGCTGGAGACATACCAGCAAAGCCTACTTGGCAAGGAACAAAATCGACAGAAATCTTAGACTATGTCGCGGTCTCATCTAACATGTCAGACTTCATTAAAAAACTAGAAGTAAAACCAACGAAGGCCAGTGGCCATAACCTGGTCACGTTGACTTGCTGAAATTTTGCACCCAACAGTGTACTCTATCATGAATATTATCCCCATGAACTAGCAATCAATCCGGGCAGAAACAGGCTAAAAAATTCAAATCTCTAAAATTCCAGACTTAAATGACAACCTATTGAACACAATCTCAGAATTACATCACCAAATGTCTTTGCAAACAACTGACTATGTGTCACTACTTAACATTTTTGAAATTTCCCTGAAAGCAGGACGTAACAAGCCGATAATGTCACATCGGCATGTATATGACCGAGCAATTGTGATTAAAAAAAAAAAAGAGAGCTAAGGAAAAACCTTAGATAACTCTTTAAAAAAAATCCATCATCCACGGCACTGGAGTGCGGCAAAATTAAACAAATACCACAATTGGTTGTCAATGCATAAAAAACAATCCTAAATCAAGACTCCCGACGAATGCCAACGACTATGGGAAACAGAAACACTGCTGGCACATGGAGGTTGATCAATGAAATGGACGCACCACAAGATGCTCTAAAAACAAATCCTAGATCAGGATCCCAGTGGCAAAGCTATTATAGTCAGCTGCAAGACAAAGCACCCAACATCACAAACTGTTCTTCCAAGAGACTTGGAAGTCAAGGCCCTTTGGACATTGAGATTTCTGATGAGGTGCTCGATTGTGTCAAAAACTTGAGTCCTGAGTCCGAACAAAGCCCTAAAAAGTGACCCAGAACAATGGGCGAAATTATTACACAAATTGTACAAATACATTCTACTCTCTGGATGTTACGCTCACCTGATATCCACGGGGACGCCACTCAGCCCTGGCTGGAAGATTAGCACTCTCGAACCCTCTCCCTTGATAGTGTGTTGGACATGGATAGCGCCTGCAATACAGGAGAAGTGGATATAAGGCTTAAATGTGTCTCTTGGATTGATTCCCACCTCCCTCAGCCTCGAATTCCTCCCTTAAGTCTAATCTCTCTCCTCACCTTAATATTAGGTATAGTGTACTCTCCGTCCTGTGTCTCTGTGCAGGGGCACGCTGGAGGTGTGGGCGTTCTGCGACCTAGTTGCTTCACTGGTACGTTGCCCTGTGTTCCGGTCCAGGCCTGCTGTGACTCCAATTTGCTTGATGAGGTAGGTGCTACTGTTTTACAGTCTTTTATCTTGCCCTTTTCCTCTTTTACCTTTTTGTTGTTATTAATGTCTCTAGTTTCTTTCCCTCAGATGAGTTGAAGAGTTTTGGTGTTGCCGTGCTGTATAGGATGAGAATCCCAGCAAAGTAAGTGAATGCGCGGTGCTTTCATGCCTTTTCTTTTTGCTGAGCTGTGCCTGCGCCGCTTCCTTTGCAGGTCATTATGATGTTCCGGCCCGCTGTGATGTTCCGAGATCAAGGAGAGACTACACCTGGTAAGAGGTTTTCGTTGTCCTTGCGTGGCCATGAGTGAGCGCTCACTAATAATGTCTCTTTTTGTCTTTTTCAGGTTGCTACAACGTTCCGAAGATGGATGCGGCGTTGTGATGGAGAATCCCCGGATCGCGTCTATTCAGGTGAGCAGCTGGTGGTAGTTTGAAGATGGAAGATTCAAGACCAAAGCCAAGCTGCTACTTACAGGTAAGCCCTGAATAATGGTGTTCTTCCAGATACAGGCTTCAGCATGTGGGAGGATGCAAGAAACACTGGAGATCAGAACTGGACACGGTGAGCGTTACGCTGCTAACTGCAGAATAACGCAAAGCATGTGCTGCTGTTTGGGTTTGGCTTATATAGCCCAAGTAAAGTAGTTCCAGGTAGAGTAGTCCCAGGCCCAGCCTCACCCGAAACACTAGACCGCATAGCTCAGTTCTTTGGAACTGAGCTATATGAATGCCTCCATGTTAACTGAAGTCCCAATCCAAATGTTGTCCTTCACATAACAGTATGAGCCTGGTGCCAGGACTGGCTCCAAGAGAGTCCCTGATAGTGTTTTGTGGCCCTTGAGGCCACAATGGAAGCCTGTAACCTGGCCCCAACCGAAAGGCTGGTTTGGCCATGATGACCAGGGGCATGAATCGTGACACTGGAAGTTTCCCAAAGTCTTGAAAGAGAGTGTAGTGGTCCCTATCTTCAAGAAAGGTCCGAGAACGAACCCAGGAAATTATAGGCCAAAGCCTTATTAAACGTGGCAGGCAAGATCTTCGCCTCCATACTACTAAAAGCCTTAACAACATGGAGTGAATCGACTGGCCATAGAGACCAATGGCAATCAGGCTTTGTAAAAGGTAGAGAAACACTGTTGAACATCTTTATATTAAATCTACTCAAAGAACAAACAAGGCCTACTCTCAGAGAATATAGCTACAAATTTTGGATTAAAACAAGGATGCCCATTAGCGCCTAAACTATATAATCTTTTTATATCTGACATTGACGATACTTTCTCAGAAGTAAGAACCTTTCCACCCAAGATAGCGGGAACAACAGTCGGAAGGCTAATTTACACCAGCCGACAGCCCTTCAGACCTATGTGGATGTCAATAACATGACAATTAATCCGGACAAATCAAGAATCCTGAGATTTGGCAAACTCAGCAGAGCAAAGGAAACGAGGAAATTTGGGTGGACGTTAAGAAATAAGAAATAAGAAAATCCTAGAAGTAACATCTGTTACCTACCTGGGAGTCTGTATTAATAACGACAGAAATGAGGCTCCGAGAATCATAGATCTGAGAAACAAGATGAAAAACCTGGCAAATGAAGCTTAAATCCTCCTAAAACGCTTCTGCAGATTCCCCATGGCCCTGTTTGTGGCATTTTACAGAACAAAGGTTGTATCAATCTTGATGTATGGAGCAGAAACGTCCTTCCTGCTACCGGTTAAAATGGCCACTTTTGGAAGGAATATTCTGGAGAATGGTACTTCAACTGCCTAAAACTTATCCCATCCAAATAATTCAAAAAGAACTGGCACTAACATCTTTGAAAGCAATTGCAGATTGGAAAGCCATTTCCTTTTACCGCAAATGTCTGGAAAAATCGTCATCGGGAGGATTAAAGGCTCTGAAAAAAGCCATTGAAGATCATACAGAGCCGACACTCTCGAAATGGGAAACAATCTGCAAGGCTATCTTAGCAAACTTGAATGAAACAGAAGATTCGCTATCGGAAGACCCGGACCGGGTAAACAAAAAGATGTTTACACATGAAGCAATTGAGACACATGAGGAAATATCCAAATATCATGGATATAAAGATTTCTGGGCTAACCCTCATAAACTAAATAGATTGCCAAAATACCCGACTCTCTTGCCAAACTGGTTTTTGAGGACTACCCATTTATGATTTCGTCTGAATCTCCTGCCGTGTAGAGACAACCGCTATAGGAGAAGAGACAAAAATGAACCCAAGCATTCCAGACAGTGCAAAGATCTAAACGTAATAGAATCTCTGAAACATCTAACATTGGAATGTTCGGCTCTCACAAATGAAAGACATATCTGGGCAAAATCTGGAAAGACTACCGATTGAGAGCGATAGAAACTTGGTGTAAAATTCTTCTTGAAGGGGTGAAAATGCGCATCAATTTAGCAGTGACAAAATTCATATTGTTGCTATTTCAGAAAATTGAAAATCTGCCTACGGAAGACATATGGGTACAACGAACTGCAGAGCCCTAAAAAGGAAGGACGGGCGCAAAAAGATCGATGCCAAAGAATAACACGGAATTGACCCAGACTATTTAAGTGCTCTCTTAGAAGATTTATCACAAAGGAGATCGGTTGACAATGTATCAAACCTGACATTGTGAATGGTTTTATTAATTTATTAATGTTTCTTTTTTAAAGTTTTTTCTCCTCTTTTTTTCTCTCTTCTTCCTTTTTCTTTTTTTCCCCTTCTTCCTTCCTCTGCTTTTCCTTACCAAAACTTTATGAAATGAGGGATGTATAACAACACAATAGCCAAAGGTTTTCATTTTTGTAAACCAAAGTGCTAAATAAAAATAAAAAATAACTCCACTTTAGTTTCTGGATGTTCTGTACAAAAGTGGGTATCTCGGGTATTTATTCTTAATAGCTCTCATATGTTCAAAGACTCATTTTTAATGCCCTGATTGTGCTTCCAATGTTCACAGGTACATTTTATTCCATAAACTACGAATTTAGTATTACAGTTAATGAATTGCTGAATTTGCTTTTCTTTACCATTTGGTAGTTTTAGACTTTTGGTGCCGTTCATCATCTGTGGACAGAGTTTACAATTCCCACATCTATGATTACCCACAATAGGTCTTTGGTTTAGCGTACTACTTAGATTCTTTGATGTTGTTGGTTTAAGAAAGCTAGAAATGGTCATGTTTTTGATGGTTGGTGTCAGGAACGGTGGCTGGAAGTTTTGGAACCATTGGAGATATTGATTTCCTCGGTGAGACGTTCTAGTCCTCACCCAATATGGCGGTAGTTCCTTTAAATTCCGACTCCGCCCACAAGCCGGCGCGTTGTATCTGTTACTCTACAGCGCTCCGCTGCCCTTTGTAACGTTGTTTTCCACTCTTCCAGCAATTACCCTTCAGTGCCCTTTCGTGCCAGTTTTTTCCTTCGTTCCTTCCTCCGCCTCTGTCTATGTGTCTTCCCTTTTTCTATTTTCCTCTGCGCTCCTCTGGCGGTTCTCTCGATCATACAGCTATACTCACTCTATCCTTTCGGCGTCTGCCATTCTGCTCTTTTGCTATCGGCGTCACTTCCGCCCGCTGTTTACTACCTGCTCATCTTTTGTTTACTTACCTGCGGTTCCCTGCCTTACTGGGAACTCAGCGCCTCCTGCGCTATTCTTTCTTGCTTACTGAACCCGCCTTGGGTTGCGAACGGGCTACCGCGTTGTTTCCCCGGTCGTTCGCAGCTCCCTCCTCGGCGGCTGCCTTTCGCCTTTTCCTTCATTCAGCAGAACTTTCCCTTCTCTTGGCTTTCCTTCCTTTCTACATGGTCTGTTTCAGCCCATGCACGTTATTCTCCCCTTTCTTTCTTTGCTTACTTTTAACACTAGGCATCCCCTTTTACTTTCTTCCTAATTCTAGTACTCTTTTTATTTCCTTCTAGGATTCCTTTCCTTTCAGTTTATCTTCTTTTCCTAATCTTGGTCCAGTCCTACCTTCTTGAATTTGAGCTCAGGCGGAATTGTTATTTCATTCATCTGGAACCTTTTGGACTCTTGCATCTTCTACTTCAATTTGGATTTTGTGCAGTGAATTCGGAACCATCCCATCAAACCCATCTAAAGACTAGGGTTTTTTCTGCCTTCAGGCTTTTTCCCTGGTATTGAGGCTGGCCCCCTGGATCCCCCGAGGGCAGGTCTCCATTTCCGCCAAGGTGGCCTCCGGAGGGGCCAGACCTTATCTCCACGAATGGAAGGTCCGAGCATCTCAAGGTAATACTGCGAAGAAGAAGGACCACAGGAAGTCTGAGGCGGCTCTTCAGGTATTGACTTCCGAGGAATCAGGTGAGGAGAAGGGGGAGGTAGACCTGGAACCTGACAGTTGGTGTCTTTCAATAACAGATCACAGGATAATTGTCCAAGTGTTTTCTTACATTTTCATCAATCTTTAAGATATTCCAATGTTTCTTGAGAATTTGAACTGTTTGAGCCTCTTAGCTATATGTTGTCACAAATTAAATTTTTGTCATCCGGGTGGCCGTCTTTGGTTTATCCTTTAAAAGAAAATCCCTTGAGATCTTGTCTGCTTTTTCCACAGATTCTCTTAGTTTTTTGGGGTTATATCCTCATTGGCAACATTTAGTTATGGTTTTCTCTATGCTCTCTTGATAGGCTGCTTCAGTGCTACAGTTTCTCCTTAGTCTTAATATTTCCCAATAGGGGATTTTGTTGATCACATGTCTGGGGTGGATGCTCAATGCATGCACATTGCTGTTTCCTGCAGCAGGTTTTGTAAACAAGTTTATTATCTGTGTACAGCTCTAAATCCAGAAAATTGTATTCTAGTTGAGCTTTCATTCAACGTGAAAGTAAGGTTGTTGTCATTTTTATTCAGGTACTAAATGTAACTCATAAGCTTTGATGTATCCCCTTCACAGATTTTGAGGATATTATCAATACATCATCCCCAAAATATGAGGTTATCTGGTTGGTTGAAAGCTTTATGTCTCCATGCGTAGTTGATCTCAAAATAACCCATGAACAAGTTAGCATATGGTGTTGCAAATTTAGACCCCATTGCAGTTCTGTTACACTTCGGGCTTCCCCGCGGGCCTCCTTGCAGAATACGATTTCTTTACAAGCTCCTCTGTGGACCAGATACAGGCTGCCATGGCGCCTGTACAAACTACGACGGACTCCGGGTCAGCTGGCACGTCCTGCACGTGGAAGACGTACGGCAAGACATGCCCCCTTATGACTATAAAACCTCCGTCTTTCAAGGGGCTCGTTGCTGCTAATTAGCGTTACAAGCTACACGCGGTTACGTCCGTTACTTCTTTGTGTCTTCTCCACACGATTCCCCATCTGAATTCCTGGTTTTGACCCTTGCCCGACTACTGGATTGGCTTGTCTCCTCCTTTACTCCTGTCGTGCTCGTCTGGTTTTTTGACTCGGAACGTTACTGGATCCGGCTCCTTTCTGTCTCTTGCGGTACTTCATTCCAGGTTGCCGCTTCTGCACACGGAACCAAAGCAGAGGACTTGCTGTCAACTATCCAAAACTTTTCTACATCTACTCTGGATGCATGTGTGCTCAGGTACATACTTAATTGACAAATCCTGTCTCTGCTACTATTTTCTCTCCACGACTTGTTTGGATATTTGTCTCCTGTTGGATTCTGGGACATTGAGTGACTATCTTGTGCACCAACCCGGCACTAGTGCGACCCTCGTGCCGTCCGGGGCTACTTCCCTATACTAACATTCCTGTTTGTTATTTTCTCCTTTCGTTGTCTTCTGTTTCCTGAATTCCTTTCCTCAAAATATCCTTATTCAGGTTAGTTGTTACCAATTCGATATTTAAGTTGGGACTGATACTTTAAAAGGCTCTTTAGAATATTCCCACTCATTTTGTGTTATATTTCTTGTAGATCCACCCCGCGGAAGCTCCACTCCAATACTTATCTAGGTAGTTTCCCATTAAATTCAACTGTTCTGATTACTTGCCTTGACTTCAACACTGTCTAATATCTTTGTATTCCTTTGCAGCATTGGTATTGGCAGTGTGTGTTCTCCCCGCTCTTTTATTCAATTGACACCTCTGTCTGTCCCAACTGAAACAGCAGAGAGGTACATTGTAGAAAAGAGCCCCTCTTTGAGGAAGCCCGAGTCTTGTACTCGGGGGAGCTGGGATGGAAGGCTGAATATCGATTCCTGTATCACCATCATCTCCAAGGTCACTCCTCTGCATCTTCGGCCTATTTCGGAGTGGTGAGTAACAAGTTCCTTGTAATTTATGATAAATCTGTTTATCAAAGCAAAAGATATTGTTGTTGAGTGCAAATTTGAGCATTGAGATTATCATATCATTTTGTTGCTTAAATGAAATTGATCCAGTCTTCAAGAAGAATTCTATGTTCTTAATGCCTTTGTCATGCTGAATGCTCTTATACAGTCAAGCAACATCCAGGGTGACAAACCAATAATTGGTTTCCCAAGGTATTGAGTCCAATTGTTGGATGACATGTTTTGTGTCCCAGATAAAGGATGCCAGTCCTGATGCTAGTGGTTGTAGATAATATGTACTGTGATATCCTTTCGGTAAGGGAACCAATTCCATTTAGGATGGGATGACAAGATGGGCATTTTTTTATATTCTTTATGAATTTTAGGTAAAAGACAAATTGTCACCATTGTTGGATCGTTATTGGTCAGGTATTGAAACTTTCTTGCGATAATAGTCCTTCTTCATACCATCTTTTGCTGTTATCATACCATTCCTTTTCTAGATTAAGCAGTGGATTCTCTTTTAGTTTTTGATAACACTCCTCATTATTTAAATGGGCTTTTCCTTCTCGAGCATAGTCTGTTCCATTCATCAAAACAATCTTGCCTCCTTGGTCTGCCATTTTTGTTATAGTTGCTTCATTCTTAGCTAATTCTTGAAGTGCTATTTTTTCTTTAATGGATAAGTTGTAATGAATTTTTGCTTTTTTGTCCATTAAGTAATTTGACCGCAATTCATTACTCACTGCTTTTTTAAATAAGTCAATTACATTATCGGATGCTTGTACTGGTATGAACTTGGATTTTGGTTAGAGCGTTGTGCCTTCAAATAGATATGTATCAATATCTTGTTCATCAAAATACCTTGTTGCCGTACATTATTCTTCTTCTCTTAAGTTTAACAAGTCAATGGTATTCTCAACTATTTCCACTGAAACGTTAGATGGAGTCGCTTTTACAGTTGCATCCATCTTTCTCTTTGGCGCCTCTTCAAAGTTTTTCTTTCAATTTTAAGCATCTACAGAACCTGTAGACATCCAGGTGGGTCTGGAGATCCATGCCGCCTGGCATGAAGTGCTAAATCCGAAAGGTTCAATATTAGGTCTACCTCCTGTCCCCCCCAGCTGCACCATTGGAACAAGGTAATGTGTTCTGTTGAGGAAACTTGCCCTGGTCTTCCCTCCTTCTTATAACTTTTGCTTCCGAACATTGACAATACCGAAATACTTTTGGCTGCGTTGAATCGTGAACTGTCTGACCGTGTGATCTTCGGCAACTGGCCCCTGTGTCTTTCGACCCTGGCTCCGGCCCTTTGACTTTTGAACTCCTGTCTCTGAGTATTTCTTGATTCTGCCTACCTAACCAGAATATTGCGTGTGATTTTTGCCTCCAACTCCCTCTGGGTATCTCAGGTGCTAAGTGTGTTTTTGCCCCGGTAGCATTTCATGTCACGGATACGCGTTTGTTTAGTAGACCGAACTGTCAAAAAGTGATCGCAATCGTATTTGCGGTAACGTCTTTTGTGCCTAACACCAGTTCATTCCAACACAGGGTACTTACCTTGAGACTTACTGTACAAAGTGAATTGGTTAGTTGTAGTATATTTAACGTTTGGTTTTTATTGAAGTTTCATAGAAGTGTTGTGTTTATAAAGAATGGTTTAAAAATAAATGTACTTATATTTTTCTACCTGAAACCTTGAGTCAGTGTTTGCTTGAGTCACAGTAATTGTAGTCCTTTGTGTAATCTCTGCTACTGCTCATATACTCTTGAGATGAACCTGGCTGCTCCGCCACTGCTACCACTATGACATAGTAGTACAGGCTTGTACCAAAGTTAAAACTTGTATCACCACCTGTAGTCTTAATTGTGTGTAGTGGTCCCTAAGGGCACTGCACAGGATTCTGCCTAACACTCGCCGATTTGAGAAACCTGAGGGTGTCCTCACACTGATTCCCCTTGGATCCTCTGCTCAGGTAGCCAGGAAAGGCCATTGCTTTTGGATACTGACCCTGGGGGTGGAGATACGAGGGAGGATCACCTGGGTTGAGAGTCCTTGGGGATTGGGGAAAAGATGCCCGCAGACGAGACATGGTACCCCCCCTCGTTTCCCTAAGAGAATTAATCATATGCTCCCCCTTCCTTCATAGGGTATTGCCAGCCCATATCTCTTTCAAGCACACAGTATGACCTTAAAGGGTATCCCTTTAAAGCTGGGATATGGAAGAGGCGACTAGGAGTAATGCACACTCCTAGTCAGTTTCACCACTATGGTACTGGAACAAGGAAGGTGCCTACAAAAGGACTAGGCATGTCATGTCAAATACTACAATGCAGTTCAGGTAAGCTACTCATACCTGCAGCCTGTTGAGAGGCTACAGGTGCTTAAAGGCAGACCCACACTGCAAAGCAGGAAGAACCTGCCTCGAGAGAAGGTGGCAGACGTGCAGCGAGGAGTAGGCCAGCGCAGCACTGGCAGAGAGGATGCCTTGTGGTCTCAGGAGAGGAAGGAGGTGCCACGACTGGAGGGCACCTCTAGAGGACCAAAACCACAACACTTGCCAGTGTTACGTGCTCCCAGCTGGGGCTGGGGCTGGGGAATACGGAAAACTCCTGACTGCCGCGGGACGCTACCTGAGGGTTTTTCGAAAGCGAGCGCTGCTCGCTGTACTTCCGACGTCTATTCGGGAGGGGAGAGCCGAATGAAGAGAAGTATGTGCCGCCTAATGAAGCAGAGCAGCTCTGGTGAGTATGAGAGAGGATACTCGTACTGGGGTGGGTGCTCTGGGCGAATGTGAGACCGTTAATGTTTTCATACAAGCTAATGAGAGTTTGGAACCCGCCGCCAATATTGAATACCGAACTACAGAAATTACATGAAAATCATGTGAAATTGTGGCACAAATGGAAAACAAATACGTACCATGTTAAAAGGAGTGAAACCTGTTACGGACAATAAGAAACAAAAAGTGAAAGATGTTATGAACATTTATAAACTGAAAGAAAGGCATGTGGAAAAGGCTAGTTGTTCAACTCAGAGGGGCAAAATGAATGCAAGGTGGTGGAAGAGATACACCATCAAACAAGTTGAATGTAAATTGTGGTAAAGCTAAAAGACTGACAATACACAAATGCTGATGAAATCTAAGGTGCCAAAGAGAGAAAGGGAACCAGTTGAGTGCTAACACTGGTGCTGGGTGTAAAACCAGTGTTAATCAAAGAGGCCTAAAGAACAGCAAGGGTTAACTATTGTGTGACCTGTAATGGGTGGACCATGTGGTCCGACAACTGCGCCTACGAGTAGCCCCACCCTCAGAAAGATCCAAGAAGAGCATAAAGACAAAGGCTGTGTGATGAAAATGCTGAAGTGAAAGAGCATGTGGTTTTGACACAAGGCAAAAGGTGCATCAGTGGAAGTTGATGACATTGGTGAAAACTAAGAGATTTGAACCATTTGGAACTGTGTTACTCTTGCGGAAGGCAACCACAAGATACCTTGGAACTGTGGCAAACTTGGGGAAGAGACCCCTGAGAGTTTTTGGAGTTGTGTTACACTTGGGGAAGGGAACCCCGAGTCTTGTTTCTTTGTGGAGCTATTTGAATTTGGGGATGTGGAAGCTGACCCAAGCGTGAGCTAGAAGAAGCTCAGAACTTTATTTTCAACACTGTCTCTTTTGGTACTCCAATCCCTACACATTGTATGTCTTTAGCGTGAGGGCAAGCATAGGTTTTGTACACAGACAGACTTTTAAGTTGAACTTCCTGACACAGACAATCCTTAGTTTCTTTAGCTAGGGAAATCCCACCTTAGCATAGGACAAGTTAGGCCTTACACCATCCTGACATTTAAAATAAAATCCTTTTGTTTAAAAGGTGAATCTGTTTTCTGTGTTTTGCTTCATGATGCCTTCACACCAGCCACCGGGACACTGCACGCAATAAGGAGAGCCTCTCTCTCCAAGGCGAAAGTCTGCTACAACGCCGCTTCCCACTGGTCAACCTCTGCATGCAAGGCCATCAATCTTGGAGACCCTCTCAGGACCGACATCCGCTTCAAAGATAGCAGCCGCTCTGTGTCCTTTCTTCCTCCACTGCAATTGGCAACCACTGCAACTACTCCATCTCCTTGCTTGTTCTAATGGCCTGCACCTGAGGGGGCCTTAAATATTGAAAAGTCCCGCTGAGGTGTGGGTCATATGAAACACTAGACTGCATAATGCAGCTTATTGCCTCCGGGTTCCTCTTCCTCGTCCCAGTACTTAGGGCATTTTGGGACTTGAAGTCCCCAATATCCAGATTACCTTTTTCTTCAAAGGTCTCAGTTCTACAATAGGCCATTAAGACTGTAGGGTCTCTAGGGAAGTTAGTAAGGTGGTTCTCCCAGTTCTCCTGACCCGATTCACCTCTCATGTGATCCTCCCGCAGAACACCACCCCCAGGGTCAGAATCAGGAAGGTTTTTAGGATATTCACCTCAAATTCATCACACTTCCAAAAAGGTGAACACCATTTCACAATTCGATAACTATCCCATGCCGTGGATTGATTATTTTATCATCGATTGGGTTCTGCCGTTTACCTTTCCAAAATCGACTTAATGAAGGCTATTGGCAGGTGCCAGTAAACCCAGAGGACAAAGAAAAAACTGCTTTCTCTAGTCCTGAAGGATTGTACCAATTCAAAGTACTCCATTTTGGTCTCCATGGGACACCTGCTACATTCCAAAGACTTATGGACCGGATACTCTGTCCATTTCCAGATTTTTGTGGGGCCTATTTCGACGGCCTAGTCATCCATAGTAAAACTTGGAATGAGCTTATGTATCATCTCTACCAAGTAACAAAAGCCCTGAGAAAAGCAGGCCTCACTGCTAAACCTAAAAAGCGTCACCTCACCTGGTCGGCAGAGAAATATCTGGGATTTTCTGTGGGGAAGGGGTTTGTGCATCGACAAACAGAAAAAGTCAAATTGGTACAATATACATCAACCCCAAAATCAAAAAGGGATCTTCGTGCATTCCTTGGATTATTAGAATATTATAGAAGATTTATACCCAACTATTCTATAACAGCTTGCCTTACCAAAAACCTTTTAAACGGAGAGCCCCAAAAGTTAAAATGGACTCAAGAAGATTATGCTTATTTTTCCACTCTCAAGCAAATTCTGTGTAATTAACCAATTTTGAAAGCAGCGAATTTTAGCAAAGACTTCATCCTACAAACAGAGGCATCCCAATTCAGGTTGGGGGCAGTCCGTTCCCAGGAAAATAATGGTATTGAACACCCAATTCTGTACATCAGTTGCAAACTCTTTCCTAGGGAAAAGAACTACACCACATCGAACTTGAAGCATTAGCTATTTAACGGGTCATAACTTACTTATGGTATTACCTGACAGGGATGATATTCCGGTTGGTCACTAATCATTCCCCTTAACCTGGATCAGTCTCCAGAAGGATACTAACGCCCTAGTAATGCACTTGTTTCTAGACTTGCAGCCTTATTGTTTTACTATTGAACACAGGAAAGGAATAGATCAAGGAAAGGTAGATTACCTTTCCTGTTTTCAAATAGATAAAGAAACCAGCGGCATTAGGGCAAGGGTATGTGATGAATCTAGCAAAGTCATCACTAATTCTCCAGGGGGAAATCTTCCCTCATGTGGCCAGGGAAAGGCAGAAGCGACCTGACTGACCCTGGGGTTGGCTATCTGGGGGAGAACAACCCTCAGGGAAGCAAAGTGAACACACTAGGTCAAGCCAGACCCCTACCTGTATTCCTTGACACCTACTTGCCTTTCCCCCTCCAAGCATGTATTGCTTATTGCAGTGTGAATACATTTCCATCTTTCTTACATCCCCCCTTTCATAATACTGAGACGAGGAAGAGGGATGGAGCAAAGAGGATCACTAGAAGCAGTAAACCAATGATGTATTCTAGTCGTTGGAGGTTGTTAACAAGTTCCGGGACATTTTAAAATGGCACACCTGAGCAGGGGGAGAGAAACGTGCATCTCCTAATGCTAGTTGGGATACCGGAGGAGAGCAGGCTGAAGACCGGAGCAAGGAGGCTGGCAGAAGCGGCATGCAGGAAAGTCACGCAGAGAGGAATTCGCTGCACCGTTGCCACAGACCGCAGGAGCTGCCGAATGAAGGAGAAGGTAAAGCGGGAACCACGGAGCCGACGAGTCATGATCCCAGTCCACAGGCAAGCAGCAAAGGAAGCAGTGAGATGTGAGGGACACCGAAGCTGCCAACAAACACTGGTAAGCCCAGAGAAGGAGACTTGGACACCGGGGCGCTTTAGAGCAAATGCTGAGTACCGTTAACAAGGCGAGTGAGCCCAAATAAGGGAGCTGGGACATGTGCTGAGATTAAGACTGTTGCAAGAGGGTCGAAGACCCAATTCATTAAGAATATAATTTCCTGGATACCGAAATGAGTGAATTTTGAATGGCTAAAGTCCTAGCAAGGGAGTACAACCAGGAAAGCCGTGTGAGGAAACCAAAAGCCCTGGCAGGAGAGTAAACAAGGCATACTGTCAGTCCGAGACCCGCACGAAAGTGTGACAGAAATAAAAACCCTGGCAGGAGAGTATACCAGGGGAAACAAGGGGGTGAATTTCCCAATTGTAAAATTTGGAACAGTAAAAGTCTGATAGGAAAGAACCATACCCCTTTTGAGAAATGAATATTTGAGGTCCAAAAAACAAGAAACTGTAGGTCTAAAATACTAAAATACTATATGATTGTAGGAAACCCAAGGGAAGAGCTGTTCACCTTGAGAGCTTGGAAAAAGTTATAAGTGAGATTTTAAAAGGCCAGAAGAAATGTAGGGGAAGGGAGAACCCCGTTCCTGGTGGAACATTATTGGTTTTCTTTTCTTCAGCTTTTAGAACTATGTTTTGGAACTTTGGAAGAAAGTGCAGGCTGCAGATGTACAGCTAACAGAGATCCCTACTTTCACGTTAAATTGAGTTTAGTGTGCAAGGGTCATTTTAGGGTTTTATTTATTTATTGTGCATTTGTTAGGCGCTTATACAACAGGTAAATTGTATTTCAAAGGGCCCACAGGGCAACAGGGAGGGAACATGGGAATTGAAATGTAATACACTGGAGGATAAAGGGAGACCTACTGGGCCTTGCGAGCATTCAGAGCATGCAAGTGCAGAGAAAGTAGAGGGGAAGAGCGAGTAGGGGGTAAGTGCTGGAGTGCCCATGCTCGTGGGTGTACAGTGGCATATGCCAATGGGTGCCAAGGCAAGTGCTGTGGGCGGGCGGAGGCTGAAGGCTATTGGGTGTGGGAGGCCAGTGCCCCGAAGGACACATAAGGGCCCTACCACCAATCTCAGGAACTGTGGGATTAGCAGAGGAGGAAAGAAGGGAAGGAGGAGGTGAAAAGGAAAGTCTTGAGGAGCTTACGGAATTTGAGGAGATCTGGCTCAGACAAAGAGGAAGGGGGAGGCTGATCCATAAGAGAGAGCCAGATGAGGAAAGATCGGCCATTAGCCCTATGTTTAGCGAAATGCATGACACACAGAGTTGGGGCCAGAGGAACGTAGAGGTCTAGAGGGAGAGTATTTAATAAGTGCAAGTTGCAGCTAGCGAGGTCCCTGGTCCCAGACAGCCTGATGGATGATGCAGAGGGATTTGAATTTGATCCTTGCAGCGACCGGGAGCCAGTGAAGACATTTTAGGGCAGGAGAGATGTGGTCCCTGGGTTTGGGGCCAAGGATAAGTCTTGTTGCCCTATTCTGGATTAGCTGGAGGGGTCATCAGGTAGATTCAAGAGCAGGCTATTGCAGTAGTCTACCCTAGAGAGAACCAGGGCTCTGGTAACATTGATCTTCTGGGGGAAAGTGAGAAAAGGGAGAATTCCTTTGAGAAGGAAGAGTTGAACGTGGTACTTCTTGGTAATGTCCTGAATGTGAGGGAGGAAAGAGAGAGGAGTCAAAGATGACTCCAAGGTTTCTGGCTTCAGAGTAAGGAGAAGGGGGAGAGCCCATAGGGCATGGCCAGAGTGAGAGGAAAAAAGAGGGAGCAGGAGTCCCAATAGGAAGGATCTCTGTCTTGCTGGCTGAAGGAGCCAAACATCCTGTCCAGCTGCAAGACGTGTAAGGAGACTGTGGAGCCATTGGCCTGGCAACCAACTTCTACTGCTGTCATGGAAGAGCCCTGCTTTGTGGGTGATCTTCAGAAGTCCTGCGAAGGAGCTTCAACCCTTGGAGTGGAGGGAACATCCATTCTCGATGTCAGCTCGGAGTCCTGAAAAAAAGAGCCCTTGACAGTGTTCCATGATCACCTAGTGGCTGCCGAGCTCGGAGTTTGGGTTACCATGCTGCAGACATCACCGTTCCGCATTGAGGCCCAGAACGTTGGGGAGAGACAGCTTGTACTACAGGACTCATCTGTGCCAAATTTGGATCCAGCATGAAGGGGGCCCGAATTATGAGGCGAAGTCTGACCGTGACAAGTGTGTCCCTGTGCACAACTGTGCATTGGTGGCCATTGCCCAAAACAGCTTTCCTGCATCCAGTCCTGTGCTGACAGGGGCCATGCATTGAGAAGTGCTCAAACCTGCAACCCCTGGGCATCAAAGACCAGAGCTGACAGTGGTATAAGCAGCCTTTGATCCTCTTCAGAAAACCGGTAAGTCCTAAGTACAACGGAGTATGGGGGTGAGTTGTAACAGTACTTACCTGAACCCCTAACTCCCTTTAAGAAATCTTTATAATAGTTTGGCTTTGCCATTGCTTGTTCGTGCAAGCATTCCAAAAGTGGGGGACCCTTTATTAGCTAGGATAACTGGTCCTCTACTCTTTGGAACTTTTCATTGGACCCCAGAAGCCTCCACTAACCTTTTCCTGTCTCACAAAACTGTATGGAACTCTGGTGAACATTTGGGCACAATGCCATATACACATTGGGGGTGGACTTTTAAAGTTAGTGTTGTATCTCTGTGGATCTGTAGTGCTGTATACTAATACTTGCCTTACTTTGCAGGGGTTTGTTATGCATTTTGCCCTACTCCGGTGATTGCATATATGTATCTTTTATTTAGTCTTGTGTGATAATATTACATGCTAGTAGTCTTTTTTTCATAGCGTTATGTGGCCATAAATAAATAAGTATTTTTAAAACTGTTGTCCAAGTGTGTTCCTTGACTTTTCACTGTGTGTACTCATTGAGGACCCCTTACAGGTTCACCACCTCCTCCTGAGACTTAGCCTTGACCACTCGCCTTGCTACCTTGAACTGGTTTGGCTACAGCTCCCAGAGTTGTCCCTGTCACAATACTAGGATGGCCTTCTCTAGATCTGTCCAGCAGGCCACCGTATAGAAAATCAGTCCTAACAGTTAGCGAAGAATACCGGCAAGACTAGAGGTTTGTTCAAGTGAAAGTCTGATGGAACCTTCAGCATAAAGGATGGATGAGTCCGCAAAACCACCTTTGAAGGATGGAATGACAGATAAGGAGGTTTACATAAGGGAGCTTGAATTTCCTCAACACACCTGGCTGAGGGGATAGCCACTAGGAAGACTGTCTTCTAAGCCATAAACTTCAAAGATCTTTGATGCATTGGCTCAAAAGGTAGAGCCATTAGCAGGAGCAGATAAGGCAGAAGCTGCTGGGGGTATAGAGAATTTATATTGAATGCTTTTGTATCGAAGCCTGTTTCATTGAATTTTTTTAATGAATAACACATATATCGAATTATTTTTATGTTGAATTTTTTTATATTGAAAACATGCAACACGTATACATTTAATAAACATTGTAACTAATTGATTTTTTTTTATTTAAATGCATACATTTAATATGTTCATTTAGTGCAATATCTTGTTTGTCCATTAGGTGTCGCTCTTTCGTCCAATTTTTACAATAGGATGCATAGGATCCATTGCAGCCATTTTGGATTTCTCCTGTCGGAGTGGATGGAGTGTTTCTTTGGAGTTCCCTCTTTTTCGCTTTTTGCCTGTTTTTTTTGGTATTATTTCAACATTTTCCGAAGAGTACTTGTACATTTTTGGGATTTTTTTTATTTATTTATTAATTTTTTCGGGTTTTGGTGTGGATTCCATGGAACTTGCCTCAGATCTGTTTTGGTGTTTTTTTCCCCTTTTCTGGTTTATTGGGTTGTTTTCTGACTCTGGATTCATAGTATTTTCATTCTTTTTGGATGGATTACACTTTTTTGGTGTGGAATTTTCTTCATGTGAATTTTGAGTTTTTGGCAAGTTGCCTTTTGCAGTGGTAAGAGAAAATTGTGATTTCTAACAGTTTATGTTAAAAGCAAGAATGTTCAGTTAGGCAATTTTTTCCTGTTTTTCGAATGCCAGCAGACAGTCCTTCAGTTGTTGTCTATTGTCACGATATTTTTTTCTCTGTACTTGGTTTTTTGCCCCCTCGATATAATTTGTGCAACTTGCAATTCTTGATGTGATGGTTCCTTCTTTAGATGTTTTAAAAAAACACCATTAATTAAGATTCCAAGTTTTGAACGATTGTTCTATTGCATTGTGCCATCCTTCGAGTTTATTATTAGTTTTGGCATTTTCTTGTACTACAGCGGAGAAACAATTCCATATTTCTTGGCAAATTGTGTCCTTCGACGTGTTCCACTTTGAGTTAGTGGTCCAATCCAGGTTGAGTCAAAATAATCTAAAAGTGGTTCTAAATACTGTTCATTTTCTTTAAAAAAGTCTGTATCAAAAGTTCATAGTTTTCCTCTACATTATTCACTGGTACAAATGCTAATTCGAAAAGTAATTTAATGATGTGTTGAAGGGTCCCTTTCTCCGTGATATTTGCTTACTATCGATATTGGTGTATGAACGTCTTTCATGTTGTTAGCAGCATTTTGAGAAATATGTTTTCATTATTTTTTTTGTTATACAATACTTTTGATATATGGGTTTCAATATAAAGACATGTAACCGCTGCTGGGCAGTGCAGAAATCCTTTGTGAATGGCACCACACTGTAATGCATTTCCACTTGTGCTTATAGCAGGAAAGCGTTGATGAAGCTCTGGCTAGAATGTTCTTGCATTCCAGAGGTTTCGAGTAGTGTCCGAATTCTAG
This sequence comes from Ambystoma mexicanum, assembly GCF_040938575.1. Classification (NCBI taxonomy): domain Eukaryota; kingdom Metazoa; phylum Chordata; class Amphibia; order Caudata; family Ambystomatidae; genus Ambystoma; species Ambystoma mexicanum. The sequence continues at coordinate 1,657,764,630 of NC_090929.1, forward strand.
GGCTGCAAGAGCCAGGCTGCTAGGTTAAGCGACTCGGGTCGTGGTGTAGTATTGACCCTCCTTCCCTGAAGAGGAGGTCTGGAAGAGGAGGTAATTTGACAGAAATAGCCACTGACAGACAGAGAAGGTCTTGATACCAAATCTGCCTGGGCAATGCTGGTGCAATGAGGATCAACCTGCAGCGGAATGTTCAGAGAGTATTGATCATAAGTAGCAGCAGGGGGTTGGTGGAAATGTGTATAGGAACAGGCCCTCCCAAGGGAATGAGAAGGTGTCTCATATACTCTTGCTCTGAGGATACCTTCTGGCAAACTTCTGACATTTGGAGTTGGCTGCCGTGGCAAAATGCTCGACCTGAGAGTGACCCCATTGCTGAAGAGAAGAGGTACCGGTGTCTGCTGGATTTCCCACTCGTGGCAGCACCGTAGTTCCCTGCTGAGCGAGTCTACGATGGTGTTGTGAACACCTCCCAGGTGAAACGGAACAAGGAACATCTGCTGCGCGTTGGCCCAGTGCCAGAGGTTCTGCACCTCCCTAGAGACAATGAGAGAAAGAGTCCCGCCCTGTTTCCTGATGTAAAATATAGTGGTTATGTTGTCCGTGAAGACAGAGACCACCCTCCTCTGGGGCTGAGGCTTGAAGGACTTCAGGGCCCAAAAAACTGCCTGCAGTTCTAAAATACTTATATGCAACTCCTCTTCAGGAAGCCAGATACCCCTGGTCTATAGATGGCCCAGTTAGGCGCCCCAATATTCTATCAAAGCGTCTGTAGGTACTGTTGCCTGATTAGCAGGGGTCTGAAAGGGAGCGCCTTGCGAGAGAGGAGGTTGAATGGACCACCAATGTAGAGCTTGACGAAAGTATGGATTTAATTAATCTTGTCGCTCCATTAGCCCGTGACTTGTTTCCATCTGGCATCCAGAACATCTTGAAGGGGTCTCATCTGTAATCTGCAAAAGAGCAACAGATGGATGCATTAGGACATCATCCCCAGCAGGGACTTGATGGATCGGACTTTTGCCACGTGAGCTGCCGATAGCCGTTGGACCTTTCCCAGGACAGCCTTTACCCTGTCTTCCAAAGGAGTCGCTATACACAATAGTGTGTTGAGGCGGGACCCCAGGAATAGTGCTTTCTGAGATGGTACTACACAGGATTTCTGATAGTTTATCACGAATCCCAGAGAAGTTAGGGCCTGTATGGTCTCTGGGGTGTGCTGGATTGCCAGCATGTGAGAGCGGGATCGGATCAGCCAATCGTCTAGGTAGGGATAGATATAGATTCCCTTGCGACACAGGTGGCTGCACGGCAGCCAAGCACTTGGTGAACACCCTTGGGCTGATTTTAGGCCGAAAGGTAGGGCTTTGAACTGGTAATGTCTTCCCTGAACGACAAAATGCAGGAACATCCCGTTTTTGGGAAGAATGGGGATCTGGAAGTAAACATCCTCCAATTCGAGGCTCGCCAGGAAATTTTCTTGTTCCAGTTGGGCGAGCACATGCTGCAACATGACCATACTGATTTTTTGGGACTTGGGAAATTTGTTTAGGCGCCGTAAGTCTACAATGGGTCTCCACCCTACTAACTTCTTTTACACCAGAAAGTATCTGGAGTACACTCCAAAGCTCCGGATGCACAGAGGAACTGGTTCTATTGCCACTTTGTTTAACATGGCTTGAACTGCCTTTAGTAGCTGTGCTACATTCTGCTCTTGTCTGGGGGTGCGTAGAACGAGACGGCATTTGTCCTAGAATTGCAGGGTGGGACCCTGTTGGATGATATTGAGCACCCATTTGTCTGTGGAGATGTTGCGCCACTGGTTGACGAACTGTGATAACCAGCCTCCAACTGGGGTGCTAAACTGAGGATGGGGGCCCTGGGCCGGGTCAGGCTTGCTTTGGCGATTGCATCCTGAATGCTCGAGCGAGACAATGCTTGGTTCCGCCTCTGTAGGCTTTGGAATGTCCCCTGTATGCCTCATGGGTGGTTGAACGGGAGGGCAGATGATAGGGTGAGGTGAGGACCTTGAGACCTTCCCTTTAGAGGAGTGAAAGAACAGCCTCCTCTGCTGGAGAGTGCCCAATGAACAGTGTCCGTCTTAATGGACTGTAGGGTATAGTCAACTGCCTTCCCGAGAAGGTGGTCACCATCGAATGGCATATCCACCACTTTCGTCTTTACATCCAGGCGGATATCGGTGGCCTTAAGCCACCCTTGGCGGCAGAGGGCCACTCCATTGCCCATTTGCCAAAAGCCTGAATTTGCGATGTCCAGGGTGATGGTAATCTCATGGTCGGAGGCTACCTCTCCCTCGTGTAACAAAGTTAGGGCTTCAGCATTGTCGTCCGAGAGGAAGTCAACGATGGGGCCTAACTTTTACCAAAGCGCTCTGTCATATCTCGAGAGAATGGGTAATGCGTTGGCGGCATTGATAGTAGACACCGCCGTCATGATGATGCACTTCCCAGTCGCGTCCAGGTTCTTGCTCTCCTGATCGAGAGGAACCAGAGAAGAGGAGGATGGGTAAGAGGACCTTTTTCTAGCTGCAACAGAGACCACACAGTCTGGCGATGGTTGGGATCATGAGTCCCTTCGGGGTGTGTCAGGGACCCAGTACTTTTTCTCCAAGCAGTCCCTTTTTGCAGGGGCTGTGCTAGGGGGCCTTCAGGACCAACAGGCCACCTTCCTAAAAGTCATCCAGAAGTGGAATCAAAACAATAGTATTCCTAGAGAACTCCTGCCTTTCAACAAGGAAGCCTTCCTTCAGGAATGAGGTTGAACAGCTACGCCGCCCGCAAATCATTGAATGAAATGTACAGATTTCATCTGGCGGAGAATCCCTGGAGAGCACCTCGACATCAGGAGGTTCTCCATCCGTGGGAACGTACTCTAACTCATCAGTCCCCTGTGCATCCTGGGTGGTGACAGTATCGGTATGAGCGGCCTCTTCCACCACAGGAGGAGGCACAACCGGCAATTATAGAGGGACAGTCGGGGCTGGATGAGACGTGCCAGCCGGGCCCGTGAAGGCATTGGAGAACTTCTCCCTGTTGAATGTTGTATGGGTGCTGCCAGGAGACGCTGCTGGATTTCGGACACCAACATGTAGAGAGTGGTCAAAATGTCCATTGACATATCTCTAGGTGTTGTAGGAGCCTGTGCCAGGTCATGAGGCCAAGGGCTAGTAGGCTGAGGTGGCTGAGCCCCTTGCCAAGGCACTGCTAGAATGGGATCAGGTTCTTCCTTATTGCCTTCTTGGTCAGAGTAGAATCCCTCTGGTAGGTCCTCTTCTGAAGGACTGAAAGACTGAATCATTGGGTGTTGGGTGACACTCTGGGAGACCCCAACAGAGACAGCATGACGTGTGGTGAGGCCTTAGTGAGTCTTGGGAGGAATGTGAGAGCCAAGCCATCTCCCTCTCCAAACTAGGAAAGGAGGCAATCAACAGGGCCTGTGGTGCATGTAATGGTGCCGTGTCTGACGGGGCCGGTGCCAGTACAGCCGACGGAAGCCTAGGTGGCAAGGCCACTCTGGGAGTGGCAGTAGTAGTGTGTAAATGGTGACTGTGGTGGACGAGCCATTCGATGAGGTAGCAATCTTCGTGCACAAAGTCGTCAATGGGATCAAAGTCGTTGACGGAAGAACAGTCTTCCTGGATTAAGTCGTTGATGGGGTAACATGGTGGTCAAGGTCATCGATGATGCAGCTGTTGACGGGTCCCTCAACAAGGTCTGTGATGATGAAGAGGTTGTTGCTGTGAAGCCGGGGCCCAGGGTCCGTGATGATGAAACTTTATCCTTCGCAGCTGGTGTCAACGATTTTCTCACAGACGGGACCTGGAGGCCGACGGCAGACGGGGGCTCCACATCCACTGTACCCATCAGTGAAAAAGTCAGCGTGTGAGACGAATTAGCCTTTTTTGGTATCTTCCCCCGGGAAGTGTCCTCAAAAGATCTCGGCCTCTTTCCAGAGGTAGCACACTCTTTAGGCCGACTCACCCTGGAAGGGGCATGACTGGACACAGAGGCAGAGTCAGAGGCCCTCCCTTCTGCAATCCATGCCACTAACCTTCTATGACAGTCTTTCAGTGTCTTAGAGTAGAAGACCTGACAGATGGAACATCAGTCTGCATCATGGTCTGGATGCAAACAGTAGATGCATTTGAGATGCCAATTTTAAAAGAGGTTTGGTCACATTTCGAGCAGGCCTTGAAGCTTTTTCTCGTGGTATCCACCATGGCGGTCTGGCGATCCGAGGTGCAGAGCAAGGAAATACATTGGTGAGAACTTGAATGAACGTCTAGTCTTCTGTGCCCACTTACGATAAAAACGAAAGGAGGACTTACCATGTTGTCAAGCCGTTCCTGGAGGAACCACATGCAGAGGAGTCGTCCAGTGTGGAAAATAGAAGAGGCTGCTAACCGGGACGCTAGCGAGCAGGCAAAAGCATACAAACCAGTCAGCCCTGAATGGGCCAACCGGAAAGCTGGAGAAGCAGAGGTCCAGGCATGCTATGCAGCTGGACTGCACGGTCGAATGAAGATGCACATTCTGTGAGGAACTAAATGCTGCAGAGCCGCTCCAGCACAAGGAAAAGCGAGAGAAGCCATGAGAAACTTGAAACAGAAATCAGAAGAGGCCAAGACCGACCGGAGCACACCGGCAGCGACCCTTAAAAAGGTACAGGGGTTGCCGGGACGGTTGGTGGGTGCACAGCTGAGTCTGGAAGACTCTTAACCCACAGAGCAGGGGTGAGGAGGAAGCCCCCCTGGGGGAGAAGAAAATATCAAGAGTGCCAAAAGCAGAATGGGAAAAGGTTGGGTCTGGGACCCGCACCCACAAAAGAAGATCCCTATAAATCATCTTCTTCGTGGCAGTACCTGGCAGGAAAGTGAACCAGGTGTGATGATTCCAGTGGAGTCGTCGCGGATTCCCCGGCAATGACCTCCTCCCATGTGGCCAGGGGACGGCAGCCACTACCTGACCCTGACCCTCGGGTGGCTTTATGAGGGAAGATCACATGGGGAGATGTTGCGACTTCACTGGACGAGACGCAGTATTTTCCCCATTCCCATGAGGAAGATCCCCTTATACCCAAAATCGTTTTCATGAGGAAGACCCTTTGATGCCCCAGATCTTCATTGCATACTGTCAGATATGTGTTCCCACTTGTAGAAGAAGTGAACCCTCTTCTTCATATTGATATGTCCATACACACAACCGAACACCCTTTTCTTCTAAAGTTCCTTTTTGTTAAACTAGTGAAGAGAACTATTCAAATGCCATGTGTTTAACATTCTCTATGTACTTCAACTATCAGAATTCACTAAGTATGGAAACAAGGAGGATATAGGAGTTTGAACCATGTATTAAGAACTTGAACCACGATGTGCAGTCTAGTTGTTTTCTCCAAAGCACCTGTGCATGGGACATTTAAACCTGGCAAGCGCACTATTTGGGGAGGCAGTGCAGGAGAAGACATCGGCTCCTATTCAAGAGTTCACGAACGTGAAGACTATGTACCGGTGTAGCAGAGCAGAAGCGGCTGTCACAGGAGAAACACAGAGTAGAGACTGAAATGCTGTGGAGAAGCTGCAGCCACAAGGAAGTTCATTGGCGCTGTCTGATTTGAGAAATTGGCGATCTCCAATCCGGATCCTGAAGGGAAGCAGACGTACAAATGCAGAGCCACGAGGGAGACCGAAAGAACATCCACATCCTCCTGTTTTGAAAGCTGGTGGAATCAGCAGAGTGAGTCTACCCGAAGCGTTCCAGCCAAAGTTCCACTTGTGAAGCACATAAGAAGTCCTGTGAAACCAAAGACGCCAGGCGAGCAAACTATATGAGAAATCCCAACAAAATAGCACACAATTGAAACGAAACTCATAAGTGAAGACCTGGCAGGCGAGTACACCAGGCAACGGGCGCTGCATAAAGGAACCTGGCAGGAGAGTAAACCAGGCAATTTGCACGCACCAAGAAATGTTACAGGAAAGATTGGCGTTTATTTGTTGAACATTTAAAAGTTTAATGTAAAAGAAAGACAAGTCTGGCGGTAACCTTGCTGGTGCAACCGGTGGGTTGCTGCTGGACTCATAACATTTTACCAGCGTCTGTCTTCCCGGTGCCACGAGGAGATTACAAGTCCAACGGCCTGGGAAGTCAGGCGCCAGTAAAATGTAAGTCCCCATTCCCATAGAGTCCGATATGACTCTATTGGAGTGGGGACTTGGAAGCACCGGCACCATTGTTAACGGTGCTGGTGCTTCTGTGAACAGTCTGCCTACCGTGGCCGTCTTGAAGAAAATTTGTATTGAAACTATACTTGTTTCAATTGTTGGGCCACATGAGAAACCTGAGGCGTTTCTCCCATGCTATTCTCGGGATCCCCGACTCAGGTGGCCAAGGGAGGGCCATCGCTCTTGGATCCTAACCCTGGGGGCGGAGGAAAGGTTCGACTAAACCCCCCCATTCGGTGGCAAGAGCTGCTGGGGAGTCCCCCGCACCCTGTTCACTATACTGTCAGTGGAAGTTGCAGGGTCGTTCCTGTAAAGTTTTAAAAAGAAATTAAAAGGTTAAGGACCCTGTGGCACCAGTTCCCCGATTACGTAAGTGAAAGGGAGCAGGCGTTGCAGGGACACAGCGAGTCGGCGGCACACAGCGAAGTGTGCCGCTGCAAGGTAAGTAAGTGGGGGTGGAGGGGTCATGTTTTTATTTTGGGTTGTTTTACCTTGATGGAAAAAACACATTTTCGGACAGAACCGCTACAGTCTTTTTGGCTGTGAGTTGTTCCATCACGGTAAAACAGCCCAAATCAGGGCAGTAAGTGAGGGAGGATCACCTGGCTGAGGGACCCATGGAAACTGTCGGAGGAAAACCCTCGGGCGAGACATGGTATCACCCCCGTTCCAATAGATCCCTACCCAACATCCCTTCAGTCATTATGGGATATTATCGCCCAAAACAATACATCTGCCCCCTTAAACCTGACAAAAACTACAACTCGCCCCCACACCATTTTCGGACAAGAAAACGAAGAAGAAGAGGCAAAAGGGAGCTATAAAGATTACCTATCGGAACCAATGAACCATGGCTTCCTATGTGTTGTGGCCATTGTGTCCCAATAATGAGGCCAGGCAAGGTCAGGCCTCCCTCTGCAATCATTCCCACCTGAAACCTATTTTATACTCAGAGTCAGTATAAAAGGCAGAGCGCACAGGCACACTCTGAGTGAGCTGGGGATGTTGGATGGTGCACAGAGGCCAGGAGTTGAGAACTTGAGCTGGAGAGACCCTGGAAGGCCTGCAGGAGGGGGGACTGCCTGATTGCTGTCCCTGTGGGTACAGGGGAGGCTGCTGTGTGGCAAAGGAGCTCCGACTCCAGGGAGCCAAACCACAGGCAGCTGGGATTACCTGGCAGTGCCCACACCAGAGCTCCTCCCCTGGGTGAAACAGGAAAGTCTTTGAGGGGCAGATGGTAGGACCCTTACCTCAAGAAACATCCCATTTTATGCAGGCAGCTCCCAAAACTGCCAGAATGCTGTTTATGCTGTTTATGGGAGCTGACAAAGTGGAAGCAAAATAAGAACACAGCATTATGGGACTGGAAGTCCAGAGACATTTTGTTTGATAAACCTTGAGCAAGGTGGAACACGAGAAGGAGCAGATCGTCCAGGTAAAAGGCAAACCCATTGGAGCAGGACGACCGATCGAAGAACTAGGGCAATGGGTAGAGAAACCCTGAAGTTCCCTGCAGGAGGTTGTTGCCTTTGGGAAGCCGTGAAAGAGACGTGGAGAAAGCCAAATCGCAAACAAGAAGAAACGTGCATTGTGTTTCGAGGATGCCAGCGACAGAGATGAGGAGGCGAGGCCGAGCCTGTGGTATTAACCTTGATTTGTGAATCAAAGTTGCAAAGACAAGAAAGGAATGCGCACAACCGATGAGTTAGTGAAAGACATGAAAGGCCGGTTTGTGTCAAAGAAAGATTGAAGCCGCAACAGTCTATCTCACAATTGAAGGTTGTGCAACTGCTGATGAGATGCAAAAAAAAGCTAACCAGTGATTTACTTTTTTAAATTGCCCATAACTGTGAAGCCAGTAATACAGAGTAGCGGAGTGGCCCGGTGAAAGGAAGTAGCCCAATCAAATGTCTGCGCGAAATGTTTGATGTCTTGCTATAAAGCGGCAAAGCGAACAAACTCTGAAATGCGCAATAGTGAAGATTAACCCCAGCAAAAGGGGAAGTAAAAGTTTAACTGAATGTTTGTGCTATGTTATGGAACTACCAAGACCAAGAGACATTGGGGTAGATAACAAAGGGAAAGCTTGAAGTGGTCCTGCAGCGGTCTATAGTAAAAAGTCTTCGACATCAGTGAAAGGTTCGAGCCTGACTGAGGGAGACCTGGAATACAAAATAGGTTAGGGGATGGGAACCCCTAAAGAATGTGAATAAAGCTTGGGGAAGGGAACCCCTGCAAGTGTAGTGATTGCGAGATCCAAGCACGGCTGAGGGAGACCTACGTAAACTATTGATGCACTGAGCAGTCTGAGCCCGACTGAGGGAAACCTACATGAACTTTTGTTGATCTGTGAAAGAACTTTTGAAAAGCTGAAATAAGTGACTTTAATGTGGAAGGCTAAGCAAACCTCGACTCATGTTTTGAACTGCCTTTTTTTGATAACCTGAGCCAGAGTGTGTCATCCTGTCTACATGGACTGCTTTACTCTGTGCTGTCCAATTTGGAGAGGAGAACTGACTCAGCCATCTTGATCCTTTATGTTGTAACACTGACTTTCCTTTGCATACACATTCCTCTTTTCACACTTTTTGTATAGGAGATAGGACAGGCATCTTTCTCAGACTTCAGAGGTGGCTGTAACATCCATGTTACAGTGCGGCTTGACGGTTCCTGCTCGTTAGTGGGCACTTCCCTCTAATCCGTTAGGCTGTTTTGACCCGTCATCTCTGGATGGAAAACCAGCTCCTCTGACGGCTGAAGTTGCATCGTCTGTCACCGAGTGGGCAAGCGACTATCCAGGCAATGGCCTGCCTTTATTTCTCACCACTGTGCAATAAGGCTCTCCAGCGCTTGCCTGTTCCTATATGGCTTATGGTAGAAGGGTGGAAAAGCTGGTTGAAAGGTATCTTTTGCTGTGCATAACTGAGCGATACATCCCGTTATCTGTTCTTCCTGTGGAGAAATCTGTTAAGAGGCACCATTCATTTAAAACGAAAATGCTGCCAAACAGATCCCCAAGCACTACCAGTGGCACATGTGTACACTGATAAAGTGGACAGTTTTTGTCAAACTGACTTATCATATGAGAATCTTGATAATTATGCACAAGCCACATTGGGTAGGTCCGCTTGTTTGAATTGCATAGTAACACCACCAGTGAAGGTTGCTTTTACCCCTACAGTCATAAGAAATGAGTCTCCACAATCTGCCAATATTGTATCTCCTGCTATCACTATAAAAGTAGAGACGTGTCTGGCTCGTATGACGGGGTCAGTGGATATCGGCCCCAAACCAGCTCATTTACGCAGTCTGCGTCTAAGAAAGTCTTTTATGACAATGCCTAAGGATGGTCCAATCAGATGGTCCAATCAGAGACCTGGTCACGGACCATAGGAACTTCATAATCACTAATGTTGAAGAGCCATGCGAGATATAACCTAGGGAAGCATTACGAAATAAAGTACTGGCATAGCTTCGTCTAAGAACAGGTCTGGAGCTAGTTTGAAGTTCCGATTTCAAGTTTCTATGTAGAGTAGAAATTGATGACAGGTTGTACCCCGAAGAACAGGGAATGTGTTTTGTGGAACCAGTAATCTCTCTGGGTTTTTTAATATTTTTAAATATCTGCCCATGGGCGCTTCGGATCTAAGACTTGTAGTTTGATACTTAACCACTATCAAATGCCTTTCTGTTTATGGGAACCTTCCTGGTGTTACTTGGTTGCCTCTGTATTCTTTGTTTATGTATTTGATTTGTCTGTAAGTTTCGTTTTGTGTAGGCCTCCGAGGTCTATGTGCGTGCAGCGTTTTACAAGAATTAAATAAATAAAACATTACAAAGAAATTTTAATTTGTTAGACTAGGCCATTTTGATTTGACAAAGACTGACTTGGACTGTATTATTTGATGGGAGAGACTACTCCCTTCATAGTTATAGTGAAGGGTAGGAGTTTTTCCAAACCCGAAAAATATAGTAAACGTTTAGAAACGTATAACTCTTGCGTCAATTATCATACCAAAAAAACCACACAGGTTAATAATTTCTATAATTTAAGGTGCACCAACATGCGTTGCCCTAGTCTGTTCTTGCCCTTCAAACAAGCTCCGCTAGGCCCTCGTCAGGGGTGAGGGGATAAGCGGAGAGAGAACTTGCCCTATCCCTAGCCTACATGCAGACTACCTTGTCTGATGATAGAAATATTATGCTTAAAGGCACATGCCAAACCAGGGATCAGGCATGTGTCGTCTGCTATTCAAATGAATTATTGAGAAATCTTTATTTGGATTCTTTGTCTAGCAAAAGCAGTTTAAAACAAAAAACAAAAGAATTGGGGAAAAAACATTTTTTAAATTAAAAGTCGTCCTCTTGTCAGGTGCTCTATGTGTGTTCTGAGCACACCGTTGGAGAGGACTCACTGCTGCGTAACTTGCTTGCAGGTTTTTAATTTTACTTTAGAGAGTAGAGTGAAACCCCACATATCTAACAGATTCCTTCAGGTGGTTGGGTCTCTCTGTGTTGTGTTTTATACAAGTTTGTGGTATCTCTTGCCTTGTTTGTAAGAGAGAAATTGTTGCAACCTATTCTGTGAAATTATTTGCATCTCACTAGACTGGGTCGTAAAAAAGCCGACCCGTTTCAGTGGACTGGTGTAGATGTATCACTTTCTTCAGGGCTAGGAAAAGGCGCCAGTCTGTGTGCCTTGTCTAATTCGATCACAGCTCTGTCTGCAGTTAATTGTTGTGGTCCCACCTATAAGGATGAAAGGAGGGGTGGGGGCCGGGGGGAGAGAGATACATGTCCCAATTAAAGTATCTCTGTATCTCTGCCTAACAATACAACCTGGATGATGCTTCATCTTTGGCCTGTAGGGATCAAGGAATGCCAAGAACTAAGGCATCCTGCGAATATGCCCACTATTAGCTCCACACAAACACAAGGAGTCTAGCAAATCCAAGGATAGGGTACGCTTTTATCCATTGTATTCTGTAAACCACAGCAGGTTGACAGTCTACAGAGATACTTTAATTGGGACATGTATCTCTCTTCCCCCACCACTCCTTTCATTCTTATAAGTGGGACCACAACAATTAACTGCAGACAGAGCTGTGATCGAATTAGACAAGGCACACAGACGGCACCTTTTCCTAGCCCTGAAGAAAGTGGTACATCTACACCAGTCCACTGAAACCAGTCGGCTTTTATACGACCCGGTCTAGTGAGATGTAAATAATTACACGGAAAAGGTTGCAACAATTTCTCTATTACAAACAAGGAAAGAGAGATACCATGAAATTGTGTAAAACACAACACAGAGAGACCCAACAACCTAAAGGAATCTCTGTTAGATATGTGGGGTTTCACTCTACTCTCTAAAGTAAAATTACAAACCTGCAAGCAAGTTACGCAGCAGTGAGTCCTCTCCAACTTTGTGTCAAGAACACACAAGAGGACGACTTTACATTTTTTAAAACATTTTTCACAATTCTTTTGTTTTTTGTTTTAAACTGCTTTTGCTAGACAAAGAATCCAAATAAAAATGCCTAAATAATTGATTTGAATAGCAGACGACACATGCCTGATCCCTGGTTTGGCATGTGCCTTTTAGCATAATTTGTCCATCATCAGACATGGTAGTCTGTATGTAGACTAGTGATAGGGCAAGTTCCCTCTCTGCTCATCCCCTCACCCCTAACGAGGGCCTAGCGGAGCTTGTCTGAAGAGTAAGAACAAACTAGGGCAACGCATTCTGGTGCACCTTAAATTATAGAAATTATTAACCTGTGTGGTTTTTTTGGTGTGAGAATAGATTAGGGTAACCCACAGGAGATAACCCCGAACAGTCCTGTAGCGTTTTATAGTCACTCGTGTCATTGTCATATCATGATACCATGCCTCCCTTACAGCCAGTTGATAATTTTCTTGCACATTTTTCATTTGTTTATAGTGCGAGGACCAGGAAATGATGTTTTTGACATAAAGGACTGTGTTAAGCTGGATTTCTAAACTCTGACCTGGTGGCCAGAAGTTTAGGAGGCTACCCTAGTTTAGTAGAACAGGGAAACCTTCTGGACAAACCAGAGCAATCTACGGTAGCTTGACAGGCAGTCAAGATTAAGTCTCAGGAGCCGTGAGAGTGATCGAAAGCCCACAATGAGCACACACAGTACAATTCCACAGATTACGCTTAGACAGATGTATATCAAAAATACATTTATTATAGGCCTTTATAACAAAACATGATTAAACCACAGTATCAAGAAAACAGTTACCACACTCAATTATTCACTATGTAACATATATGCAAAATGCGTTTAGCTAACGCTAACGAAAGAGGAGAAAATAACCACAAACTGCGATAGAAAAGGTTAAGTTCAACACAGATATCGCATTAGGCAGTTCTTTGTAGTCGATTCCTAGCTTATGTAGTCCAGCCCTAAGCAGTGAGGAGCCTTGTGCTCAAAGTACAGCAGTGCGTTAACAACATGCGGTCGTGCGTAAAGTGAAAAGCGGGTTCTCTTCAGGGAGCTGCTCATGAAGGGGGTTGCAGCGATGAAGAATGAAGTCCTACTCCTTGAGGAGGGTCTACCCTTGCAGATAGAGTGACTTTCAGAATTTGGAAATAGCTGGGGAGCGCAGGCTAGCACAGCCAAGGAGAGTATCTTTTAAGGGATTCTCGTGCGTAAACAGATGGATGTGCCAGGGGGCCACCAGCAAGTGATGAAAGTACTCACCGACCCTCGACACAGTCTGGAGCAAACTTTGCAAGTCTAGTCCACTTCGCTCGAAGGTTTCACCCCTGCAGTTAGAGGATGCTCCAGCTCTCAGCGGCTGTGAGATGAACGTCTGTGGCAGGACAGTAGCCTTTTCTCATCTCTCGAAGAACGAGGAAGGCTACTTAAGGTGCAGCATGTCTCAGGACATGGTGGGGCAGGTCTGGAGGCACTTACAGTGACGGTCACCACAGCGTGGCGACGAAAGGACCACAAATGCTTGCGGCACGGCGCGCTCTCAAATCACAACCCAGAGGAGCTAGGACACAGCGGGAGAGGGCCCAGGACCACAAGTAAGCAATTCCCAAAGTCCCAAGTCTCAATTCAGGACAGCAGAGTTCCTGTGCGGTACCCGGGGTTCGAGCGGGTCAGTTCACTGGATGGCCCAGGAACACTTCCAAAGAGGCTCTTTGCAAGAGTAAGCAGGAGGTGCTGAGAGTAGTTGTACCCACTACTCCAAAGGGTTGAAGCACCCTGCAGGCCTTCTTGGGGCAATGCAAAAGCAGGGGTTCGATCGGACAACAGTGGGGTCAGGGTGCCAAACCTTCCTAGCACGTTTCCGGTGGTTCCTCAAGTCTGCTCTTTCATTAAGGATACCTTCTGTAGTTGGATGTGAACTTCGGGTGATGAACCTGGAAAGGAAGCAGAGCCCCTTCTCTTATCCAAGATTCATTTTGCGCCGAAATCTCAGATAGCCAATAGAAGAACTGCTCTCTTGCATGCACGCCAGGCGTGGGCCAATCGTGGCCCACAGTGGTTGCAGTCAGTCAGGCAGTCTACCAGACATACTGGCATCAGTAGTGTGGAATCGGAGCAGACAGTCCCAACCCTCTTCCTGGGCACTAGCACACGTGACATGCAGGAGATCGCACAAGAGGCGGTTTTCGTGGATGGCTGCCTGCCCAAATAAGTAATACCCGGGTCTCTCGACCTGGGGGAAGGCAAAGGGAAAAAATGGCCAAAAGACAGAACAAAAGACTTCGCGGCACGGCCATTTTCGGTACTGGCCACACTCTTGGCGCCAAATGCGGTAAAAGTAAACTGCTGCCGCCAGTTTGTCGTAGGCACACTAGTACAAACATCAAAAAATCCTGGCTAGGGCCACAAAACAAAAGTATCCCTATGCGCGGTAGTGTAAGGTACTTGCCACATAGATAAAAAGTTACCAAGAAATGGCAACATAATCGAAGACTAAGGGAAACAGTTTCCCAGTACAGACAGTCTGAAGGACGTGTCAGTTTCCCCATAACAAATGAGCGAAAACCCAGAGGAGCGCAGCTGAAGGCTGTGCTCAACTGTAAAAAAAATCAGATTAGGTAAACCAAACAAAAGCAAAGAGTTTGGGAGCTCACAAATGGAGGGAAAATTGCACCTAAGGGAAATCTTTCCTAACAGACAGTTATTTCAGTTATTGACATCCTGACACAGACAGATCCTTAGTTTTTGGTTTATGGGCAGGTGAACTCCTCTTTAGCATCAGGGCAGAGAAGCATTTTTCCAGCCCTTTTTCTTTCAATAAACATCTTTTGTAGAAACATGACAACCTTGTGTCTGGCTCTCATTTCCTACCCCTCACGCAAGTCTGCAGTAGAAAGCAGTAGAGAAACTCAGAAGCCGCACCCATAAGAGAGAAGAAATACGAGTTATCTTCTTTGTGGCAGTATCTGGCAGGAGAGTGAACCAGGTCTGCCCAATCAAAGCAATAGAGAAATATGAGTCTCGGACCCGCACCCACAAGAGAGAAGAAGTACAAACCATCTTATTCGCACTGGTGTAAGAGGGGCCCCCGCAACCCACAGTGCGGGGGGCCTGTGACCACATGTTCTGGAAGGGGGGCCACTTGGAGTAAAACAAATAAAAAATAAAATAAAAAGAGGTTTTCAACATTTTTTTTTTTACATTTTCTATTTGAATTCACTCTGCATGTCTAAAGAAATGATTTCTGTAACAGAAATAATTTCTTTATGAAGGCAGAGTGAATACAAAAAGTCCGGGGGCTACCCCCACCCCATGACATGAAGACCCTAGGCTGGAGGCCTCCATGTCATGGGTTGGGGGAAGCACTATGACTTCAAAAATAAATAGTTTCTTTTTGAAATCACTCTGCCTTCATAAAGAAATTATTTCTGTTATGGTTCAGTCCTTAGTGGAAATAGTTCTTTATGAAGTCAGAGTGACTTTAAAAAGAAACAGAAAACAGAAAATTACTATCAATGTAACCCTGTGCCCTCCTAAGGTATTCTCTTGATGTACCAGAAGTGTGACCATGCTGTGTAGCCCACCCCAGAGTGCCCCCACTAAATCCAGACCTCTGTCGCAGTATATTGTGTCCTAAAACTAACATATGTCATTATACTCCCCACTTGCCTTGATGTGCTAAGACCCACCCAGTCACCCAAGTTGTGACGGAGGACAAGACCCCTAAACCCTGTATCTCATAAAGGTCCCAATGAAAAACAATGTAATCATGTGAATGCAATTTATAGGTTTGCAAAGATTTAAAGGTGTATGAATGACTGTCATTTATTATTGTAACGCTCACTTGGTATCCACAGGGACGTCACTCAGCCTGTTCTGACCTCTTACGACCTCGAACAATTCCCTGGAGTCTATTCGACTGGAGACTGGGCCTGAAACACAGGATTGGTAGAGTTTAACTCTCTATTGTCTCTGTGTGCTTGAACCCCTTCTTCCCCGGGGTCCAACCCTTCCCTTTGATCCACAGCTCACCTTGTTTTCTTGGAAAGTGTGCTCTCCATCCTGCTTTCATTGCAGGGGTGCGTTGATTGATGCAGGCTCGTTGCTGCCTAGTTACTTCACTGGCAAGAGTCCAACAGGTAAGTATAATGAGTCTTTTGAACAGTTCTCTAACTTCGTTCCTTTCCTTCCTTAGTTGATGGCCGGCATCCCGGGATGGCGACGTGCTGCTGAGATGAGTAGCGCTGAAGGTGAGTGAGAGCGCGATGCGACACTTTCGTATTTGTATTGAACGGAGTTCTTTTTCTGTGTCTTTTAGGTGCCGCAACGTTTTCAGCGTGGATGCCGGTTATGACGAAGAAATGCGGCGAGTAAGCGCGGTATGCGGCGCCTCTAGATGTTTCCACGCTAACCTGGAGTGTCTTTTCCCTCTTGCAGATGGATGAGAAGTTCCAGAGACAGTTTCCCCAGAGCAGCTGGGATTCAGGTAAGCGTTTGAAGCTCGTACAGTCTTTAAAAATAAGCAAAGATTTGCTGAATGCTTACTAATGCCTTTTTTCTGTTCTTTTCCCCTTTTCCCCTTTTCCTTAGGAAGCGGCGTGCCGTGATGGGAATGACAACCTTCGAAGATGCCCGCAGAACAGAAGAAGTGATGAATGATGGGCAGAAGCGCCACAAGGTAAGGCTGTTCCTAACGGTATTCTTGTTCTTGCAGGAGCTGAGCGCAGAAGAAAGATGCAGGCCTATGGGAGACCGATCCGAACACGGTGAGTGTCACGCTGCAGGTGCAGAAAACACAAAGCATGTTTCTCAGCCTGGGCGTGGCTTAAATAGTCTCTGGGTATATCCCAGGTGTCTCTGGGGTGAACCACACCCAAAAGACTTGACTGCACATGCAGTTCTGGGAACCGAAATATGTGGGGGCATCCATCTTGTCCCCATCAATGCACTACAAGTCCAGTCACCAATGTTATACTATTGGAGTGAGCGAGTATGGTGCCACAAGCGCCAAGTGTGTATTTAGAGGGATGGAGAGGCCCTTGAGGGCCATGTAGGTGATCGTGGCCTGGCTCCAGCCTGACATCTTGGAGGGCTGGGGACATGAGGGGCAGGAATCATGACAATTATATGTCTATTGGTAGTTTCTCATGCCAGCTTAGTTAGCGTCAACTCTATCTTGCCGTGACCTAACCCTCACACCTCCTGGACACAGGCAGCTGGACCTCGTGACACTCACCCTCCCGCCAACTGGGCAGCCTATCCGGAAGAAGCAGCGCCTACAGGACTATATGTAACATCGCTCTCCAACCGATCCTGTACTAATGTTATACCCTATGTTAATGACCTCATCGATGACGCTGTTTTACTTCATAATCCTGTGTATGTGTATTGTTTGCCAGAGCGCTCTCGAGGCAGCAGAATTCTCTGGATGCCAATTTATATAAAGACTTGCTAACCTTGCAACCTGTTCTCTTAGTCTCATTCCCTAAGGGGATTTGTCATTTTTTATAAGTTTGTATTGGTGCAACGGGGAGTGAGCCTTTACACAGGTACAAGAATCGAGCGTGCTACTACAATCCGATATCTTGGCTACCCATTAGCAGAAGTAAATACAAAGAAATTCTGGGAGTTTTACTTAAAAACTAAAGTGCGTCCCTTGGCATCTATGATGGAGGTGATATTTAGCAAATACTGTAAATTGTCAAAGCTGTCGCTTATTGATTTTTATTTACTTAAGGTTGAACCCATTTTATTATGTGGCTTGGGTTTATAGTCAAAAAGTCGAATCCAATAATGTCGAAAGTCAAAAAGTCGAAAACAAAAAGTCGAAAACAAAAATGTCGAATTTTTTTTTTTGGTTGCTTTTTTTTCGAAATGGGGGGGTCCCCCCCCACACCCCCCTTTTTTTAATTTTTTTTTTGTTTTACCCCTTTTTTTTTACCCCCGGAGCCCAAAAAAAATATATAAATAAAAAAAATTAAAATTCGACATTTTTGTTTTCGACTTTTTGGATTCGACATTTTTGTAATTCGACATTATTGATTCGACATTATGACTGGACACCGGCTTGGACATATGTTTATTGGATGTGGATGATTTGTTCAATAGTATACAGGGTAGCTTGTGGAGGAGCACTTTGGGTTTGGCTACTTCAGTGCCGAATTCGATTATGCGACATGAAATGGGGATTTCATCTTTGGCAGCCAAATGGTCATGGCGAAAACTTATCAAGTTACGCAAGAATTCTCTTGCCACCTCGAAATTCACTCTTCTTAGATCTAAATGTGTTACTGAGTAATGGTTCTCTCTTGGAAAGGTTTAAAAATAACATCAACAAAACTTTAGATAACATCGATTCCTCTATTGAAGACCTTATTCAAGGTTTACCAAAAGTTAAGCGTAATCTATATGATCGGGATTGGTCCTTAACTCTAGAACTCAATACATTGTCGAGTACACATTACGATCAAGGAAGAGAGAGTTGCGATTGAATTACTTAAATGCCCCTGTAGCAAAGTTAGAAACTTATATTTGCAATTCAAATTGAATCAGTTCCACACATTAGAACGCATTTAAAGCTGGCAACAGGTCTTAATTGACAGAGATAATCTAAGCTTTTGATTTTGTTTTTGTGGAACACAGCCTGAAACATCTGTTAGTTTACTGTGTGTACTTTGAAGAGGAAAGAAGGAAACTATTGGGAATATATGTACCGCAGGAAACTGAAATATCAAGATTTATATTTTGGGAAAGATGTATGTATGGCAATAGTATGCGATTGATCTTGGCACTGGCACGAGCATGTATCCTCTTGAAAATTGAGGAAGAAATTCTAAAGAAAAATGAACAAATGGGTTTTGTAAATAGGACTGAATACGTTAAAAACACAATGCTGTCGTGAATTTAGGGATGATGTAATATTGGAAATTGTATATTGTATTTGCAGTGTTTTTTTTATAGGTAGAGCGGTAAAACATTGTTGGACAAATTGAAGAAAGGAAATGTCTAGACCATGTTAAGAGGAAGACACTAGAACAAAGGACGTAAATGAAATCAATATTAATTAAATGTTTCTTTTCTCTTTTAGAAGCTATTATGAAATATATGTTTTAAAAGTAACTGTATGTATAAACTATGAACAACTTTTTAAATAAACAAAAAAAATAAAAATAAATGTAACAATTTCAAAATGAATGTACCTTTCAAGAACTGCAGACCATTTCACTTTGTACCTGCTTTCCCGGGTGAAGAATGATGGGACAGCCCTACGATGTTGTGAATAAGTGTGTGTGGATAAGTGTGAATGTTACAAGGAAGTAGCCCAGGGCCTCCCCGTGACCGTAAAGCACAGGTTGGGGTAGCGAGGTCTACCTTCCTGTACCACAGGCAGGTACCCTAGATAAACGTGGCACAGGAACAGTGAGGGGCACTGGACTGGGGTACCATGGTTGCAAACCAAACACGAGTAGCATGAGGACCACAATAAGCATAGGGAAGAACAAGAGAAATGTAAAGGAGGCATGGTATCACAAGTATGACACTGACACAAGAGTTACAAGTTTCAAAACATTTATTCAATTCTTGGGGTTTGGAAAAACTCCTACTTTGCCCTATAGCTATGATTGGAATAGTCTCTACCATCAAATATAATGAAAACACAGTCCTAGTTAGTCTTTGTCACATCAAAATGGCCTATACTAAACAAAACCTAATATCTGCCCTATCTCTTATTCAAAAAGTGTGTAAAGGGGAATGTGGATGCGAAGGAAAGTGAGTGTTATAACATAAAAGACCAAAGTGGCTGAGTCAGCTCTCCTCTCTGCGTTGGGCAGCACAGAGGAAGGCGGCCCCCATAAACAGGATGACACACTCTGGCTCAGTTTATCAAAAAAGGCAGTTGAAAACGTGGGTACAGGCCCATTTGGCCTTCCACGTTAAAGTCACTTATCCCAGTTTTCCAAAAGTTCTTCCACAGTTCAACAAAGGTTCACGTAGGTCTCCCTCTGTCAGCTTGGACCTTTCAACACAAAAGGTGCCCGATTCAAAGTCACGTAGGTCTCCCTCTGTCGGGCTCAGACCTCGCAATCACAGAACTTGCAGGGCTTCCCTTCCCTAATCTTTATTCACATTTGTTAGGGGTTCCCTTCCCCTATCATATTTCATATTCCAGGTCTCCCTCGGTCGGGCTCAGACCTTCCACTGATGTCGAAGACTTTCGAATGCGCAAGGCTTTTTCCAAAGACATCCGCAGGACCACGTTGACTTTCACTTTAGCTCTCCCTTATATATTTGCCCCAGTGTCTCTTGGTAGTTCCATAACACAATCAACAAAGTTAAAAGAGATCTTTCTCTTAAAGCAATTATCTTTTAACTTCCCCTTTCGACAGGATTAATCTTGACCCTTGCGCATTTCAGCGTTCACTCACTTGCCACTTTATAACAAGACATCAAACATTTCGCAGAGACTTTCGAGTGGGCTACTTCTTTTGCTGGACAACTCTGCTACTCTTTATCACTGGCTTCACAGTTATCAGTAACTTTAGAGTTTTTTTGGCATCTCATCAGCATGTGCACAACCTTCAATTGTGAGATGAACTGTTGCGGCTTCAATCTTTCCTTGACACAAACCAGCCTTTCGTGTCTTTAGCTAACTCACCGGATGTGTACATTCCTTTCTTGTCTCTGTGCTTTGATTCACGAGTCAAGGTTGAAACCACAGGCTTGGCCTCGACTCCCCAACTCTGTTGTTCACCCGGGAGGGTCGCTGGCGTCCTTCACACACAATGCAGGCTTCTTCTTGTCTGGGATTCGTCTTTCTCCACATATCCTTCACGGTTTCCCTGAGGCAACAACCTCCTGCAGGGACCTTCAGGGTTTCGCCACCCTTCGCTCTGGTCCCTCGTTCGTTCGATCGTCCTGCTCCAGTGGTTTCGCCTTCACCCCGGAAGAACTTCTCCTTGTTTCTCACCTTGCTGAGTGTGTCTCTATGTTCCGCCTTTGATCCGCGTGGAGGGAGCTAATGGGAATCAGATGTATGTGATTAAGGTCAAGTGCCTGACTTTACCTGACCTGATTAACGGGACATGTCCAATGAGATATGTAAGGGTTAGCCTCTTTACTCTCAGTTGCCGTCTTCCTCGGTCCAGTGTAGAAGGGGGGGGCGGGGAGTTGAGACGTTGGAGAATCCTAGAAAATAGGAGGAGGTATGGGTATTGGAAAGGGGGGATACCCCATCTCACCATCGGTTGTCTCACACCCACTCCCTAAAGATCCTTCACCCAGGCCATCCTCCCACACTGGTCCACCCCCAGGGTCTGGATCCAAAGGCTATAGCCGTGTCCTGGCCACCTGAGAGAGAGATCCCGGGGACTAGCAAGTGAGACAACCTTTGGTTTCTCACAGAAAGTAGAATCAACTTATGCCAATAGAAACAATAGCAGGAACCAGGAGGAGAGAGACTAGGCAAAGAACAAGAAAGAACTAACAGATAAAGTAAGGGAGTCAGGTAGGTAGGTAATGTCTTTATTTCGGATTAGCAAAAAATCCATAAAAGATAAAACATACACAACCATTAGACACAATCCATTAAAATTCAGACATAAGATCACAATTCATTCATTACAATATTAATTACATAACTCAATCTCATACTATTAAAAGGAATAAAAAGAATGATAAAACTTGCTGCAATTATTACATAGGCATTTTCCCAACTCTGAACGATTAAAACTTCAATTCATTTGTAAGATTAAATAGATGATTCAATTTTAACATAATTTACGATCATGAAATTGTTACAATGTTTGCCTTTACAGTCATAGAAGTGTTTAGAGTCGGCTCAACTGGTTCCATTGTTACTTTCTGCACTTGTACCTGATCTTAGGCCCCTTTCTCATATTCGCCAGATTATTCTTAAACATAAAGATAAATTCCAGGCTATGCAGGGAGGCATCCAGTAGGTAATATAGTGCAGGCCTATACTGAGAAAATCCTTTTCCTATGAACAACAGTAACAAATACTTTCTCCTTGGAACGCTATAGGCTGGACAAAAAAAATAGGAAGTGTGCTATGTCTTCAATCCCAGCAGCACACATAGGACATTTAGCTTCAAAGGCCCAGCCCGATCTCCAGCTTCGAACCTCACCCAACTCGAGAGATCCAAAGCGCACCCTTGTAATGGGTGCTCTTTGGTACTTCCAGTTTGTCCAAACAAGATATTCCTTTATGTCTTTTGACGATATTCTCATCAATTCTCTGTTTTGTTAGTTTCATTAGCTCTTCTGTCTCTCTGGTGTCGTTTACCCACTCTGTTAGTCTCTTTGCGAGGAGGCGACACCTGCTTTTTTTCTAATATTACTAACGGTTCCTTAAGTATACTAATGGCATTCACTTTCCCCAGCATTTTCTTTATATTTTCTAGCCAACCTATTTTGTTAGCACCCCTTTTCCCCCCCAATAGATCCTTTAGTAATGTCTGTGTGAGCCCTGACTTTTTTATTAGACCATGCACGCAACCATAACCTACAGGGAGGCAAAATGTGCTGCTGATTTAGGTAAGCCCAGCAGTGATTTCACAAACTGGTTTTCCTCTTTGCAACATACCCAGGTCTCCATACCCCAAAATTGTGGAACCATAGTTAATTTCCCATGTAATGCAGGAAATATAGACTGTTTCCGCTATACGCAGAGCTTGCTGCTTCATAAATATATAGATACCACCAAATGATTGTTTCATCACAGGGACCTGTTTCTGTACATGAGCTTGCCCATTAAACTTCTCATTAAAGCGTACCCCAAGATAGTCAAATTGGGTCACTCTTGGACAAACCAATCCATCACACCATATTTTTGGGAACTTGCAGGCTTTTTTCTTCCCTAGGCACACTATCATTGCTGATTTGGTGGCGTTTTGACATGCAGGTCCTGATTTTTCATATAGATGGAGAATTTATTAACCAAGATCTACAGTGCTCTAGGAGTGCGTGCAATGAGGACCGTATCATCAGCATAAATTAGCGCTGGGATTAACATGTTGCCTATTCTTGGTACATCAGTTTTACACTCCAATAGAATCTCTAGCAGTTTATTAATATACAGGGAGAATAGCAGGGGTGCCAAAACGCACCCCTGTCTTACCCAGATTCTATGGAGAACCAAGCTGTATCATGGCCCTCACTACCAGAATGGATACATGCCTCATTATCCTGGTGTAGGGTTTCCAGGGTGTCTAATAAGACAGCTGGGCAATCATGGGACCCGAGCACCTCCCACAGTTTTTTCCGGTTTACTTTGTCAAAGGCAGTGCTCAGGTGCATAAACGCCAGCTATTTTGGTTCTTGTTTACTATGCAGAGAATGGCCAATTATCATATACAATTTTAAGCACTGTTCTATTGTTCCTAGTTTGGGCAAAACGTCCAGTTGGATTGGGGATATAATTTGGTTAGTTGTGACCCACTCTTCTAATTTATAGAGTAGGCACTTCCCAAACATTTTAAAACTAGTATTCAGGAGAGATATAGGCTATGATTGTGGCATTTTTCTACAACCTTTTTTGTAGATTGGAACAATCATAGCTCTTTGCCATTCCCTTGGTATCAATTTCATACTCATTGTTGCATTGAACAGTATTGTTAAAACAGGTCCTCATAATTAGTCATTATCTTGGTAAAACTCAGCCGGTATGCCATCACTACCAGGGGCGCGCCTTCTTTCGGCAAATTGAATTGTTTTTATCACCTCTGTAAGTGATATAAAAACTTCACAAGAGAGTCAGGGTATGGCAAAACTCCACAGCCTGGGAGACAAAGAGGAGGGAAACAAAGGAGTGGGTCCAACAGAGATGTTGAGACACACCGAGACACACTGAGGGAAATCCAGATGCCCTCTAAATACATGTGGCACCAGAACCAGGTTCGATTGATCGTTGCCCCAGCAACACCAGGACGCTAGGACCAGGCAAGATAGCAGCCCCCATGCACCAAAGTGACCGGGCCTTGTTAAGGCGTCCACAGAGTGGTTGCCACGTCGCCCAACTCCTGGTCCCGTGAGAAGTCATTGGAAGTAATGGCACCAGGATCCAAGTAAGGCACGCACCTGAGTCTTACTATGGGGTGTGTGGGTACGGTGTACAATACCACACTTCTATTTCATGAAAAAGTTAATCTGTACAGTCTGCAAATTGGGCTATGCACACTTATAATGCAACATAAGAATAAACATATTCCTTTCGCGGACAGTGCTCTGTATTATGTCTTTCTAGATTGTTATTATAGCTAACAAAGTAAACAGCACAGTTCTTTGTCATGATTGATTTCCTTGCTGGAAGCACTGTGTATTTCATGCTCTTTTCAAATGTTTATAACTATGTTGATTTTATAGTAATTGGGTGTGTGAGAAACCAGAAGGTGTCTCACCCACTAGTCCCGGGGATCTGTCATCCAGGTGGACAGGACACAGCCATCGCTTTTGGATCAAGTATATGGGGGTGGACCAGTGCGGGAGGATCGTCTGGATGAGTGGTCATCGGGGAGTGGGACACCGGATGGTGAGACACAGTATCCCCTTCTTCATAACACCTTTACCCCATCCTACCAAGTAGGATATTTCGGAACTCCAACCGCTCCCCCTCTGCACCCCACTTTTCAACAAGAACACATTCTCACGGACAGCCCGCTATGAGAGAAAACAGATTAACACCTGAGCCGTTTACCTGACCTGTCCCAATACAATAGTCAGGCATGGTCAGGCAATTACTGACCATCACACACACACCCGACTTCCATTAAGCTTCCCCACACACATAAAAGGCAGAGCACGAGAGCACACTGAGAGCGAGGCAAAATGCACGAGGTAACAGCAGTTCCAAGATGGCAGTTTAACAAGAGGAGAAAGATGGTGAAACAGAAGGGGATAGCAAGGAGGGAAGTTCCCTAGACCTTTTCGACAAGGAACAGTTGCTTTCATGAGCCCTCGAGATTGGAAAGTGCAAGAACAGGAAAACAGGCTGAAGAATCCTGCATTGTGTGTCGGAGATACCCGGGGCCTTCCCGCGTCAAGAATCAAGTCGGGGAGAATTACCCGCCATGGTACTGTCCTTGGTTCCAAGAACAGTATTGTCAGTGAAATCAACACAGCCGGTGAGTTGGGGACGATACAAGACCAGTCTGTGTTGAAGCCAAGGTTGCAAGCAGCAACACTGTATGGCGAGCGATGGAACGAACATTGTTTGAAATACGTGTGATAAAGAAACAAGTAAAGTTGAACTACTGAAGAGTGGTGTCCAGTCAACTCGTCGAAAAAAAACTGGTCGACTGCAATTTGGTCGAAAACCAAATGGTCGAATTTTTTTTTTTATTTTTTTTTCGGGTTTTCGTTTAGTTAAAAAAGGGGTTTTTAGAGAAAAAAAGGGGGTTGGGGGGGGGGACCCCCCAAAAAAAAAAAAAAGGAATAAAATAAAAAATAAAAAATTTCGACCATTTGGTTTTCGACCATTTGTCTGGTCGACCAATTTTTTTCGACGAAATGTCTGGCAACCCTGAAGAGTGATTGAACTTTAAAAGATACGATACCTTTGAGAGAGTGGTCCGGCACCACGTGGGTGCTCAATCGAAGGTCTCTTTAAGGTATCCAGTTGAAAAGTGAAAGTTGTTGAGAGTTGTGAATGAAAGTGGTCCTGCGATGGGTCAAGCAAAACCCTGCGCACAATCAAAGGTCTTCGATGTTGATACAGTAAAGAACTTTTGTGGCAAAGCTTATAAAGTTGGTCCAAGTCCAGCAGAGCTGAGATCAATTGAAAGCTTTGTGTTAAAGTGGGTCTGAACCCGACGGAGGTGGAACCGGGGTGAAGCGAAAAAAATCCCCTGAGAAGGTTTTGTGTTGAAGTGTGTCTGAGCCCGGCAAAGGGTGACCCAGGGTGAACAGAAAATCACCCAAGAATTTGTACGTGTAAAACCCTAAGGAGAAAGGAACTTTGTTGTTGGTCGTATTGCATCAGACCCTCTGGTAAAGAGACTTTGAATGGCAAAGAGACTTTGACACAGAAGGCCAAGTTTTGAACTGCACCCTGGTGCTAGAGAAGCCAGAGACTGTGCTAAACTCGAGTGTGCCGCCTTGTCCCGTGCTGAAAACATGGTGAAGGGAAGCCAACGGTTTGTATATCCCGACATATAATTTCTTGAACACTTTTCTTTTGCATAACATTGTTTCCCACGCTATTTGTATTTAGAAGTAAGGATTGGCAATAGGTTTATTAGTATAGGCCCTTTTATTTTGACAAGGCACCAGTAGGACTGCGTTATTACTATTTGATGGTCGTAGCTTGCTCCCATCTGTAGATGTAGGATTAGACAGGTGTTTATCACACCCTTGTTGAAGTTTAATAAAAACCCTTGAACTATGATCACTTGTGTCTGTCTTACTGTTTGATACCATGCCTTCCTTACAGGTGCCACCATGAGAGAGATTGCAGGTCATTATTAATGAGTATCTCGTTCATGTTGCCCATTACCAAATATTCTGAAATCTCACGAAGTACATACATTTCATATAACGTATAAACCATCACGAGTAATATATATCTCATATTAGATATTACTATATCATATCTTGATCTGCAATGTTATATAAAACATTTTAAATTTCGCTCTTCATTCATCCCTATTGGTACAATCAACTGCAACAAATGTATCCAAAAGGCTCTTTGAGTAACATGTTTTGGGATCTACTAAGTTTTTTAGACTTTAACTGCTCAAATCACATTTTCCTGCTTTTTTACATTATTTTTTAATCCCAAAATGCCTGCAGAGACCGCCGCACTCTTTTTCACCTACTCCCCTATCCACCAGTCTATATACTGTCATGTGCCAGAAATAAAGAAATAGGTCGGACCGCTGGACATGATTCAACAAAAAGATGTTTATTACCTTAAATGAAAGCCTGCCTAACCTGGTCCTACTGCAAATGTGACAATCCAGATCTATGACTGAAAAACCTAAAGGTGCTCGTCAGGACATCTTGTCAACATAAATAGGTCTGCCCTTGGTACGAAACATAATTTAACTAACTGGTCCTACCTCCAAACACAAACTATTACAAGTGAGAGAGCTGGTCCCCAGCACCAATGCCCACGCCTACGCCACTGTCTAGCCTCTCAGCCATTCCTCCTGCTTTCCTGAAATGTGGTGGTTGCTTGCCTCCCCTCTCCTCCCACCTCGCCCAGGAGCGTGCCCTGAGCACTGGATGTCTACAGAGCGCCATTCCCTGAAGGTAAGCCCATTTGGGTGACAGCACGGATTACGACATGCTGCTTCCCAGTAAATTTCATAAAACAGCAGCAGACTTCCAAAATTCACAGTGCTGCAAATGTACTATATTGCCTACTTTATCTCTTTGCCAACACGTGTGGGCAGTGCCAATGCTGTTTTTACTCCTTTCATTATGGCCGCCCTCTTCCTCGGCACTGGAGTGCCTCAGAGGGTTGCCGTGGAGCTCAAGTCGCATTGTTCCTGATTGGCTCGCCCTTTGTGTTATTTGGCCTACCGGGAGCCGGCAGGCGAGAGAGTCGGCCCCTGGCACCAAGGCCCACATGAAGACCCCTATCGGGACCGGTCCGGAGCTGGAGGGAACCCCCTCCACGCAGCCACTCCTGCAACTATCTGCAGGCCTACACTGCACAATGAACATGACTGTACCCCTGCATTTCGGGTCCATGAAAAACGTGCTACTACCTTTTACCGGTAAGCACCCCAGATCACCTGCACCACAACCCACTACATGGTTTCCTGCTGTTTCCTGCCCCCCATGCCCTACAGCCTGACTGCAACCTGTATCTTCTTCCCACTTGATATGTGTATCTGCTGTACATTTCACATATAGCTTGCTTTCTGCTGCCTGCTAGTGCCAAACCCATAATTCCTCTCCCAGAGCGCCTTTATTATCTTTATCCTCCATTTTGTGCTGTAACTAGTGCTTTTTGGTAATTTTAAATCTAGGTGTGCTTTTATTCTGTGCTCTGCTTGCCTTCCTTTGCACACCTCCTCCTCTGTGCCTGCCTGACTGCTGGCCACTTAGTGAATTCCTGTGCACTGTGCAGCTTCGCTGCTTATCTCTCTCTCCCGATCAACCCCCAATCTCTCCTATCTATTCTAACTGCCGTTCTATCACTTACCCTACCTCTCTCACAAAGTCTGGAAGAAAAGAGCTGAAAAAAGCTCTACTGGACTTTAATCCAGGCCTACCTATCGTTGACACTTACATCAATGCCACTTCCAGAGAGACCATTACGGACATCCTCTTCACTGTCCCCTCTCCTGACTTATGGGCCCCCCATATGGTGTCCACTCTTTCTCCTCCTTGACCTATAATGGTGGCACCATATTGGAAGTACTCCCTGCATACTTCTCATCCTCTAGGTGTATCATTAATGTCTATCACAATGGCACTATCATGGCCCCAGATTCTCAACCTACTATTCTCCTTCCCGACCAGTGCCTGCCGTCTCTCATAAACGTCCTCCCTTCTCTTGCCGCCCTTGCTTCCTCTCCCCTCACTTCTCCACCACCGCCGATGGGAGTACCATGCCCCTGTACACCTCATCGGAAAAACTTCAAAAGGTGGTAACCAGCGACTCTGAATGCTCGCTCTGCTGTCAAACACTCCTCTGACATGTGTCTCCTTCTCAAAGACTTGGACCTGGACGACCTTGCTCTTACCGAGCCGCTGTTCAATATCAGCTCTGTCACTGCTCTTGACACTCTCCTTCCTGAGGGCTACAAAATCCTCTCCAAACCCAGAGCCAACAGGCCTGGAGGTGGAGTGGCCCTGATCTTCCCCGAGTGGGTCGGTGCTTCCATCATTACTACTCAATCCTACTCCTTTTTTGAATGCCTGGCTTGGGGTCTCGCCTACTCTCTCACCCTCGCCACTATCTACAAACCCCCTGGCCCCATCTCCCTCTTCCTCTCTGAATGGGCCAACCTTGCTTCATCTCTTCTTCTAAGCTCCTCCTCCATGGTGACTTTGACATCCACCTCGACTCTCTTGAATCATCCACCTCTCAGTTCCGTGTCCTCTGTGACTCCCTCTCTCTCACTATTCTTCCTTCCATCCTGACTCACTCCTTCACCACACTCTTGATGCCCTCTTCTCTGCTGACATCCCCATCTCTAATCCAGTCACCCCACCCTCTCCTGGTCTGACCACTCTCTCCTTTCCTCTCAGGTGCGTCCCCTTGGCCCCCTATCGGAGCCACCCTTGGCCCTGCTAGCCTCCTTCACCGTCATTCGAAAGGATGAAGCGAGTGTCCGTTGCTGCTTTTGCCTCTACCGTCCTCCCTCCTCCCACCCCCTCTCCTGACTGTCCCTCTGACTCTGTCCTTGTTAACCTGCACCTTACCATCTCGAAGACCCTTGACATCTTCGCCCCTGCCATGAGGATCCGCCTAACACCTGCCACGAAGAACAACAGCTGGTATGACTCCAATCTAGCATCACTGAAACACAAGTGCAGAGTTGCTGAACTGCAGTGGCAGACCTTGGGCTTATCCTCTGACAAACTGGCCTGCCGCCTGCTCCAAAGGCAATATATTGCTGCTCTATCTTCTCTAAGAAGTGGGCCCACATCCAAGCCTTCATCTTTGGAACCACTAACAACACGGCCAAACTTTTTCAAATCTGCAAGGAACGCGCCGATTCACTTGCAGTCTCCGCCTCTCTCTTCCCTTCACAAGCTCTCTGCGCTGCCTTGGCCTCCCACTTCACATCCAAAATTCAGTACATCCTGTCCTCACTCTCGTCCAGCCCCATCTCCTCTCCCACACCTGCTCCCCTGCCTCCCTTGGGCCCCCTCCTCCAACTCCCTCTCTCTCCTCCCTCCTGCCCACAGCATCGGATGAGGTCGCTAAAGTGGTCTGCTCTATGGAGGAATCATCCAAACACCCACTTCCTGCTCCTCCAGAGCCATCAAGGACAACATTGCCTCCCTCGCACCAGCTCTTTCTGACTTCTGTAACCACTCCTTTACCACTGGCTCTTTCCCTCTATCCCTCAACCACTCCCTTGTGCACCCTCTCCTAAAAAAGTTGTCTGGTGACCCCTCCTGCCCGGCTAACTATTACCCTATCTCTACTACCCCCTTCCTGGGTAAACTCTTAGAAAAGCTGGTCCTCCCCCAACTGACCCTCCACACTGATCTCGTTGGTTGCCTTCACAACAATCAATCAAGATTCCAGGCATCCAGAGGCACGGAAACTGCTCTCCTGAACACCCGTGAAACTATGCTCGCAAATCTCGACTCCAACTCTCGACTTCTCCCTTCTCCTGATGCCGGATGGGCTCTTTCCTCCATCCCGTGGCGTGGAGGCCTAGGACACACCCCCTGACACCAACCTGAAGGTAAGCCCTCAGGGATAATTATGTGCTTGCCCACGATGCGCTCTTAGCACTGCACGTAATTTGCTTTTTGGGGTCTACATAAATTGAATTGGCAATAATTAGCTACACCTGAACAGACTGCCTCCCTAAAGATTGCAAGAGGCATGAAAGTGCTTGGAGGAGAAGAGCAACTGAACTGCAGAAGGTATACAGAGCTGGGAACTAGAGTGTACGCCTCACCCCCCTCTTTTCTAATTATGGTTTCGGGAGTCCCGGGCTCCAGAGGCAGCAGCACCGAGGTCAACATGCCCTACTTAGGAGAGCCACATTGCTGGTTTTTACCCCCTCCCCCCACCGTGGGATTCATATTGTGCTATTGGAAGGGAGTTGGTTCCTGGCTAACAGCATTGACTACAGCTACCAAAATTCCTTGAGGCCAAAATTGGCAATAATCAGCTAAACCTGAACAGACTGCCTCCCTGAAGATTACAAGAGGCATGAAAGCACTTGGAGGAGAAGAGCAACTGAACTGCAGAAGGTATACAGAGCTGGGAACTAGAGTGCGCGCCTCACCCCCGCTTTTTTATAAATTGAATTGAGGAACTGTTTCTTTTGACTACATCTAAGTGCTACTGCGAGGCTCATTTCCTGTGTATGGCACCATAATCCTCTAGCTTAAGCAGGCCTTCCAACATGGCTGATGCCTTTGTCCCTGCAGTGCCGGTTTGCTTACCCTTCTCCTGCTGGCCAGGGATTGGTTATTTCATTCCTCATCTAGACCAATCGGGCGAGCCGGCAGGCGAATGCCGGCCTGCCTCCAAGGCCTGCGATGTAGGCCCTCAGTGCCTGCCTTCCCCCCCCCTCACTTCTCCTGGTGCCGGGTGCGCTCTGTCCTCTAGCCCGTGGCCTGCAGGCCTAAGAGACCCCCCTCTGCCACCAACCTGAAGGTAAGCCCTCAGGGCTAATTTTGTGCTTGCCCACGATGCACTCTTTGCGCTGCAGGTAATTTGCTTTTTGGGGTCTACATCAATTGAATTGAGGAATTGATTCTTTTGACTACTATTAATCTAATCAGTATGGGTTTCCTCTCTTCCCGATATTTTAATACTCCATTCACAACTTTTGCTGGGGCCCTTTCTTTGTGATGCCAATAAGTGCCTTCCTTTCCTACTTTCATGCCATCTATTTTGCCACTCCTCCCCGACTTCTCCTCTCCTGATCACCTGAACTTCGACCACACTTAAGGGGATCTCAATAGCTATGGATTCTCTTTGTGTTGCCTCATACGCTGGTCTAGTCCACAAGCTTGTTTCCTAAGAGGCAAGGGAAAAATAAATTTTTGTTAGGGGATTATGGGTAAGGGAGGTATTACACCTCCAGGCAAGGAGAAGCGGGTTCATAAGGGAGAGTTTGAAAGAATGCTACCTGCGACAGTGGCTGGGTTTAAAACCTACATACATGTCAATATCCATGCTGGATTTACCTTTGCATTCGGGGACTTGTAGTCTAGCACTTCACCCACCATGGTGACATCTCAAGCACAGCTGGCCGTACCCCCTCCCTGCACTTAAAAATGTCCAATGTTGGTTGTCCTTAATTTATGTATGTCCACTTATGTATTGTCCCTGGTGACTGTTCCATTTACTCCCCTCTACAAACTGATCAGAATGTCACTCAAACTCACCCCATTGTAAGAAGTTCGCTGCTTCCCGTCCAATCCAATTTCTCATCTATTGTACGTTATGTTGTGATCTAAAGAGCATTGCTCCTCCTGTATATAAATAAATCATTTTTAAAAATGTGTAAATCCAGACCTACAGGTTCCAGAATACCAATGTAAAAGCAGGGCTGAACTAGTATCTCCCAAATGTGCACTTTATAAATATAAAAAATTAAATACAAATAAAATTGAGTGGATAATGTTGGCGTGCATGGGAGGAGGAAAAGGCACGTGAAGGTAATGTGTGGTTGCTGCCCCCTTCAAAACGAGGATGCGTTGAAGTGTCTTGCTCAGTGAACCTTTCATTTGAAATGATCCAGATATGTTTATCTGATAAAAATGTGCAAGTTAGTAACCTCGGCAGAGCCCTCAGGTTTTTCGTTGTCATGCGTGAGAACTCCGCCATGACGTTTTAATTCCTTTGTATTCTGGAGACCTGCATTTGTTTCCCCGTTTGAAGAAAAAAAAAAGGACGACAACTACAGATCCCAGAATTCCAAGCAAAGCCAGGACTGCGTGGTCTAAAACATAGCAAAGGGAGACTTCAGTGCATAAGCCTAAAGCCTGTGTAATAGGTGAAAAAAGGGCCGGGCCGGCCCAGCCATCGTTACCGCGATGATGCCATGGCGTCTGCGCTTTCCTCCATTACTCCTTTCTCTACTGTCAGCCCTGGGTCACTTATCAGCAGAGTGGGCTCACCTGGGCGGGTGGAGCGCGCAGCCCAGCCCTCCTGGGAAGCAGCAGGGGCGGGCCTAGAGCAAAGGCAGCCAATGAGGCGCGCGACGAGCACCAGGTGGCTGCCTTGCGATTGGCTGACGGTGCTGGCCGGCGCAGCTGCCGGGGCGGGGCTGCGCTGCGCTGATTCCGGGCAGGTGCGCGCGCTGCTCTAGGCGCAGAAGAGGGCTGCAAAGCTGCGCGCGCTTTTATTGAGAAGAAGCAGGTCGCGCCTGGAAGCTTTCCCGAGGAGTTCGCGCCGCGGCAGTGGGCGCAGGCTGACGAGTACAGAGCTAACCCCCCCCCCCCGCCTGGAAAGCGTTACAGCAGAAAACCCCCGCGATACCGCACGAGAAAACTCTGCGCTAGGGGCGCAGCGCTCGGCCACAGAAAAGCACCGTCCCCGCGGGCACGGCCTCCAGCACCGGAGACCGGCGCACTGCCCAGAAGAGGCGCAGGCAGCCCCAGGAGGGCACAGCCCGGGGCCAATTACTGCACACGGCACCAGACCCCCGGGTGATAAGGCACAGCAGGTTAATAGTGCTGCACGCCACCCTCCAAAGAGCAGGACCTGAGCTATCCCGCGCATAATACGGCGCAGGGGAACCAAACCAGTACTGCACGCTTCTCCCCACCGAGCACCACTAACCTGGTCCTGGGCTCCTTAAGCACAGGAGCAACAAGCACGCCAAGGCACGGCATTGCCACACACCAAGGAATACAACCTGGTCTCATTCTGCACAGAAAAGCACACCCCACCCGGGTCATACTGCACAGTGGAAAAGGTACGGCACCAGAAGTCACTGCATAGCCCCCCACCAAGAAGCACAACCAACCTAGACTAATTCTGCACGGGATCAAAAAGTACTACACCAAGAAGGCACTGCACGCCACCCACTAAAGAACAGGACCTGAGCTATCCTGCGCAGCAGAACACCCCGAATAATACGGCACAGGGCAACAAAGAGTACTGCACGCTTCCCCCCACGCAGCACCAAAAACCTGGTCCTGGGCTCCTTAAGCACAGGAGTAACAAGCACGCCAAGGCACGGCATTGCCACACACCAATGAATACAACCTGGCCTAATTCTGCACAGAAAAGCACACCCCAGCCCACCCCGCGTAATACTGCACAGTTGAAAAAGGTACAGCACCAGAAGACACCACGCACCTACTCACCAAGAAGCACAACCAACCTAGACTAATTCTGCACGGGAGAGAAAAGTACTACATCAAGAAGGCACTGCATAGCCGCCCACCAAGGAGCACAACCCAATTCTGCACAGGAGATCCCCGGCTGAATAGCCGCCCGGACCAGAGCACTATACAGCCACTAAGTGGAGGACGAGATAGTCCTGGTGAAGGGCTGGATGCCCACGCACTGCCCAGGAGGGCATTCTTGGCAGCAAATACAAGCATTGCAGAGCTAGTAAACGCATCCCAACAGGACACTTTAAAGGACACGCTGCGCAATTCATCATCTCCACTGAGGCAGGAGAACTGGCCAGGAGTGAAATTGTGGCAGTTGGGTAGCACTACATACCTCAAGAGGGTGGGCACCCAATCCAAGTGTTCACTGCGACGACACAAAATTAACTGATTTGGGGGTAACTGGTGGATAACCAGCACTGTGGAGTTCTGCATTTGGAGTAGCTGCTTGTCCAGAAGAGGATGTACCGAGCCGTACCAAGCAATCACCATAGACAGTAGCTCTTCGGCGTAGCAGAGGACAGTACTGATGGACACTCTGCCTCCTCAGGCTTCCATTGACTGAACGATCCAAGCTGAGCAGACTGAGAATTCAGAAAAATCTCACCAAGAGATACCGGGCTGGTCCTTGAGAGGCGTGTTGGGAAAGTAGTCAACCGAGCGGAAGGCACCCTTGGACGAGCCTGCTCTACTTAAAAGATTGTGAAGGACAAACCGACCAAATATTCTTCCAGGAGAACCAAGGACAAGCCAGCCACATCCCGGAGAAAGAGTGAACCAACAAGCTTCAAGGAGAACTAAAGGCCATCTTGTCTGGGACTAGTCCAGGAGTCCAGAGGCTGGGCTACTGGGGACACATATGGTTGATCCTTGCCCCCATCACCAGAAGACATCTGCTTAGACTAGAACCTCTGCTCTGCCATTGTTGCCGAAGATGGACACCTTAACTAGTAGCGCCACTTTCAGCTCCTGGAATGACTACCTGGGTCTCGCCACTCTCATTACCAAGGCTGAAAAGGGCTTTGATGTTTCAGATCATTGCAGTGGGCCCAGGGGTTATGGCCTGATGCTCCAGGGGTGTTCTTCCACAGACTGGCAGCCGATGATGGAGCCTCTCGTGTACCCCAAGAGCATCTCGGAGCAGCGAGTGTGCGTCTTCTGTCGCAATAACAAGGAGACAGCGATGCTGTACAGCACCCACACCCTAAAGGGTGCAGATGGCCGGGTGCAGTGCCCAGTGTTGCGGCGATACACATGCCCACTGTGTGGGGCCAGCGGTGACCAGGCCCACACCATAAAGTACTGCCCTCTGTCCAGAGCTCGGGACAAGGCCCAAAGCTTCCAGGATAACCTGGGCCCCCAGGCCAGAGCCGATGACAGCTTGAAGAGCAACCTAGCGTGTTGCTCTCTACCCCAGCCCCAGATGGATCCCCAGATCACCAAACCAATCATTTTATTTGGTCACCTAATGGGTCCAGAGGCCTCTGGTAACCAGCACCCTAAATACTGCCCGCCTTCTCATTCTGGGGCTCGGGGCAGGATGGCCAGGTTTGCGATGGGCAGGATAATACGCTGAAAAGGGGCAATTGTGGTCTCAGAAATGGAATATCAAAAAAACAGGGAACCGGAGTAAAAACAATTGAGTACCAAACTAGAACACAGACTGCGGCTGATGCTGAAGTTATTTGATTTTTTTTTAATTCATTTTTTTTCCAGCCAAACTTTAAAATGACTTACTGGTTTGTTGGCAATTTTGATTTCCCACGTTGACGTTTTCTTTACCTGCGATGCTGCGACCACTCGCCTGTGGCCAGAGTCCTCTTAGTTGCAACAAATGTTTGCCCCACCTTTTTATTTTTGTGCTTTTTGGTTTTGTTCTAGGACTTCCCCAAACCTCTTTGTTTTAACCCAGCCCAAATTATTAACCAAGAGACTTTTCTTTTGGGGCAATGTAGAACGAGTGCCATTTTCCCCTCGGGCTCCATTAATTTAAAGGCCCGAAAAAATGAATTTAGTTTAGAATTTATTTTAAATAATATAACATATTTTTAAAGTTGCCTCTCTGGGCTCCGATCTTAGTTTGGAAGTGGTTTCTCTAATCTTAAAACAACATGAAGTTGTACCTACTTAATCTGAAGAAATGAAATGACTAATTCATTGTAATGAATTCCTTTTTTATAGAGCCGACCTCTGATAGGCTTACTTAAGATGAAGTTTTTTTTCTAGCGAAGTTCCTGTATAACATGATAGAACTTTTCATACATAGTGACAGTCGTGTACAGTATTTACTTTTAAAGGAGGGGTATAATATGAAATTAAAGATTTTATTTTTTTATTAACAGCACTGCACAAAATTGTAATTCCCTTCCTAGGGGATGCAGTGTGTTTTTCATAGCTTTAGTGTTTTTTTTCTATTTTTGTTTATTTTAGTGAAACATGTAGAATGAATCATGTTGTGTTTTCACATATGCATACTTCAAATAAACCACTTCTATGCTCACCTGCCCATTACAAACATGCACACATACTGTGTGTTTAAAACCATGGTACTCTCAACCGCAAGAGCATGCCAGACTTTCAATAAAGGCAAATTAATCTGATTTCAGTTTCTCAATAAAGCCCAGTTAACAGTTATGTCACAGGGCCACCCCAAGCAGTTCTCCAGAACAACCAACTTTGTTTGTATTTTTTTCTCAGCCAAAAGCCTGGAAGGACTAAGGGTGAATTAAGATGTGTACATGTCTAACCTCAGTTTGAAGCCAGTCCTTATGTAAGAAACATGTGATTCGCAGAGATATTTTCTACTGTTGGTGGTTATGCATTATTTGGTTTTGTTTGTGCCTTTCAGTTGGCCACATTTGCTTAAAAATCCACATTGAAGTGTTCCCTGGCGGTAATGTTACTATGCTCTGATTTTTCCGAAGGCGCTGACTGCTGGTTAAGTAAAATGTTTGGTTTGTGGGTTCATATTTTCGTACCTCTGATCAAAGACAGACTCCCATACTTTTTATCATGATATGTCATGTGGGTAGCGGTATGTTTCACTTTTCTTTCATAGTTTTTCTACAATAAATTGAAGCTCGCATGGTCGCTTGTGCTCATTGTTACTTTGCTTGGCGTTAGAAGAAGGAAAACGAACGTAATTCCTTGTTCCAAATGTTGAACGACCTCCCTTTCCAGGTAAACTTGAACTAAACTGTGCTTATTTTTCCCTTCAATGCTTCTCCCTATGTTTAGGTTGGGTCCTGGGTGGTGCTGAAGCGCCACCTATAAACCAAAACTATTGCATTGCAGTACAGATAGGAGGGACATGTTGTGGGTGTTTGGGTATTTAACCACCTATTGACGGTCAATGGCCTTGCTAATCCCTATGGCCATTGTCCCCCACTACTTGCCCCTCCCTGCACAAAACCCATCCTCGTGGGATCTCTTTGAGCTCGTTCTGTGAAGATATCGCACCAAATTGCCCTGTCACTGGTATTTCTACAAAGTCTGCCGGGAATTAAAGGTTTAGTTACAGCTGCAAATGGCTACTGCAGTAATATAAAAAAAAGTCAACCAAGCGTGCCTTCAGCTAATTGTTTTGCATCTCTTCCATGCACTGAAGTTCTGTTAAAAACTAGCAACGACAAAGTTAACAGTATTGGCTTTAGGTATTAGATGGGCATTCGTCAGCCCTTATGTGCCCAGGTAATCACACTATTCGTCGGCTGTTGTGATCATATGGCCTGCGCCTATAACATTACTAGCCGATACTTTCTCAAAAGCCCAAACTGTTGCTTTGCCAATGCTGGTCTTTAACTAGTTCTGTTCTCCCAAACCGTTGCAGTTCCCTTTTTGTCATTGCTCGCCTTTGTAAGGTTTTCCCCTGGTTCTGTGGTTAAGTTCGTGCACAGGTTTACTTTCATATTACAAGAGTTACTTGTCTTTTCCTGCGTGGATTACTGCGCCTCTCGTCATTCAGTCACTGAAGGCTCCACGTGACCCTTTCTTCCCCACTGGAGTTCCCCTGCACCCTACTTGTAACTTCTGGATGCTTCCCCTTTGTGCAGCGCTTCATACATTCTGTGCAGAAATGCCTGGTTGTGCAACCTTTCATCGGCCAGTCATTCGTTCCGTTTTACATCCCACTCCTCGACTTAACTTCTCTGTAAAGTCTATCCACATTTATTCATCTGAGTGGGTTCTCCATGGTCGATCATAACAAGTTCTTATACAGATTACAGTACAATCATCTTTACATGATCATGCCATTGTTGGCAAAAGTAGACCTTCTCCACAAGCCATCGTGTAAGTTGATGGAGTGGATGGGGTAGTTGGAAAGATATTGCTAATGGTACTTCAGGGTGGGATTGAATGACTGGAGGGTTTACTGAGCATATTTGTGGACATACCCAACAGTGGTCTGTTCATTGACCTGTCGGATCTCCTCTTTGAGGTTATAGAAAGGGTTGGGGGGCGTTAATGCATTGCATTGAGCAAACTTCACTTTCACGCAGGTGAAGTGTGGTGAGTTGAGTGGCCACAAAATGAGCCAACACTTGGGCTGCAGGCAAGCTGATACGGTAAAGTGTTAGGATTGTAAGTTGGTTAGGATGGGACTAAAGAGGGGTTTGGGAAGTGTATCTAGAATGTTGGTGCTCCCATTAGGGTCAATGGAAGTAGTGCAGGTTCAATGTAGTGGGCATTTAGAAAGGGAAGAGTTTAAAAATAATAAAAGATCTGGGCAAAAAGGACGGGGACTATCTGGGGTGAGGCGAGAAGAGCATAGAGAACACGAAGAAATGGGTTGGCATGATGGATGCGAGAGAGAATGTTTTTTTTAAAATTATTTTTTAAATGTCCTGTGAAGTTCTAGGCTTCAAAACAGTTCTGAATTCGTTATTCTTCTTTGTGTAGGGACTGAACTGATTGTCTCTGGAATCCAAACAATTGGGGTGTGGAGCGCCTGCCTCTCCAGCACAACCCATGGATGCCCTTGCAGCCAAGTACTTGCAATCCTGGCGTCTGTTCTTGGAGGTTAAGCCGGTCCAATGGTCCTAGCCAGCTCAAAAGGGGGTGGGGGAGACTATTGGCCAGGCAAGAACTAGCGGAGCCCCAATCTGCAATACCCTTGTCTCTCTGTTTGCCCCAAGTTCTCCCATGCCCTTCCCAGCTGTGTATTGCTTTGCCTCCTTTTTTCTAAAGCTTGCCCTCTCTTGGCTAATTGATGGCCTGGCCATGTTTCTTGTGCTTTCTTCCCGTGTAGCCATGCAGCACTTTGGTGGACGTGCTGTAAAAATAGAGACGTTTAGCAGGTCTACACATCTGAGCGTCTGGTAGAGCTGCTGGGGGGGGAAATGGGCTCGCCTGCTGTTGAATCTTCCCCGGGAGAGCAATTGAGATGGTCGGTAATGTATTGAGGAATTTCGCGAAATGCTGAGAACTTTCCAAGCTAGTCACTTGTACAACGGCAAGCCCTTCATCGTTCTGAGGAAGATGGCAAGGAGTTCTGCTGTGGTGAGTGGTGTCTAACAAGTAGTCTCATGACGGGACATTACTTCCAAAAGGCCATTTGTGGCTGGAGCAGTCACTTGCGTTCAGGTTGTCTGCATATCAATTTTGGAAGGGTGAGGAGGGTTACGGGCTCGCGATCCTTCAATGGTTGCCTGGTGCTGCTAGCAATCTGTTATGTTCTGGTCTCTGCAATATATCTGGTCGTTTTCCATCCTCCTGAATGAATTAGTCTGGTTTCGCTCATTTGCCTTCTTGAAGAATCCAAGAGTCAAATTCCAGTGCACAATCTGTTGTGATGTTTGCAGTCTTCTCTCCGCCCCCCCCCCCCCCAACTCTTTTGCAAGTCCCCTTTGACCTGACAATTTCAAATTTGGACCGTTTTGCAGTGCTTCGTAGAGCTCCTGATTTAATCAAAGTGGTGTTACTTTCAAGCATTAGCAGCATAGGAATTGGGCCGGAACCAGATGGGTCAGAGCTCTGGCAAAGTTGGTCTTGCCAGAACGCTGGCTGTGGCCCAGACGCTAGCCAAGGAACTCCTAGGTCTGCTCGAGCCGAGTCTTCCCTGCGCAGCAGCGTGCAACCGAATGCGGGACAGCGGCATGCAACCGAATGCAGAAGCCGGACATCCTGATCGGTAGCTGAACACCTTGGTATATTTATTTCTCACAATTTATAGACTTTTTGTTAGCAACATACTTTACTCACTGAAGTTTCTTGCTTAAACACTATTACATACATGTTTCCTCTTTAAATGTGTGGGGTCTCCTTATGTTCCCCAAAAAGCTCTTTGCTTTTGTGCAAATCGCCAGGTTAGGAGATCAGGTTGTTCCATGAAGAGCTACTGTGTTGTGTGACCTGGCCTGGGGATTCCCAGAGAATGTCTTTCCCATTTCCAGCACTGTTCAGTTTGATCCCTGTATCTTTTGTGCTTTTTTTTGTTGATCCCTTGTCATTTCTCCTGTAGTTCCATTCTCAGTTTCCCTTTTCCCCGCTATTCTTGCTCACAGTCCAGCTGTCCCCGGGCCGCCTCCCAAAGACTGCCTGGAAGAACCTCTGCTTTGCAATGCCACACTTCGTGCCACTGGAATGTGCTCTCCTGCAATGCTTATTTTTTATTAAAGGGAGCCCTCAAGTATGTGCTTTAGTTTCTTGGACACTGAGAAGCCATCACCCCCATCCGAATGAAGAGGCAGAGCCGCTCTGCAAGAGCAAACTGCAGCAGTGTGGTTGCGCGCTCTCTGCAAACATCAGGATGAGGCGATGCTCGCGCAGCGACAGTGCCATTACGTCCATGGCTTTTGGGAGGTTCATTGTCCTCTTTGCAACTGCCTACTCGCTGCTACTCCTGCTTGGAGTTTAGGATTCTGAGCGTTCATTTTGCACCACATTGTGTTAGCAAAACAAGAAGTGATGGCTGGAAAGTTTATAATTAATCTTAAACCTCTGGCAAGTGTACTGGGCAACCATCCAGACCATTGTTCTTTGCCTGCTACCACGCCCCCAAAGGAGCAGTCCAGCCCAAACTGCTAGGTTACATCCCTTCGGCACAAGACCACAATCAATCCCAGACATGTTTCGGCCTTGTTGGGCATCCTTAGTGAGCAGTAGCTTGGGTCTCTAGCCCAGCGGGCATGGGACCCATGTCTGGGCATACCCGTCCCACTCGGGGTGACTAAAACAAAACCAGAATTAATTCAGATAATTGTGTAAAAACTGTTAGTGTGATTCATGCACATGGAAAGTCCACTACTTCCTCTCGTTTAACGGAAATCCTGCAGGATGTTGAACCTCTGAAATGAGGCTGGTATGTGCGTTGGGTTGGCATCATGTATTGCCAGAACACCTCTGAGGACACTTGCATGTAATGTAGACTCGCTGGTTAACTTTCTGATTAAGTGCCAGAAATCTATGGGTGCATTAACCTGCCTCATACTGCCCTCTATAGAAGGGGTCTGCAACCTTTGTATCCCCATATGGTTTGGACTGCAACTCCCGTCAGCCCTGGCCAGCATAGTCAATGGCAAGGGATTGTGGGAAACCTCTGGAGAGCCAAAGGTGGCAGACCCATGCTCCATCGATAGCATAGAGACGATGGGGGTAGCTGAGGGGGTGTAGCTCCATAATAGTTAGTATTTGCGTTCATGATTTAGTTTGGTGCACCGCACATGGTCTGTACCTGCCAGGGATGCCAGTGTGCCCTATGCAAGTGCTCTATGGACAGAGGGGTCCGAGGGCCACATGGGTGCAGACAGTGTCGCCGCAAACACAGAACCCAGCTAGGTCATAAAATGCCATCAGTGTTCCTGCCTTGCTTGGTACATTTAAAACAAGGCA
This sequence comes from Ambystoma mexicanum, assembly GCF_040938575.1. Taxonomy (NCBI): domain Eukaryota; kingdom Metazoa; phylum Chordata; class Amphibia; order Caudata; family Ambystomatidae; genus Ambystoma; species Ambystoma mexicanum. The sequence goes on from NC_090929.1 coordinate 1,657,806,180, forward strand.
TGTCTACATATGGCAGATTCAAGGATGCCATTGAAGGCCCTGCACGGGGCTGTGACACTGATGATTGACATCAGCAAATGTGGCAAAGAAACGCAAGGCCGGTGGTACCTTGACTTCCCAGGGGCTCTCCAGGCCACACCTGCAACATGTGCTGCACCTTTTATATGGGTGGGCGTAGCTTTTGTTTGGCCTGACATTTTCTGGGCTACTTTGTTTTTTTTTTTTTTTTCTTTTTTCTGAGCCTGGCTGGTCCAGCTTGTTTCCTGTCCTGCTACCCAGGGCTTGTAGTCCGGATCTGATCAGCCTTAAAAAGACTTATCAGAAAGGGTTTTGCCCTTTTCCACAAGTCTTTAGTTTTTAATGCTATGATCCTGAGCATAGGAGGCAGAGCAGCTTGAGACAACCGTCCCGTGCCAGTCGAGATGAGCCCCTGTTATCTTCGGCTGCTTGGGGTGGGCTCAGCCCCCTTGAGAAGAGCCTCAACTTCCTCCAGGTCTCCTCACAACTGGGCAGCTTGTCCCTTCCCCTCTGACCGCCTAGAACTGTAAAAATGTAATCTAAAGCTACAAATAGGATGTATAGATCTCATTGAAATGCCCTCGATTCCTCATCTTCCGTGAGTCAATGGCATTTTGGGAGGAGATGTACTCCAGGTTATTTCCATATGCGGTGTACAGACTGCACGACACTTATCAATGTATAGTAAACCATTGTTAGGGAGACAGCACATTGCCTATAAAATAATCATTGCTGGTGGCATCCAAGCTTGAATTTGTGTCATGAGTACTGGAGTAAGAAGCTAAAAGGATAGCTCAGCTGGCTGCGTGGCTGCTGCAGGAAACTGTGTGCAACATGCAGATTTACAGATGTCATGCACATCCATCGATCATGTACTGGCTTTAAAAGCAATAGAGTACACATATGCTAACTTTTCTGCATCAAACAGGCAACACATAGAAATGCGCAATAAATTTCTAAGATTCACCCTCAACAACACCTACTTTTTATTTAAACAAAAATATTATTTGCAACAAAAGGGGTAGCAATGGGAGCAAAAAATGCCCCATCCCTAGCAAACCCTTTTATGGGGGAGTTTGCAGAAACACATGTTTTGTCGAATATTCAATATAAACAAAACATTGAAATCTGGAAAAGATTTATTGATGACATTTTGGTGATTTGGAGAGGTACTGTAGATTCCTTCACAGGGTTCATTGATTATTTGAGTTAAGTGTTGGATTGGAATTCACGGGACATAGCAATGCAGAGAGTATCGAGTTTCTAGATCTACATCTATATATTAAGAATAATTTAATTGCCAGCACCACATATAGGAAACCAACAGAGGTGAACTCTACTTTATTCGTCTCCAGCTGTCACAAAAGATCTATCATATGCAATATCCCCATTGGAGAATTTCATTGAGCCTGTGAAAACTGTAGCGATGATGCAGATTTTGAGCGCAGTGTGATTTTGTTGAGCAGCAGGTTTAGGGAAAGAGGTTACAGCAATAAATGTATATTACAGGCACAGGATAAAATACAGAAAGTGGCACGTAATGAAACGCTGAAACCAAAAACGCATGACAAAGACAAGACGCAATTACCAGTTGAGATAATAATAGATCATTCCGTTGCATAAGTGAAACTTTCAATGCTATATTACCAGTTGAGCTAATATATCTCATAAATTGGCATTAATACATCCACTATATATAATAGAATAATGTTGTCGGATATTAACCAAGCTCGAACTTTCCTTGATATGGACCTAAAATTGAAGTGGACAGGCAGTTTATTACCAGTTGGGGATAATAATGGATCCGATCAAGTAACTTGTTTTCTGTGTGTAGTGTGACAAATGTAATAAGAAGCAGGACTTAAGCGGGCAAGTCTCGCCAAATGGGTGAACAACCTTCTTGGCCCAAACTAGACGTCAATCTATTTATTTAAAGTAGTAAGGGAAGTAACTCATTAAGCTAGATTGTTAATCGATAGTGAAGAAAGACTATAGTGGTGATGCACAAGTGTCTGAACATATAGACAATTTAGTATACGACATGGAGGTGTATCTTATTACCTATATTCAGTTAGACAACCCTATTGTTTTAGGGAACCTAATTAAACTAATATTAACTTTACTTCCTGGGCTAAATATGAATAAACAAAAGTGAGGAAAGACTGGAGCACGCTAACAAGGACACGTAATGCCCAAACCAGCCTGTAAATACAGCCCCAAGATGGCGATCGCGGGGCCTAATGAAACGGAGTACACTCGGCCGAGTGCCTTAAAAACCGAGCAGGGAATTGAACATGACTAAGGTGAGGCAATGATTGATAATATATTGCTAATGCTCACAGAGCAGGATTATGTATAGCATAACAGTACCAAGCCACACAACTCTACACCTAAAGCAACTAAACAAAAATAACTCTGCACTGCACCTCAGATGCGCCCTGCTCAATGCCCGCTCTCTTACCGCCCATGCTCTTGAAATGAATTACCTCATCTCAAGCCAGGACTTAGATATATTAGCCATCACTGAAACATGGTTACACAAGGCTTCTGGCCCAACCATAACCTTAGCCCTAACCACAAGATTACTCTATCCTCAGACAGGATAGACCCTCAAAAGTAGGAGGGGGTTAGCTCTAATCTTCAAAAATGCTCTACATCTTAGGTCTATACCCAACCCCTGGGAGGATAATGCAGACATCCTTTCAGCCAAACTGTCACTCTCACCTAAACACCATTCATATTCATGTTATTTACCGGCCCCGGGACTCCCGGCAGACTTCCAAGGACACATCCCCCACTTCTTACTCAATGAAAATATAAAAACCCACAAAAACCCTACTCCTAGGAGACCTCGACCTAGGATTCAATGACCCCAATGATAAAGCTGCTATCTCATTCATCAAGGACCTCACAGACGTGGGTTTCTCCCAGAAAATTTTGACTGCGACCCACTCCAAAGGCTGAACCCTTGACTGGGTGGTCGACCACAATTGTGACTCCACCATCACTTTCTACCCTTGGACAGACCATAGCTGTATACAATATACCATTTAGTACTTTCCCCAAGTACTAAAACCACTACACATGCACCTGCCACTCTAGCAAGGAGCTCAAAAAAGTTAACGGCGGATAACTTCGACCCTATCTGGACATCCCATGCCTAGCACCTCCTTTCTCGCTAGACCCAAACATCTTAGCGGACATATTTAAGGACACCCTTACTCACGCAGTCAACACCATTGCCCCACTAAAAAATAAGAAAAAAGTCATTCCACTCAAACTCTTGGTTCACAGAAGACCCCCAAACCTTACGTAATCACAAACGCCTTGTGCTAAAAAATTGACAGGCAAACCCCTGTGACTGCACTAAAGAAAACCTCAAAACAACCGCTAAAAAATACAAAGATGCCCTCTTCAAGGCTAAATCTGAAGCGTATAATTGCTGAATATCTGACACTAACTCTCAGTCCAAAGAACTCTACCATCTTTAATGAACTCACAGATCCTCCTACCTCCACTGACGAGATTGTTTAAGATGAAGCATGGTGCACTAGCATTCAAGTTGCCATGCTCCAAAAAAATAGACCTTCTACAAAACAAAATCTTAGACCATTACAATGCCCTACTGAAACAGAACCAGCCAACACAGAACCGGCCCATCAACAAAACTATCAACTTCCCTAAATTCACTTTCAAAGACGTCTCTGAAACAGAAGTCAAAGACATCCTCAACCACTTAAAGCCATAGCAGTGTAAAGGCGATGTGTGCCCCCCCCCAAGATAATCAAGGAGTGTGCCGACCCACTTGCTCCACTCCTGACCGCCTTCATCAACGCTTCCTTTAAAACAGGCATTGTACCAGTTAACCTCAAAGAGGCCTGGGTGTGTCCCCTTTTAAAAAAGCCAACACTAGACCCTTCACAGCCCAATAATTACCGCCTATAACAACCGTTGCGTTTCTTCTCAAAATAATAAAGACAAGGCTGTTCACAGCCAGATCCAACTCTACCTAGAAACCAACACCATTTTAGGAAAAAGACAGTTGGGATTCCTCAAAGGGCACAGAACCGAAACTGCACTGCTGGATCTAAAAAATCAAATCACTCAAATCCTGGACAATGGTAAGCCTACCCTCCTACTCCTAGACCTCTCAGCGACGTTCGATCTTGTGGATCATAAAACCCTCCCCCCACACCTCACGCATGCCGCACACTTCTCCAACCAAGCAGCTTCATGGATCACCTCCTTCTTAGAAGGAAGAGCTATGAAAGTCTTCTCAAGCACAGCAAATGCAGCTCCCACCATCCTCCACTGCGGCATTCCACAGGGATACTGTACTGCTCCTATGCTTTACAATATCTTCACAAAGCCCCTTTTTGATAAATTGATGCACTTGGGATCGCATGCACTAACTATGCTGACAATACCCAGGTGCTCCTTCCCTTAACCGGCTCATATAACCAAGACGCTGCAGCCCTAAGGCATATCTACTTCACTAGCCAAGCTTGGATGGCCACCACCGGCCTGTGTCTCAACGGCGATGAGACAGAGATTCTTATTCTGGGCCAAAAGGCCACTCTAGCCAAGCTAGACTCTTTATTCCAACTTCAACATCGACAACTGCATCATCCCAGTCCTTTCCTCTGTCAAGACCTTAGGGGTCCAGATAGATGCTACATTGTCTATGAACAAGCAAGTCAACGCTATTGTCTCTTCCTCTGCCCTAAGTACCAAACTCATTAACGCCATAAAATCATTCCTAACTAAGGAAAACTGTCTCTCAATAGGCAGAGCCACCATAGTGGGCAAGCTTAATTACTGTAATGCGCTCCTAGCCGGCACTTCCACAAAAAACGTAAACCGACTCCAAATCACCCAAAATAACTCACTAAGAGCAGCCATAAGCATTCCAAAAAGAGACCACATCTCACAAGTAAGAAAGTCTGTTCACTGGCTCCCAGTCAAAGACCGCCTCACATTAAAAATTCTCACAACCACACACAAATGTATTGACCTCACAGCACCGCCCTATCTTTCAGACACACTATCCAGATCCATCTCAACCAGGCCTACCAGAACATGTTACTCCAACCAACTCACCGTACCGCGCATCAACAGGGCCATAACAGGAGGGATAGGCTTCCCATATCTAGCCCCGAAGCTCTGGAATGCGCTCCCCACAGCACTCGGAGCAGAAACTTCTCTCCCTGCCTTCCGAAAAAACCTTAAAACTGCTCATTTTAGCTAACCACTCGCTGCCTTCACTCCTCCCCCTAGACACAATCTACTTGCTTTACAAACTGTCCTATGCATATTATACAAGAATTATGCCTGTATATTTTGTATATGTAACGAAGTTCTGATCACTCTCTGTAACAAGTGCCACAATGCCCCTGGGCTGCTGCGCACTCTACAAATATGAATGAATAAATAAATAAGTGACTTAAACTAGTTTAATCACAATTCCCAATACAGAAGCTGAATTGATTTTTGACGTAGAAGAATCTCATACAAGAGTGCTTACACTGCAACTGTACTAATTTTGTATGCAACCTTGCAAGTTCTAAGTTGAGTTCAAATGTGTTGACGCAGACTTCCAAGCTAGTAACAATGGAGGTTATGGCTAAAAGAGCCTCTCTTAACTGGCTAATTCAACAATATATATTGTTCCTAGGTTTCTTTAATGCCACGGGGATATACACTAAGGACAATTATGAAGGTGAGACCTATTGGATGGGATAAAGTTTTAGTCATCACACATAGACACACGGTGCATGGGGAAATCCTACTACTCCCTGTTTCTCTCCCTCTTCCAGACACCCCTTCCTCTCCTTTCCCCTTTTCTCATGCAAATTGTTCTACATGCCAATTTTCTGGTTTGATTCATTTTTACTGTTATTGCTTCTACTGTTCCATGTTTATGTATTCTTGTTAACTGTAGAGCGCCTTGGATTAAATGCAAATTGACAAATGGCCAACTGAATTAGTTACATTACATGGTGATTTTTATACAATTTAACGGGCACCGGTGTAGGGTTTACATTTTATCTCAAAAGACTCCCTCAACCAAATACTACTGTTGCACTGTTAAAGCATTGGACACGGGCACTTCATTCAAATAGCTTGTTATTTGATAAAAGACAACAGTAGATATAACTAAAACAGTATTATGGACCTAAAATATGTACTGTGTTTTATTCTCCTTCTGTTTTTTCAACCATAGTATTTTTATGTCCTTCTCTCACCTCATCAACCTCAATGGTAATATAATTTGATTTCTTTAGTTGATATTTTTTTTATTTCTTAAAGCTATGAATTGATTATGTGATGTCAAAACATAATTAATAACGATGCACAAAATAGTCTATGTAATTGGAACCCTTGATAATGACGTAGGGTCGAAACCCGTGTCTGCAGAATTGAAGGACTTTTTGGAAGAATAGAAGGTTGTCATGCAATCAGAATGTTAAATGACGGCAGAATTGAAGGACTTTGCGTTGTTGTAGGGTAAGTGCAACTCCAGCAAAGTGATTATACGTGTTTAACACTTAGGGATCCAGGGACTGGTTCCCTACTTTGCTTAGGTGTGCAGCTATCATTCAACACAATCATTTGGATCCACTGAAGCAGATCTTTTGTCCAATTTAGCTCACGTAATACTTCATGTGCAATCTCTGATATGTTGGTGATGAACATATACTTTTTTCACGAAGTCTTAAATTCCCAATGTGTGTTCATTCCAAGTACTGTATGTGTTCAATGTGCAGTTCATGTTGCGTTATCACCCGTATTTTCCGGCGTGTATTGTAGGCTTTTTTTAAGAATGGGTACGTAGATCTTTTTTGGGGGAGTATTGGGGGGGAGGGGGAGGGATTGCGATTTTTAGATGATGGCGATCATTTCAGGGAGACAAGCCAGCAGCAACCTGGTATATTCTGGGAATATTTGTATACTGAATGCCTTTGTCTAGCGCTCATTGTATTTTTAATGGCCTCAAGGTGCATAAGAACAATAAGTCTTTGTGGGCTATTAAACGGTGTGAGAGTCCTGGTCACAAGGATCAATGAGGCGCAGCAATGCAGCATGATGGGGGAGTTTGGGCACCATGCCTATTCAGTTATATTAATCGAGACTCCACTGGCATGAAGACTTTCCGTACTCCTTCAAAGTACTTGAAACTGCATTTGTGGGTTATCACTTGGTCTTTGGAGCAGTATGTGTTTGCTCCATTCAGATCTGTGGTCTGCCTTGATTGCTCTTTACTGATGCCCTAACCACAAGATTACTCTATCCTCAGACAGGATAGACCCTCAAAAGTAGGAGGGGGTTAGCTCTAATCTTCAAAAATGCTCTACATCGTAGGTCTATACCCAACCCCTGGGATGCAGCAAGGAGACATTCCATTCTCTCTTCCTCCATTCCATCCCCTCTCGAACCTATCATTCGTGTTCCCTTTACTCCGCCCCCACTTCATCAAACCTCTTCTCTGGTGCCCTTTTGCATTGCACTTCAGGCTGGCAATTGTCAGGGGCACAGCATACCCTTTCCAGATAGGCCTTGGTGCTGTTACGGTGGCAACTTGAGCAGTATTAACTAGCAACATAATCTAGACTGTGTGCTTCGATCAGGAGCACCTGACCGGGAGGATGAAAGTGTAGTAATCCCTCCAGGGGCCTTTACAAAATGAAAGTGATAAATGAGGAGGAGATGATCCAGGTGGTGGAGGGGGAGACTGTAGCGGGAACATAGTTAGGGGACCGCCTAGATTGACAACACTGGTTATATAGTTGCGGTCTGTTGCCATCTTTGCTGAGCCTGCATACAGAAGTGTCACTTTAGTGTTAAATAATTTGCAGTCAAATTGAGAGGACACATGTCTATGCAAATCCGACCATGACCATGACGGCTTGAGCCTTTAATGGACTACAGATAGGGTGAGGGAGGGTGGGAGCAAGAGAGCGGGAGAGAGAGAAGGCGAGAGAGAGAGACAATGTGAGCTACTGAAATGGAACCTGTCTGCAAGAGGCCAGAGGTAGGAGTCAGGATTACAGCTTGTTTTGCCTTGTAGGGCCTACTCGTACTCCTCATCCCCTCTTTCGACTAACCTACTCCACTAAGATCTCCTGCCACCTTAAACTACGCATGCAAACCTCTTCACAGACTGCAGCCGCTTGCCCAGACATTAGCACATCAATACTAACCGAACCATGGCTAAGCTCTCGCCAATCACACTCTCCCACATCAGCGGCAAAATAGACCCCAAAGCGCTGTCGTTTTTAATTCTAAGGCTCTTCCCAATGGATTACATATTCCCAAGTTTCTCCGCCAGACCCATAGAAAGCAGACTGGCACACAGGGACCCGACATTTCTGTAATTAAACATGTGCCCAGAGCCACACACTTTGGTTAAGCGGTGAAATCGGGATTTGGGTCTAGTCTACAGTGGAAGCACTTGATGAGGTATCTTTCTTGCCTTGGTGGCATGGCATGTATTGATGAGACCTGCCTCATGATGGTCTCACTTGATGAGGTATCTTTCCTGCCGTGGTGGCATGGCATGTATTGATGAGACCTGCCTCATGATGGTCTCACTTGATGAGGTATCTTTCCTGCCGTGGTGGCATGGCATGTATTGATGAGACCTGCCTCATGATGGTCTCACTTGATGAGGTATCTTTCCTGCCGTGGTGGCATGGCATGTATTGATGAGACCTGCCTCATGATGGTCTCACTTGATGAGGTATCTTTCCTGCCGTGGTGGCATGGCATGTATTGATGAGACCCGCCTCATGATGGTCTTACTTGATGAGGTATCTTTCAACCTTGGTGGCATGGCATGTATGGATGAGACCCACCTCATGATGGTCTTACTTGATGAGGTATCTTTCAACCTTGGTGGCATGGCATGTATGGATGAGACCCGCCTCATGATGGTCTTACTTGATGAGGTATCTTTCAACCTTGGTGGCATGGCATGTATGGATGAGACCCACCTCATGATGGACTCACTTGATGAGGTATCTTTCCAGCCTTGGTGGCATTGGCATGCATTGATGAGACCCGCCTCATGATGGTCTCACTTGATGAGGTATCTTTCCTGCCGTGGTGGCATGGCATGTATTGATGAGACCTGCCTCATGATGGTCTCACTTGATGAGGTATCTTTCCTGCCGTGGTGGCATGGCATGTATTGATGAGACCTGCCTCATGATGGTCTCACTTGATGAGGTATCTTTCCTGCCATGGTGGCATGACATGTATGGATGAGACCCGCCTCATGATGGTCTCACTTGATGAGGTATCTTTCAACCTTGGTGGCATGGCATGTATGGATGAGACCCGCCTCATGATGGACTCACTTGATGAGGTATCTTTCCAGCCTTGGTGGCATTGGCATGCGTTGATGAGACCCGCCTCATGATGGTCTCACTTGATGAGGTATCTTTCCTGCCGTGGTGGCATGGCATGCATTGATGAGACCCGCCTCATGATGGTCTCACTTGATGAGGTATCTTTCCAGCCGTGGTAGCATGGCATGCATTGATGAGACCCGCCTCATGATGGTCTCACTTGATGAGGTATCTTTCCTGCCGTGGTGGCATGGCATGCATTGATGAGACCCGCCTCATGATGGTCTCACTTGATGAGGTATCTTTCCAGCCGTGGTAGCATGGCATGCATTGATGAGACCCGCCTCATGATGGTCTCACTTGATGAGGTATCTTTCCTGCCGTGGTAGCATGGCATGCATTGATGAGACCCGCCTCATGATGGTCTCACTTGATGAGGTATCTTTCCTGCCGTGGTGGCATGGCATGCATTGATGAGACCCGCCTCATGATGGTCTCATTTGATGAGGTATCTTTCCTGCCGTGGTGGCATGGCATGCATTGATGAGACACGCCTCATGATGGTCTCATTTGATGAGGTATCTTTCCTGCCGTGGTGGCATGGCATATATTGATGAGACCCGCCTCATGATGGTCTTTGGGCACATATAGCGTGATCATCTTTTCCAGTGGCAATGGTAGTGTATTATGTGGCCTGGGACGTAAGTTGAAATGGGTGCAACATTAGGGTGTATTGAAGAGGCAAGCCTCATGACGTGGAACGCCACCAAAATGGAATGAAGGACACCACGATGGAAGCACTACATTTGAGGAAACCATTCCTAATATGAGTAATCTAACCAAAAAGTATTGAATATTGGGACCGAACGTAACCTGTCCTCGAAAATAACTAAACCTTCAGACAAAATGATTATCTAGTGAACTTAATTGGGAACTTGAGTAACGAGCAAGAATTTAAAGGAACTGATAATTGGGCAGTGAAAATTGCATTGATCAATTTAGGCTCCAGTGCTTAAAAATAATGTTTTGATATCATTTCTTTTAACACCTTTATCATTTTTTCAGAATATTTAGGACTCATTTTGTATGCTATGTGATTGAGTCAAATAAAGTAATATCTTTTCCTCGAAGAAACCTCTCTATGGGCGAAACATAAGCACATGCTCCAATTGGTTTATGTTGGCAATTGGAGGAATACGAAATGTTGAATGTATGTTTGTTGATAGTGCATAGACGGTATATATGATTCTAATAAAGGTCATATGCTTAATATTAACTTCTCAATCATTAATAATCCAGCGCAAAATGCTTAGTTGATGGTGTAATATGAATTTTTTATCTGACTGCTTACTGAATAGTCTCACAAAGGCAACTGTAGCAGGACTCGCATTTTTTAATAATTTACGGTTGATTTCGATCATGAAATCTGAGGGTAGGCGCACTGCATAACTTTCACTGTCCACATTGTTCTAAACAAGTCTCAGGATGGTCTTTGGGGACAAGTAGCGTGCACATCTTTTCCAGTGCCAATGCTAGCCTACTATGTGGTCAGTAGCATGAGTTGGCGATGGGCGCAACACTGTTGTATATTGCTCAGTCTTTGGGGACCCCTGATGGTCTTTGGGGACACAAAGCATAGATATGCTCAGTGGTGGTTAATATTAAACAAGAACAGCAGAGAAATGTTTGGTACTGCTCTGGCAGTCTGATTTGTGCTCATGAGAGAAGCTTGCACTTAATTCTGTGTCTCTTGTGCTTTGCCAGAAGGAAGCTTGCAGTGAGGCTGGCACCCCAATCCCACGTTTTCACTCACTTGTGTAAGAGACGCACCACCTTTTTAATCTTCAGTGCATATTAAGCTCCAGGAGAATCCCCTCCGCGCCTCCATTAGAGGGCCATGCATGTTACTATGCACCTGGCTTTACTGCAACCCGGCGAAGCCTGAATCCTCACAGTTCAGAAGTGGTTTTTTAAAGCTACATTGCAGGGAAGGCATTTGAGGGGTGCAATGAGGAATCGCTGCACTTTAGTTGGGAAGTCTCCGCTAGCAGTCGGTTTTGCTTTGAGTATTGGGCCATTTGAATTGGTGACTTGTGTAATGCCAGGGGTGTCCAGGCTCTTGTAAAGGACTGGTGTCCGGGTGAGGTACTGTGCATGCATTGTTATGCCCGCTCTTTGAACCTTGTGCTTGTGGGTGACTTGAAGAGCACGAGGGCTGCGTTCTCTTTCTTTGGGCACTTGGAAGCATTGCAAGCTTTCATGGAAGGTAAGCAAACCTGCCATAGTTATCAGATAAGTGCTGCTGAGGCTGTCAATGCTGTTTACATGCAGCAAAACACCTGTTCTAGCCCCGAGCTTATCACAAACCCAGTAGTCTTTACACTTTGTTTTTCTGGTTGACCATGCGAATATAGAGTGAGAAAGGAACTACAGATGAATGGATGGAAAGACAGAACTTCACTTCTTCCAGTCATTACTTTAGCAGTCTAAAAGCTGTCGCCCAAGGTATGCGGCATGGCTATGATGACTCGTTTACACACCTGGAGGCGGAGTGTCCTGCAGCTGACACCCGAGTGCCAGAGATCAGAAACCAAAAAGTCGGTGTCCGAATTGATGGCGACCCAGGGAGCGAACACTCCTTTTCTAATGGAAAGGAGTACTTGAAGAAGGCCTGCAATGCGGTCCTGGACAACTCGAATTTGAAAATGTTATGCTAAAGCGGCGTCCTTGAAAAGAGGACCTCAGGAGAATTGCAAACTTTGTTTTCCCAATTTGAACTAGCTAGTGAGATGACCATGAAATGGGACACATTTCAGGAGACTTATCTGTTCTATTGAAGAAATTATGACATGCCTGAGGGTAAGATCTGTCGCCCAGGTAATAATAACTGTGGATCTGAATGTATGTGGCAGGTCCTTCCTCCATCATGGCGCGACAGCATCATCGTCCCCATATGGAAAAAGGGCAGCCGAGAGGATGCGAGTAACTATCGTCTGCTTGCAACGTTGGACGCCCCATCTAAAATGTTCTCGCGTCTACTGCTGAGCGAGGTACGGGAATGGGCAGAACAGGCTAACCTCATCCCCGCAAACCAAACTGGTTTCCTAAAGGGGATTGGGTACTACCACCAACTGCCTTGCTTTAATAACTGCAATACAGCAAGCATGGGGTACACGTGGAAGAACGGTGTATGTGGCCTACATCTACTATAGTGCGGTCTTCGACTCCATGAACAGGAGCCGACTTTGGAAGAAATTGTCAGACTGGAACATCCCGCCTGGGTTGCTTTCTACGATTATCGCCCTGCACGAGAACACGTGTAAAGGTCGGGTTGGATCAAACGCGGAGAACGTCCACCTGGGTTTCAGCCTACTAGGGCTTAAAGCAGGATTACAGTCTTGCCCCTCTCCTCTTTCACTTGTACCTCACAGACATGAGTGCAGCATTGGCCAATCCGATTTCTATTCCTCCAAAACTAGGCATTATTCCCTTGAAGTGGCTCGGCTACGCCGATGACCCAGTACTGATGGATCTTATCGCGGTAGGCCTTCAGGTGTCCTCGGATTGCCTGAGGGTGTACTCTGATTGGAATTCTCTAACCATCAATATTAGCAAGACAAAGTTGATGGCCTTTAGCCCCCTCCCCCCCAAAATCAGGCAGATGAGCTGGCATCTTGGAGGCAGAGAATTAGAGGTGGTTGAAAAATACAAATACCTTGGTATCTTGCTTGACCACCAATTATCTGACAAACGCCATATGGAGTCTTTGAAATTAAAGAGTGCCCAGGTTATAGGATGCCCAAAAAAACTGGCACATAAGGGTGGAGGATATTCACTGGGCATTCTGGCACAATTATACTCTGCTAAGGTCCGTCCTAGGCTTGTGTATGGGGCTGAGTGCTGGACAAAGAAAAATATGAATGATTTGGCTAAGTTAGAGGGTACTCTCCTTAAGAAATTGTTTCGCCCTCTGGTCTGTACACCTATTGAAGTAGTTCACTTGGAGCTACGGCTGGTTACGTGTAGGGCGTGAGTACAACTATCCAAGACTTCCATGCATTGGAAGCTGGCCACTGCTCCAATCAGAAGCCTCCCCATTCGATCTTTGAGGCGGTTCGAACTAAAGGCGCTTTTATTAAGAGTAGCAGTGCAGCTAACATCTTCCTTGAATCACTTAGTTGGCACGCTGGATCCCCGGTGAATCCCCTTAACATCTAGCTGCACATGCTATAAACAGGAAATGAAAACTACGGTTGTTGCATGCTATCAGGAGTTTCATAAAAGTTACTTCCAAATGAAGAGTAATCATCGTCTTTTCGTAGAATATATCGCGAATAGACCAGGTGCCCAGTTTACATTCAACAATTTGTAGGAAACCAGCTTGTATGGGATTACCTCAAATTAAAAATAAATGCAGTCAATAATCTTGAAATTACTGGTGCGTGGAGTAACCTCCTGCGTAGCGAAAGAACTTGTCGAATTTGTGGAAATCGGGAATTGGAAACGGTGAAGCACCTATTGATGCAGTGTAAAGCATTGTTAGCCATGTGAACGTGTGCTGTGAGATCGGTTGGTAACTGTGATGGTCTGGGAGAGGGGGAGTTATGGGAACTGGGAGCCCTGCATCATATTCTTCAGTTATGTAGAGGAAGACAGCACTGCTCCCTAAAACGTGAGGTGATTAGGAATTCAAGTGATTGAGTGCGATGATGCAAGTTGGTGGGAGGTTATGATGATGCACATGGCTTGATGCAACAGTTAGGTTGAAGGTTTTTTTTCTTCAAATTTTGATGTGATGTGTTAGAAAGCAGGCATTGTTCAGCTGCATGACACGTTAAACAAATGAAAAAAAAATAACTGCTTCTGAATTAATGTATTGATGTGTTGAAGGGCACATGTGACTGCTTCATGGACCTTTAGCCATCGTGAAAGCGTTTTTTTCTTGTGAAGCATACATTCTCCAGTTAACATGGCGAAGAGGGAATTCAGCAAACGCACTTGAGCACTTTCTATTTTTTTTATTGCATCGTGGCACTGTTAGGAATACTTGCTTGGTTAGAAAAGTGCATGTGTTCATATCGGTAGCAAAACATGAAATCCAACCCCAACTGGAAGGGTGGCAACAACAGGTGATGCATAGGTCAAAATTGGTGGGGTAGTACATGAACATCAACCCCCATCTTAAAGGGTGGCAACAACAAGGTAATGCATGTGGTCAGAAATTGGTGGCATAAAACATGAGCGCCAACCCCATCCTAAAGGGTGGCAACAACAAGGTAATGCATGTCAAAATGGTGGCATAAAACATGAGCGCCAACCCATATAAATGGGTGGTGACAACAGGTAATGCATGGGACAGGGTAGGTGCGACCAGCGGGGTGGGGGTTCGTGCACACACAGGTGACCAGCAGGGGGGGGGGTCATGCACACACCCTTTTGACCAGTGGGGTAGGCGTTCATGGACACACAGGCGACCAGAATGGTGGGGGTTCATGCACACACTTGCAACAAGCAGGGTTGAGGGGGTTTTGTGCACACACAGGCAACCAGTGGGTGGAGGGGGGTTCGTGCACACACAGGCGACCAGTGGGTGGAGGGGGGTTCGTGCACACAAAGGCGACCAGCGGAGGCGGTTGGCGTACTGTGATGGACAGGGGTACACAGGGCCTTAGGATCGGGCCTTGTGGGGAGGGCTGGCTGGGCCGGCCAAGCCTGCCGGCCTTCCCATTGGCCCAGATGAGCAGGGCTACAGTCAATTCCAGACTCCCAGCTGCACCATGCCCAGCACTCCAGTGCAGGAAATAAACAAGGCCATCTTGGAATGGCAGAATTCAACACAAACGTAGTAGGCACACAGCATTGCAATTAGAACAGGGCAATAAAAATGCTCACAAATGTGAGGGACTTCAGCATGGTAAGTGTGCCTATGCAGGCAAAGTCATAGCAAAATTAGTTCCATTCAAAAGCGTGTTGGCTCGCCGCTTCGTGGCAGCCCAGAAATGTGGGGCTTACTTTCTGGTGTCCGTGTTATGTATGCACTAGAAATCCGAGGCAGAGGGGAGAAAAGAGCAGCAACCGCTCGGGCAGCTGCATCCAAGAAAAGAAAATCATGAAGGAAAGTTCTAGTTGCTGATTGGTTGTGGCCGGCTGATCGGCCAATGGATTCCTTTGGTGGAATTTTCTTTTGGAATGTTGTTACACCATACTCTGAATTACACGGCCTGCGGTAGCGGCCTTGTAGTTATGCTTAAGTTGCTCAACTCATAGGAAGAGCATTTTTTGGGTGGTTTATAACTTCGCTCCCCCTGCACAAATCCTCACCACACGCCTACAGCCCAAACTCCTGGACCGATTTTCACCAAATTTCCGGCAGCAGCGGCGGCTTGGTCCCAAAAGAGTGCTTTTGAGAATTTAGTGGAAATCCGTCGAGTACTTTTTTAAAAACAGGTAAAATGTAGGTCCCCAAAAATCTGTGATTATCTGGCTCTGCTCCATGGACCCATTTCTCTGTTCAACTGGCCTAGAGGATGATGTGATGTCATCGGACATGCCCACTGATTGGATGGTGAAAAGCGTGAAGTGTTTCAGATTTTTGGAAACGCCCACCATGTTGGATTCACAGACATACGCTAGTGTCTGCGGGCAGCGTGGTAAAAACATATAAAAAAACACAGCATCGACCTTAGCAAACAAATGAAACAATCTCTGGGAAGGTAAGGGGTGATGAGGATGGGATGTTATATGGCCATAAGAAGCCAAAAGAATTGTGTTTTTGCCCCCAAAAAGTCTGCGAACACCATGAACATCACAGGACTGCCCCTGAAAATCTGCAAACACTTCAGATGTTCGGGGACATCTGTGCCTATTTTCTGCATTACAGGGTTGGTGAAAAACAGTTCTTGGATGGCTTATAACTTTGCCACCACTCAATCAAACAGCATGACATTTTGGAATTCTATTCTAGACCTGATTCTGAAAGGTATTGCAAAGTTTGGTGGGATTCTGTCAAGGTGGGGCAAAACTAGAGGGGGGTCCCAAAATATTGTAAAGGCTCATAAATATAGTGCCGTTTGACGCATCTCCACAAAAGTTTGCAAAATGATTTTAAATCTAGATATGAATGTTTTTGTAAAGTTTGGTGGGATTTTCTCAAGAGGGGGCTAAATTAGAAGGGGGTCGCAACATTTTTAGATGGCTTATAACTTTGTTGCCATTTGACGAATGTGGACAAAAGGTTTCAGAAAGATAATAGACCCAACTTTGAATGTTTGCGTAAAGTCTGAATAGATTGTCAAGTTGTGGGCTAAGTTGTATGACTATTGTGTATACATACATTTTGACACTTACAAAAAAGAAAACATGGGCGGATTTCAAGCAAACTCGTGTAAGGAGCATTGGCAAGGACCTGAAAGCATGGTTTTGCAAATGTGCCTGTGTGTTATTTTTTGACAAGAGTCATAATGTAGGTACAAAAAATAGTGATATACATTTGGTGACTGAGGCATATCTTGTGGTTATGGGCAGTGGCCAGATTGTCCCGGTCATGACCCGGACAATCTGGCTACTGGCCATGACTGCGAGGGATGAAAAATAGGGTTAAGTTGCCATGTCCACCTGGAACCGGCTATGTGGTAGTTATTTGAAAGTTTGAAAGGGAAAAAAATGTGCCCGTGGTAATATGGTCATAGGGTTCTGTCTTTGCCTTCTGCAGGCTGCACGGAAAGGGAAGAGGGGCTCTGTACAGAACCTGTCATGACCTACAGAACGCGCCCCTTTTGGACTTCCTGGTCCTTGTCTCAATGGGGCTACACTCCCTGGTACTCCCAACATGGCCGTCCAGTGTGAAACACCTTCCTCGCTCTACACGTTTGACGTAGCATGTTCTATTAATAGACCACACCTCCCACGGCTCTGCGCGTCTCAATGCTATTGTGAAGTAGCGACCAGACATGTCCTCCGTAGCTTGCGGTATTGTTATCCTTGGTTCTATCCCAACCAACCCCATTCCTAGTCCCTTTCCCTCCTTTCTTGATTCCTGGACTCGTGTGCTGAGTAGTGCACTCTGTTAATTTCCCGGATTCCTGGATCATTGCATCCCGGAACTTTGAACGCACGCTGGAGTCGGAAGAGACTCGTACAGCCTTATTCAAGACCCGATCCATCCGCAAGAAGGCATCGACCAAGAAATCCAGCAAAGATCGGACAGGTGAGAAGGGGGGAACTCCTTGACAGAACCCTGCCTTCCCTTTCCATGGTGGCCATCTTGGAAAAGGATTTTCCTTCCTACAGTGGGACGTAGGTCCTCATGCCACTCTCAGGCGACTATGATTCTGATACCAAAACCCTCAACTCAATCTACACCACCATCCAAACAGAAAACTGGCTTTATCTAAATGGGGACAAAATTGAACTTCTTCTAATTGGTTCCCCTGAAACCCTAAGGAAACTCAACAACCATTACAACGTTTTCACCATTGACAATGTTCAAATCTCTGTCTCCCAAGTCGTTGAAACGCTTGGAGTCTACCTGGACTCCAACCATCCATGTCTAGACAGGTCAACGCCATATGATCCGCAGCAGCCTACCAAAACTGCTGCCAGACCCTTCCTCTCTGAGCAAAATTGCCTATCCACAGCCAGAGCCATAAACAGATCACCTCTTGATTATTGTAATGCCCTCTTTGCCGGCACATCTGCCAAAGAAAATTTTAAACTCCAGTTTGCCCATAATAATGCACTCGGGCGGCCATTGGCATCCCCAAAAGAGAGCATATAACAGCCGCTAGGAAACAAGCCTACTGGCTCGCTATCAAAGAAAGGGTCATCTTCAAAACCTTGGCCCTCACACACAAATGCCTTCACAACACAGCCCCCCTGTATCTATCTCAAAGGATCGCAAGACCCCACACTGCCAAACCCACTAGAACCCTGTACACTAACCGAATCACAGTACCTAACGTCCTGAGAACATGCGCAGGAGGCTCCAGCTTCCTCTTTGTTGCTGCCTCCCACTGGAATTCGGTACCACCTCACCTCAGAGGAATAACCTCCCACCTAGCCTTCTGCAAAGCGATCAATACCTTGCTTTATGTATGAACCTGTCACCACCCCCCATGAATGGATTCTCAGTGTCCTTTCTACTGTATCCACAATTAGCTCATGTAACTAAAGAAAGTACTGTACCGTCTGCTCTTAACCTCTACGCCTATTGCAACCAGTAGCAATCTTGTACTATGTAACTACGACATTTCTTTGGACCAGCACCCCGATGCCGCTGAGCTGCTAGTGCGCTTTACAAATGTAAAAAATAAATAAATAGTGCATTTCCATTTATCACAGTGTCTGGTAATTGGCTTTCGGTCCTCCTTAATGATAGCCATGCCTCTTTGAGGCAATTGTAACCTCTCAAACTCTATAACCTCAGAAGCCATGCTGCCAAGGTCAACTTGAGTGGATCCGGGTAAGACACTGGACACTTCTGCTAAGCTAGCAGGTTGAAAATCGATTTGCATTGTATTGATGGTGGAACCGTCACCGTGAGAAGATGGGGGTATCATGTTTGCCTTGCCCACAGTGGTACAATAAGTATCATTAACTTTCTGTGCACCGGTTTGTGTGCAATCTTGTGGAGTAGGGGAGCGTAAGCAATTATCCTGGACCAACTCATACAAAGTGCATTCCCTAGTGACCCCTTCTGTGTTTACCTGGATGTGAAGGTTTGGCATTTGCCTTTCTGGCCTGGTGCAAACAGATCCACTGATGGAATCCCCATACTGCTAAGATCTGTTTGAGTGTGGCTGTGTTTAACTCTCACTCGTGGTCGTAAACAAGTCCCCTGCTTAGGGTATCTGCTAGACTGTTTTGATCCCAGGTACATGCTGTGCCTGAAGGAAGATGTCCTTGGCGGTGCACCAGTGCCAAACTAGTGGCAACAGGAGGCTTACGTGTGTGTCCCACTGCTTGTTTATGTAAAACTGGTTGTATTGTCTCGTTTGACGAGAGTGCTCTGGTTTTGAATGAGGCTCTTGAAGAAACACAAGTTATTTTTCTATGGCCAAAAGCTCTAACACATTTATGCGTTTTCGCTTGTAGTTGTGGCCATACACCCTTGGCGGTGTGTATAAGACAATGGGCTCCCCAACCGACCTGGGAGAAGTCTGTAGTGATGGTTATTTGAACTGGCAGAATGTCGGGAGGTCTGCCCTTTAACATGTGTGCCTCTGTCCACTCTTGCAGACCGTTTACCAACTTTTTCGACCCTACCACTAGATCGTCCTATTTGCCAGACACTTAAGACCATTGGTCTGTCTGCTAGCCATTGTTTGTTTGTTTGTTTATGTGTATTGCGCACCAGACCCAAGGGTATCAGGGCACGGCAGTTACAAGTAGGTGCAAGGCTTAGGTTACAGATATTCATAATACAGAAAACAACATAAGTTACAAGTTTACAGCAGGTAGCGTGCAGGTAGATACATGAAGACCGCATAAAGGAACAGTACATAATTACAACAAGTTATAATAGATTACAATTCTTTGTTAGGGGTATGGTCAGGACTAAATTACTATAATACTAACACATTGAATAAGGGTAATGATTAGTAAAGGTGGAGGTGATGACAGTCAATGCTGGTCGGAGGATTTAAGCCAGACGATAGTGTTGGACCTAAAGTTCCGGTATGGTTGGTCTTCTCATAGTGTGTGGGGCAAAGTGTTGCAAAGCTGGACCTCTTTGACAGTAAGGCTGCATCCACCAATTTTGGAGAGCTTGAATCTGGGTATAGTGAGCCAATTAGATTTGGCTAGTCTGAGGGTCTGGATGAGGTCCGTCTATGGAATCTCTCAGCTAGGTAGCTAGGAGCTGCGTTGTTCAAGGATTTGTGGATGAGCAACACTAATTTTAACTGGATTTTGTCGTGGGTGGACAGCCAGTTATTTTGTTGTCTAATCTCAGAGATGTGTTCTCTTCTAGCTACTCTGAGCGCCGCTCTAAGAGCATTTTTTGGGAGAATTTGAATTCTCCTAATGATGGATTTATTGGAGCCTATGTAAAGTGTGTTGCAGTAATCTAACCTGGACAGAATGAGGGCTCTAGCCAGGATGATGCAACTATTGTTGGATAGGAAGGGTTTGCCAGTTCTGATAAGTTTGCACGTATACGCCGTTGTGGAGGCCAGAGTGCTGACTTGTTTAGTGAAGGACAGTGTAGGGTCAATATAAAATCCCAGAGTTTTTACATCCTTGGCCACTTTCATGAGGTTGCCATCGATTATGAATGTGGAGTATTCAGGGCCTAGTTTTCTAAGGTTGGAAGGTGTGCCCAAAATGATGAGTTCTGTTTTATCATCATTCATCATAGACCCTGCCTGGATGATGATTTACACTCTATTTACCAAGGCCAAATCCTTGTTGTAATCCCCTGAAAGTGGGAGGAGAATCTGGGTATCATCTGCATAGTTCATATCGGTGATACCAAGATGGTCCAGATCATCAAAAAGGGGCTTGTTAAAAATGTTGTACAGAGTAGACGAGACACAAGACCCCTGCGGCACTCCGCAAGTGATAGGCATAGGGTCAGCAGCTGCTGACAGAGAGAAGACCTTCATTGTTCTGTTGCTGAGGAAAGACTCAGTCCAAGTTATGGCTTCTTTGGAGAAGCGGGCTGCTGTATTGCTCGCCCAGAGTGCACGGACAGTCATTAATCACCAGCGCAATTGCAGAGCCAATACTTTAAACGCAGGTAGACGACGCAATGACTTACAACCACACGCACGCTTAGGAAGTAATGAGCACTTATACGGCTATTTATTCAAAGCTTGGAAGCAACAAGTGATAACACAGAGATAAATCACAGAAAAGACAGAGAATAGACAGAGAATTCAAAAGAAAATACATCACCGTGGGTGTAACTGAATCCCTCATCTCGCCAGAAGCGGCTGGAAGACCCCCATAACAGCCAGGCCGAGAGAACAACAGCCCACAGGTATGCCAGACAAAGGCGTCCCCCTTCCGACTGAGGTCTTTGTACTTGTCTTGTCTGACCGTTGAGGGGTTCTGCATATATGCACTCCTCAAAAAGGGGTGGTAATTTCTCGAACCTTCTGGCAATGCACTTGCGCATTGATTGGTAACCGTTGGTTGCCAGCTGGGTCAACCGACAGTGACCTCAAGGAGCAAAGCGCTTCCCGCTCCTAAGAACAAACGCCATGGAAAACAGTCCCATAACTCATAACAAGACATAACAAAACCAGCTTTCCCAGCAGAATGTCCTTGACTGCATACCAGGTTTGGAAAGCATGTTTTCTTCAGCAAAGTAAATTCAGCTCTCAGCAAAGTAAGTACAGCTTTTCACTGAGACATGGAGTAAATATCCATTGCCCCCAGAATACACTGCGCACCAGCGCCATGTTTTAGCTCAAGCATAACAGCTGCCGAGTCGAGGTGACTGCATAAAACCTT
Source organism: Ambystoma mexicanum (assembly GCF_040938575.1). Taxonomy (NCBI): domain Eukaryota; kingdom Metazoa; phylum Chordata; class Amphibia; order Caudata; family Ambystomatidae; genus Ambystoma; species Ambystoma mexicanum. The sequence continues at coordinate 1,657,828,004 of NC_090929.1, forward strand.
GTGGTCCACAAGATCGAAGGCAGTCAAAAGGTCAAGGAGCAAGAGTAGGACTGATTTCCCTTTGTCCCTTAGTTCGTCAACTTGGGCCTTCAAGTCAATAAGGGCGGTTTCAGTTCGTTCCATGAGGACGGAAACCTAATTGTCGTGCTCTAGGAGGTTGTGTGAGTCCAAGTATTTCTGAATTTGGGTGTAGGCCAATTTGTCTAATATTTTTAAGAGGAATGGGACGGTCGTGATAGGTCTGTAGTTGGTTGGTGTTTGGGGGTCTAAGGTAGGTTTTTATTTGCAATGGGAGCACCCATGATTCTTTTATGTTAGTGGGGATAGTCCCGGTTGCAAATAACACATTAATAAGCTTAGATATGAAGGCAGCTAGATCTCTAGCTGCGTCCTTGATAAGCTGGGCTGGGCAGAGGTCACCTTGGCAGTTGGAAGGTTGGAGGAATAATATGTTTATTTCGACTTCGATAATGGTGGTTTTTGTGAAGTTGAAGGAGGCGAGTTGGTTGTTAGGGCTGTGAGCGGGATTATTGAGGGAGGGTAAGGCTTTTAGAGAGGCTTTCTTTTGGGCTATTTTATTTTGGAGGGTGGTTACTTTATTAGTGAGTGTGAGTTGGATGTCTGAACACCAATTTTTGTGTTTGATACAGGTGTCCGGCACCTGGATGGGGGGGGTCTCTAATTCTTTCAGTATTGTAAATAATTCCTTCATATTGGAATTAGACTGGGAAATGCGATTGTCATAGGATTCGTTTTAGCTAGGCAAATTTATTTTTTGTAAATGGATGAGATCTTAGTGAGTTTCGACCTATTGGCTTCAGAGGGGTTTAATTTCCAAGTAGCCTCACAATTTCGCTTCTTTAGCCGTAAGATTTTTAGGTGCGGTGTGTACCACTTATTTAGATGGGTTTTTGGTTTGCTTGGTCTCAGTTTGAGTGGGGCAATCAAGTCTAAGGCGGATGAAATTATTTTGTTATACTCTTCGACTAGAATTTCAGGGGCAGTACTGTCCGGGAGGGAGTTGAGGGCGGGGAGGATGGCCGGGATAATTATTTCCACTGTAATGTGCTTTTTATTCCTAGTTAGCGTGGGTGGGGCAATGGGTGCAGGAATGGGCATAGGTCGGCTGGTAGAGAGCATGAATGATATGAGGGAGTGGTCTGTCCAGATTAGAGGGGAGATAGAGGAGATGGTCACGTGACAGTTGTGTTCCGCTACCCAATCTAATATTCTCCCTTCATTGTGCGTAGGCTTATTGGTTCTTTGGGTCAGGCCAAGTTCTTGTAAGATGTTGGTAGTCGTGGCGGCATGTTTATCTGAAGGGTCGTTAAAGCCCAAATTAAGATTGCCTTAAAAAAGAACTTGTGATGTGTTTTTGAGGTTATTAGATAATATGGTGTAGATATCATCTTCAAAAGTTCCAATGGGACCAGGGGGTCTCTAGATCAGGTGGATGGCGAAGGACTGGGAGTTGCTCAGAGATAGTTTAACTGTGATAGCCTCGCAAGTTTGGATATCTTGGGGTGGGGCCGGTCTCGTAGAGAGGATGGATTTAGAGATGATAGCGATGCCACCGCCTCTTGTCTCCTTTCTGTGCTGTCTTGAGATGGTGTAGCCATCTGGTACCACTAACATGAGTATCGGACCTGCTGCAGCATGCAGCCAGGTCTCTGTGATGGCGAGAAAGTCTAAATCTTCACTCACTATTATGTCAGCAACTCTGTGGCATGCACCACTAGGGACCTGGCAATGATTTGGGCCCCTTTAAGAAGAGGGCTGGAGGGACCAGAGGATGATGTATTAGTGGTAGCAGGTTCTGTCCTATTGTATTTATGAGCAGTGAGGTAATTGGTAGTGTTTTGTATGGCTGGGCGTTTATTAGTCAAGGTGGTGCCAGTGTAGGTTTGGCATGACAGTGTATGCGGGGTGGACTTTCGGTGGTGGGTCGGGCAAGGATCTGGTGGGGGGTTCAAATATTTTGGCAGGTCTAGCACGAAGTCTAGTATTCCTTATAGCTGTAATGCAGGGATTGCTTTTGCTTACTTAGGGGTTTTGGGAAGTCATTGTAGGGTTGGTAATGCTCATGGAGTCACAAGGGTCCAAGTTAAGGGACCAGGCAGTCAGTGCGATGTTCTGAGTCACTAGAAGGGCACTGTAGTTGGTGAATGAAGTCAACATACTGGATTATACCTATGCTTGATTTGGTTGTATTGGCAGAAAACCCTAGTTGGTGAAATCATATTTCTTAAGCACTGCACAGACAAAGTGCCTCTGTCTCCCCCGTTATGATCCAGTTTTTCAGACAAGGATATACCGGCATATTGTGGTGATGGCGATGCGCCACCATGACCTCAAGCGCCTCGGTGAATTCATAAGGTGCCGATGCTATTCCAAAAGGAAGCGCCTTGAACTGGACATGGCGTGAACCCACTCTGAACCATAGACATTTCCTGTGACTTGGGAACACTGAAATCTGAAAGAATGCATTTTTCATGGTCAAGGGTGCCATGAAATCTCCCCTTTTTAAAAGTTTTTTTTAAAGATTTACTGCCTGAAGGATAGTTAACCTGAATTATTGTGATTTTACATACTTGCCAGATGTAAAACTAGTACCAGCTTTTTCTTTTTTGGGTACCAGAAATTAAAGCAAGTAAATGCCCATGTTTCCTTGTTGCAGAGGCAATGGTCCTATGATATTCATTTCCAGGAGCACCTCAATATCTTCTTGTAGAAGCTTTAGATAATGACACAGTATTTTCCTTTCACGCGTTGGCAGATGTTGGGGGTTGTCCAGTAGCTCGATGCAATAACTTTGTGCCACAGTGAAACACCCACTTGTCTGACGTTATTCCCTCCCATGCATGGGTGAAGATGTTGATCTCCCACCTACTGGCAAGGACTGGGAGGGGACTAGTATCTTGTAGTAACTGAGAGCATAGGCGTTGCTAGAGGATGGGCTGAGGTGTCTATAAATAGAAGCTCAGGGGCTACATCCAAAAGGCTAGCTAGCTCAGAGTCCTGACAGCAGTAGTCAAAGTGTACAGAAAGAAGTAGTGGAACTATGTTCCTTACTGGCCTGCACTACTCCCCACAAACCCCATTGCTGCGCACCCTCCCTCACACAGTACAAACCCCTAAACACATGTGCCTGCTGTTTAGGGGAACTTTCAGTGCTTCTTATACAATTTTACTTTAAAACAAAACAGTTCCGGAATGGTTTCTTTTTAAAATAAAAGTATAGGAACAGTAAAACTTAATTAAAAGAAGTAGAGGAGCAGCGCTCCTGACCGCTCCCGCCCACTTCGATCATTGCCCGACAGTCCCGACATTAGCGCAGCCCCGGATCTTTTCTAGACCTAGCAACACCCCTAACTTAGAGGCTGAGGTCTTCTCGTGGAGTTTGGCACAGAAAAGACCAAAGGTGTAGGTTTGTGGTTGGGTTGAAGCTGAGCATACACTACCAGTGGACTGGCATGTTCCAGATGTAAAGTGAGCGAAAAGGGTGCTACAAAAGGAGCTCTCTTTGATGATGCACTGTACTTGCAATCTAGCCAAGAGACGTGTGTTGTGCTTATTTGATTTATTTTGCTCTCTCAAGTGTCTCATCAACCTCCTTCCCAAACAGGCAACCCCCCCAGACAAACCCCTGGAGGATTCAGTCCTGGGTTTAGAGCTGAAACCCAGTACCCCTTAACCAGGCGTGCCATTGGATTACTGCTACTCCTGCAATCTGGCACCCTGATGTTTTGCCTTTGTAAAGTGCCTTTTTGAGTACTGCATTAGCCGTTTCTTTACCTTCCTGTAGAATTTTATGGCATGCTGGTTGAAGCAGAGGTGGAATATTTTTAACTAGGGTTTGCATGTCGCCCCAATATCCTATTGCAACAGTCCATGAGAGCTATTGCATTAGCTAGCCACACCCTTAAAGCTTGCAAAGTTGCAACCTTTGGCCCAAAGGCGTAGATGTCCTGCTCTCATTATCAGGAGGGCATTCAGTCACTAATAGAGGAGCATTGTCCCCTTTTCTAGTGGTAGTAACCACTAGTGAGTCTGTCCTCTTATGTATCAAGTGTATCAAGGATCTGCGGGTGAAGGGCAACACGCGGAGCAATGAAGATAGCCGAGCGGCAACGCGCTGGAAGCAAGACCACGCCGAACAACAGAGGTTCGGAACCCAGATCCGCGCTTAGAAACCATCTCTGGTACGGTATTAGGCACGTCATAAAAAAAAAAAAATTAAATTTAAATTAATAACTGACGTCACAAGCGAGGGCGCAATATATTTTTTAACAGATTGAAATAAAGGGATAAAGTGAGCAATCTGTTTTTTTCTCTTCAAGGATGTCCTCTATAAAGGTTATGCCCTCATTGGACTCCTTTGTTTTAATTCCCAGTTTCTCTGCTGCCCTTTTCCTGAGGAAGGTTTATTGGAAGTTATCCTCAGTAGGGGGATTGTATGGTTCTAGGCCCCCCGCCCCTCTTCTAAATCTCTTGTTTCTTGATATTGGTTGTGTGAGTCAGAGTAGGTGTCAGTAAAGTGCTCTTTACTTTGAACCTCTACATGCAATCTTTTGGGTTGCTAAGAGTCTCCAGTTTCTAAATGGTGCTTGTGGGCCTTGCGTTCCTGTTCCTCCATAAAGGAAACCATTTTACTCATGGTAAATTCTGGCAAAGACTAATGCTTTGGTATAGTGTCTGACGCTTTGGAAGCCGAACACGGAGTTTTGACTTTGTAGCGTCACCCTTCCCCCAACTCAACATGAGTCTACTTCTGTTCGACGTGGGGCGTTCACCTAAATCGGGAGGGGGGGGTCTCCTTATCCTCCACCTCACCCTAGTCTTCCTCCAACTCTGAATCTGAAGAATCTACTAACCCTTTTCTCTGCATTGTTGAGGATAGGGACAGTGTAGGACCATTGTATGTGCTCTGTTGGCTGGATGTGGAATTTTCAGCAGACCCTTTGCATACTTGCCAACATTCTGTGACCAAAAAGATATAGGATTTTCAAGTTTCAAAAATAATAATTCGCATAACAATGACAACACAGGAAAATAGAAAACATACATTGTTGGCACCATTGAAGCATTCTAAAATACACAACCCATCAAACAGTACAACATGGAAAGATTTTCAAATGCTAAAAATGTATAATTCTGAAAGGTACGTTTAATTTAATTACACCAAAGGTAATCACAGAGAGCTGGTAGGCAACGTTTGCCACGGCTCTGTAGCAGAAACCTGGCCATTCCTGCAGTGCACGTTCAACACTGAATTACATGGAGACTGATACCCCCTCAGTCTGATAGGCAGATGCTGTGTCATGATGTTACGCTCTGCCACTTGCCTTCACTGGTGGTTCACCTAAGGGTAGTGGATTGGTCTGAGCCCAATTCAAATAATCACCTAATAGCCCACTACACAGACAAATTAATGTGTTGCATGCTTTGTCCTGCAGCCTGCCTTAGAGTCACATAAATCAACTGCCATTGTAAAAATCAGTAGGATCTGTCACCCAAATCTGTAGGCGGTAGGACTGCTTAAAAAGCAGTAGCCTATTGCCTAAATCTGTAGGGTTGGCAAGTATGCCTTTGTGTGCCTGAGAGGGCTTGTGTGTAGACTGCACTGTTTTTCAGAAGAGACCATTGAAGGCTTAGATGTCTCATTGCACTCTGAGGTGTGTTTGCCGCCCTTTCTGCGTGCACTGTGGGATGGTGTTTGTGTTTTGGGCGATGGGAATGGGCAGCCTCATGGTAGTCAGGCGTCTTCTCCCTGACTTGTTGGTATGATTGATATGATGGGTTATTTATAACCCACTTAATACCCATTGGTTTCTAAGTGCGGACCCGGGGATCAAACCTGTGTTGCTCTGTGTTGTCTTGCTTCCAAGGCGAGCACGTTGCCCCTGAGCTATCCTCCTGAGACTCCTGGCAAGACAAGTCCTTGAAGCTGGGGGCCGGCTAAAATACCTTCCCTAGGTACCTCAACACGTGGATGCCCAGGGTCGATTTCTTCCCCAGTGTTTGATTCTTCAACTTAGAGAGTCTGCACTGTGGTGCCGGCCCCGCCATGGGTAAATTCCACGTGCATGGCGTAATAAGCTGAGTGTTTCTTCTACTGATGCCTTAGGGTCTTCTGGCTTAAATTATTGACACACTTGGCAGCCGTCCTCGGCGTGGTCCCACTGAGACATAGGTTGCACAACTTGTGCATATCTTTTCCGGGAAATTTGGAGTTGCACCCATTGCAGGTGCTGGAATCGTTAGGAATCAGAAAAAGGGGAAAAGAAAAGGAAGAAGAAAAGTGTAGACCCCCCACTCTCCCTAGTTTACACCAAAGAGAAAAGACCAGCTTCACAGCACCAAAAAGTACAATGTCTTTCGCTGCTTCTCGAAGTCATAGCCAACTGATAGCAAAAGAAAGTAATCCAAGGGTGTCGATGCATTAAGGATCATGGGCCCTGTGATGAATTTAGGGTGCTTGTCCCTTCTGCCCAGGGGGAGCTACCCCCTTTGAGGCTGGGGAGGTGAGCCCGCTTAGCAAGACCCTCCCTAGGGGCTGGGCAAGTGGGACCTCACTGGGAGTGTCTCCCCTCTAGGGGACAAGGACTCCCATTCCCAAGTGGATCTCCCTATACCAGCCCGATTATCTGCTTGCATGGGACTGCCCCCAAACATCAATAAATGGGATTCATATCGATTGGCTTCAGGTAATACTGAAGACAAACCATGAATGGAAACGACACGCCCCTATTCCCACGAGACAATCTGTAAAAGGAAGCAACCGGATGTGGAAGAGTAAAAAAGAGTAATATACTGGTGAAACCCTTTGACGTATCTACGGGGTGGAGGGGCGGAGCAGAGTGCAGAGTGCAGCCGTGGAGCCGGTGGGAACCCGCAGAATAAAAAAAGCTGAGCAAAAACACCGGGAGCCTGGCAGTGAGAGCAGTGGGGAAGCTGCTGTACACCTGAAGGCAAGCTGACGCTACAAAGTGGTGGCGTCGCTACTGGACAGCAGTGGGAGACCCAATGAAGAACGCTGAAACCTTAGTGGAAGCAAGTAACAAAGCCTACATTCGATATAATTCTGTGCCAAGCATCCAGAAAGTACAGGAGGCATAGAGCGAGCCCACAATGAAAGTGAGGAAACTGACGTGACGAGAAGCATAGCGGATACATCCCAAAGCCGAGCCCAGTGAATCAGCTCATGCTGAATGAAGGTACCAGGGTGATTCTGATAAGGGGGAGGCTACAGGGATCAGATGAACGCTATCAAATTGACTGTCACTTTCAATACGAAAAGTTGAGAAAGCAAGAACCCATATGTTGGGAGAACCCAGGGGAGTTGGAAAAGATAGTTATTGCTAAATATTGGCAGCTTAGCAGAAAAGACTATGAGAAATCAAGTGAGATAATTCAGAGAGGAACTTGCCAAGTCTTCCAGGAAAGATGCTTGATGGATGCCCCGTGCAGGGGTTCAAAGGGAGGTTTCATGAGCCCTGAAAGCAGCACTTACAATTTCCATGCGTCAGACAGGTGGGAAAGACCTGAGCAGTCCCCGCAATAACTCACCAGCCGGTGGGACCAGAGGGATGGCACGCCTGCCGAACAGTTGTAACTGGAACTGGAAACTAGGTGTACCTTAATTGAAGAGTGCCCCAACCCCGCCCGAGCCAAGGATAACAGATAATGCAAAATATCCTTGGATGGCATGAGGCTGCAACTGGTGACTTCTGGACCACACCCGGAAGCGTCTCCATTTGCTCTTGTAACACGCCAAATTGGATGGTGCTCTAGCCCAGGCCAGAACCTCTTGGTAGTCTTATAGAAGAGACAATGACCTGAACTTAATCGTGCACCAACTGTTGCCGTAGGTGGAGAAAAGGTCGATCTCTGGCATGCCCCAAGTCTAGAACAAAAGGTGAAGTTGGTCCTCATGCAGTTCCCACTCATGGCAAGAGTGCAAGTCCCTGCTGAGGGAGTCCGCTAGGGTATTCTGAATCCCTGGTAGATGGAGGGGAATCGGGAACATGGTGTTGCAATGCCCAGTGCCAGAGAGCCTGGGCCTCCTTGGACAGCTGTGGGGACCCGGTCCCCCCTTGTTTGTGGACATAGAACATCGATGTTGTATTGTCGGTGTAGACTCGCACCACCTTTCCTGCTGCTGGCAGGGGGAGGAAAGACTTTAGGGCCCAGAAAAACGCCTGCATCTCCAGCAGATTGATGTGCAGGCCCTTCTCTTCTGTGGACCAGAGGCCTCTCAAGTGTTGGTCCCGACAGTGGGCTCCCCATCCCTCCATTGATGCATCAGTCATAATGGTGGCCTGAAGTCCTGTGTCAGAATAATGCAATCGTCCCAGGACCCTGACTTCTGAATCCATTGACCGTCCAGGAATGCCTGCCCCGGCCGCATGCGCAGCCAGCAGTGAGTGATCAGAGGAATACATGATGACATCCCCAGCAGCGACTTGTAATCGCGAACCAGAGTCGCCTGGGCACTGCTGAGGTGGTGCACTTTTGCAAGGAGCACGGCCACCCTCTCATCAGAGGGAGTTGCAGTGCAGGGCTGAGTGTTGAGCTTCGCTCCCAGGTAGAGCAACTGTCTTGATGGCACTAGACGCGACTTTGGGAAATTGATAGAGAATCTGAGTTTTTGCAGACACTGAATGGTGGAAGCTGAGCTGTCTTCTGCCAGTGGGTAGGAGGGGGCTCTTACCAACCAGTCATCCAAGTACAGGTGTACATGGATACCACTCCACCTTGGGTGAGCCACCACCGGTGTGAGGCACTTGTTAAACTCCTGTGGAGCTGAATGAAGGCTGAAAGGCAGCGACTTGAATTGTTAGTGTACTCCTGCCACCACGAAACACCGGTAACACCGGTGTGAGCTGTAAATAGGGATGTGAAAATAAGCGTCCTCGAGATCAAGGGATGCCAGGAAGTCTCCTTGTTGCAGCTGGGACAGGACCATCTGCAGTTACCATGCAGAACGTTTCTACTTTTAGGACTATCTTAAGCACACTTAGATCTAATATGCGTCTCCAACCCCCGACTTGTGCAGTGCCTTTTTTCTTACCAGAAGTAACGGGAGTAGACTCCTGTGGCCAGTTCTTGCTTCGGCACCTTCTCCAGCACCCGTTTTACTAGCAATGCATGCACTTCTTGTAGCAGGAGGTGGCATAATTTCTCTGGTTTGTGTGTGGGTGGAATGTCCAGCAGTATGTTTAAGAACTCCAGCGGGTGGCCTGCTGGAGAAGGGAGAGCACCCATTTGTCGGATGTGATGGTTATCCATTCCCTGAAAAATCACAACAGCCTTACTCCCACTGGGGTGATGAAGCAGGAGGCAGCGGCCCTGGATTGGTCATGGTTGCTTGCTGGACTGGCTCCTGGATTGGGAGGAGCCATAGCAGCGATGTGTGCCTCTGTAGGACTGACTTCTTCCTGTATTGCTCCCCTGCGGAGTATGATGTCTTGTACGAGGAATAGTACGAGGAACAGTTGTGCCATTAAGTTCTACTGAAGACTCCTTATCCAGAGTGAAAGGACTGGCACCTTTGCTGCAGTTTGTTTACTTGTTTGTTTGTTTATTTTATTTATTTATTTATAATGCGTGCCAGACCTAAGGGTATCAGGGCGCAGAAATAAAAGAAGACTTTCAGCTTATTTACAGAGCGGCACGAGGTGCAAAACAGGGTTTACAGACATGAAATACAATAAAAGCAGGATAAAGTATATACAGATAAAAGCATATAGTAGAATATAACATATTGTAGGTGGGGAAGTAATTTACAAGGCAGTTAGAGGCTGTTAACAGGACGAAGTAGCTGGGCTAATATGTTACTTGTCATTATGTTTGAACCAGTTGATGAGATTCTGTCTGAATTTGGTAAATGTTTGATCAGCTCTCAGTGGTGGTGGCAGGGAGTTCCAAAATTGTGCTGCTTTGACAGGGAAACTAGTGCCACCAATTGTAGATGATTTGAACCATGGCACAAGGAGACAATTAGTATTGACTATTCTTGTGGGTCTGCTTGAAGACTTCCTGTTAAATCTTTCTGTTAAGTAACGTGGTGCGCTATTATGTAGGCATTTGTAGGTGAGTAAAGCCATTTTCAGTCACTTGTGTTGCCTCCTGGTCTCAGAAATATGTTCTTTCCTTGCTATGCTTAGTGCAGCTCTAAGGGCGTTGTTTTGAAGTGTCTGTATTCTCTTGATGATGTATTTGTTGGCACCAATGTAGAGGGCGTTACAGTAGTCCAATCTGGACAGGATAAGGGCTCTGGCCAGAATAATACAGCTGTTAGAAGATCTGAAATGTTTGCCAGCTCTGATTAATTTATAAGCATATGCCATGGAGGAGGCCAGAGTATTTACTTGTTTGGTAAATGTAAGAGTAGAGTCGAGGTAAAAACCTAAGGTTTTTACTTCTTTGGCAACTTTAATGGGGTTCCCGTCGATGGTGAAGGATGAATATTCAGGGGCTAAGCTTTGGCAACTTTAATGGGGTTCCCGTCGATGGTGAAGGATGAATATTCAGGGCCTAAGCTTTGGCAACTTTAATGGGGTTCCGGTCGATGGTGAAGGATGAATATTCATGGCCTAAGCTTTGGCAACTTTAATGGGGTTCTCGTCGATGGTGAAGGATGAATATTCAGGGCCTAAGCTTTGGCAACTTTAATGGGGTTCCCGTCGATGGTGAAGGATGAATATTCAGGGCCTAAGCTTGTGAGGTGGGAAGTAGTGCCGAGGATGATGAGCTCCGGTTTATCATCATTCAGACAGAGACCATGAGAGGCCATCCATGCCTGAATGATGCTGTCAATTCTATTCACCAAGGCCAAATCCTTATCATAATCCCCACTAATGGTAGCAGGATCTGAGTATCATCTGCATAGTTAGTGTAGGTGATACCAAGATGGTCCAGATCATCAAAAATGGGCTTGGTATATACATTGTACAAGGTCGGAGAGACACATGATCCCTGGGGTACCCCACAGGTGATGGGGATAGGGTCTGCGGCTGCTAAGGGAGAGAAGACTCTCATAGTCCTGTTACTGAGGAACAATTGTATCCACACTATGGCCTCCTTGGAGAAATGGGCTGCTGAGTCCAAGTGGCTGCATAAAACCTTGTGGTCAACCAAGTCAAATGCAACCGAAAGGTCAAGGAGGAGGGGCAGAAACTACCATTATCTCTAAGTTCGTCAAGTTGGGCCTTTAGATCTATTAATGCTGTTTCCGTGCTGTGTTGTGGCCGGAAACCAGATTGGTGGGCTCCTAGAAGTTGGTTTGGTTCAAGGAACATCTGAATTTGAAGGTAGCCTACCTTATCTAAAATTTTTAGGAGGAATGGCACTGTTGTGATGGGCCTGTAATGAGTAGGTACAGTGGGGTCTAATGTTTGTGTCTTGAGGAGAGGGAGTACCCAAGAGTCTTTAAGTTTGCATGGGATGGTTCCTAATGAGAAGGAGGCGTTGATAAGTTTCAAAATGAAAGGTGCTAGATCTCTAGCCACGTCCTTGATTAGTTGTGTTGGGCATTGGTGGCCCTGGCAATTTGAGGGTTTGAATGAGAGTATGACCATCTCAACTTCAATAATAGAGACTTTAGAAAAGCTGAATCGGGTTAGTTGTTTGTGCGGTGGCAGGGGAGTTTTGTTGAGTAAGGTCGAGGATGTAAGGGATGCTTTTTTTGTGCTATCTTATTCTTAAGATTAGAGACTTTATTGACTAGGTCATGCTGAATATTGGAGCACCATGCTTTGTCTTTGACACAGTTGTCTTGAACAGGAATTGGAGTTTCTAGTTCTTTTAATATTGAGAATAGTTATTTCATACTAGAATTAGCTTGCAGGATTCTGTTGTCATGGGTTTCCTGTTTCTCCAATAGAATGTCTTTCTTGTATTGTGCTGATATGTTAATAAGGTTTGTTTGTTTTCAGCAGAGGGGAGTAATCTCCATGCTGTTTCACATTTTCTCTTATCTATCCTTAAGCTTTTCAAGTGTGGGGTGAACCACGTGTTGACGTGGCTTTTAGGCTTGCTATTTCTCAATTTTAATGGGGCAATATCGTCAAGTGCGGTGGATAAGGCTAAGTGATGTGTGGGGTGGTGAGATATTAGGAGTGGTCTTTTTGTATTCGTTGTTAGTCTATTAGCTAAGATCCTTCTCTGGTAGTCTAGTGTGGACACAACGCTGGCTGGAGTTTCAAATAGTTTCGGCAATCGTGCACAAAGACTGGAGTTTCTGTGAGCAATATTACAGGAGTTGTCTTGGTAGGGTGGTCTCTGGGAGGGTTAAACTTACTTGATGGTCGTTCATGAATAAGCGTAATGGGAGTGAGTGCAATGGGCACAGTGGTCAAGGATGTTGCCATAGTAGTAGAAACTATCGCCCAATTTCCATTACTCCCTTTTTGGGTAAACTCCTGGAAAAGCTGGCCATCTTTCAGCTTGACCTTCATTCCAACTCCGTTGGTTCTCTTCACGATCACCAATCTGGCTTCAGAGTGGCAAGAAGCAAGGAAACTCCTCTCCTGAACATCTGTGAAGATCTGCTCTCCAACCTTCACTCTAACACTCCCTCTGTCCTTATCCTACTTGATCTCTCCTCTGCTTTCGACATGGTCAACCACACCACCCTGCTGTCTCTGTGACAACCTGGGCATCACCGATCAGGCTCCAGCCTGGCTGACCTCTTTCCTCTCTGATCGACCCTCCCAGGTTCAACTTGGGTCTTTCCTATCTTCTATCTCCCTTTCTACCTGTGGTGTTCCCCAGGGGTCTAACCTCGCGCCCTGGCTTTTCAACCAATACCTGGCAACTCTCGCCTACTGCATTTCCTTGTTCGGCTTTAACTTCCAGTGCTATGCTGATGACACCCAACTCATTTTCAGGCTTCCTTCAGCCACCTCCTCTCCTACCCTCATCTCTGACTACCTAATCGCCATTCAAAATTGGTGTGCCACCAACAAGACCGAGATCTTCCTCATTGGTACACCTGCACCATCCTTTCCCCTCACTCTCTGGCCAGCCGTCCTTCGCCCTCCTCCTACCCCTACTTGCGAGGCCAAGAACCTTGGTGTCATCTTTGATTCCACACTCTCCTTCTCTGCACACATCTCTGACATCTCTAAAACATCTAACTTCTTACTACACCTCCTCAGAGGTACTCTGCCTTTCCTCTCCTTCCCTCAGAAGCTTATTGTCTCCCAAGCTCTGGTTCTCTCTAGGTTGGACTACTGTAACATGCTCTTTCTAAATCTTCCTGCCTCCACTCTCCGCCCTCATCAACTAATCCAGAACAGGACTGCAAGACTTGTCCTTGGCCTCAAGCCCTGGGATCGTATCTCTCCAGCTCTGAATTCCCTTCATTGGCTCCCAGTGGACGCAAAGATTAAATTAAAAACCCTCTGCATTGTCCACAAGGTTTTCTAGGGCCTGGGTCAAAAATACCTTCAATTATCCCTCCGTAAATACCACCCCTCTCGAGCCCTTCGCTCCGCTACCTCTAACTCTCTCAGGGTCAGTTGTTTCTCTAAGAAACGCGCTGGGGGTAGAACTCTCTCTTCGGCTGGGGCCTCCCTTTGGAACAGCCTCCCCGCCACCTTGAAACTTGAGGAGAACCACCTCCAGTTCCAGAAGCACCTCAAGACCTTCCTCTTCGCTTCTGCCTTTTCCCCTCCTCTCCCCCGCTGATCTGTTTTCTCTCTCGGCACCATTCACCTGGCCACCCTTTGCACCGTTCATGTACCTGTCCTCCGGGCACAGGTACCTGCTCACCCTGCCACCCCCCTGCACTGCCTCCTGGCCACCCCCTGCACTGCGGTCTGTATCTGTACCCATACAGTCCCCCACCCCTTTCTCTTCTGCGCTATCAGATATACCCTATCTGCCTACTTGCCACTTGCTGGATGCACTACCACCTTTAATTATTTATCTATTTTTATTTATTTTCTTCTGTTTTCTCCTCTGTTCCGCACTTTCCACTTTCCCTTCCATGCACTTACCCCTTTTCCCTTTCCCATGCACTTGCGCGTTCTCAATGTGACTGCACCTAGTAAGAACGTTGTTTTTGTTCTCCCGTGTTGCCCTCCCTTTTGCCTGGTCGCGCTCTGAAACACTTGTGTACGAGCGCGATATAAATAAAATATCAATATAAAATATGACAAGTAGGTGGTATACTGGTGGGTGGACTTGAACGACTAGTTAATATCCCTGGAGTGAGGAGTATGCCTAAGGAGACTATGTTTAACAGGGTAGTGTACATAATGCTTCAGGTCAAGTGGGGCACAGTGTTCTTCAACTTTAGCCAGTAGGCGGGTTGGGTATGGGCTAGTCAATTTGAACACAGTATACTAGTCAAGTATGTGCTAATACCTTTGAGCATAGTAGGCTAGTCATGTATGAGCTAATACATTTGCGCAGTGTGCCCAGGGAGCGAGCGGTCTCAGCGTCAGTTTCAATGGAGAGTAAGGCTTAATCCACCTTCTTCCGGAACAGGTCTATGCCATTGAAAGGCACGCCGACGACTCTAAATTGCACATCTGGCCGAAATTCTGTAGCCTTGAGACAACCTTGTCGGCAAAGGACTGCTTCATTACAAAACTGGCAAAAACCTGTGTCTGCAATATCCATCGATACTGTAATGGCATGGTCTGATGCCCATTGCCTCCTGTTTTTTGTCGTCAGGCAGAAACTCTAGGTTGGGGCTTGATTTGTACCATAAATCACGATCATATCAGGTGAGAATGGTCATTGCGTTAGCAGCCTTGATGGTAGGGGCGGCGGTGGTTACCATTTTCTTGCCATAGGCATGCAGGTGTTTTCCCTCCTTGTCCGGGGGATTGAGCAGGAAGATGGATTGGCTGATCTTTTTCTGGCCGTAGCGGAGACAGCAGAGTCTGGCGTAGGTTGTGTGCTCAAAACAGTCCTTTTTTGCAAGAGCCATTGAAGGTTGTGCCATGGTGACAAGGCCATCCTTCCAGACATCTTCTAAAAGTGGAATGGACATAATGGATTTCTTCTGCTGCTCCCTCTGTTGGTACAAGAGACTTTCCTTGCGTTGCTCTTCTGGGGTGAGGCCGAATAACATTTCTGCTCTGCCCATGAGCACATGGAAGGCCCCCATTTAATTTGGGAGAGAGTCTCTAAGTGGGGCTTCATCTGGTTCCCCATCGGCTGGGACAAAATCCTCAAACTCATCAGTGTGCGACGTGTGCGTTGATGCCACATCATCCAGGTGGTCTGTGTGTGTCCATCCCTGTCTCAGACAGTTGTTGGGGTTTTGCCTGGTGTTCAACCCCCTTTGGGGAGGGGTCATGGAACATCTTCCTCCCTGGATGGACCAGGGGCATCTGCAGGCAGCTGTTGTGGTGGTACCGGGGTTGGCGCCGGTCCCGGAAGCCTTTGCTGCAATGTAGCCACCAGCGTACTAAGAGTGGATAATATTTCCAGCAATATGTCTTTTGGTTGAGCCGGCTGCGGAGCTTGCCGCACTGGAGGTAATTCGCCCCTTGCAGGGGCTGGATGGTAGCCTTGCTTTCCCACGAAGTGAGATAGGCTGCCCCTTAGAAGGTGGTGTCCTGCATTGCAGGGCAGAGGGAGGTGACATGACAGCCTCCACATCCCTCTCTTCCGAGTCATCAGAGGAAGAGAGACTTGGCTCCATGACAATGGTTTTCTCCGTGAGTAACCCCACTCCGTGATCGGGGTATGATGATCGCAGGAGCACTGCCAGCGCCAACACTGTGTTGGTGGGGGTGGCTGAAGTCGTCATGACAGTTGATGGCGCAATGGTCCTGACCATGCAAGAAGACGTTTTTGTCATTGACAGAGGTACCAATGTCGTCGATGTAGTTGTCGTTTAGGTTTTCGTTGATGGGGTAGCTTGCTTGCTCATGGTCGGTGATGCACTCGTGGATAGGGTAGATCGTCTCGGTGTGGACGAGCAAGAAGAAGACTTAGTCGGCATTGACTTAAACAGGGTAGATTTGATCTTCAACAATGAAGAGTGGCCACCAGACTTAGAAGTGGACTTGCTGGACGGGGTTGCCTCTGCCGGGCAGGGAAAAAGGCCTTGGCTGCTCTTGCCCTTCGAAACCCCTTGGGCACTGACTTTCAGTGGTGAGGATCAGCACTTGTGAGATGACCTTGGTTCATCATCGGACGCCTCTCAGTGTCTCTTCCTGCTGCTGTGTGGTCTTTATGCTACCCTGACCTCTTACTGGAGGTGGTTTGCTGGGCCGTCCAGCCCTGCTGCAGAGAGTCATGGATCCATGCAGAAGTGGAGTCAGAGGCCCCACCGGCATCCTCAAGCCACGCAATGAGGCGCCAGTTTCGATCACGGAGTGTTTTGTTGGAAAAGGACTGGCAGATCTCGCAGTCCCATATAACATGATTTGGACGCAGACAGACAGTCATTGTGGTGGTCTTTGATATATACACATTCTTCAACCCACAGCGGGCACATACCTTAAAATACCTTAAACAGGTTCTTTTTTGTGGATTCAGCCATGAAGTAGGCCCAAATGCACAGATGATGAAAATTCAAAGTTACCAGCATCAGGAAACGGCATACGGGCTCCGCACCCTCGCCGTCTTCAATGGTTGTCGATTGGTCGTCGAATTTTTTTTTTATTTTCATCTAAATATAAAGTATATTTTTTTAGTAGATAATATGTAGAGAGAAAATGTTGGGGACACCCAACACGAACGTGCTGTAAAAAATTTGAAGATGGCAGACCGGGGAGGAGCTAAAGGGGATGTTCCTATTGGGTCTGGGCAGTATGATCCAAAAATGACTGTACTAGAGCACAAAATTGACTGAAACTTTCAGTTTATTTTAATAATTTTTTAAAATTTATTTATAGCTATTTAGTTTAAAAGGTAAACTTTTATAGCCGAACCATGCATTCTCCGCCAGTCTAGCGTAGCCAGCTTTTATATGGTGTACATTTTGTTATCCTTTAACGGGTAGTTTCATCAATAATTCTTTTTCCAAAAATGGACCTATAGAAAGCCACTGTGGCTATGTTCAAAGAGATGTTGCCCCCTTTTAAGATGCATTTCCACCATAGGTCTGGAGGGATTGTCCTGAATTCTGTCAGGAAATGACTGAAAAACCTTGTCCTTTGTGATGTGAAGTATGGACACAGTGTAAAGAGGTGCTTAAGAGATTATCTAACACCTTCCTCCAAGCAAAATCGGCAGTTAGGGTTGGCTAGGCCGGATGCAGCTCGAGCTGCCATGATTTCTTCCATTTGGCACAGGTTAAAGCGGGTGCTCATGAAGATTCTCCTGATTTCTGGATCGAGGCACTTGGCTATGTATGGATGAGGAGATCCTCTTTTCCGCGGTTCTGCTGCTAAATCCTCGTGGAGATGTAGTTGGGCAATCTCGTCCATAGTTGTTATCCAGTCTTTGGCTCTTAGTTTCTTTTTCACCGATATCTCTGCGACCAACAGGTCGTCGAGTTGTGATTCCAGGGATTCTAATAGGCTAGTGCAGTCGTTTTCCCAACTGATGGTTAGGGGGGTGCGATGTGCTTGTTAATCCCTGTCTCAGTGCTTCCAGCATTGGTGATGAGGCTGCCTGAAATTTAGCGTAAAGACTAGGTTTCTTCCATTGTACGACCATCCCCAGCAAATGTAAGCCTTGTTCCTTTCTTATCAGCTGGATCGGAGTTGTCTGTGGGAGCCCTAAGGCTATTTTCCAAAGCGACCCTCCAACCTGGGCCACCACTTAGATTATAAGTTAATGAGCACCTCAGAGCCATAGGTTAAGGCTAGCACAACCTTTCCTCGATAAAATTAAAGTAGGGGGATCAGAGAGAATTTTACAATATTTTATTTTTAGGACCAGTGCCTGGCTCATCAGAGATCTAACCTTTATGGCCAACGACTCCAGAGCTTGCATGAGATTGTTATTCATAGGTAGGTGAACGACTCAGTCCTCCTAATCTTTTCTTTATTTAGGTACCATTTAAAGGTCTTCCTGGCTCTTCTTCCCGGTTTCTTCAGTGTCATTTCTTTTTTTTGTTGTGTTGATCTGTAGATGGTTCTGTGTGGCGAACTTTTTAAGTCCATCAAGTTGCCTTTAAAGACCTATTTCCATAAGATCTAAAAGGACAAGGTCATCAGCGTAAAGAATGTGTGTTATGAATGTCTTGCCCAGTTTAAGTGGGAAGCATCGGATGTCTGCCATCTTGTGGTCAAAGTCTGAGATGTAGAAATTATATAGTGCCGATGTTTGCACTCAGATGACCTGCTGTAGTAAGCCGAACTCTAATGGTGATGTTCGAGTGTAGACCTATTAATTGATCCATAAGGTATTTAGGGCAGTTCTTTGGCCTCAATTTATACCATAGCAGTGGTCTATCAAGACTGTCAAAGGCCTGGGAAAGATCTACGAAAGCTAGATGAATTTTAGTGTTAGATGTCAAAAGTTTTCCTTTCAGTAGAGAGATGATAAATGCCAGGGGTATTATTCCCCGGCCTTTTATGAATCGGCTTGGAATTTGTCCTGTAAGGCATTGACTTCTAACCATTGGGTCAGTCGTTTTAACAGGAGGAAAGCGTATAATTTCCCCATGACATCTAGGAGGGCGATGGGCCTATAATTAATTGGGTCAGATCTTACCCCCTTTTTAAAAATTGGAATGATATTGGCGGTCTTCCATGACTTCGGGGTCTTTTGTTTTGTCAGGACTTCTTGCAGTATTCTGTCCAAGAATCGGGCCCATTGGGCCGGGTGTAACTTTAGCATTTGGTTCGAGATACTGTCCGGTGCAGGAGCTCTTGAGGAATTCAGCTTTTTTATCATCAGCGTTAAGGACTCTTGGTCATATGATAATGTCCATTTGTCAGGAGCTTTAAGTTCCTCTGTGATTGGAGCCTCTGATAGAATTTGGACCAAGCAACTTCCGTAACTCCCGTAGCCTGAAGGCAGTGCTGGTTTTTAAAAGGAGCTTTTAGAAGTGACCAGATCTCGGCAGATGATTTCTCCTTAATTGCTGTCAATATTCTTTCTGCGTCCTTTTGTATGAGGGTAGCTTTGTGATTTTTACACCAAGATCTGTATGTAGATTTGATCTGTTTCTGTTAAAATTTCTGCACCATGGGCAGGAGGGTTTTGTTAGTCGAACGGCTCTCCTCATTTCTTTGCGTTTCTGAGTGTTAAGTCATAGGTATGCTGATGTTGTCTTGTCTGAATCCGATTTTTGTTTGTTTTTGGCTCTGTGCATGTCAACTGTCGTGTATTGACCTCCATTTCTTCCGGCTGATCAATCTGAGATAGGCTGATTGCCTTGCCCAAGTTCTCTGCCATTTGCTCAGTTTGCGTTGCTGTCATTCTCAGGCGATTTCCTTGGGAATTCACTATCACTCCAAGTGGCAATTCCGCCTTGCAGATGGGGGAGAAGGTGGACCAGGTTGACATCACCTCCAGGGTCAGTATTAATTGAGTCATCTCTCGAGAGACAAAAAGATAGTCAATTACTGATGACATGCCACCCCTCTTCCAAGTTGCGTGACACAGGTTGTCTTGCTCGAAGTGGCCATTGGCCATGCGCAGATCCTGGCTGCCATTTTTTCCAAGAAAAAAGTTTAAGTTTAAACTGCTCTGTTACCGAGGATTCCCAGCCTGATGACAGGGAATATTTACAACACGTGAATCTATAAAAGTTCCAATGCTGGAGAAGGAGCACGCCCCAGCAATTCTTCCAATTATGAGTACATATGAACTCCTGAATGATGGAAGTGGGCCACCACAGGTGCTAGGCATTTTGTGAACAATCTTGGCGCAGACCTTATTCAGTAGGGCAGGTCCTTGAATTGGTAGTGTTTTCCTTGGACTCCAAATCGGAGGAAGCGCCTGTGCCACCGACGAATGGGGATATAGCAATAGGCATCGTCTAGATCCAGCTGGTCCAGGGTGTGTTGCAATGTCACCATAAAGATCTTTTGAGACTTGAGGAATTTGTTGAATCTCCCGAGGTCTAGCGTGGGTCTTCATCATATTGACTTTTTCCTGACCAGAAAGTATCTGGAGTACACTCCGTAGCCCCAGAGTTGTGGTGTTATGACTTAGATAGACCCTTTCTTAAGGAGGGACCGTACCTCAGAGGAGCAAGGATTGGTGTTTGTCAGTCTTTGGGATGGGAGGAATGGATGGACATTTCCCCATTAACTCTAGTGAATGGCCTTGCGAGATGTTGGACAGCACCCATTTTTCCAGTACTTTGTGAAAGTGTGAACTGAACTCCATGTTGCCGCTTTGCAGAGTTCCATCAGTGGTACATTGGCTAGAAACACTTGTGTACAGGCGCGTTATAAATTACATATCATATCATACAAAAGCCATAGTAGCCACTGTGCTGTGTACGGAGTGTGCCCTTGGTTTAAAGGGTAGTGTTGTATCTGCCAGTGAATAGCAGAGTTGTATACACTTGACAAACTATTTGCAGATGGTGGCCTTGGTAACCAGGTCACCCTCCCTACCAGTAGCAAAAGACACAAAGAATGTTTTTGTTTTGTGTAACGCTTGTCTTCTGCAGATAGAATATGACAGTCCTTCTCATGTTTAGTCTGTGAAGTGCTGTTTCCCCTATATTAGGAGGATTCCGGGGCGGAGGGACAATGGCAGACATGTTACCATGACATTTGGAAATTCACTTTGGTGAAAAACATATGTGTGCAAAGCACAATTTTCTTTTTCTGTATGTCACAAAAGGCTTGGTAGTGTTGCAGTTCACTCACTCTTCTATTGGATGTCACCGCTATGACGAAAGCCACCATGTAAGAAAGATCCCTTATTGTGACTTTATGCATAGGCTCAAAAGGTGCTCCACTGACTCTCTGGAGCCAGAAGTTTAAATCCCCACCTGGGAGTGGATGAACCACAGAAGGATGTAGGAGAAATTTTCTTTGGTTATGTGAAGATTACTACTTTGAATCTTACTATTACAAGAGGAAGAGAAAGAACCTTTTTGTTCTTACCAGTAATGTTCTTTCTATGGATTCTTGTCCCACAGATTCCTAATCTTGATAGATACCTATCCAGCGTCAGCTGTCGGAATTTGTTTTGACGGGGGTGTAGTATCGCTCGACATGGTCGACTACTCCCCCCATTGGATACGGCTGCACCATTCCTCGATCAGATGAAACATTGGGCGTCGTATAAAAGGATGCACTACACCCCGTGCCTTAGTTCCCTGCTTTTTTCACTCAAGAGGGAAGCTACAGCACGGGAAAAGGCATTGAAACAACAACAATTGCAAACCACAAATGTTTGCTTACTGTGAGGGGTCAGAAATGTGAGGTGGACAACTTTGTGAAGGTTTTTGAAAAAAATGACATTTTATTAACTTAAACGGTTGGATAAACACCTCACTATCCCTACCCTGACGACGATGTCCATGCCTAAAATCAACTAAAGGAAATACTCTAACAAAGGATATCTGTCCCTCACACTTATACATACAATAACTTAACAAGGTAATGCATGGCAGTTCAAAGGCAACAAAATAATGTAATAATATGGTTCGCAATACAACATCATCTCCTTACAATCTGGGTAAATTCCCCTTCCCCAGATTCAAGCAGTATTCTGCTCCACAGTTCCAAAAAGAAGCAAGAGAATCCTGGTTTGCAACAAAGTTCCAACACAGTTCTTTGTAACTCCAACTTGACAACAGAAAATTCCAACAGTCCAGTGATCCAACAAAAAGGTTCTTTCTCTTCCTCTTGTAATAGTAAGATTCAAAGTAGTAATCTTCACATAACCAAAGAAAATGTCCTCAGTTCATCAGTAGCATCATAAATTGCCTTTGTCGAGATGCTTTGCGACAAGTTATTTCGGAAGGTAGATAACAGTTCTGCACCAGTTTTATACAGTTCTTGCTTCAGCAATTAACGTTTGTCAGAATAATTTGGTAACAGCACTTTACAGCACTTCATCAACTTCTACCTGGTTTACTTCCATGCCAGGCCTACTGATCCAATCACACCTGGTTTACTCCCATGCCAGGCCTACTACTTCAAGTTCACTATCCGGGTATACTCGTCTGCCCGAGATAGTAATTTGCAAACAAGAAGTGCCTCTGTGGTTAAGATCAGCTTACAACAGCTGTGCAGGGTTCATCACTTTGCAACATTACATTTTAAGCAATTCTTCAGGGAAGGCAAGATTCACATTGGTGCTTTTTAGCACAATTTTGTACTTTGCAAAACCTATGCAAGTTATGCTCCTCTCCTTCTGAACAACCTTTTACAGAAGGGCAGCCTTCTTGCCACTCTTGTTTCCCCACTGCGTTATCAACCAATCCCTGACAAGGATATGGTTTTATTCTGCTTCTTCCTTTGCTTTGGCAATGTGGGTTTATAACAGATTTTGTTCTATATAGTTCTTAAAATATGGGCAATACGCTTTACAACCTTTGGAACTTTTTGTGAGTCCCCCTCCTGTCTTTGGCAATATCTGTTGGCTTTAAATGGCCTTGCTTTTACTTTCTTTAGGCTTGGGTAATGGTTGTCTGCATAAGGTTTTAAAAGCATTGCCCCATCTTTTTGCTGGGTTCTCAATAAACTCACATGCTTAAAGACATAGGGCCCCATTCCGAGATCGGCGGTAACCTGCCAGTGCCACCGGCGGGTTGCAGCAGACCCAGTAACCCTGAATCCGCCACCTGACTTTGGAAGTCCCGGCCGAGTGGGAAGTCAGGCGGCAGATTCGGTAAGTCCCCATTCCCGTGGAGTCCCATAGGGAGACGGAAGCACCAGCAGCGTTGCTAATGGTGCCAGTGCTTCTGTGATGACTGCCTACCGGGGGCTGATGCGCCCAGTAGGGTCAGACCTGCCAGGCTCTACAGCCCCTGCAGGCAGACGCGTAGTGTGGTGGTCTGGAAACAAGGGTGCTGGTAAGCTTACCGGACCGCCACACACTGAATGAGGCCCATAGTCACTTGGTCTTGAAAAATGATGTTGTCTCTGGTTTCTGATAGTTTGGTATTCAAAATTCCCTTCAGTATTACTTTCATTCACATGCAAGTGTTTTCTAATTTGAAAACCCCTGAATCGAGCACGCGAGCGGTCTCGGAGCACTCAGGTGTCACTAACAGCTGGTGAACTCACCAGGTAAGGCGTGTGCATCTCATTCCCTCGCTGCTCACAGGTAATCTACTTCAGTGGCTCCTCGCGACACAGCAGTCTTCTGCTTTTGGTCCGCTGCCGCCAGAGGAGCTCTGGTGCTCGTCGGCTACCGGACACAGCCTTGTGGGGGAAGAAAGCTCTCCACACTATCACTTTCCGCTGCGCAGCCTCTAGAAAACAGGTCTTCAAAGGGCAAGCTTTCCTCTCATGCTTCCCGCTCCACAAACTCTGCAATTAAGGCTTCTGGAGGCAAAGACCCTCTCAGGACCGGCTACTGTTCTCTGCACAACAGTGGTCCCAGCGTCTTTTATCTCCTTCAGTTTCTGCTTCTGTGCTCTCCCTGCTCACTGATGGCCTGCACCTTGGGGGGGGGGGTGCTTTTAAGCATCCCAGTCGCCCTCTGGTGTGGGTCATTCCCATTATTAAGCTGACCACTACTGCAGTTTTGTACCTCTTTAGCCCACTTCTTCATCCCAGTACTTAGGGAATTATGGGACTTGAAATACTGAATGATAAAATTAGTTTCTCACTTTTGTTTTGCAATACCGATTTGAAGGTTGGGATCTCTGGGGAAGTTGAGCAAGGGGGTTTCCCAATTCTACTGACCTGCTTCCCCCATCATGTGACCCTCCCACAGACCCCCTCCCCCCCGGGTCAGGATCAGAAAGTGTGTGCCCTTCCCTGACCACATGAGAAGGGTCCCAGGCCAGGTTTTCTGTGTAATCGACACAGATTGGAAGTTAACCAAGACGCTTTGGGGACCTGCCCTACCAAAGTGTGCATCTATCCCACGGCCCAAGTCCAAGCTGTAATGCTTGACAAGCATGTGTAGAGAGGACTATGTTGCTGTGCGACAGATGGCGCTGATTGGCACTCCCCTCTGAAGAGAAGAGGAACCCGACACTGCTCTGGTAGAGTAGGCTTTAAGCCCCATTGGGACCTCCTTGCCTGTAGACTGATTGCATTTAGAATTACATAGCACTATCCAGCACAGTCTGCTTCGTGCCGGCTTGAAAAGTCTAAAAACTGGTTGACCTTCCTGAAGGAGCCCATCCTGGCCAGGTAAGAACTCAGCACCCTTTTGGGGTCCAACCAGTGGAGCCGCTCCTCATCCTTAGATGGATGTGGTAGAGGGTAGAACGCTGGAAGGTTTATGCTTTTCACCGGGACAGTAAAAAGGGAGCCCAGTTCTGTCATCCTCTTAAGAATTGACAGACCTGCCAGATACCCTTTCAGTGTGCCCACTTGTAGCCCCGATTTGGCTAGGGTCGGGGGCAAACGCTGTCGATGCCAACCTGACCACTTGCAGCTCGAGCAGATTGATGTGGCAGAATCTTTCCTCCTGACACCAATAGCTCTGACCTGGAGAGTGGCGCAATGTGCACCACAGCCCTTCAGCAAGGCATCCGTGACCACCTGCTCCTCCGGCCGCAATGCCCATAAAGGTTCTCCTGCCAACATATTCTTCCTGTCACCCCACCAAGCCAGGTCATTCACCACTGGCATCGAAACTAGGAGGATATCTGCCATCTGGCCATAGTACTGCGACCACTGGCTCCTGAGAAGCCACTGAAGGGACCTCATCCGGAGTCTCACCTGCAGCACCAGTAAAATACAGGATGCCCTAAGGCCCAGTAGGCACAGGAACTCCCAGGCTGGTAGACTGCGGGAGGTCTGGAAATTACTGACCATCTGTGCCACGTTAGTGACTTTCTCCTAGGGAGGAAAGCCTTCTCCTCCCGGGTATCCAAGAATGCTCCGCTGAACTGGAGGTTTTGTGCTGGTGAGGTCTGGGATTTCTTTAAGCTCAAGGATAAACCAAAGGCATGCAGGAGTGACCAGGTATCCTTGAGGTGCCTCAGAACCTGCTCTGGCGACTGTGCTCGGATCAGCCAGTCGTCCAAATATGGGATTACGAAATCACCCGCTCTCCTGAGGAGAGCTACTACTACTGCCATTAGCTTGGTAAAAAACCTACAGGCAGAGGTTGAGCCAAAGGGGAGCATCTTGAATTGATAATGTGCATCCCCTGGGCTTCCTGTGGATGGGCACGTGAAAATAGGAATCGTGAAGGTTCAGAGACACCAGCCAGTCTTGAAGCGGTAGAGCCTGGAGAATCTCCCACAATGTCACCATCCTGAACTTGTCATTCCTCAAGAATTTGTTCAATTCCCTGAGATCCAGGATGGCGACGGAGGCCACCTCCTTACGTGGGAACCATGAAGTACGGTAGTACCAGCCTGAGTCCACCCCCTCGGCTTGAACTTGCTCCACAGCGCCTTTCAACAGAAGGGCCTGCAGCTCTTCCAGTAATTCTCATTCCTGCTGATGAGTCAGGGTGGGGCTTTGTCTGGAGGTCTTCTCACAAACTGGGGAGCAATATCCCCACTCAATCAGTTGGAGGGCCTAGGCATCAGAGGTAATTTCCTTCCACTTGGCCAAGAATTCAGAGATTCTCCCTACAACTGGCGAAGTATGCTGAGAGACCACAAAGGGGTTTTTGAGGCACTGTCGAAGCTGGTGCAGCCGCCGGCTGTCTCAACCCTCTCCTACCTCTTCCAATCCACGGGAACCTGTGGCCTGAGGCACTGGCAGGTAGAATACTTCCTATATCCTCTTCCTCTGGAACCAAAGGCTAACACTTTTCGTGGGGTCTGCTACTGTAACGCCAGTCCTAATGACCTAGCCGTAAATCTTCGAGTCCAAAAACCTTTCCAGGAACTCATTCGCCTTGGAGTTGAAAAGATGCTCAACATCGAAAGCCAGGTTGAGCAATTTTGCCTGAACATTAGGGGAGACACCTGAGCTCCTCAAAATATGCGAATCTGCACAAGACAGTTGATGTGCCAATAGCACGACCCATGCAGCCAGCAGCATTCAAGCCTGCCTTAAGAGCCTGGCAAGCCATCGCTTTACCATCCACCACAATATCTAGGAATCTAGCTTTTACCTCTTCCTCAGGAAGGTGGTCAGCTGCCTCTGATTTTGTACTCTACAGGATGTGCGAGAACTTTGAGAATGCACAAGAGGCCTTGATTTGTGGCCTTGATGAATGACTTTCTTTGCTAAAGTGTCAACCTTTTTCGACTGTCGGTAGGAAGGTTCAACTAAGGCCTAGAAGTAACAGTTGTGGCCTGTACCACAAATCCCTCCAGATTCAGGTGGGACGTCAGGAATGGGAGATTGCCTCTTGCCAGCACTTATTTTTTAAGTAGCTCCATGTTGACTGCCATCTTTGAACACAGCCGCTGCCACAAGGTGATGACCAGGTCTGCAATAACCACGTTGAATGGCAAAGCATGTTCCATTTGCAGGCCACGGTTGAGAATGTCGATGCATTCATATTGCAATACCGGCTTTGCTGAGCCCCAAGGTACTGCAAGTTTGGGTGTGTGCAAATGGGTTCAACTGCTGGAATTCCTCACCCAGGGAGGTGTCCAGCCCACTGGCGGCATGGAGCCAGTCGGCCAGTTGCAGCGACCCAGCTTGGTCCTCCATTAAATCTGGTATCGGATCCGAGCATGCTCCCGCCATCGGCTTGAGACCAAAGGGTATCATGTATCCCTACTCATCGAAGATCAGCCACATTTAGTCGAAATATATGGAATGGGTGTCCGGTACACAACTTTGCTCTTGCGGGATCGGTCGAGGTGCTTCCTGGCACAAGGGAGCTGCTGATGGTTTCAGCGGCGCAGGGGGAGGAATTTCTTTAGGGGCTTTGCTCAAGGGCGTTCAACCACTTTTGGTGTCCTTTGTACCGGATGAACCAGCCGTGGTTGGAGCTGTATCGACATTCGGCATTGAGGCATAAGCCTTACCAGCCGCAACCTTTTTGAAGACCTTAAGCATGTCATGTTATGATGATTTATACCATACACTGCTGCCATTTGCATGATTTCCATTAGCTCACTAGACTATGCATGTTTTCATGTTTATGTCAGGGAGTTTAATTACCAGGTTTTCAGTAGTTTTCTGAAAGTTACGGTATCTTCGGTCGTGAGTTCCACAGTTTGGCTATCAAATAGGAGAATGCAGTTCCTCCATATTTCCTTTTCTCGTAGGTTCATTTCAATTTGGATGTCGCTGCTCGATCTTATGTTTTCCTGGTTGGTAGTGGTTGATTTTAGTTTAGAGGAATTCTGCTCCTTGTCCGAGTAATGGTTTGTGGGCAGCGCAGATGGTTTAAAGTTCATGCATATTTTTACTGGAAGCCAGTGTAGACTTCTCAGGGCTGGTGTGATGTGGTCTCTTTGTCGGAGTGGTCAAAGAGGGTCCCCTTTATTACAAGGGATTCATGTTGCGCACACCATACTGATGATGGGGGGATGGCACCAAACTGGGGCCGTATTGCAAATCTATATGAATCAAATACAGTTAATTATGGATGGGATATGTTACTTTTAGTGTTACAATCATAGAATTTATATATATTAGATACTCACGCACATAGAAAGATACAATATTAAAACTGAAAATGCAGCACAAACACAATCCACACAATGGGGTGTTATGTCCACGGTTAGATGTTGCGCATTCATTCTAAGTAGCATTCTTGACGGAAAGAAGAATGAGTTAGGCCAGTGTACGAACAGGACACGGTCTGCAGTCCCGCAAGGGAACAGATGTTATCTCACCCTTTTTATTAAAATCTTTAGAGGGGGTTAGTCATTTGTTTGGTGGTAATAAACATGAGGCCCAAGGCCAGGGTATCCTGCGGTTAAATGTTTTTCCAGGTCATCAGAGACTCTATGTCGCTGTATAAATTGGAATGTCTTTTAGAGGTGCCAGGAGTCTGGGGAATTGAGATCACAATCAGTAGTTTAAAGAACTGATCCTGTTTATGCAAACCTTCCTCTTTTTGCTAAAATACATAAGCGGACTAGTGCAATCACACTTAAAGTTAAAGGCCTGAGGCCAGTTACTGCTAACAATGAATTATGTTTTCAATACCAATGTTTAACCATGTACTGACATCATGACCTACTAAGGACGAAACCCAAGAAGGTGTGTTTTTTCCCAAGTGCCTTTATTGGCATTTTTAACAATATATCACAAAACTGTAAATTCCCCCCTCCCCCAAATCCCCTCTTCCCCCAACTCCCTCTTCTTCCCGGGTCCAGTGTGGTCCACTCTGCCATTCCCTGTGAGTCCAACATGCTCTTCCTTTTGCTTTCGATCCTCATAGTTCACCTTGGAGGCCCCTCCCAGTCTCTTGTGTGGGGTGTTCCTGAGACCAGCCCCACGTGCTGCATCTTCCTTGGGCACCACACTCTCCTGTAGTCTTTCATTAGGAATTGTAACACTAAGTCCCAGTCCATAAGGAATTGTTGGTGCTCCCCCCTGATTTCATGTTACTTTTTCCATTTCTACCGGGTTCCAGATGTTGCCCACCCATTCATGTTCTGAGGGTGCTTCTTTTGCTTTCTATTTACAAGCTACCAGCAGGGCCCCGGCCATCACCAGGATCACATAGATTTTCCGCTGGGACTTTGTGGCCAGCTTTTCTAGTTCTCCATCCACGCTCAGTATCAACAACCCCTTGTTTGGTGTCTTCTCCGTTCCCAGTATGCCCCTTATTGCTTCTTGAACCATGTCCCAAGACTGCTCTACTGCTGGGCAATGCCACCAAATGTGTCCCCAGGTTCCCTCTACCCCGCACCCCCTCCAACACTGCCTGGAGGCCTTTTGGTATATTTTCAACAGTCTACTGGGGGTGAGATGCCACTAGTACATCATTTTTATCCAGATATCTTGGATTTATAGCAAATGTGCCTGTCTGGGAATATTTGTCCAAAGGTTATTCCACTGCTCTATGTCAATCCCTTGCTCTGCTTCCCTCTTTCAGTTGTGTATGAACCGTCTCACCCCAGCTTCCTCCTCTTCTTTGATCAGCCTGTACAGGTCCCCTATCAAATGTTTATCCCCAGAGTTAGTGGTCACACATTTTTCAAATGGGGTTAGCTCTCGCGTAGCCGCCTCCCTTATCCTAGGATTTAGGGACCAGTGTCTCAACTGGGCGTAATGGAATCTTTCCCCTTCATCCAACCCAAAGTCACTTTTGCATTGGATGAATGTTTTTATCTTGTCACCTTCATATAGGTCGTGTATCTTCCTACAGCCCCCGTCCTGCCATTTGTCATATCTCTTCCTATCCCACCCTGGCGTGAATTGAGGGTTCCTAAAAATCGGAGTGAGCGGTGAGGGAAACGTGGTTATTTTGGAGCGCTTTACTACTTCGTCCCATGTGTGCCCCACCAGAGCTTCGATGGAACTACAGGACATATTTCGTAGTCTATCTTCCTGGGGTAGCCATAGAACCTTCTCTAGGTCTGGTCCCACCACCGCTCTATCCATTTCTCTCCACTTTTACCCCCCTGTCTCCTACTCTGGAGAGTCTCTATGTGTATTGCATACAATAACTGGGATAGTGGGCATCCCTGTTTTGTGCCCCCAGAGACCTCCACTGGGTCGGAGAGTTCCCCGTTTATAAGTAAACACAGAGAGGGGTTTTTGTAATTGGCTGCAATCTTTGATATAAAAGCCTCTCTGAACCCGATTTTGCGCAGTGTAAGAAAGAGGAACTGCCATTCCACTCTATTGAAGGCTTTTTCTGCATCCAGCGGGACCACAAGGGCCGCAGTGCCCTTCTTATTGACCTTCTCTATAATATGGGCAATTCTCCTGGTGTTGTCGTGAGTTTGCCTTCTGCGTATAAAGCCTGATTGATCAGGATCCATGAGCCCGGGGAGGAGAGAATCCAGTCGTGCTGCCAGTACTTTAGTATATATTTTGCCATCTAGGTAAATGAGTGCAATTGGCCCGTATGAGCAGCATACTGTATGATCCTAGCCGGGTTTAAGCAAAAGTATCACTTTCGCTTCTTCCATTGACAGTGTTATTCCCCTCCTCCTCCCCAAATCTGTAGTACAGTGAAACCAATCGTGGGGCTAGGGCCTCCTTGTATGTTTTTTAAAATTCCGACGTGAAGCCGACGGGTCCCGGGGCTTTATTGGGGGTGAAGCTATTATTGCTTTGAGCACCTCTTCTCTGGTTATCTCCTTCTCTAATTCCTCCCCATCTTGGGCCGTGATCCTCAGTAATCTACAGTTTTCCAGATAGTCCTCCTGGCTTCCTTCATTAGGGCCTTCTGATGTGTAAACTTTCCCATAAAGTCTTAATTTTTAGGATGGTTCTCTCCTTTTCTTCCTTTCTTAGCATTCTCACAAGTAGTCTATCTGCTTTATTTACTTCAATATAATATTTCTGTTTAAGATGCACAAGATGCATAAGGGCAATCTCCGCCCTGCTTGTTATTAATGTTTTGAGCTGGCCTCTCACTGCCCTATACTCCTTTCGTACTTCCCCAGAGGGCCTAACCGCCATTTGGAGCGTGAGTGCCTTCAATTTATCCTCCAGGTCCATTTCTAGTCGCCTAATTTCCCTTTCCTCTATTATCTTCCCCCGTATAGTAGCCTTAAATGCATCCCATAATATTCACGGGTCTACTTCCTGGCTCTAGTTCATTTGGAAGTATTGTTCTATCCTCTCCCTCAGTTCTTTCCTCAGTATTTCATCCTTGAAGATGTGTGCCAGATACCGCCACTTCAAAGGCCTGCTAGTTGTTTTGATAGTGTGAATGACATTGTGATGGGGGCATGATCTGATAGGGTGATGGCTCCCACATCCACCTCCTTCACTCTCCCCAACAGGGGGCGTGACACCCATATATAATCTATCCTCAATGCTGATCTGTGCGCGTGGGAGTAAAAGGTGTATCCCCTCGTTTCCCCTCTCATTTCCCTCCATGTGTCCACTAGCGCTAGGTTTTCCATCTTCCCCTTCAATTCCTTCGAGGGCTTATTTTGCGTGTGAGATATTCTAGCACTTCTGTCCCTCCCCGGGTCCCATGCGAGATTAAAGTCTGCAACTAATATCATATTTTTATTTTTTATTTTTATTTTTTATTTTTATTTTTAAAAAAGTTTATTGTTGTTTTTCGATACAAAATTATCTTTACAACAATTATAATCTTACTTTATAACGTTACTATCTTTTTAAAACAACATGATAACATAAAAACCAATTACTCGATACAAAATGAGCTCACACAATGGTTCTTTACGCAAAACCATATTCGCAGTTTAGATACTATGATAGAAATAACTTATACATACCCACACGTTATCTCCTCCTCCAATAGAGTACGAGATCTGTAGATAAATTAAAATCAATGATTTCTCATCAGTATATATATATACTTGTTACATTTTCAAACTTATGATGAATGCACTGCCACCTCGTCAGCTGACATGTCTGAAAGCTCATCGGCCGATCTATCTAAGCGGAATTCCCTACACTTTAGGTTCTTTTCAATGACATATAACAATTGCGCTAAATCTATAATCAAAGGCATTCTGTAGCCCCACATACATTGTATCCAAAGCATTTCGCATTGATAAGCTGATATTTCATTGTAATATTTCAACAGGTTAGTTTGCCGTACTTTTGTAAAAAAACACAATATATAACAAGATGTTTCAAAGTTTCTTTTTGGCGATTTTTGCAAAATCTGCAGCCTTCATCTTCTAAAGATACACAGTTAGACCATTTCTCAGTACGCTCTAATGTTGGAAAGCGATTGAATTTGAACCTCATATAGAGAGAGCGAATCTTGTGACCAGGGCACTGTCTCAAATATGGCAATATGGGTGACTGTTTGTGTTGAAATTTTGTGTACTCTTTAAATAAGGCATATGACCCAATTTTGTCCGAGTTCGCTGCCCAATCATATTGTATTAACTTAACCTTTACAACTTGAGGACGTTTTATTAGATCTTCCCTTTCCATGGCTAATAATACAAGCTTTTTGTCACACCCTTTTCCTGCCTCAGCTACAGACGTTGGAACACCCTTATTTAACATGTTTCCAAGGTCTTCATAGAGGGAATTCGTCAATGGGTCTAACATTTTTGCATGGGAGGCAAGCTTACGCCATAGATATTTGGTAGCCAGGGATGTCAGTCCTAGTTCATGTATAATAAGCGAATTTGGGAGTGACATAGGCAAGTGTAAAACTTTCTTCCATATTTTCCCTTGGGTTTTATTTAGCATGGAACCAATTTCCAAGTAACACAAGTTTAACCCATATATAATAATTGCCTCTACTTTGAGCTTGTAAAAGTCGATCAAGGGAATCATAGAAAAGTTGCAGATTCTTGAGTAAATCAGTTTCATTTGTGCAATCAGAGGCATAACTTTGATTGAAATTTCTACTTGCCATTTATTAATCGAATCAGAGTTATTCAGATTATACCCCAAATAAATCATACCCAACGCCCGAGGGATCGGCAGTCCCTTTATTTTCCATTGATATCTTACGATCTTTCGCATGTTTGTAAACACCAAGATGAAGTGGGAGAATGGGACAAAAGACTCCTCCCAAACCCCTCGCGCCCCTGGCCTAGAGGATCGCGGCCCAGACACCCGCCACGAGAGGAATTTGCCTATCTACCAGACAACCAAATACCCTGGTACAAGAACATACGGATGTGCCCAGCAGCCTGCCCAGCAGCCTGCCCTGCTCAAGCCGACACCTGCGGCATGGATGAACTCGACTGAACCATTCAACAGTAAATAAACACATCGTTAGAGATGCCATGATGACCTAGCCAACGGTCAGAACACCCGTGCAACTATGCACACTGGACACTCCCACACCAATCCACACGAAGAACATATTCAGTGCTATGACGTAGGTGACGGACACACCCACTGACGCGCCTCTTTATTATTTTTCACATAGGTTTTTCAAAATGCAGAAACGCAAGACGCACAAATAACTCATCTAAAATGCTTGCTGACGCTTCTCCTAACCCATGCATTGTGATGAGAAATGCAACGAAGACATGATACTGGAGATGAAGCAATATGATACCGTAACTTAAAGTGCTGTACATTGAACATCCCCACCTATGTACCAGGCCCAAGTAGGCCGCAAGCAAGAGCCTCCACGAACATTGAACGAGCAAGAGTACAATTGCTGACCCTGCAGAATGAGCCCAGCGAGAACTGACAGCCAAGGGGGCAATGTTGCAACTCGCATGCCACAAGCCGAAGCCAAGGCCACACCTGCAAACTAAGCCAGACACACAGTAGAAAATACAACATTAAATGTGCAGAATTCTGCCTCAACCACGGTCTCTCCTCACGTGACCAAGCCGAACCTGACAGGGTGCCAGCCCCAGGAGGGAGAAGTCGCCTAGGTCCCACGTTTGAGACACAGGCTGTAACAATGAAATGACCCAATGGACACCTACAGCGGTGGGAATAGTCTGCTCTCAAGCATATGAGCAAATCCACGCATTGTCTGCATAAACACATAGTTACATATTGTTGCAAATGACAGGTACACCGCGAGCTGGGAACAACGATGGTCCCAGGCTGGGGGGCTCATGAGTGGACCAATCAGAACATGGGGCACTCATCACTGACGCCACTAACATTAGCCAATCATCAGGGGTCTTCGTGTAACAATTTTCATGTATCTAATAGAAGGGACGACCCAAGTATACCACCTGACTGACCCTTAGCCACTAACACTCTCTTCTATACGTATGCTATACTAACCCTACCACTCGAGGAACCAATCCAGAGTGGCAATAGGTTTTTTGCTAACTTTCCCAGGTGACGCAAGTAGCGCGTCATACTGAAGCAAAAAGGGGCCTGCGAGCCCCACGAATTTCGAGAGTCAGGACGGACGCGTACGATCCTAGACCCATCCCTGCCGTTGTTCAATAAACAGCAGAACCACCTTGCTTCTTGTGTGTGCCTCATACTCATTTTTGGGATACGCGGGAGGAGTTGGGGCCTCCCTGCCCGGAGGTCCGCGGGCGGCCCAGCCGACCCCCGGGAGAATTTTTCCCCCCGACAAAGTTATGTGATTTTTATGGGTTCAGCTGGAGATTGCGATTTTCACAGAATTCTACAAGACATTCTAATTTGTTTTGTAGCCCAAAAGGCGTTAGGTCAAACATAATCAAGTCATCCGCAAATGCCAACCAATCCAAATTGAGGTCCCCCAGTTTGATCGAAAAGGCGTTACACGTGGACCAAATTGTAGCTATCTCGGATAAATACAGATTAAACAGTGTGGCTGCAAGGTTACAGCCTTGCTTTACACCTACATAGGTTGGAATAGGAGGTGTTAAAGAGCCTTCCTTGTCGATCTTGATCCTGTAGTTTGTGTCAGAATGTAACATTATGATCATTGCTATCAGGTGAGGTGGAATTCGAAGATCTTGCATCCTTTGCCATAATAATTGTCTGATTACAGAATCAAATGCCCTGGATATATCAACTAGGGCCATATAGATAGGACCATGTCCTTTCTTCCTAGTGGATTTCAGTAAATGGGCCAACAGTGTTGCATTCAACTGTGTGCCCATGCCTTTACGAAACCCGGTTTGAAACCGTGAAAGAATTTTATGTTTTATAATGAAAGCGTTTAGATCTTTTAATATTAATGCAGCAAAGATCTTTGCAGAAATATCAATTAACACTATGGGTCTAAAATTAATGGGATCATTCAGTGGACCCTTTTTATGTAGTGGGATTATAATCGCGGTTAGCCACTTCTCGGGCACCTTCTCTGATTTGAATACACATTCCAGCCTCCTTAATATGATTTTTGCCCATAAGTTCGGATCATCCTTTATAACACATGGTGGAATGCCATCCGGCCCAGCAACTTTAGAGGGTTTTAGCTTCACTATTATTGAGATAATATCATTCAATTCCCAAGGACATTTAGAGGGAAGAAACGTAGCCAAGTCTAGAGTCAGTAACTCACTAAATTTCTGTGATAAGGCATACTTGGTCTTATAGATTATGCTCCAGACTTCCCCACTTACTGCCGAGCATAAGTCTGGCTTACCTTTTAAAAGAGGATCTTTCAATGTTGCCCAAATTTCCCTGGAGTTTTTCCCGATTAAGTTCAAAATCATTTTTGATTGGTTTCTATAAATATGCCAATCTTCAACTGTTTGACATCATTTCTATAGCTTGTGATGATTTTTTTTTCTGATTTGCATAACCCACTGTATCATTAGATAATTCAATCAATTTACGGTTTTCATTGTTTTTTTGTTTCTTCCTCAATGCAATTTCTGCATTATAACTGCTCTTACAAGCAAACTGTTTGACCATTAAGCGTTCCTTTACCAAAGTATCAAGATGACCACGTATCATGGCCTCGTTCTTTCTTTCCCATGCGATGACATCGCAACTGGTCATCGTTTCGATATTTATTTTTACAGTGTCTCTGTTAACCAGGTAATTTAGCTGCCTGTATAGGCGAGCATCCCACCTGATGGAGATGGCTTTCCGATCTGTCTCCAACAAGGACAATGCAGACTTAGCTTCATACATCGGTAAGTTGTAATCTAAAAGACACTCCAATATGCAGTGATCACCTAGATGTGATTGTATGATGTTACAATTTGTTGTAAATTCTATTAAAGCATCCAAAATTACCAAATAGTCTATTGTTGATCTTTTCGTTCCACAAGACCACGTATATACATGCTCACTTTGTACAAAGGGTACAACATACAATTCCCATTCATTCAAGAAATTCCTCCATATTTGGCCCCTTTCAAAAGCCAATATTTCATAGATATTTGTCACTGTATCAGCTTTTACCGTTTTTGAATTAAGATTTGAATTAAAGTCACCACCTATGATGATTTGTGCATTTGGAGCGTCGATTGCAACTTGTAAAAATACAGAGTTCACTTTTTCAATAAACGCGTCTATAGTTGTGCTCGCTGGGTTCCAATACAGTGCAATAATGATCGACTGAAAGAGCACTTGAGCATTCGATGACACTTCCACAACCAATATGTCTGAAGAAGAATAAAATTGCAACAACTTAATATAATATAAATGTCTCACAAGGATAGCAAGACCACCAGATGGACGGCCTTGTATACCTCTTACCGCACACGAACAAAAGGCTACATATCCTTCTAAATAAATGTCTTGAGTTGCCATAGTTTCCTGCAATATAATTATAGCTGGTAGCTGTGCATGTGAAATATTCTGAAACCATTGCTCCAGATTGTTGAAACCACAGCAATTCCAAGAATTTATAACCACTATGTTGTTTTATTGTTTTTCTTTGGCTGGCATATCACCTATTAGTGTTTTCATAAGAGGTTCAAGCCATGCCAGGCTTGTAGCAATTTGTGCGACAGATTCAGATTGTATTCTGATTTTCTCATGCAAGGTTGCAAACTGGTTATCATGATCTTCAATGAGATTATTGTTGTGTGATGCTGAGGGCTGATACTCTACAAAGAGTGTAGCATTTTCCAATGAATTGTACATGGATAACTCATACCCGAGCAATTGAAAATCTTTTGAATGTTTCCATATTAGGGTAGCAATGATAGTGTTTTGATATTTGCATAACATTCGACCATTCGATACATACGGTAAGCGAATCCAATCAATGTCATTAGATACTAAATTGCGCAAAGCTGGTATTTGATGGAATACTTTCATCAAAGAAGCTCGATTTAAGTTAGGTTTATCTACTTTCGTTGGATCCAACGTCCAACCCATTACCAGTTTCATTTCGGGCCCCAATGTATTATAGTAAGACCATTTATCCGCACACTCCACCAACGAATGCAGAGGGAGGTGTAGACTGCAATTTCTGATGTGCATCTGGGCCTCCCTGCATAACTTGTAAGTGAATAGAATCTTGTTCCTGAGAACCTGCAACTTCGTTCACATCTTGACTTATTTGGTTATGGACGCCACTATTTACTAAAGTGTTCGCAGCAGCGCAATTGGCACTGATGTCTGCTACATTTTGTGGTTTTTGGACTAAGGAAGTTATTTTTTGTCAATTTTTTCAAAAAAACGCTGTAGCTGCGTTTGTATGAGAATAGGTGATGAAAGCACATTTTCATCGATTATATTTACAGCATAGCTGTTTGATGGCTCATCTGAGCCCTTTTGTTTTGTATTCACGCCTGCGCTTAAGGGAACAATGTTTGGAGGCACAGTGTCATTTATACCCAATACAGCTTGACTTTCGATATTAAGTTGCGTTATATCGATGTTGTTGTCATCCTTAGAAGCGCACTTATTATTATTTTTTTTTGTTGTTGCTTTTTTACTTGCTGTTTTTCCATTGTCATGGACTTTTTGTTTTTTACTTTATTATTGCCAGCCCTGTCGGACCCTGCTAACCTCAAAGGATTTTGCAAGGAAGCGTTTTTTTGTCTTTTCAATGCTTTCGCATGCAATTTTTTAGCTTTGCGAGACATCAAAAATGTGCTCTGATTTCCGTTTTCTACCTCAGCCAAGTCGTCAATGCATTCCTGTTCTCTCTCGTTAGGATCCGAATTCAGATCGATCAGATCTATAAGCACAGAGGGACTATCAGGAGCGTACCTTGAAGGAGTTAACTTTGGGGCTTCGTTTGTGTTGAGTACTTCGGCCATCCTTTCCTCTGAGATTAGATTTGCAGCGAGGACTATCTTTTCTAGGATCAATATTCTTTCATGTTGTAATTTGGCTATCTCCACATACGGTGGAGTCTGATTCAATATCTCGGTTTTAGCCCCACTTGTTAAATTTGTTTCAATAGGGTCGATTTTTTCTACATTCTCAGTTTGAGAAGCTACAGATTTTACATTATGCAACTTTTCCACTTTTATTCCAGTTACTATTGCTTCTAGCTTTTCAGTATGGTGAGATTTCTCACACAAATGTTGTTCAGCCCAGAGCATGACATTTTTCCTGAGCCATCAAAAAGCCTTCGATCTGACATATTCTCGAATTGATCTCTGACGTTGCTAGACTCAGAGCACCGATCGCCCCATGAGTAAATTCGTGCCCCTTATCCAGCAAGTTCAGGATTGTAGTCAAGACTGGAAGATTCTGTAATTCCTGGGGGTTTAAATCCACTAGAGTATCTTCACGTGGATATAACGGTAATGCTGAGGTAGGATGACGAAGTTTTTCAGAACTTTGCTTCGATGGTATAGGGTCAACGCCCAGTACTGGTGAGTGAGGATCGATTGTATCAGATGGGTTAAATTGGATTTCATGTGTAGGTGAGCTAGCGGAGTGTTTTAAATCCCTAGCCCCCGACCCTTTTGCATTTTTTCTCGTTTCTTTTAGTTGGTTCAGATTTTCCACTATAGCTGAGTGAAAATGAACTTGCTCCCTGAAGCCCCTTGACTCTGCAGCAGGCGTTGAGGGCACATTTGATAAACGTGTTCTACTGTGGAGTTCTGCTAGGACTACTGGGGCAACTAGAGAGATATCTATAGTTGGCATATTACAATTGTCACATACCACTCCCAATATTGAGCTATCAGTAATGGGTACATTGTGTATCGGGTTTGAAGGATAGATTATGCTTTCTTTCCCTTTCCTATGAATTTGGGCGACAATGTCAACCTAGTTTACAGTTTCTAGTGTTTTGACTTTGGCTAACCCAGGTGGTATTAGAGTAATCCCATTTGTGTCCGCTAAAGGCTTCAATTGCGAGCTAACACTCAGGTTCTCAGTTATACCTTTGTCTTTTTTCCTAATTTGGTTAACCGTTTCATGAGTGGACTCTTCATCTGACATATTCCCCTCAGACAGCATTGAGGGCGATCCATTTAGGCATCTCTTCCCATTTCGCAGTTTTTTTACCATGATGCACGTAAGGGCACAACCAAACCCACCCAGTCAACACAATACTTACAACCTAGAATACTTCTCAGTATACGATGGTAGACCCCCTAAAGACACTCTAGCGCACCCCACGCCACGCACCGCAAACAGCAAACAGTACTTGTCCAGTACTTGGTGTGCGGCGCGGGTGCGCCAGAACTGATACAATTTGAATGCAGAGGCAGCGTGACTCGTCACAGGGGGCGTGGCCACCACAGTAGGAAGTGCCTTCAACACAAAAAAAAAGGCGGAGTTAGATGCCTGTGATTGTAAATTGACGATGTCGTGTGCGCAACTATAAGCACACAAGTTGTAAAGCGTGTGATTTAAACGCATGCCAGTTGTAAGGCACACAAGTTGTAAGGCACACAAGTTCTATTGGGGAAACACAATACTAGCACAAGGCGGCCCTAGGTAAGAACAGTCACCTTTCAGGTCAGGCACGCTGGTGTAACCAGCCAAGACTTCCTCCTTGCAAAGCCTGCTCACTGCAGCAAGGTCCGCTGCGACACGGCAGCAAGGAAGTGAGACGGCCACAATAATCCAAAAGATGTAAGACGGAGGGGGCAGCGGCAGCAAACAGTACTTGTCCGGTACTTGGTGCGCTGCGCGGGTGCGCCAGACTGATACAATTTGAATGCAGAGGCAGCGTGACTCGTCACAGGGGGCGTGGCCACCACAGTAGGAAGTGCCTTCAACACAAAAAAAAAAGGCGGAGTTAGATGCCTGTGATTGTAAATTGACGATGTCGTGTGCGCAACTATAAGCACACAAGTTGTAAAGCGTGTGGTTTAAACGCACGCCAGTTGTAAGGCACACAAGTTGTAAGGCACACAAGTTCTATTGGGGCAACACAATACTAGCACAAGGCGGCGCTAGGTAAGAACAGTCACCTTTCAGGTCAGACACGCTGGTGTAACCAGCCAAGACTTCCTCCTTGCAAAGCCTGCTCACTGCAGCAAGGTCCGCTGCGACACGGCAGCAAGGAAGTGAGACGGCCACAATAATCCAAAAGATGTAAGACGGAGGGGGCAGCGGCAGCAAACAGTACTTGTCCGGTACTTGGTGCGCGGTGCGGGTGCGCCAGACTGATACAATTTGAATGCAGAGGCAGCGCGACTCATCACAGGGAGCGTGGCCACCACAGTAGGAAGTGCCTTTCAGGTCAGGCCCGCTGGTGTAACCAGCCAAGACTTCCTCCTTGCAAAGCCTGCTCACTGCAGCAAGGTCCGCTGCGACACGGCAGCAAGGAAGTAAGACGGCCACAATAATCCAAAAGATGTAAGACGGAGGGGGCAGCGGCAGCAAACAGTACTTGTCCGGTTCCTTTGGCAAACCCTTCTAGTTTATGTAACATTGATTGACTATAGCAGTCTTGACCCGTGTTCGGGGCATACAGTGAGGCTACAGTTATTGTCTCCCCTCCTACCTGGAGAGTCATTGCAATGTACCTACCATTAATGTCTCTACTTACACCCATTACTTTAAGCTCCAGATTATTTTTGTTGCTGTAAGAGGGCCCTGTCTCTTCCCCGAGCTGTTTGACTGCTGTATTCGGCCGTATCCTCTTATTCTAACTCTATGCTTGTCCTTCTCTTGTATATGAGTCTCCGGCATGGCGATTAAGTCTGGGTTCTCCCTTGCTAGGCAGTGGTCCAGTTTTATCCTCTTAACTTGTGAGTTAAGCCCCTTTATATCCAGCGAAATCATTTTTATCA
The DNA here is from genome assembly GCF_040938575.1 of Ambystoma mexicanum. Lineage (NCBI taxonomy): Eukaryota > Metazoa > Chordata > Amphibia > Caudata > Ambystomatidae > Ambystoma > Ambystoma mexicanum. The sequence continues at coordinate 1,657,868,604 of NC_090929.1, forward strand.
CTCTTTCCTTAGCCATTGTTTGATGGGTCTCTGAATGCTTTCCCTCCTTGGCTGGGTTCTTTCCCCCCTTCCGGACCTGGATCCAGACCTGGTTACCCCCCTGACCCTCTCCCCCTTCCTTCCCTGGGGTGGCTCAACTAGCCTCTAGCCCCTTCCGACTCTCCTACTTGGGTGTTGATCCCATTTTCTCCCCCAATGGTCCGTTTGGTGGGTCTGCCCTGACCCATGCATCACCACCAAGATTTCCCCCTGCTCCCCTCCTCCCACCACTTATATTATGTATACCCCTCAGAGGAGCTCTTACTTTCTGTCCCTTGGCACTGTGGTTATCTTTGCTTATGGGGGCTTCTTTCCGGAGGCTCCGTTTCCTGTAGTGCATCTCTCTCCGGGAGTCTGTGCCTTGCACTTTGCGCTTTTTCCTTGCTTTCTTCTTCAATTCCTGGGTTGACCACTCCCATGCCTTCCTTTTCAGGTGCTCCTTCTCCGAGCCCTGAATCTCACTATATGACGGATCCACCTCAATGTCCAATATGTCTGCGCCTTCTTTGACCGTGGTGATTCTTCTTTGTCTTTTATCCACTTCACACAGGAGCCCGAATGTGAAGGTCCATTTGTATCTTATGTTTCGTTTCACCAGCTCTTGGAATATCGGGCGCATATGCCTTCTGTGTAATTTGGGAAAGATCCTGGTACAGTTGCACCGACGTACCGTTTTGTTTAAGCTCGTCGGACCACCTGGCTGACAAAAGGATTTTCTCTTTCTGCTTGTACTCGTGCATTGCTACTAGGACGTCCCTAGACCTGGCTCCCGGCTTGTTTTTCTTTGGCCCCACTGTATGCACTCTGTCCACCAAAATTTCTTCGGGGTCCGGTAAGTCTATTAGGGATGCAAATATTTGTTTTATTGTTTGTTGCAAATCTGCATCCCCAACTGTCTCCGGGATTGCTTTTACCCTGATGTTTGCCCTCCTGTTTGGATTTCCAGATTATGCGTAACCCTAGCAAGGTGCTCTATCATGTCTTCCACTTTATGATTGTCCTCCGTCAGATCCTGCAGGGCTTTTTCATTGGTGTCTTCTCTTGCTTCCAAAACATGTAACTTGCTCTTGACCTCTTTTATTGCTCCTGTCAAGTCCTCCATTTTTTCCAGTTGCAATTGCATCATGTTTGCCATCCTGTCTCCAAAGTTCTGGAAGCATTGTTCCATGAATTTTTGTGTGACCCCTTTTTCGTCCTGGGCCTCTTCTTGGGAAGTTTCCTCCTCGCTCCTGTCTGTGTCAATGTCGCTATCCTGCAGGGTTCCTCCCTCTTTCCTCCACATTTTCTGTATCACTCCCTCGTAGTTCTTTTTGTTTCCTTTCACTGGGATCTGGGGGTCTTTTCCCCTGCTTTTCGACATCCTGTTTTGTCTCTGGTGCAAACAGGCCGTAGATTTGCCTTTCCTCATCCTCTGCTGCAGTCCTGTTCCAGTCCTCTTCCCTTTTGCCTCTGGTCTGCCCTCACCCTGTGTGTTGGGTGAGGTGGATGGCTCTGTATCCCTCTTCCTGTTTTGTGGTTCAGGCTGTATTCCTCTGTCTGCTTCTCCTTCTGGCTGCCCTTAGTGTTTTGGGCTGCTTATGGGATGTCCCCTTGCGACACCTTGCCTATGCGGGGTCTGCTGCTACCTTCAGGGTTGTTGCTTTGAGTTCCTGGGTTCTCCGCCGGGCCAGGGGAAGGCCTGCTCCTCTCTGCTGCCTTCTTTCTGGCGCTGTGTTATTACCCCCCTCTGCTGCTGTTCTTCTATACTTTTATGCTTCGGCTGTATGGTCTGGGACCAGGCATGCTGTTTCCTGCCCCCTTAGGTTTCTGCTTATGGTCTGTCTTGCGTGGAGCTGTCTCCACCGTATGGGGCTGGCAAATTGTTCATGAGGGAGTGGCCCATTCACTCTGTGGGGCTGGCTGTTGCCCATGCGTTGACACCCAAAACACCCTCCGGGTCTGGGGAGGCTTGAGCCTCCCTGCTGTTTTCTTCTTAGGATGTTCCTTGATAATGCCCCCCACCCCCAGTTGCTGTCCGTCTGTTACTTTTTTCCTAGAGTGGGGGGACCGGGGTTTAGAGTGTTGCTTGCCATTGCCCCTCTTTATTCCTGCTTGGTGTTTTGCTTTTGGCTAATGCTTTATGGCTGCCTCCCTTTCCCTGCTGGCCCGTCATTTCGGGCGCCGCGTCCTGGAATTCCCTTCGTGCTCGGCTCCCCCTTGGATACACAGGTTCTTCCCTGGTTCTTTTACACGCTATACTATGCCTGGGAGGGGGGTTTAGCTCGAATTTTCTTCAGGTGGAGTGGTGGGGGTACGGAGGACCACGGCGGCCATCTTGGAAGTCTCTAGAAGAGGTGTTTTGAATATGATCTGGCCAATGAAGAGGTTTTATCCGATCATATTTGGGAGGTGGATTGTAATAAAGTATCTGGGAGTGTTGTAAATTGTTGCAAAAAGTGTATAAAATGCCAACTGATGTTAGATTGTTGAGACTTCGGTTAGTTTGTTCCTGCAACACCATCTAAACGCTCCCCGGAGCTTTGTACAATAAACTTTCTTTATGTACAACCGTGTACTAGCTTCTTAACTGGTGGGCCTGTTTTGGGTTAAGGTGATTAAAGACCCATACCCACATTTGGCAAGCCAGGGTAGGAGCCTAGGCGTTCCGAGATGTTGGGGTCTTCTGTCCACACTTCTCAGCTACGGCACCTCATGACAGTGACCAGTCTCCCGTGCACAGTAAAAAAGGTTTCTGCAGACACCATAATTGTTAAAGGTCCATCTGCTCCCCGGATACGAGGTGCCGCAGCTTAGCTCTGCGGAATGATTTGATGAAGCACCACATCAGAGCACCTTGGGTTCATGTGAGTACACGATCGGGGGTATAAAGCAAGGCGGAAATAGAGGGGAAAAAAGGGATTGTTTCTTTGATTTACGTTTTTTTTTGTTTTTTTTGGGTAAGGGTAAACTTGGAGTGTGGGTGTGAAATTAATTGAAGTTGCAGGGTTTGGAAAAGTGGATGTTTTTGATAGAGTGGTTGAGCTGTTCTGTAAAGCTTGTCCTGATACCCTTTAGTTGGCTGTTTGGTTGGCTGAAGCCCTCACCTGAAGGTGGAGTGGTATCTTAGGGTAAGTCCTACTGTAGGTACCTTTCTCAAGTTCTTGACATTCTTTTGTATTTGCCATGTGGGCAGAGCCCCTCACCTTGATTTTCTTTATTAACCAAAGTAGTGAAGGGAAACTCCCTGTAGTCAGGAAAAGACTTTTATAGTAGAGAAAGTCCTACTAGTGATGAAGAGCGGAGCTGTGCTGTAGTGGAAAGCATTGTGGCCCTCTTATGCTCGAGTGGTGGGAATATTTCAGAAATATAGGCCAGCAAGTGTTTTTCATAGGATGCTGTCTTCGGTGTATGAGTGAGAAGTACAATTGCAGTAAATAGTGAAGTGAGGTAATTGTGGTATAGACGAGTACGGTGAATGAGTGTGAAGTGCAACTAAGGAATTAGGTAAGGGTAAAAAGGGAGCTCTAGGGTGAAAATGTTTTCATGCCGCAGGTTCGGCATCGGATTTTTGTGAAACTAATTTTTGATAACTTGGGTTGGAGTATGGAGACTCTGTTGAATCATTTGTGTTGCCCGGCTATAAGGCAATATTTTTTTTTAAACATCATAGGGAATGGTTGTGGTAGAACAAGGGGAAAAGGATAAATTCTTGGTCTATTGAGGGATCCTTTAATACCGGGATATTGGAGAACCTGCATACCTTTTTAAGTTACAAAGCACAAGACCTAAAAGGTAGGAAAGCAGTTAAACATCTTGGAATCATGGAGGATGTATGAAAAAAGCAGGAATGGCCATAATGTTGTAATTGAGGTGAGAGGGCCGAAAAAGGAGGGTGCAGGAATTTCTTCTGCAGCCCCCCCCTAATATGGGTGCTATCCTTTATCACCCGCAGAGGGGTACACATACTCTGCGTTCTTAACACCATTTTCGCCAGCAGCTACTCTAGTGGTTGCAAAACGGACACAGGTAACACCTCCATCAGTTATGATTTCTAAGAACTGGGATTGGGATATTGAGGAAAGTGGAAGGGTAACTCCTTCAATGGTTAGTTCTGCAAAGAGGTTGAAAACAGAGCGCAAAGGGGATAACTCCCCCAACTGCTAGGTTAGCAGATAGAATAAGGGTGGAAGAGCGAGAAAGAGTGAGACCAATAGTTAGAAGAGCGGAGGAAGGATTGAAAATGAGAGAGAAAGAAGAGGTTAGGCCTCTTCCTGCGAGGATAGAGGATAGGCTACAAAGAGGGGTAGATGCTGAAAAACGAAAAAGATGAAGGCAGCGCTACAGCTAGCGGAAGAAGCGGTAGTGCTGCTTTGGTGGCAGAGAGATGAAGAGCAGGAGGAAGTGAGAAGAGAGGGAAAGGATGTAGAAGGAGGAAGGTGGAGACATGGGCAGGTTCTTGCTAAATTGGCGTGGACATAGAGAACAGGGATGCTGCCTTGGGTACAGGGGCTGAAATATTCAAAAACAGAGTATACCCTATGGTAGTTTTACATTGACATGAATCATTTCGACACTAATTGAAGGTAAAAAATGTTTATTAAATCATTTCATACAAAGTTCATCATCAAACTGTGTCTGTCTCAAGGACAAACATTACCAAAGTAAAAATTGAATTGAAAACAATCTGTCATTCCTCTCCCGCATATACTCCACATCCATCGCGTTCACACACGTCCACAACAGCAATAAGAAAAAAGTGGACATTAATGTGGTTGATTGCCAATTCTATTGTACAGTCAGTCTCAAAACCAAGACCCTGTGTCTATTATAGATCATTAAACATAACGTATATATATCTACTCGGTGTACGCTGTCTTGTGCACCAAATCAATGTTGTTTAAAGTGCAACTAATGTCAACAATCGTCTCCTTCACAGAACAAATACAGGTGGAAAATTGTCTGTGTTTGGTGTTGTCGACTCGATGGTGGGTCAGGGAGAACATCCTGGCACTACAATAAATCAACAATGGAAAACTGACAGGCCGATTCATGGAATTCCTCACAAAAGTGTCGCACGCAGCTGGCGCACAGCGTGCCCGTGCGAATGTCTGGCCAGCCGCGTGCGATAAAATCAATTTCCGCGCACAGCGTTTTCATGGATTCTCTCCTCCAAAAGCAGACGTGGCGCAGAGTGGCGCAGCGACCCTGCAGCAACGCCAGTTACGCCCCCAAGAACGCCCTCGCGCAAGGAAAAGCCATCAAGATCGCAAAACCATCGCAAAGGGCTGCGCCAACTCTGGACCAGTTTACCGGACTGGCAAACAGCAAACGCAAAGCGGGGAACGTGTATTACGGGTTTTGGGAACACGCGTGCGCGAGAAGTCTCACACGAGATCTGGCCTGGGGGAGCGTGTGCGTGTATTTCAGAGGTGCGCGAGAAGTTTCACACGCGAACGGGATGGGTGCGTGTATTTCAGGGGTGCGCGAGAAGTTCCACACGCGATTGGCCTCGGCGCATGTATTCCAGAGGTGCGCGAGAAGTTCCACACGCGATCGGGCCTGGGGGAGCGTGTGCGTGTATTTCAGGGGTGCGCGAGAAGTTCCACACGCGATTGGCCTGGGCGCGTGTATTCCAGAGGTGCGCGAGAAGTTCCACACGCGATCGGGCCTGGGGGAGCGTGTGCGTGTATTTCAGGGGTGCGCGAGAAGTTCCACACGCGATTGGCCTGGGCGCGTGTATTTCAGAGGTGCGCGAGAAGTTCCACACGCGATTGGCCTGGGCGCGTGTATTCCAGAGGTGCGCGAGAAGTTTCACACGCGATTGGCCTGTGCGCGTGTATTTCAGGGGTGCGCGAGAAGTTCCACACACGATTGGCCTGGGCGCGTGTATTCCAGAGGTGCGCGAGAAGTTCCACACGCGATCGGGCCTGGGGGAGCGTGTGCGTGTATTTCAGAGGTGCGCGAGAAGTTCCACACACGATTGGCCTGGGCGCGTGTATTTCAGAGGTGCGCGAGAAGTTCCACACGCGATTGGCCTGGGCGCGTGTATTCCAGAGGTGCGCGAGAAGTTTCACACGCGATTGGCCTGTGCGCGTGTATTTCAGGGGTGCGTGAGAAGTTCCACACGCGAGCGGGTCTGGGGGAGCGTGTGCGTGTATTTCAGAGGTGCGCGAGAAGTTCCACACGCGATTGGCCTGGGTGCGTGTATTTCAGAGGTGTGCGAGAAGTTCCACACACGATTGGCCTGGGCGCTTGTATTCCAGAGGTGCGCGAGAAGTTTCACACGCGATTGGCCTGGGCGCGTGTATTTCAGGGGTGCGCGAGAAGTTCCACACGCGATCGAGCCTGGGGGAGCGTGTGCGTGTATTTCAGAGGTGCGCGAGAAGTTCCACACGCGATTGGCCTGGGCGCGTGTATTTCAGAGGTGCGCGAGAAGTTCCACACGCGATTGGCCTGGGTGCGTGTATTTCAGAGGTACGCGAGAAGTTCCACACGCGATTGGCCTGAGCGCATGTATTCCAGAGGTGCGCGAGAAGTTTCACACGTGATTGGCAGGTGCGCGTGTATTTCAGGGGTGCGCGAGAAGTTCCAACGCGATTTCAGCAGGGTACGTGTATTTCAGGAGTGCGCGAGAATTTTCACACGCGATTCCAGCAGGGTACGTGTATTTCAGGGGTGCCGGGGAGTCCTACATGTGATTTGGCAGTGTGGGTCCTCCCAGGTGTCCCCTGTACACCCTCCACGGCCCCTGCAGGCAGCCCACACCACAGGGGACTACCCTGCATCCCTGGTCATGTCCCGCAGGTAGCCCACCCAACATGGGCATGCCCCCCCAGCAAAGGCACATGTCTCCTTGCACTACTGATCACCAACTCATGTCCCCTTGCACCCCCACCCCCAGCATTGCGGGGGCACCTGCCAGCAGGCCCCCACTCATGTCCCACTCATGTCCCCCTGCACCCCCACCCCCCAGCATTGCGGGGCACCTGCCAGCAGGCCCCCACTCATGTCCCACTCATGTCCCCCTGCACCCCACCCCCCAGCATTGCGGGACACCTGCCAGCAGGCCTCCACTCATGTCCCACTCATGTCCCCCTGTACCCCCTCCCCCCAGCATTGCGGGACACCTGCCAGCAGGCCCTCACACATATCCCCCAGCCGATATGTCATCAAAATCTAGATCCCTGGCCCTTATGGTCAGCCTCCAAATGCAAAACACCCACTCGAGTATTGCATCCACCCACTTAGAAATGACAATGACATGATAGAACCCCAATAGCAAGTTTGGAAATGAACACATGGCCCTCACATACACCCAATGGGTGTCAGTGAATCTCAAAACCCATATCATGATATGCATGATACCAATGAGATGATACTACACATTGAAGTTTGATGAAAAAAATGTATTAAAAACAGCAGAAATGGAATAAAAAATAAACAAATGACAATGGGAATCAAAAACCAAAAGCAGCATGTCCGTAAAATAATGAAAAACGACAAATCATAATCCAAAGGAAAGGTGTCCAAAGTCACAGTTCAAGAAAGTAAATCCAAGGTAAAAACAAAACCGAAAACCATTGCTCCATGGGCAAATCCCAAAAAAAATAAAAAAATCCAACAGTCAACTATATACAGATAAACAAACCAGGGTCCATGATCCCAACTGAAGAAATGAAACCTACATAAAAATACTACCTAATAAAATAAAACTATATACAAAAATGTGGCCCATTGTCCAAAAGGTCCAAAATAAATAAAAAAGCAAAGGAAACCTAACACTAACTACATAACTACTACATAACTATTTACAAGGGCAGTGGGCTAGTCCGACGGCTCACTGGTTGTTGTCATGGGCCAGGGCATCATCGAACTCCTGTTCAATGGCTTGGAGGCGGGCATGTTCCCTGGCCCCGAGGTCCCACAGGGATAATGCAGTGTCCAGCTCCAACTCCCTGCGAACACCCTCGAGGCACTCAGCCCGCCTCAGCGCCCTCCGCATGGAGTTCTCCGCCCTGACCATTGTGAGCCGTTTCTCCTCTGCCCGCTGCCGCTCCGCACCTATCTGCTGGCCCAACCGCTCCCACACGGAAGCCACTCCCATTCCAGGGTTCTCCTGCCCTCCGGCCGATGCCTGAACCCCTGATGTTGATGGCCCCGAGCCGTGATGCCTCCCACGTCGAGCCTGCCGCTGCCTCCGACGCAACTGCCTGTGCCAGCAAGACGGCATCCAGGCTGATGGAAACCACCGACGCCGTCGTGCACGTGCCCTGCCCGATGATGCCGTCACATCCACCATCTGCTGGGGTCCAGTTGCTGGTGTGCCCACCCCTGCTGGACCTCCGACTCCCGACTGTGGCAGGGATGGGATCCCCACTGAGGTGGCTGCATTGGTCGGGGCAAGTCCACAGGGGGCCCTGGTGGCATCTGGGCCAGAAGACGACATGGAGTATGACTGGCGCATAGCCTCCACAGAGGAGGAGAGGGTCGCCAGAGTGCCCAACACATGCACATGTATGAGACCCCCGACCATGACCGCTCCCAACTGGGCCACGTTGGCACGGTGCTCTTCGTGATGACGTGCGTGCTCCCCCTGGGAAGCACGCACCTCATCATGAATAACAGCCGTGCGCAACGCGACACCAATCAGGACCTTCTCCATACGGCCAGGGGTCCCCTCGTCCGCAGGTGGAGGGGAGTCAGATGACATGGACATCCCCCCTACCTGCGGACTGGCCTGGGATGGGGCATCCCTGCTGGTGCGTGGTGGTGCAGTCACAGTGTCAGGGACAGTGACATGCACAGGCACCTCCACGGCGACCTGTGCTGCCTCCTGCCCCTGCCCCTGGACTGCACCACTTGCACCAGCAGGGATGCCCCCACCAGGCCCCATGTGCGGCTCAGTAGCGGCCTCCTCCTCCTCAGTGGAAACCACCAACCTGGATGGCTCCACACCGTCTTCCGCCGTTGCAAGGCCCTGTGGGGGGCTCACCCACCCCTTCCGCTGCAGCCGTGGGGGCATCCCCGCCGCTTAGCTCCACAGCGCCGTCTCCGCCCTCTTCTTCACTTTGCGCTGTATAGAGGGAGACATAGAACACAAGCATCAGGGTACTGTACAATGGTCCCCTAGACAGGAAGCAATAGCAGATGAGTGGCGCCGTCAAAGATCACTTCCATCATGTCCCTCCACAACACATGGGTCAGTGCAGGCAAAACACATGCAGTAGCAGGCATGGCGCATGCTATGGACATAAGCAAACATCTCCAAGGGACTCTTGAAGCATACAATGTTGTTTTTGGACTCACATGCATCATGGGTCATGCCTATCACATGCACACACTTCAACGTACTTTCATCCATCTGGACTCGTACACCCCAGACACAGTGGATGCAAGGATAACTAGGCTGCATCAGTGAATCTGAACATTGTCACAGACATGTGTCATGCATCCATGGCATCCACAAGTCACAGACACGCAGGTCAGAAACACAGACATGGACACCATACATGTACATGGCATCAGCACCCATCCCTCACCCACACCCATGTCCAGGAACAGAGACTGGCATGCTCTCATGTGTCCATTCCGCATAGGGCTCCCCATGTTACATTTAAACACATACACCAACCGTGTGCTTCACACATTACTGGTCTCGCATGCATGACCATGATGTCCCTGCACACACACACGCGTACATGGCCTATGTCACACATACAGGCAAGTATCAGACAACCAGCACACTGCAACATGCCCTGTCTCACACAGCAATGCTTGGCCACTTACCGCTCGACTCCAGACGGGTCTGCCTCTCAAGGATCTGGGCATGGAGCGCTGGACGTACGCATTCCAGGACCCTCAGCTGGATGGTACTCATGCTGCCCCGGCCCCCCTCCACGAGGCGCCAGGCCTTTATGAGGGTCCTGGACCTGAAGTCCTCCCAGCGCTTCTTGACTTGCTTGATGTTGCGGGTTGCCACCCCCTCCGCGTTGATGGCAACCACAAAGTCGTCCCAGATCCTGTCCCGTCCTTCCTTGTCGGCGCGTGGTGATCCGAAGAGGGCATCATAATGCCCCAGGACAAGCTCCACCAGGACACCAACTTCCTTCTGACTGAAGCTGGTGGCCCCCTGCCCCTCTGGCTGGGGGTCGCCAGTGGTCTCGGATGGTGTTTGCCCCGACATGGCGACCCCCGAGGCAGGCGTGGGTGGGCAACTGGGTCCTGGGGCTGGGCTGTGGAGCGATTGTATCCCAGTCGGGAGTGTTCTGTTCCAGCAGGGGTGGACACAGCAACTGGACCCCTGCAGATGGCTGATGTGCAGGCACCAAATGGCAGGGCACGGTAGCAGCAGGCAGGCAGGCAGCAGCAGATGGCTCGTGGGAGGCTGCTCGGGGCTCTGGGGGGCAGTAATTCGGCCTTTTGGGCAGGAGCGTGGTCTTCCATGTGCTTACGCGTGGCCAGCTTGATACGGAGTGATTTGGCACGTGAAAATTCTGCACGTCAGCGTGTGAATCGAGGAAAGGCCCTTAGCGCGTATGCATGTCTGTGACGTATCGCGCACGGGCGTTGCTTTTCGTGGGGTGCGGTGCGTATGTTTTGCAGGCGCTGGGGTTCACACGCTATTACTTCACAGCGGGTAGGTGTTGGCTACGCGTTCTTCTACACGCAAGGCAGACGGTGAGTGGTACCCTGCTCCCCCAGGCCCGATCGCGTGTAAAACCACCCGCAAGCCCCTGGAATACACGTACCCCGCTCCCCCAGGCCCGATCGTGTGTAAAAACACCCGCGAGCACCTGAAATACACGTACCCCACTCCCCCAGGCCCGATCGCGTGTGAAACTTCTCACGCACCTCTGAAATACACGCGCTCAGGTCAATCGCGTGTGAAACTTCTCGCGCACCCCTGAAATACACGCGCCCAGGCCAATCGCGTGTGAAACTTCTCGCGCACCTCTGAAATACACGCACCCAGGCCAATCGCGTGTGAAACTTCTCGTGCACCCCTGAAATACACGCGCCCAGGCCAATCGCATGTGGAACTTCTCGCGCACCTCTGAAATACACGCGCCCAGGCCAATCGCGTGTGGAACTTCTTGCGCACCCCTGAAATACACGCGCCCAGGCCAATCGCATGTGAGAAACTTCTCGCGCACCTCTGGAATACACGCACACGCTCCCCCAGGCCCGATCGCGTGTGAAACTTCTCGCGCACCTCTGAAATACACGCATACGCTCCCCCAGGCCCGATCGCGTGTGAAACTTCTCGCGCACCTCTGAAATACACGCACACGCTCCCCCAGGCCTGATCGCGTGTGAAACTTCTCGCGCACCTCTGAAATACACGCACGAGCTCCCCCAGGCCTGATCGCGTGTGAAACTTCTCGCGCACCTCTGGAATACACGCACACGCTCCCCCAGGCCCGATCGCGTGTGAAACTTCTCGCGCACCTCTGAAATACACGCACACGCTCCCCCAGGCCCGATCGCGTGTGAAACTTCTCGCGCACCTCTGAAATACACGCACGAGCTCCCCCAGGCCCGATCGTGTGTGAAACTTCTCGGGCACCTCTGGAATACACGCACACGCTCCCCCAGGCCCGATCGCGTGTGAAACTTCTCGCGCACCTCTGAGATACACGCACACGCTCCCCCAGGCCCGATCGCGTGTGGGCCTTCTCGCGCGTGTAGTACTTTGGCCCACATTTTTTTCCTGCGCAGGGACGCTACCGCCTGCTTTCGTGTGGCGGACATGTATGGGCCTGTGCGCGTCTTTGGCCGTGCGCTTTTTTTCCCTATTCAATTCCATGAATACGTGTTGTAGGCGAGCGTGTGGGCGTTCTGCGCACTTGCCTCCTGTACTTCCCTCGTGACGCCCACATTTTCACAAGTTGTTCCCCATTCTGCGTGTGACGCCCCGTGTTATGCCTACTTTTGTTATGTGCGCTGCGCTATATGCGAATTCGCTGTGGCCTTATCGCACGGCGTTCGATGACCTGTGCGCCAGCGTGTGCCAGCGTGCGCCGCGCACTTTTTCAGCGCACATCCCACATTTTGCACGTGCACGGACTTCCATGAATTGATGTGCGATGTTTTCTGTGCGATAATCGCACTTGCACTGCGATTTTCGCTATTTCACTGCGAATCGCACGTTTTCGCACGCGTGCGCCGTTTTTTCGGCGCACATCAATTCCATGAATCGGCCTGTAAGTTTCCAGACACAGCTATCAATATGTACAGAGTCCATCAATAAACGCAATGGGGTTGGTGCACTTAATGAAAAAATTACACTGTGGCCAGTGCGGCCCACCCACCATCAGTGGTCGTGGTGTCGAAAACTGGAACAGGAAAACCAAGCAAAAGTGGGGGCTCTCTGCAAGGTCAAGGCATGCTGCCCTCGTGTAATGCATAGTGCTGTGTTTAAGGTAGTCAGGGGTGAAGTTGATGTCACTGTCTCGTGTACGCTTTGGGCAGCAGCTGTGGAAGGCTGCACAGAAGCGGCTCCATGGACACAGTGACAGTGAGGCTGGTCGGGAAATGCAACACGATGCACAGAGATGTGTAACCAACTCTAAACGTGTCTGCATACCTGTATACTGGATCCTCTGTGTGCAGGTGCAGGTCCACGGTAAGGACTGAATCGTGTGCTCGGCATAGAATGGGCACAAGATCACGTTGCTTTCAGTAGTGGTTGCGGTGCGTCTCGCTGAATAGAATAGAAAAAGAAACGGCAAGGGGGAGGTTGCTAAGATTTTGCATATAACAGCATCTCACTAATCATAGTTGACAGTGGAAAAACAACCAACTGCTCATCGTGCACATATTCACCTGAAGTGGGGGCAGATGGCATTGGAAACCCTGTATGGAGCATCCCAGCTAAGCAGAAGAATGGGAGCGGATCAGTGCTCTGTCAGACCCGTCCGATGTGAAACAGGAGCACCCAATCATGAACACTTAATAAAGATGTGAAACAGAAAGGGGAATAGATCCACTACTCTGGGGCTAGACTGAAAATGAACTGCTAGTTGGAAGCTGGTGGCTTGAACCGTCATCCATATTGGGAAGGCTAAACCTCTGTGTTGACTGCTATTGTCATTCCAGCAATGTTGACCACTCCAATTAATCATTCAGACCATTGCTCTGACTCCGTAAATGATGACTCCAGATTTGTTCTAATTTGCGCAGTCTACAGGCACTTGAAAAATTAAAACGATCCCCCTTCACTTGGTTAATGATGGTCCATTTTAAGTCCTGAGCACTATATCCGGCCTCCATAAAATACTGGACAAGGGGTGTTGTCTGATAGTGGGTGCGAATGCGTGATCTGTGTTCATTAATGCATGTTACGGCTTTCCTTGTAGTCATTCCAATATATAGTAAATCGCAGGGCCATCTAATGCCAAAAATGACGGTGCTACTTTGACAATTGGTAAACTTATGTAATTCCCACGATAAATCGTGGTGTACAAACCTAGTTGACTTGGAGGTGAATTGGCAGACACTGCAGTTACCACAAGGGTAATGTCCCACTTCTGGGCTCTTATTGTGTCCCCAGGCTGCTTAAAGCATATTCTGTCTCACGTCAGGGGTCTGTGGCTAGAATCTAGAATGTACCAAACTGTCCCGTATATTGCGCCCACGTTTAAGGATGAACAAAGGGGATTCTGTAGTACAACCAGTGCTCGTCACCAAATTCGTGTTTTTTGATCAGCGGTTTTATCTTTGCTGTGTGTTTTGAGAAGGTGGTGACGCATACAATCCGCTGCGGCTCTGTGTCTCTGGCTCGGGGGGTCAATAATGTGTTTCTGTCTGTAAACTGTGCTCTTTTGGCTGCTTGTTTAACGCACTTGCGTGAGTACCCTCATGATGTAAGTCTCTCTATGAGGGTTTGAGAGTGATAGGTATAGTCATTAACAGAGGTACAATTCCACCGGATCCGTAGGGATTGCCCATATGAGAGATTGTGTTTAAGAGATTGGGGGTGTTGGCTGGTACGTAATAACAGTGTGTTTCTATCAATCTTCTTTCAAAAGAGGGTTGTGCAGATTTGGGAACAGGGGCTGAGCAGGGAGGATGGGAGATGGCACCCTACGATAGTGCAGATTATGCTTCTGTGCCTGTAGAAGTGTTAGGGGATGTAATAGTGAGAGTAGACGATGAAGGAGAGGAATGGGATGTCAAGTAAAGAGAGCAGGGTGTAGGCACACCATGGAGCCATAGGACATGCCAGGGTATTTGAATGGCTCTATTAAGTGGTAGGGGAGAGATGGGGAAGTCCCAGCAAAGACAGATATAACTCATTTTCAGTTGCTCCAGAAAGTCTGGGAAGGGCGTATTTGTCCCATGGTCACACATGGACCGGAATAACTTGATGAAGACACTGCCTGCCTTCACTCTCTGCAGGGGCGGGGAAGAGGATTTATGCATTAGAGAAGCATACTGCTGGTGTCATGCTGGCCATTGGGGACATGAAGCGCTTATTCACTGCCTTAATGGAGGATGAGACAGATGAGCTTTGGAAGAGATTGCGGTATCCAGGAGGTCAGTTGGATACAAATACCCATGATGGAGCAGCTTTTAATAATCTTTGGGGACAGGTAGTGGGGGCCTTGCAGATTATGTATCCAGATATTCCTGATATCAATTAGACTTTAGCCAAGACAATGAAATTGGATGATGATTCTGCCACACACATCTAGTTAATTCAGGAGCAACAGGGACACAGTGAACTGGGTATAATGCAGAGTTGGGTAGACGGGTATGTTCCCGGTCCAAGGCCAATGAGAAGGTTTCTGAGGGGCAGAGGAGGATTTCCACAGGGAAGTGAGTCATTTGATGGGGTCAGTGGAATGGGTCCCCGGTTTTATGGGCCAACAGGAAATAATTATGGGGGATTTTACGGGATTCAGTATTGGTCATGTGGACGGTTGGGGCACGTGTCACAGGATTGTTGTGAACAACCACAGTCATTTAACTTAGGAGCACAACAGATGCAGGCCCTGACACTGCCATAGGCCCCAGGCTCTGTGCAATTGCAGCAGGCAGGGGTTGAACAGAACTCAGCAACTGGGGCATCAGTGCAGACATGAGACAAGAATCCTTTACCCCAAGGAACAGTTGCGTAAAACACTGGAGCAAGTGCTTTCAGGGAAAATCCTTTTTCTCTCTCTGGTGCTAATATGTACCAGGAGTAGGGCAACTCTCAGGGCTCTCTGATGTGTCCAGTGCTGTCCATTAGCACTGACCTGGAAGAGGAACCCCAGATAGGTGTGCATGTAGGTGGCCAAACGTTTTCATTAATTGACACAGGAGTTATCAAGTCTTTTAATAAGGAAGGTGACTTCCTCTTGTCAGGCAACACTATGGACACACAGGGATTCTCTGGGGCTGTCCCATCAGTTTCTTATACTGAAGATCTTCGTATCAAGGTGGGTAATCAAAATGTATCAGCCCTTTGTTGTATTATACAGATACCCCAGCAAATCTTTTAGGAAGGGACATCCTGAGCAAGTTGAGGAAGTCGATTGTCTTCACGGAGGAAGATATTATATGCTCGATCCCAGGGTTTCATACCTATTGTACCAACAGTGCGATTAGGCTAGTTCTTGTGCATACCGCATTATCTCTCTATGGGGTGATGGATTTGTTGAGTTGGGTCCCAGGGATCAGAAATCAGGCCTGGCAGGGCGCCAGGTACTATTTGATTTTTTATTATGGCCCAATGTGCCACAAGAAGTAACGCCAGGCACTACTGTTATAATTCTCTTAGAGGCTGGAGTGGTTAAGAAGAACAGGATGGTTCTCTGAGGGATAGATGATGAAGACGGAGAGTGGCACACAGTTCTGTATATCATTCCAATCTGATCGCTAAGGGACGTGACTGACAAGCAGTTTTTCGAAGATGCTGAAGACACAGGAGAGATGGTCTTTGAAATTGGGGTGCCTTGCCATTTAGCGACAGAAAAAAGGGATGTATCACAGACCATGCTCATCGTTCAGAATACATCATCATTTTGGAAGGAGGATTTGGGAAAAGTGCCAGATCGTTTGTGGACCAACAATCCTCATGATGTGGGTCTGCTAAAAAGTGTTAGAGCAGTTCGGATAAAATTTAAACCTGGTGCAATATTACCACGGGTTAAGCAGTACCCCGGGTCCAAAGGAAGCATATGAAGGGATTTGTGCGACTATTATGGCGTTGTTAAAGCCAGGCATAATACAACCCTCTGTGTCCCCATGCAATACGGCTATCTATTCTGTGAAGAAGGCAAAGGGGTCCAGTTGGAGGATTGTCCAGGACTTGCACCCCCTCAATAATATAATACTATTGAGGGGAAATTTCTGGTGGGACCTAATCTTGCCACTATTCTCTGTAACATCCCTACTGGGTTGACCCACTTCACAGTAAATGATTTTTAAAAAATGCATTTTTCTCTGTTCCCTTACACCCCGATTCTCAGTACCTCACAGCGTGGATATATCATGGTCAAAGATTAGAACACACCTATGGGTTCTGCGAATTTCTGAGTATTTTAACAGGGTGGTTCAGATGGATTTGGTGTATTTGCATGTGTCCAGTACCGTAATTCCATACATGGATGATTTATTAGTTTGTAGCACTTCAGAGGAGCAGTGTCAAGGAGACTCAATAGCACTCCTCACCCTGCTTGCAGAGAAGGGGTACAAAGTGGACAAAGAGAAATTGCAATGATGTCAGAAAGAGGTAATTTACTTGGGGCAAGTAATAACGCCTGCAGGAAGGAAGCTAATTCCAGAGAGCCACCACAGTTCAAAATACACCTCAGCCAGCCACAGTGAAACAGTGCAGCAGTTTTTGGGGCTCTGTAACACTTGTAGATCATGGATTTTGGATTACTCTAGTTATGTGAGCCTCTTATTGCAGGCTCTAAGGGAAGCACAGACGGCAAAATATCTGATCGAGTGGTCTGAGAAAATGGGGACTTGCTTTCGGTAACTCAAGGCTGTGATCAGCAATGCTCCAGTACTGGTGACCCCAAATTACAAGAAGCTATTCTTTCTGTTTTCCCATTAAAACAGACAGGTGATGACAGGGGTCCTTACCCAGCAAACATTGCTAAACCACAAACCTTTAGCATATTACTGTGGACTCCTAGACCGAGTGATGCAGGGACAGTTCCATTGCGAACAAGCTCTAGCGGCTGCAGCTTTTGCAATTCAAAAGTCTTCAAACCTCACTATGGGTTGCCCGGTGACATTGTACGTAGAGCATGCAGTCTTTGCGATTCTAGAAAAATATAAATCCACATTGACTCAGAGAGTGTTAGGGTATGAGGTCATCATATCAAATTCATCAATTCATCCCGTGCAACTTTACCTAGTAAATCCTGTGAAATTTCTAGCAGAGGCGGTACAACCTAAGGATATTGTTCACAATTGTACCATGTATGAGGGAGAAGAGGAAGAGAGGGTAAATGTGAAAGAGGATGCCCTGGAGGTGGGTGAGGAGATTTTTGTTGATGGGTCTTCAACCATCAACCAAGAGACAAGTGAGAGGCATGTGGGTGCAGCTGTAGTGGGTCTTGTGGATAGGGAGTACCAGGTCAGACTGAAGATACGCTTGTCTTCTCATTACTCTACACAAGTGGTGAAACTGGTGGCACTTATAGAGGCACCAGAAATATGTAAGGGGAAGGCAGTCACTGTTTATTCAGACTACACATACGTAACCTCCACCATCCATTCTGGGTTATCAAGATGGCAGAGAAGAGGATTTAGGAGGTGTGACGGGTCCCCTGTCCCGCATGCTGTGCTGCTATCCCAGCTGATTGAAGCATTAACCTTGTCAGCAGAGAGGTCTAGTGAAGTGTGCTGCCCATTCTAAAAGCACTAATTCAATAGCTCTCAGAAATGATGCCGCAGACAAGGTGGCGAAGGAAACAGGATATTTTCCTTTCACATATTCCCAGAAAAAGGATACCTTGTCCCAACAGGTACAGTTACCAGCTCTGTATACCTATTGCCAATCCTTACCTCTAGATACAAATAGTGTGGGAAACAAATTTTTCTAAAAGAAAGAGTGTTCAAGAAATGATATGTCAGAATATTCAGACCGTTGGCCTCTCCTTCCACACGTTTTCAGCACGGGACAAGGTGACACACTCGAGCTCAGCACAGTCTCTGGCTTCTCTAGCACAAGGGTGCAGTTCAAACATTAGCATCGGGGCCTTCCCTTTCCAAGTCTCACTGGCTTTCAAAGTCTCTTCTCTCAGAGGGCCTGATGCAACAAACAATCCATGAGTTCCTTTCCTCTTTAGAATTCCACACGTACTCAATTTCCCAGGGGATTCACTATTCACCTCAGATTTCCCTCAGCCGGGCTCAGATCCCCTTTAATACAATGTTCGTAGGATTTCCACATATCCAATTTCTCGGATGATTTACCACGGATGCCCCTCAGCCGTGCTCAGATGAGTTTCAACACAATGTTCAATCAGTCTCCCTCTACCTGGCTCGGACCAATGTTAATTAACTTTAACACAAACTTGCTTTAACTTAAAGCTTTCAATTGATCTCCCTTCTTTGGGCTCGGCCCAACTTTTATCTATTTTGTCATCAACTTTCTTGGCAGTACCAACATCGAAGACTTTCGATTGCGCACAGGATTTGGCTTGACCCGTTGCAGGACCACTTCAATTCACAATCCTTTGCCACTCTTTCACTTTTGCCACCTCTCAGTGGGATACCCTACAGAGTCCTTCAAAGGAGCACACATGCGTTGCCGGACCACTCTGTCAAAGGTATTGTAGCTTGGTTTTAAAGTTCAATCCCTCATCTGTTTAAATAATTTTTGTATAAGAAAAGGAATGTTTAAGATTGTAAATTGTGTAACAACGAATATTTTGTGGTCCTTAAATCATCAGGTCTGAAGATGACAAATAGTACAAATGGAGAGAGCTCAAAATGTTCTAATCTTATGAAGTCTGAGGAGCATAATTTTAAGAGGAAGAAGAATGTTGATAACAATTTTTTCAATAATGATTACGATAAGTTAAATCCCATAATCAAAGCACATGGTTTTGCAGCTGACAACGTATGGTATGGCCATATGAGGAAGGTGGGGGGAAAGAGATCCGTAGGATATTGCTACATCTGCTCTCTCATCCCCCATGCTTCTGGCGTTCCCCTGTGGTGTTTATCCTGAGTGAAGTAGAGGTAGCAGATGTGCTATGTCTAGTCCACCTAGCCCTGCACAGGGTTCCAGGGCAGTCAATTACAGCATCAATCATACCAAGTGACGATAATTGTTCAATGGCTCAGCAAAAAAATATAAGGTTTACTAGAGTCCAATTGATCTTGGAAGGAGCTATTGTTTGTAATAATTGATGGGAGCAAGCAGGGTGAAGAGTTGCAGATCTGGAGGAATCAGGGGAATCTCAGAGGAATAGGTGGCACAAATAAATAAAGAGTGTAGGACAGTATGAAGAAACAATTTGGAGTATCTGACATGGCACAAAGAGCCAGAAAAACATTTTAAGATACAGACACTTACACATTTTTCTCTATATTTTAAGGGTAATGGCACGGTGCCCGTTGGCACAAATGGGAAATGCAGTAGCTCTATGCACTGCAGTTTTGTCTGGAGGTACGGCTGCCCTTCGAAAACCTTTGGATCTGTGGACAGAGTGCATACAGGTTTTTGCCTCCAGCCTGGCGAGGTGTGTGCAGTCTCTCTACCCGTCATGTGCCCGCCCTTGTGATCCCTGAAGAGCACCTGATTTTGGCCCATCCAATGCCTGAAATCACATCTGTGCCCCTTCATCTCCTGTGCCCCTTGCGTCCCCCTTCACCACTTTATATACACAAATCGGAGACTACGTTTGATGGCAAAATTCCCGGACAATTACAACAAAGGACAAGGTCCAACTACCTCTCAGCAGCATCATCACAGGCCTTAGCAGACATTCCTGATTGATATCGGCTGTTTAGTCACACCAAGACTTTTTTCACCTCCCTCCTGCTACTTGGCGGCCAAGCAGTTGCAAATGGCTCCAGATGACCAGGTATGAACTTTTGCTCTTAGTGTATACTTCCGAGTTATCATTTAGTGCCATTAGGGAAGAATTACAGGCACTGAGGCTCATAACTTTGCAAAATCGGTACATAATGGACCTCTTAACAGCAGTCGAGGGCAGAGTATGCCAGAAAATTGGCAGTACCTGCTGCATATTTGTGTCTCCCAATGGCACCAAAAACAGCACACTCACCAGAGCTATTGCTGCCCTGAATAAACTGAAAGTGATCATGGAAACGTAGGCTGGGATCACCAATGACTCATGGAATGCTTCTTTATTCTCGTGGGTACCTCCCGAGTTGAGCTTTGGTGTGAAGGTTCTGATGCCTATTTATGTCGTACATAACAGCTTAATTTCATCCCATATAAGAAGCCAAGATTGACCGGATCATATAGGTTGCTTAATGGGTTACCACATCACATTTCTTCATGCCGTCAAGTGAACAGCTACCGTTCTCCAGATTCGAAACAGCACTATGTGCTCTCGCTCCAATTTGGAATTTAAACAAAAACTCCAAAAAATCTGTTTTTATGGCCTCATGGCTTCCTGCAAATTGTCCCAATATTGTCATATATGTGGGTCCCACCTCTGGGCACAATGTCAGAATGTGCGTAGGGGATTCAATGTACACCTGGGACCTACATATTCGGCATATTCTCTGTTCCTGGGGTATCTTGGAAAAAGCACCTTGCAATGCTGACACAGGCAATTGGTTAGTCCGGAGTCGGAACACAAAATTCCTCACTGGGGAGCTTGGGCACTTCAAAAGGTAATACTGTGTTTTGAAATACCGGTGATTAATGTTAGTTACATATTTCTAATCATGTAATGATTGGAGATGGGTGTAGTTTTTCATCCAATCCCATTGCTTGATCTTGTTTACAAATGTAACCTTCTGTATTTGAAATTTTGCACATCGTTTGAAAATCAGGAAACCAATCAATGGTGGGAAAGACACTCCTCAAACTTTAAAAATGTGCACCAGCTTGCCCGGCCATTCGCTTCTGTGTTGTAAATCGAGCCCATGAAGTTCAGCAACTGGCAATTGGGCAAAGATGTAGATTTAATATAGAGCGTACCTCAACTTATCAGAGCTTGACTTTTTAGGGACACTAGCCCTAATTCAAGGCGAAGATAAGACATGGGTGTAGATGGGGGAAGATTAAGGAATTTTCTCCAAAACAACCCTTCTATTACATTTAACCATATCAAATCTCTCATAGCCAGGGATTCAGGCCCATACAATATAGCTGGTATAAAGCTCTGTTTGTAAATCTTAATAATCCCTTCCACTGAGTAACCAGCAGTATGCTTGGAGAATCTGTTTATTGCAATAGTTAGCTGTCGAGCCATTCTTTTGTTATCATCTATAATTGCTCTATAGTCTCCATCAGCCTTCAATTCCAGTCCCAAATATGGATAACTGTTCACATAGTCTATCCTATGGAAATCTACTTGTAGGTTAAACCATCTTTCCTCCTGACACAACCATCATCTTTGTCTTGTTTGTGTTAATTACTGGATTGTTTAAATAGACCCGCGCCCCCTGTTTATCTCCACTGAGCCCATCAGGGATCCAGGATCCAGAGTTATGTACTATTATTACAATAGACAATAGCCACCCTGGACAACCCAACGCACATAACTTCTGCCATAGAGTAGCGCGATTGACGTAGCGAATGCTGTGCTAAAACCCACACAAATCAGGCATTATACCGGATTCCCTTTCTTGGCAGCCTCTGTCATGCCTGCGCCATGGGCGCATCCATTTGCGCTCAATATGGACTTTTTGTTTATCATTTATTTACAACAGACTCTTGGATCAATCTATATTTACTTTGGGGACTTTATTTCCCATTTGCGAGACTTTGGTGCTTTATTATTTTTTCCAACAAACTACGCATACCACAATGCACTTCGCTATAAGCATCGATTCCTGGCTGTTCCTATTGGTCATCAAAGGAACTACACCCCCCAGAAGCCCTAGGGATTGGCTCTGCTTCCACCAGCTCAGGAACAGAGAGGGAGGTGGCCGATTGTCTGCAGGTGTGCTTAGCCAGGTGCAACCAATTAGCCTGCCTCTGTGCTGGGCTAGGCAGTATAAAAGGCTGCTGCCTGCAGTGGCTCAGCCTCTTGCATTGAGAGACCTTCCTCCACCTTTCGTGTCTTTCTACGGATCTTTGTATGCTGTTTACCATCACTCCTGCTTGGACCCTGCCTTGCAGCTTGCTACACCCTGCTGCCTACAGCCCTAGCCTTCTGGGCTCCCTGCCTCAGTCCAGCTCCTCTGGGCTTCCTGCCTTGCAGCCTGTTACTCTTCGCTGCCTACAGCCATAGCCTTCCAGGCTCTCTTCCTCACAGCCCTGCTCCTCCGGGCTCTCCACATTGCAGCCGATCACGCTCTGCTGCCTTCCAGCCTCCGCCCTTGCCCTACCGGGCTTTCTACATTGCAGCTGATCACGCTCTGCTGCCTTCCAGCCTCCGCCCTTGCCCTGCCGGGTTCTCCACATTGCAGCCGATCACGCTCTGCTGCCTTCCAGCCTCCGCCCTTGCCCTACCGGGCTTTCTACATTGCAGCTGATCACGCTCTGCTGCCTTCCAGCCTCCGCCCTTGCCCTGCCGGGCTCTCCACATTGCAGCCGATCACGCTCTGCTGCCTTCCAGCCTCCGCCCTTGCCCTACCGGGCTTTCTACATTGCAGCTGATCACGCTCTGCTGCTTTCCAGTCTCAGCCCTTGTCCTCTGGGCTCCCTGCTCTGCAGCCTGCCTCACTCAGGCTGCCTACAGCCCTTGTCCTCTGGGCTTCCTACTTTGCAGCTGATCACGCTCCGATGCTTACTACCTACCTTTTTCCGCTGGGTTCTCGGCCTAGCAGCCCTCTACAGTCCTCTGCAACCTTCTACGGTCAGCGGCCCTGCCCCTCAGGGCTCACTCCTTGCTGCCCGGTCCTTCTGGGTTCCTTGCCGTGGAGCCTGCTTTACTCTGCTTCCCTAAGCCCTTTCCCTCTGGGCTCTCTACCTTACAGCCCTGCTCCTGTGGGCTTGCTCATTGCTTTCCTGCTCCTCTGAGCTCTCACCCTTGTTCCTTACTGTCCTCTGCTATCCCATCCTGTTACACGACTTTCCCTTCATTTCCTTCTGCTAGTTTGCTATCAACCTCCTTTTCCTGGATTTGTCTGTAAGTATCTTCTCTTGTCCTGTTTGTAGACCCTTTTGTACAGAGCTTGTCTGTTGGTTCCCATCAGTCAACCTCTGCCCCTTCCCTTGTCTCGTTTCTACATTACAGACACCCATAGCTGCTGTTCCAAGTCATGTGCAAACAGCGTGGGCCTCTGTTATAGCAAACTGTGCAGAAGGCTTGAGTATTTCCTAAGGTTCGTGGAATACTCTTTTCCTATATCTGCATACACCCCAAGAGGGAATTCATTCTGTACCTTTCCTTGCTACTCTTGCCTACTCTTCGTTCTCTTTCCTTTCTGCTGTGTGTGTGCTTCTCTGTCCACTTTATTTAGGCACAACCACCCAAACCCTTTTTTGGGTGTCCTGTGCCACTCTTAATAGAGTGCCATCCCTGACAGAATGCAAGAGCCAAAAATTTCTTGTTCCATAGGCCGGAAAGGCACACACAGACCAAAGATGCTTTCCTTTCGGGTTAAGAAACCTTTGCATAAACCTATGGTTTCCCTAAAGACAGCAAACAAGAACCTTAGTCTAAAGGACAGTCTCGCCTTAGTAAACAAAGATTTACAAGCACGGTACTATACTCACTGGCTAGCTGACCCTTCTTCCATGTACAATTATTATGACATTTGCGGCTATGATCCGCAGTCCTTATCTGTTGCAGAGCTACAGCAAGATAATGAATTCTTACAGATCTTGTTAAACCAAACAGTGAAAAACACTCCTGCGTCTTCTGACAAGCCTTCTAACACCGCAACAGCCAAGGATATAGCACTCATTGTGGGAGACTCTAAACCAGAATACGCTGTTGCCAGAGTGATATGCGCAAGATCAGCTTGGCAAGCTCCCCAGAATGCTGGAAACCCTTATTTGACAGGACAAGGCAGTCATTATCCTGAGGTTTGTGCATCTGGTCCTGGGTACAAAAGACCTATACTAACCATCGGTTGTCTTGATGCTTCCACAGTATCTACTAACCACAATAACCCTAAGGTCAGTCTTCCCATTGCTACAACCGAATTTTCTGCCACACCAGCTTCTGAAGCTTTAGATCAAACTAATGATACTTACCTGCTACACGAACAACTCCTACGCCTTAAAAGAAAGACCGAAGACCTCTATGATGACTTTGTTTATTTACATTATAAGAATCTTATGAAGGGACACAAGTCACCAGACCGTCTGACACTATGTCCAACACCTGACATCTTATCTTTAGAGATCGACATGATAAGGCCTGGAATTGCCACGCAGAAAAGTATACAGACTTATACCAAGCAGATGGAAGACCTAAATATAGCATATGTATCCCTTCTAAAGACTGACACAGCTCTTTCACCTTCCAGCCACAGAAACTCAGGTTGTTGTACTGACAGAAAAGAATTAACTCCTCCGGTGGGTCAAATCAGTCACACAGCCATTACACCACAAAACAAGGGTGGTCTTCTGATTGGAAATCCCTCTGAGTCAAAGGATGGTTCCGCACTCACCCTTGCCTATTGTCCAGTACTCACACTTACAACCTCTTCTGGAATGACAACATCAGCTGAGGAGACTGGCGCAGTTCACACCGAGCATGCTGAGTTGGCAAGCGGGGCTTGCCAAAGTGTGGCTGTGCTATCAGACAACACTCCTGAGCAATCAACATCTCCAGTTTCTTCGATACCCCCTGAATCGCCAGTGGTTGTGGTACCCGATCTACCAGTGGTTGCAACACCTGAACTGTCTGTAGCTGCTACAGCACCCGTACTTCCAACTGCAATTCATGATCTTCCTGATGCTGTGGCTCCTAGACTCCCTGCCACATTTGAGTCTCCTGAAGTCCCTGCTGCAAATCTTGAGGTTGCTATAGCTACTGTGATTCCTGAAGCTACTGCTAATTCTGATGCTCCCGATGCCCAGATTTCTACTTCCTTCGCAGCTGTGCTAGCTGCAGCAGAATCCTCTGCTACACAACCTGATCCCGCAGCACCTTCTCTTCCTGATCCTACATCCACCATGCTAACTGTTGCAAAGTCAGCGAAGGGTTTCCCTGTTAGGACTACTGCTCCAGTTGTTCCTGCTGGTGTATCTATAGCACTAAGACTGCCAGACTCTACTCTACCAGTCTCAGGTGCATTCCAGCCCGCTGGTTCTCTCATGGCACCCACACACCCAGTTGCTACAGCCTCGATACTCTCTACAGCCATTCAAGATCTCACTGCTGCTGTAACCTCTGAACTGTCTACTAATCATGGGGAAACCGCCGCTGTGACTCCTGAACTCTCTGCGGCTAACCCTAACGTTGTCATGGCTGCTCCGGATGTCTTGGAAAACCTTCCTAAAGCTACCAACTCTGCTGTACCTATGTCTCCACCTTCCAGCATCATACTGTTGCCCGTCAAAGCAAAATCTATCATGGAGCCTGCAGCAGTTTTTCGCAGTTCCTCTCTTCATGCACACACAGTTGGGGTTTGTGTTCCAAAGACTTCAACTTTTCTGATTTCTACATCTAAAGTTCAGAACATTTGTACTGTCTCCGTCATTCAAGACTCTCACCTTGCAACCTTAAACCGTTTCTGGTGCTTCATGATGTGCCTTTTTGGATTAAGACTCTTGTACGGTATGACAGACATTCTTCTTGTAGGTCGGTCTTCAGGGAGCCTGGAGAGGGGCCTGGAGAGGGGCATACTGTCATGCCTGCGCCATGGGCGCATCCATTTGCGCTCAATATGGACTATTTGTTTATCATTTATTTACAACAGACTCTTGGATCAATCTATATTTACTTTGGGGACTTTATTTCCCATTTGCGAGACTTTGCTGCTTAATTATTTTTTCCAACAAACTACGCATACCACAATCCACTTGGCTATAAGCATCGATTCCTGGCTGTTCCTATTGGTCATCGAAGGAACTACACCCCCCAGAAGCCCTAGGGATTGGCTCTGCTTCCACCAGCTCAGGAACAGAGAGGGAGGTGGCCGATTGTCTGCAGGTGTGCTTAGCCAGGTGCAACCAATTAGCCTGCCTCTGTGCTGTGCTAGGCAGTATAAAAGGCTGCTGCCTGCAGTGGCTCAGCCTCTTGCATTGAGAGACCTTCCTCCACCTTTCGTGTCTTTCTACGGATCTTTGTATGCTGTTTACCATCACTCCTGCTTGGACCCTGCCTTGCAGCTTGCTACACCCTGCTGCCTACAGCCCTAGCCTTCTGGGCTCCCTGCCTCAGTCCAGCTCCTCTGGGCTTCCTGCCTTGCAGCCTGTTACTCTTTGCTGCCTACAGCCATAGCCTTCCAGGCTCTCTTCCTCACAGCCCTGCTCCTCCGGGCTCTCCACATTGCAGCCGATCACGCTCTGCTGCCTTCCAGCCTCCGCCCTTGCCCTACCGGGCTTTCTACATTGCAGCTGATCACGCTCTGCTGCCTTCCAGCCTCCGCCCTTGCCCTGCCGGGCTCTCCACATTGCAGCCGATCACGCTCTGCTGCCTTCCAGCCTCTGCCCTTGCCCTACCGGGCTTTCTACATTGCAGCTGATCACGCTCTGCTGCCTTCCAGCCTCCGCCCTTGCCCTGCCGGGCTCTCCACATTGCAGCCGATCACGCTCTGCTGCCTTCCAGCCTCCGCCCTTGCCCTACCGGGCTTTCTACATTGCAGCTGATCACGCTCTGCTGCTTTCCAGTCTCAGCCCTTGTCCTCTGGGCTCCCTGCTCTGCAGCCTGCCTCACTCCGGCTGCCTACAGCCCTTGTCATCTGGGCTTCCTACTTTGCAGCTGATCACGCTCCGCTGCTTACTACCTACCTTTTTCCGCTGGGTTCTCGGCCTAGCAGCCCTCTACAGTCCTCTGCAACCTTCTACGGTCAGCGGCCCTGCCCCTTCAGGGCTCACTCCTTGCTGCCCGGTCCTTCTGGGTTCCTTGCCGTGCAGCCTGCTTTACTCTGCTGCCCTAAGCCCTTTCCCTCTGGGCTCTCTACCTTACAGCCCTGCTCCTGTGGGCTTGCTCATTGCTTTCCTGCTCCTCTGAGCTCTCAACCTTGTTCCTTACTGTCCTCTGCTATCCCATCCTGTTACACGACTTTCCCTTCATTTCCTTCTGCTAGTTTGCTATCAACCTCCTTTTCCTGGATTTGTCTGTAAGTATCTTCTCTTGTCCTGTTTGTAGACCCTTTTGTACAGAGCTTGTCTGTTGGTTCCCATCAGTCAACCTCTGCCCCTTCCCTTGTCTCGTTTCTACATTACAGACACTCATAGCTGCTGTTCCAAGTCATGAGCAAACAGCGTGGGCCTCTGTTATAGCAAACTGTGCAGAAGGCTTGAGTATTTCCTAAGGTTCGTGGAATACTCTTTTCCTATATCTGCATACACCCCAAGAGGGAATTCATTCTGTACCTTTCCTTGCTACTGTTGCCTACTCTTCGTTCTCTTTCCTTTCTGCTGTGTGTGTGCTTCTCTGTCCACTTTATTTAGGCACAACCACCCAAACCCTTTTTTGGGTGTCCTGTGCCACTCTTAATAGAGTGCCATCCCTGACAGCCTCACCTATCAATGTACCAATAAGCCTGATATTGTGTGTAGTTGCCGAACCGGGGCGGAAACCAGTCTGCGTGCAATGTAGTATGTTATTTTTCGTCTCCCAAACTCTGGAGGACATGCAAGCCAAAGGTAGAGAACTATTTGCCAGGAACGTCAAGTAAAGATAAAAGTCTATAGTTTTCTGGACTTTCTGCATCACCCTTTTTTATACCGGCAGCAGGATAGCCTGCTGCCATGTTATTGGGAACGTTCTTTCTTTGCAAACTTTGCCAAATAAAATGTTAAGCACACAGGCCCATGACAGCAGAATAGATATCTTCCATGCTTGGAGAAAAAAGCCATTGCAAATCTTGCTTTACACCCATAGGGTCCGTTACAGTGGTCACATATTTAAACTTTATGAATTCAATCCACTTACACTTGGGTATCAGATTTAACATACAGCGTCTCGGGTCTCCTTTTGCCTTAGTCAAAATTTGACAGATTGACTGTAACTGGCCACTACAAAGTGCAGTGAACATCTGCTGCCAATGCACACTAAGGGCAGAAAACCTCCTTCCCCTCAGCAACTCTTATACTCTTGCATGATTCTTCTGATTTTATCCTCGGTTATTCAAAACGGGCAATCCTCGCCTCTGGCTTTTCTCGTCTGACTACGCATATACGCATATGCTGCTTGGCATCGCGTATTTCAATGTCAGTCATTTGGATGTTTTACTTCATGGATGGTCCGATGACGCTAATAAACCAAGCCTGTTTTATGTGCAAACCTTTTGAGTCCATCACCAAAATCGCTCACACTGTACTCATCAACCAATTCAACCTTATACATAATCAGTTGATTAATAGCTCATGGAAACTTGGTTACATTTTTGGGGGGGGGTCCAACAGGTCCTATTGCCACCATGATTAATATCGAGGTCCCACCCACCAAGAGGGTCTCCAGAGGCGACCTGTACATTTAGTGTGAGTATCAACATATGATTATCGCTAAAAGCAGTGCTTCGGGACTTCAGGGACATGACTCTCTTGGAACAGGAGTTACTTCTGAAAAAATAATCACGTGTAGAAGATTTCTTCTCCATGGATCAGGTACTTTGTCCTGGACTGTCCCCAGGGGTTGGGCCTTTATACATCAATAGACCCCACTCCCTTTTTTAAATTTATTTATATATTTACAATTATATACATAAGCAAGAGTAAAACAAACTGAGCATATTAATTACAAATAACAAATCGAAAAACCATACAAATACAGTGAAACACCAAAGTAGATGATAAAAAAATAAACATCTCAAAAGAAGTCATTAAACTTATTCCAGATCCTATCATACGAGGTCAATTTGCATTTCAATTTATAAATAATGTTTTCAATCCTTGAAAGACTGAAAAAATAAGAATTTTTCTTTGCCGAGACCTTTCACCAAAGTTCAGTGAACACAAGGAAACATTTCTACATATATTTTGCCAACAATCAGGACCAATCTCAAAGACAATCCTCTCGCTCCAAACCTCCCGAAGTTTGTCATTACCCTGATAATTTGACACAATCAATTTGTAAATTCTACTTGCCAGACCACCCTCCTTTCCATTAGAATTAGCAAGAAAGATGTTCAGGTCCAGAGTATTTGACGAATCAACATCACCTACAGACTTCTTCAGACGCCTATAAGCAGAATCTGATAAGTTACCAAAGACCCATCTCTCTCTCATCTCATTCGCAGTCATCCATCGGCCATCCTTACCGAGATCGGAAATCTATTTAATGCCAGCAAGATACCAATCGGGCCAAAAAATGGTTTTAGTATTGTCTCTAATCTTAGGATTCAGCCAAATTGAGGCCCGCTGGCATTTAAAAGTATCTACACCCAAAAACACCAACAACTCACTCCAAGCTGTGCGCAAAAATGTCGTCACTAATGATCTACTACCAGAATCTTTTGTATTAGTACATAACAAAGCTTCTGGGCCAAGCGGACCAAAGGCATTCGATTCCGCCACCGCCCAGTGGTCCAACCCCCCACTCAAAAAAGGAATGAATGAATGAGATGAAAAGGCCAAGTGATAAGCTTTAAGATTCGGAACCCCCAATCCACCCTGATGAACTGGAAGTTGCAATTTCCAAATACTAAGTCTCGGCGGTTTCGTATCCCATAAAAAATCTTGAATGAGACAGTCTAAGTCTTTCCAGTAACTATTATTAATTCTCAAAGGAAGCATACTAGCTATGAAATTAATTTTGGGAGCTATATTCAATTTAAGGGTGTTTACCTTACCCCACAGTGAGAGATTAAGAAGAGACCATCCTTCTAAATCCATTTTAGAATCCTTAATGATCTTACACATGTCCTCATCGACCATATTTGAAACAGGAGACATCAGCCAAATGCCCAGATAGCTCAAGCGCGTATCTCACCATTTGAATCCCAATCCTGTGACTAGAGTTTTATCACATCGAGGCGAAAGAGGCAATACCTCAGACTTTAACCAATTCATCTTGTAGCCCGAAGAATCATGGTAACCAGATAATATCCGCATCAGGCAGATTCATCCAAATTCTGAAGCACCAACAAACGATTGTCTGCATATAAGCAGGCCTTCTGCATAACTCCCCAGCAGTTTACACCAGGCAATCCTGGTTCATTTTTTAGACAAATAGCTAACGGTTCAATCGCTAAAATAAATACAAGCGGAAAAAACAGACACCCCTGATGAGTGCCCCGTTCCAAACCGAAGGGTTCCCATTTGACCCCATTTGTCTTAACATCCGCCGTCGGATTGGTATACAAAAGCGCAATCCAAGAAATGAACTCATCACCAAGATTCATCTCCCTTAGAGTTCAATATAAATAGTCCCAGCTAACCCTGTCAAACGCTTTTTCAGCGTCAAGGGAAAGGACAGCGGCATCACAATTAACATCATCAGACTTTTCCATGGTAACAATTTCCGAATATTAATAGACGTGCGCCTATTTTACATAAAGCCAGATTGTTACTCATCAATTAATTTATAAAGAAACCTCTCTAGTCTTAAGGCCAAAACCTTAGCCAAGATTATATTATGAGTGTTGATAAGACTGATGGGACGGTAATTTGCCGGTTGATTGCTGTCCTTTCCTTTTTTCAGAAAAACTGAGATAGAAGCATGACATGTCCTTTTAGGCAATTCCCCACCCAATTTACTAGCAATAAACATATCTTTCAAAAGTTCCAGGGCCGAATTCGGAAGAATTCTATAAAATTCACAAGGAAGCCCACCCGGACCAGGGGATTTACCAACATTCAGTTTTGAAATTGCATTTTTAACCTCATCAATTGTCAGATCAGCATTCAGAAGCTCACATTCAACATCCTGGATCTTAGGAAGTGTAACTTTTCAAAAGAAATCCTTCCCCCTTCCTGTGATGCCAGCCTCAGTGCTGTATAGTTTCATGTAAACGTTCCGAAAAACTGAGTTATTTTTTTAGGGTCAAATGTAATCCTACCTTCCAAGTCAATAATAGAAGCAATAGCAGATTCAGACACTCTCTTTTTCAGCCTGTATGCCAGCCATCTATCGCATTTTTCTCCTTTTTCAAAATATGCACAACGAGAGTAGAACAAACTACGTTCTGCCCTTAGTGACAAAATATCATCCATTTCTTTTTTAAGTCTGCTCAAGAATGTCAATTTAGCAGAATTAGATGGATCGAGCATTAAATCCTTAGATACCTCACTAATTTTTAGGTCAAGTTCCAGCCTGCTTTTTTCCTCTCTTTTCTTTTTACTACTTGACAGTCCCAGGCAAGTCCCACGCATACAACATTTAAAGGCCTCCCCGTGCTCAGTAAGTTGACCTCACATGAGCAATTCTCATCAACAAAAAAGTTAGCCTTCGGCACAATTCGGTCTCATATATCATCATCCATTCAAATAGAAGTATTCAGTTTCCATGAAAAGGACCTGCAACATTGAAATTTAAACCTCAAATGCATTGTCACCGGGGCGTGATTGCTCACAAGTATATCACCGATATCACAAGAAACAAAGCTTTCCGTCACCGCCCGCCAGTCTAGAATACACACCATGAGCTCCTGAGAAAAAACTATATTGGCATTTATCTGGGTTCATAAGACGCCATGTAACGCTCACCTGGTAACCACAGGGACGTCACTCAGCCTGTTCTGACCTCTTAAGACTTTGAACCCTTCCCTGGAGTCTGCTCGACTGGAGACTGGGCCTGAAACTCAGGATTGGTAGAGTTTAACTCACTATTGTCTCTGTGTGCTTGAACCCCTTCTTCCCCGGGGTCCAACCCTTCCCTTTGATCCACAGCTCACCTTGTTTTCTTGGAAAGTGTGCTCTCCGTCCTGCTTTCAGTGCAGGGGCGCGTTGATTGATGCGGGCTCGTTGCTGCCTAGTTACTTCACTGGCAAGAGTCAGACAGGTAAGTATAATGAGTCTTTTGAACAGTTTTCTAACTTCGTTCCTTTCCTTCCTTAGATGGTGTACGGCGTCCAGGGATGGCGACGTGCTGCTGAGATGAGTAGCGCTGAAGGTGAGTGAGAGCGCGATGCGACCCTTTCGTATTTGTATTGAACTGAGTTCTTTTTCTGTGTCTTTTAGGTGCCGCAACGTTTTCAGCGTGGATGCGGGTTATGAAGAAGAAATGCGTTGAGTAAGCGCGGTATGCGGCGCCTCTAGATGTTTCCACGCTAACCTGGAGTGTCTTTTCCCTCTTGCAGATGGATGAGAAGTTCCGGAGACAGAGTTCCCGCAGAGCGGCTGGGATTCAGGAAAGCGTTTGAAGCTCGTACAGTCTTTAAAAATAAGCAAAGATTTGCTGAATGCTTACTAATGCCTTTTTTCTGTTCTTTTCCCTTTTCCTTAGGAAGCAGCATGCCGGAATGGAATGTCACTGCCGAAAGATGCCCGCAGAACAGAAGGAGCGATGCATGATGGGCAGAAGCGCCGCAAGTTAAGGCTGTTCCTACCGGTGCTCTTGTTCTTGCAAGAGCTGAGCGCAGAAGAAAGATGCAGGCCTACTGGAGACCGATCCGAACACAGTGAGCGTCACGCTGCAGGTGCAGAAAACACAAAGCATGTTTCTCAGCCTGGGCTGGCTTAAATAGTCTCTGGGTATCCGAGGTGTCTCTGGGCTGAACCACACTCAAAAGACTAGACTGCACATGCAGTTCTGGGAACCAAAATATGTGGGGGCATCCATCTTGTCCCCATCAATGCACTACAAGTCCAATCCCCAATGTTATCCTATGGGAGGAGTGAGTGAGTCTGGTGCCACAAGCGCCAAGTCTGACTCCAAGTCGGTCTTTGAAGGGATGGAGAGGCCTTTGAGGGCCATGTAGGTGATCGTGGCCTGGCTCCAGCCTGACATCTTGGAGCGCTGGAGACATGAGGGGCAGGAATCATGACACGCCAATTGTCTTTCATGCAGTGGTCCATTAAAAGCGACATACGTGTTCTATGAGGAAGATCACTCCGAGACACCCGTCTGTCCTGGCTTCTATCAAGTAGAGGATTAAACGATGGTATTAAAATCTCCTCCAAGAAGGATATTAGACGAATTCAAATCCAAAAGACCCTGTGCAACCATTCTAAAAAATGAACCATCCTCTACTGTGGGTGCATACACATTGCAAAGAGTCAATAGTTTCCCCTGAATTTCAACCAACAAAGCAATTAGTCTCCCTTCTTTATCAGCACATTCTCTCAAAATTTTAATAGGTATTTTTTTGCGAATCAATATGGCTACACCTCTGGATCTCGTCGTAAAAGAAGACCCAAAATCAGCGCCAACCCATTCTTTCTCTAACTTTGAGATCTCATCAGCTAAAATATGTGTTTCTTGTAAAAAGCATATATCTGCCTTCATATCATCCAACATTGTAAACACTTTCTTTTTCTTCAGAATGTTGTTAACTCCATTTACATTCCAAGACAGTACACAGAGATCGTTAACTTCACCTTTTGGCTTCGAAGCCATCATTTCACTATTATCAGAAAAATAAAAAAATAAAAATAAAAACAGAAAGTAAAAAACAAACAAATAACTAACCAAGAAAAAGAACAGTCTATACTGTGAAGTCTATTCAGCCTAGAAAATATTAGAAAAAACATTAAAAAACAATCTCTAGGACCTCTCCCAAGTCCCATATATTACCCCCATAACCATACATTTTCCATTATAAATCACTAACGATAAAACCTGCTTCAAATAACAGAAAAACAAACTAAAAATCAAACCTAATCACAAAGAGAGTTATTAATGGACCCTAATCCAGGAAGTGCACCGGAAGTGCACTGTTTGACTGTCTGTGCCAGACGCTGGTAGTTGGATTGTCAGAATATTGGAGTTTTGGAGTTTATGAGCGGCCGGGAGAACGAGTCGGCAAGGATTGTTGCTATTGGTTGCCTGCCTGCCTGCCCCCATCCAAGGTCCGCCCCTCGAGCAGCGTCACAAAGCTTTATAGTCTGGGTGCACGCGCATCCAGCACGCGCATCCAGGAAGTGCACCGGAAGTTCACTGTTTGACTGTTGGATGGGTCACGGAGTTACGGATTGGGGAGGCTATACTGCCTGGCTGCACTTAGCATTGAAAACAAGGCTCCATACAAAATTGGTAAATAGTAAAGTGTAAGCGGATATACAGGTGTGCGTGGTACCTTTTAAAGCAAGCTGCTGTTTGCTTATTAGAACTACCAGGAATTTAGGAAAATCTGTGTTCTGCTTGCGCATGTTCTGTGCTGTAGCTGTGCTGTAGCTATTGTTATTGGGCTTTACCCTTTGTGGGAAAAGTATGCTACTACTGACCACGATATTTCATGTTCCTTTTGTTTCCTTTGGTCATCTGTATAGTAGATTGTGTGCTTGGATCTCAGTAGAGATAAGCACATAAGGTGTACAGCAGTATGGTAAATGGTTTAAGAAGTGGTAGGAAACTAACTAAAGTGCATAGTCCTACCCCGTTAAGTGAAGAAAGTTTAAATACAATGTCCTCCACAGAGGAGATGGGATCGCAAACAATTTCACAGGGTGAGGCTGTGAACTTTGAGAGTAATGAAGTAAGCCCGCTATCAGTATCTCACACTAGTGATGTTATTATTGATCAAGTAAACATAGTAGACATGGAGGCGGGTGATATGCACATAAAGCTAAAACAATCACCCCCATTAAGTTTAATGTAAAAGGAGTTAATGAAATCACACTTATGGATTTGTCCAATAAAACCATGATTGAAGAGGTGGGGCGGGGGATTGCCAAAGAATCTAAAAGTGTAAACATACAATCTGCTAATGTTGGGCTAAATGATTGTTCTATGCTCGGTCGCGCTATTGAAGCAGAAGTAAGTAAGAGAATGAGATTCTCCCTAGGTCCCTCCACACCTGTGTCAAAACACTAATATGGAAAAGAGGATGTACACATGTTCAGTCTTCCACCACTACACAAACAGGGCCCATACACTTTTGTATGTGATTTGAATGATGCTGAGCTCTGCAAAAAAGAATGGCAGAGGGAGCAAGCTCCAGCGGCCCATCAGCTCTCAAATGGAAATATGCCTTTGGGTCAATGCAAATCGCTAACTAATTCTAGGGAACAAATAGATATGTTTGATCTGACCACGGGGTTGCTACCCGGGGGGAGGCTCCTTGAGCATGGAGACAATACCGTAGAGGCTGACTTTCGCCCTAGCGATATGGACAAGTTTGGTATGAACTTCCCGGTGTTATCGAGTGTTATCATATGATGACAGAGATACTATGCAGAGTTAACAGTTGAGAGGATGCTATTTACATGTCAAGCAGTATCTACTTTGGTGAGTGAGCTTAAAGAACATGCCAAGTTGGTTAACAAGAGCACGCAAACTCCAGCAGACTTTAGAATGATTGATGCTGAAATGAAATCATTCGCAGAAACGGCAGCACTACCAGTACCTGGCAAAAAGATATCCTCTTTTCCACCACGTTACTGGGGTGGAGAAGAGGGTATCGTATCCACAATTGAGGAAATCAAAGCTGATATTGTGGATATAAAAATCGCCATTACTAATGGGCAGTGTGAAACCTTGAGAACAATAGCATCGAAGCAAACTCATACCCCCATCAAGGGAATTTCCGGAATGGTTTCGTTTTAAAATAAAAGTGTAGGAAGAAGTTTAAGTTTGCACTTTCAGTGCACTGCACAGGACATTTCCTTAAAGAGCAGGCACATGTGTTTTGGGGTTTGTATTTTACATGGTAGGGGGCTTGGCGATAGGGTTTGTGGGGAGCTGTGCAGACAAGAAGGGAACATAGTTCCACTACTTCTTTTCGTACACTTCGACCACTGAAAAGGAGGGTGTGAATAATGTGCTATCACAGGCTGGCCCTCTATCTAATCTCAATGAAGAAACTATAAAACAAATCTAGGCTTTAGCAGCCTCTCTTAACAGTATTACATCAGCTGCACAAAGTAATGATTTTCAGTCTCTCAAGGGTAAAGCAGAATTTTAGCATACGGATAAACCTCTAAGCATAATGTCATGGAATAGCTGTGGCTTGGCCAATTTCTTCAGGTGGTTTAATAAGAAGGAGGTAACTGACCCGCCTGAAATTATTTTACTCCAGGAAACTATGTGTACTGAATCATTTGATGTAGCAGGTTACGTATGTAATTCATATCCAGCATCCAAAGGTTTAAAGGGACGGCCTTCTGTGGGTCTAGCGGTACTGGTGAAGAATACGTGTAGTTTGAAGTTGAACCTATTCATCAGGATACTACTGTGTTGGCACTGCAATTATATCCCTACCGCTCTACTGATATCAAAATTGCAATTGTATGTATTTACTGGAATAGAGCAATAACTGATTAGGAAGTTATTGAAAACACTCTTGATATAATTCTTGAAGAAATCTTTGTCAGAAACAACAATGTGGGGGTGATATTAGGTGGTGACCTTAATTCTTCCTGTTTTTACACTAATTTGGAAACTGCTGCTTTGAGTAAAGAAAAGTCATCGCCTTCTATGAAATATGGACAGAAATGGGTAAAGTTTCTATTAGGTTGGGACATGCAATTGGTGCCCCGATTGGTGGAGAGTAATCCGATTACTTGGGGGCGCGGAGAGTTAAAGTCTGATATTGATCACTTTTTTTATTTCTTCGTCCTTGTTGCAGTGGTGTCAAAAAGTACAAATCTCTGACATAGGGTTCAGCGATCATGCTGTAATCTCTATGGGAATAGGCATTTCAAACTGGCTTTACCCCTTTGATATCACTTTGCAGCTTATTGAGATGGATTGACCTGATAGATCTTTAAGATGGAATCCTCTGACCTGAAAAAAACTACTTAAATTGATCAGAGACAATCAAGTCTTCATTAAATATACCTTCTGCCACATTGGGGTGGATACAGAGATGGAAAGAGAATTGCACAATTGTATCTCTACCATATTAAAACCATTGCTTTATGTGCCAACTCGGTTCGCACTCCGATACAGCATAGACATGCATTTAACCTACATATTCATCAACTTAAAATAAGGAAAAATGCAAATCTATGACAGTTGGCAAAACTTGAATTAGTTCCAGATATCTATAAAATTGAAAAAAATCGCATTATTCTAAAACACAAAAACCAAATCAAAGACCTAAAATATGCTATTACACTAAAAGATAACCATCATATGATGCATAATATTCTTAGAAATGATACACACAAAATCTGGACTCTCCTAAGAACTATTACTAGTCCTAACCAATATATGCAAGAACCACCTATATTAGCCACTAGATTTTCTTACAATTAAATTTAAACTACCTCCTTCTTTTACTACAGTAGGTTTGAAGGATTACTCTGAATATATCCTTGAGTACTGTCCTTGGTCGATCGAGAACATAGTTGTGGATATATCGAGACTAAAAGATTCTAAAGCTTCTCGGCCGGATGGGATCCCACCATGCTTGATCAAGTTGGATCCTCATCTTTGGTCGATAATTCAGAAAAATTAATTTGATAACATTTTTGCAACCAAACAAATCCCCATTTCTTGGGGATCAGCAATTATTGTTCCCATCTAAAAGAAAAGGAAGTACTAAGGAACCTGAAAATTATAGGCCAATTGCGCTTACAGATGCTACCTATAAAGGTATTTACACAACTGGTCCTCAACAACCTACAGGACTTTTTATCAAAAAACAACATACTTTCAAAATTCCAAATTGGTTTTAGAAAGTCTATGGGGTGTTCCCTCAATGCTACGCTTGTGTCTCTTTTACAATGTCAAACCAAGGATAAACACACAGGGGCAATTTATATGCCGGCATTGGACCTGTGTGCAGCGTTTTAATACTGTTATTAGAGAAATACTGTGGGGAAAAATGACCCTTTTGGGAATTCCAATACATATAACTGCCCTTATTGCACTCCTCCATACTCGTATGACCTATAGGGTACAGGTTAATAATACTGGTACTCTTTTGGACCCTATTGATACTGCTGTTGGGCTTAAACAAGACTGCTCTTTAGCAGCAATCTTGTTTAACTTATATCTTGTAGATCTCAAGTGGAATTGGAGTGACATAATTAGGTATCCAGCTAAAATGAATCATCTTAAAATAAATGCCATTAGTTTTGCGGATGATATATTATTGATAGACAGAACTCCTTTTGGACTTCAGAATAAGCTTACCAGTACTTTTGAGTATGCCCAATTGAACAATTTGAAGATATCAGATTATTATTTTTGCTGATGGGAAGCTGAAGACATATAGATTTAATTGGTCGATTGGCTCGGTTAGTTTACAGGAGGTGAAGAAAGTAAGGTATTTGGGCTACTCCTTAACTGACCAGAACTTGATTAAATGGTGGAAAGAACTGCTAATGAAAAGTTGAAACCCTTAACGTCACAGATGTGTATTATTCGGAAAAAATGTTGACATTTTTCCTTACTCCCGCTGGTTCAATTCTATTTATTAAAAATTGAACCCATTATTCTTTATTGCCTTGATATTTGTACAGTTGAGATCGATGACTTACTCACCACAATTCAAGGCAAAGTATGGAAAAGACGTTGGGGTTAGCTACCTCTATTCCTAACGATAATATTCGGCATGAATTTGGTCTATTACCTCTTTCAGTAAAAAGGAATTGGAGAATGCTCAATAATTATAAAAAAATGCTATCCCCTCCCAAAAACTCATTGTACGAGGATTTATTAATTATGATCGTTGCAGGGTCCTCCATTGCACTCCACAAATTTGTGAAGAAAATGGAGATGATCCTAGAATTAACCAACGTCACCAAAGAAGAGCTCATAGCATGTCTTCCAGCTAACAAGAGGACATTTCAACGATTCTATTGGTGTATGCAGTCTGATAGGATTGGGAACTATAAAGCCTACTACGAATATGCTTTGTTTAGAAGAAAATTGGGTGACCTACCGAGTTACATTTTAAATTTCCCAGGTCTAACAGAAAGAAACTTGTATTTACGTTTCAGGCTAAATCAATTCCCTACATTGGAACTTGTCCAACATTGGCCAGTATACAAATCAAAATTCTTAGACAAAGAGTTACATTGTCGTTTCTGTGGTATGGAAAACACTGTAGAGTCCCTAAAACATCTAGTAATTTTTTGTCCAAAATTTGAAGCACTTAGAATTTATGAATTTGGGAAACCTTGGTATTGAGAAGCATATAATTCTAGAATTTCACTGTGGAACAGATGCATGTGGGGAAAGAGCATTAATCTGATTATTAGGCTGACCAACGTTCTAGAGGTACTTAATGGGCAATTATTGCAAGCTGGTATATAAAGGTAAAATGGCATGTAAGTAATTCTTGATTTGAATAACAAAAGGTATTTGTAGCCTTTATATGTTCCCTAGCATCACCTATAAAAAGAAACTGCAATATTCTGAGTTCAAGATATGTATCAGCTAAAAGATGATTATATGATTGTTGTTTTATGTATGTACATGTGTTTGGAATTTCAAGTGGAATTAGGAGTTGGAATTTGAATTTTAGATGTAATTTTTCAGAGATCTTAAATGTGTATGTATTAGTTTGTATTGTGATGTAACATGTGTATTAATTAAGTTGTAAATGTTATTTGATTAACCAAAAACAATTTAAAAAAAATAATGGACCCTAAATTCCACATACCCCAGTCAGTAACACTATATCCTCAAACTTCCCAAATACCCAAAATATAAACCTAAGGAACCAATTTAAAAACATTAAATTTAAGATCAAATTCAAGTATGGGAACGCTACCTATTCAAAGGGAGATTACTATAACATCCACTGGAATTAGTGAGCCCGGGTACCAAGCTGAACAATATCCCATCGACATACCACAACATTCCGCAACTTAAAATTAAAACACATTTCAAAAAAAAGAAAAAAAAAACATACCAGTAAATCTGTAGATGATTAAAGATAAACATGAGATAAACTGTAATACGACTGAATTTGTAACATGCTTGATTTAGCAGTAAAACAGATGAACAGTAGCATAAAACACCAAGCAAAAGTAGAAAGGAGAATAGATTGTCCACCGTAACGTAAAAAATTCAGGACAGATATTTCTCGTAGTGGCATGTAACCATTTACAAATGTCATGTTCATCGCGCCTGTATGCTAAGAATCCTGGAAGCAGCCGTGAGCTCCACAGTTACAATATGTTGCTTTCGATCCAAGTCAAAGATGCATTGTTGATGTAAAACATTTTTGCTTTTCATTAAAAGCACGTTCAGGCAAAATGAAGTAGCAGTTTGAATTACCTCCACAAGCACAGGTTGAGAGGAGATGGAGGCAGGATAGATTCAGTAACCACAATGCACTGAAGTACGGAGCCACGTAACTGAAGATGAAAAAACTCACAGGCAGATCTCATCCAATCTTGACATTTTATGGAGCTGTGAGACCCAGAAGAATGGTGACCACGACACCTGCAGCCGAAATCTGAAGAAGCCCTGCCGAATCGTATAGATGGAACGGCATCCGGGAAATCAGCCAAGCCGGTTCCGGGTCAGCTGATCAACGTGTCATGCGTCTAAGGTCCTTTACTCAAAAGTGGCATCCGATGCAGCTGGAGAACGCACAGAAATTAACACGTAGCCACTCCGTGTTCTTTTAATTAACGTGTTTTAAACAAAAGTCCACTGCCCCAGGATTAAACAAATAGAATACGGAATGAATGAATCCATCGTCAGAAGACTGAGTCGGATGGAATGCTCAGAGGTTCGCTGGAGCCCAGCACAGCCTAAAGAGGTTCCATTGTAATGTGTTTGAATATTGCAAGCGTTAACTGACCATTTCACCGGCGCCATTTATAATACCTATAAGTTTATGAGTGAATGGCAAAATATAATATATATAAATGGCAAATAAGAATATATAAACCAAACTGAGCAGGGGGGCAAATGAAAAACACAGAGACATCCTAACTGAGGGGAGCAATTTATAGGAAGGTCTCTCTTATGTATTTCCAACCAGTTCATGGCTTGTGCAGGGTCTGAAGTGCTCTTTTCACCATCCGGCAATACAATTGTAAAAACATTACTTTTGTTAAGGAAGGCCTTCAAGTTAAGTTGTTTGGCCAAGTCTTTTGCATTCTTAAACGATTTCCT
Organism: Ambystoma mexicanum; assembly: GCF_040938575.1. Lineage (NCBI taxonomy): Eukaryota > Metazoa > Chordata > Amphibia > Caudata > Ambystomatidae > Ambystoma > Ambystoma mexicanum. Next base: position 1,657,909,970 of record NC_090929.1, read on the forward strand.
CAGAAGTAGAATTTTTTTGGGAAAGTCAGGATAAATAAAAATAGGTTTACCTTTGAAAGAAGATTTCCCCTTCAGTCTGGCTGCATTTATCAAGCACTCTGTTGATCTTTGATTAAAAAGGATGAAAGAATGTGTCTCGCCTTTACCTCATGTGCTTTCCAATTCTGAAGGCATTATCAATGTCACCCGTTGTAATTGAGCCACAGTGAAAACTCTCCTTAAACACTTGAATAATCAAGGAAGACAAATCTTCATTTCCAACAGAGTCTTCTACTCCAACTAATCTGATGTTTTTAGCCCTCATCCTCATTTCCATCTCCAAACGCATTTCCTTTTCTTTCTGCAAATCAGATTTAAAATTGTTGTAAGCCTGAAAGCTGCCAGCTATTTCAGTGCTAATAGTTAAAGATGATTTTTCCAAATCAGTCACTCTGCCATGAAGTTGACCTGTTTTTAAATTGAGCTCAGCCAAAGTAAGCTTGACATCACAAACATATTGGGCCACCTGGAGAAGGATTTTGTAGACATCTTGAATGCTTGGCGTATCATCCATCTCTACAATCTGTTTGGGTTTCTTTGAAGCAGAGTTTTCAGCCTCTTCTATCTTTTTCTTTGAATTCATAATAATTTCTTATAAATGTCTGCAGGGAGAGGTCCAGGAGCTGTTGAGCTACGCTGCTACTCCATTGCTTGCCATTCTAGAATCCAATAGATCCCACTCCTTAAGGAAGTCTACCCATTGCTTTCCTTGCTGTTCCATTGTCCTAACCGGCTTCACACATTTATAATGGGCACACATATAGTCTAGGGAGCCTGCATTTAGATCCCCACCTAACAAGATAAATTCATGTTCAGCTACTGTAGCCCAAGTGGAACAAATAAGGTCAATGGTCTCATGTATCTCATCCAAAGACTCAACATCAGGTGGCACATAGATATTAATAGCACAGCCGTTTCAGCCACTGCCCCATTCACTGCTGCTTTAATAGACAAAACATTTGTAGTACACAATCAATTTCAAACTTGTCACAGGGACATTCTGCTTAATCCCCACTATATTAAGCCATCCTAGGGTCGCCCACGAGGGTCCTTGGTAGCCAATTGCTTGAACAGGATTAAAGCCCTCCATGTGGATCTTTGCAGTGAGCCAGGTATCTTGCAGAAAAACCACATCAAACTGATCAAAAAGGGAAAGCGAGCCATTTGGATCCAATAATTGTGTGAACCCTCTGGTATTCCAGCATGCTATTTTTAAGGTTCATTTAGCTTCCACCAACTGTTTCACTAAAAATGTCTTAAACCCTTCCCAGCCCATAGCATCTTCTATCACTGCCTCTTTCGACATCACGTTTGCCATTGGGCTGGGATTCAAAGCCGGACTCGGCATTGCCACAGGTATTGGACAAACATGTGATGGACAGTCCGCTACATTGCCTGCATTTAGGATGGACCTCTTGTGACTACGAATAAGTGATGGAACCTCCACAGTAGAACAATGCACTCGTACAAAGTTAGCTCCATTAAGATTAACCAGCTCAACAAAGCTAAAATCAGAGGATGATGGCACCCTCAGAGCTGTGATATTCTTACAGACATTGAGCAAATCTGACCTATTAGTGTGTTTCTCAGTGAATGTTAAAGGCCCCCGGGCCAATCGTAAAGGTTTTTGGTTCATTCTCTGTGCGGGATGGAATATCAGGTTGATCCTGAGGGGGCTGTGATACCGTCTGCTGTATCGGTATAGGGATACTCCCCCCCCTAACTCATGTTCAACTAGCAAAGAGGTTATATCCCACATTGCAGGTGCTATGATAGGCAATTGTTTCCCCCTGTATGTTGTGTTGTTTGTGGGCCGTACCGTAGGAGCCAGCTAGCCAGAGTGTCAATAATCTTCTGATGAGCTATGCGCCTTGTAGCAAAACTATTAGTGTTTTTTGACAGATGTACTTGCTCAGGGGCGATTGATGTAGAGTTTAGAGTGTCAGCAGGTTGCATTTTAAATCTCAAGGACTGTTTCATGTTTACAGCTTGCTTACGTAATCTTACGTCTTTCCCTTCTTGACTTGCACATTGTTAGGTCCGTGGTTTCTTCATCCTGAGAATTCAGGACTGTTGGCGCAGCCATTTCCTCTTGTGGAGAACTTGCATGAACCAAGTCAGTTGTTGCCACTGGGTCGTGGCTATTCAGGCCTTTATTAATTATCCCCACATCTTGTAATCGGTTGCCCAATGCCTGTCACAACTGTGCCCATTCATAATGGTGTTCGTGCAGCACCAGCATTTACCCGTCAACAAACCATACGCATGCACATAGAATGGCTAAACCGTTCTTCACCCGCTGGCTTCTCTTCGACACACTTCCTGGTAGGCGGCAGCATCAGCGGTAGATATTTTCTTGGACATTTTCCACAAACAGTATTGAGGTTGTTCCTCATAAACTTTGATAGTGGGACTACGGATTACATTCCTCAAGGGCTTTGGAACTATAAACTATTATCCAAGGGAGAATTGAACTCTTTACACTCTGGACTTTGGCGTATACCTATAGTGCACATGACATTTGGGGACGCTATCCTGGAGTGCACCAACCCGACACTAGTGCAACCCTCGTGCCGTTTAGGGTAGATCCCTCACTAACCTTCCCTTCCTTGTAGTTGATTTCCCATACGAATTACTTGGAGTGCTACGTGGAGGTTATCTGGACTATACCAACAGGTTAGTGTGGGCTCAGAGGGGGGGTTAAGGGAATTATTACCCACACATCATTCTTACAGTGTTTTTGTTTTCTCGCAGCCTGGTGATTACTCCTGTTCCTTGCCCTTTCCATTGGTCACTCGGTCTGCCTGTAACTGTGGTCAGACAGACGGTTTTATCAGTTGGAAGGTCTGATATTGATCAAGTCACTCTGTAGTAGAACCTCAGCATCTGGGCTCAGACTTCTACGACTTGAATTCTTCATCTCGTATGCTTTTGCGGTCTGTCCTTCGACTTGTATCCTTTTAAGTACAGGTGGGGGGTATCTATCCTGGGATTGGTAAATGACAATGCCACAATAACTGCACCCTGCCTTTTGACCTCATATAATATTACTCCACAAAGTTTGAGCAAAATCATGACCGCAAAATGTACTATTCCCTCTAAGGTTTTGTTATTGTTACTGGAATCCATCAAGCTGCTATTAAAGGTTCTATTAGAACGATCTTCTACTTCACCAACTAACCCCAGTGTAGTACTTGGTGAAGTTGACAACCGCTGCAGGGTTTCCTGCTGTGCAGCCTTTGGGCTTGTGTGCATACCAGCAGCAATTGCCATGGAAATTCCAGTCGGAGACTCAGAGCATTGCAGGTTGACTATGGAGACCTTTGGATTCAGGTGCACCACAGCATTTGTAACTCCCTTAATTAGGGCCAGTACTTTGATATCTTCAGCAGGTGGTGTGATCGACATACAGGCCGCAGTAGCCCCTTGCAATGAATAGCTTAATGATAGGAGAGAATTGTTATCAATGCCTCCATAATCTGTATTGGAGCCATTCTGTTTCGCAAGTTTGTCCATTGAACACACATGCTGATAGTAATCAGTAATTTTATACGCTGCCGACAAGTTGGTTTGTTCATTTGTATTCCCGGCAGACGCAGATCAAGTCAGAACTCTGTCCGTATCCATGGGGATCAGGTCTGTTTCAGCATGCCTTGGAGGCGGCTTCCCGTACGGCTTGCTTTTCCTAAAGTTCAGCGTAGGGGACTTTGTAGTAGCTTTACCTGGCGTTCTACAAGTATCACAATGGCGTCAATAGCCAACTAGATGCAAATGGTAATGGGGGCACGTGGGTATCAGCAATTGTATAACAGACAGAAAACAGTCCCACGTTTTTAAACACAAAGCCCTGGCAAATTTACAATCCAGTTGCTTCCTCAATTGACTCCTCCACCGTACACCCAAACACTCCGCGCACCATGCTTCGCGCTGGATGCAGGTTATTTGTCCTCTAGGAAATTAAAGGGCCAGAGTGCCTGCAAAGATCTTGTCAAGATCCAAATGGAGCAGGCTAGAACGTGTCTCTCCGCACCAACACCGGAACACACTCTGCCCCCACACTCTGAGCACCAGTGTATAAGATGCCAACTGATTTTGTATTGTTGAGACTTGGGTTACTTTGGTCCTGCAACATCATATAATCACTCAGCTGAGTTTTGTACAATATATTTGCTTTATGTACAACTGTGTGCTCACTTCTTAAGTGGTGGTTCTGTTTTGGGTTAAGGTGATTAAAGGCCCATCCCCACATCTTCTATTTAGTCTCAGTAGTCTTTGCTGCAGTATTTTTGATATTCTCATGGGTGAAACGCTGTGGCATTCCGAGGTAGAGGCTGTTTGCGTAGTACAGTCTTCTTAGTACCAGGGAGATGATTGAGCGGGTTCTGTGTGGGAAGTTGAGGTACGGTAGTATCCTTCTTATTCTCTTATTAGGTCGCATTAGATAGAAGCTTTATTTTTTAGCGATTGCCTTGGCTTGTGGTTCTAGTGAATGTCTGTTGGCCATGAGGATTCCTAGGTTTTTTATCACCAATGTCTCTGGTTGGGTTCCCATGCACGGTGGCCAGCTCAGGCGTGTCTGCACTGCATGGTCTACTGGGGGTTTGGGGAGTCATTATTTCTATTTTGGTTTGATCTAGCTTGAGATTGTTGGTCATCCAGGTGTATATGACTGTGAGACATTTGCTGTGTGTTGTTTGGGTCTTGTGCAGAGATTATCTTGAAAATGAGTGGAGGGTCGTCTGCATAGTTGTAGGTGGTCAGTCCATGAGTTTGAGTGAGTTTCATTAGGGGGGACATGCAGATGTTGAGGAGCGGGGAGAGGCTTGATCCTTGTGGTATGCCGCAGGTGATGTTTTTGGTGTTAGATGTAAATGGCAGTAGGTGCGTTCTGTCTGTCTGTGTGGAATGATTTAGGCCATTGTTGTGCAGTTTTCTATGCTGCATTTCTCCAGTCTCTGTATTCATTTTGCATGTCTGATTGTGTCGAAGGCAGCTGATGTAGTATGACGGCCGATTGGGTGCTGTTGTCTGCACTTATTTTTAGGTCATCCCATGTCGAGAGACGTGCTGATACAGTTTCTATCATGGGTCTGAAGCCGACTTGGGAGCGGTCGAGTATTCTGTTGCTTTCCACATGGTTGAGAAGCACACTTTAGATGTAGTTCTCAAGGATTTTCACTTGGTAAGGTACATTTGATATAGGTCTGTAGTTGTTACGGTCTTCCACATTTCCCTCTTTGTTTTTTAGGAGGGGCTTGATGTATGCAGATTGCAAAATTGTGGGTACTATTCCCAAGTTTTAAGGATAGATTCATTAGTAATCGGCAGTATGAGGTTGGCATTCTGTAGTTGAATTTTCTTAAACTGCCCAGTGGGCATGGGTCGTTGAGGAATCCAGCGAGGTTTGTGCTTTAATTAGTTTGTTGAAAAAGTTTCTTTGCTTATAGGTTTGAAGCAGTTGAGTGCAGTGGCAGTCGGTGGTGCGCTGGTTTCTGGCGGTTAAGGGTGCGCATTTGTGGAAGGGCGGCTTGCATTAATGGTCTGTTGTATTGCTTCTATTTTTTTTCTTGGGTGTTTTATAATGTTGTCACATAGGGATTGCGATGGTATGACGCATTTGTTGCACAAGGTTGGGGTTTTTAATTTCCTTGATGATTTTGAATAATTCTTTTTGTTTTTGCCGATTTGATTCTTGTAGTGTTGCATACTTTCTCTGCTTTCAGGACCGATTTGTAAATTCGGATTTGCCACCATTATTTGTTTTTGTCCGATTGGTTGTAGTGATTTCTCCATTGGGGGGAGGTTTGGTTTGGTTGATTCCAGTAGTTCAGTTAGCGTTTTCAGGTCAAAACTCTTCCGGTTTCTTTTGTTTGTCGCAGGCAGTTTTACATTTGTGGGCATCATGCGGTTTGGGGTTGTGACGGTGAATGGGGTGATATGGTGATCGCTCCAATTAATTGGTACCTGGTACCAGTGGGGCGGTGGCCAAAAGCCTGTCTCTGCAGAATATTGCATCTATGGTGTGTCAAGCACTGTGGGCTGGGCTGTTTACTATTTGTTTACAGTGTAGGGTATCCAGTAGGGCACTGAGGGAGTTTGCTGTGGTTTCGTTTTCTCTTTCAAACCAGATGTTGAAGTCTCACAGAACAATTATGTTGTGATAAGTGGGCAAATTGGCAATGGCACCAGTGAGATTTGTGGCAAAGTTGAGGTTGTAGGATGGAGGTCTGTAGATCAGAAGGAACAATAGGTTTGATTGGTTGTTGAGCCTAATGTTTACTAGGAGTGATTCACAATCTATGTCTGTTGAGGGGAGAGGTGTGGAGCAGATGTGGTCTTTGTGCACTATTGCGATTCCCCCTCCTCCTCGGTTTTCTCTGTTGGAATGTATTAGTTTGGAGTGGTTGGGTATGGCTTCATGGGCGATTGTTTTATAGTTGTCTGATAGCCATGTTTGTGGTGAAGAACGCGTT